>NC_071354.1:38145159-38827243 GCF_943734655.1 Sabethes cyaneus | reverse complement strand
TGAGAAATGCGTTTAATAGCGCTAGCTGGGACTCCATAGCCAGCTCGCTTCGGAACGTCCAAGTGCCGGTGTCGCTGTACAGAATTCTGGAAAATTATTTCCAGAATCGTGTGCTATGTTACAACACGGAGGAGGGTCAGAAATGCGTTCCAATCACCTCAGGGGTTCCGCAAGGTTCCATACTGGGCCCGGTGTTGTGGAACGTCATGTATGACGAGGTGTTGAAGCTAAAGTTTCCGGTAGGGGTGGCGATTGTCGGCTTTGCGGACGATATCACCTTGGAAGTCTACGGTGAATCTATCAGAGAGGTTGAGTTGACGGCTGCCCACTCTATAAGCATTGTTGAAGATTGGATGCGATCCAGGAAACTGGACCTAGCGCATCATAAAGCGGAGGTTATCGTGGTTAACAACCGCAAGTCGGTGCAGCAAGCAAATATCAGTGTCGGGGACTGCACTATTTCGTCAACGCGGTTCTTAAAACTCCTTGGAGTCATGGTCGACGACAAGCTCAAGTTCGGGAGCCACGTCGACTATGCCTGCAAGAAGGCTTCCACAGCTATTTCGGCATTGTCTCGTATGATGTCTAATAGCTCTGCCGTATATGGCAGCAAGCGAAGGCTTTTAGCCAACGTGGTCCAGTCCATACTCAGGTATGGCGGGCCGGTGTGGTCATCGGCGTTAGGTACCAAAAGCTATCTAGCCAAGCTGGAAACCACCTATCGTCTCATGTGCTTAAGAGTGGCGAGTGCGTACCGCACAGTTTCACATGACGCAATCTGCGTCTTAGCGGGTATGATGCTTATTGGTATCATCATCAGCGAGGACGTAGAGTGCTTCAACCAACGTGGAACTAGAGGCATACGGAGTACCACAAGATCGGCCTCGATGATCACATGGCAGCGGGCATGGTCTGATTCCACAAAAGGCCGGTGGACACATAGACTTATCCCGGAACTATCCGGATGGGTCAACAGGCGTCATGGCGAAGTCAACTTCCACCTGACACAGATTCTGTCAGGGCATGGTTGTTTTAGACAGTATCTGCACAAATTTGGGCATGCGGAGTCCCCCGAGTGTCCCAAATGCGCGGACGTTTAGGAAACTGCAGAACATGCTTTCTTCATATGCCCTCGTTTCGAGGGCGTGAGAAGCAACATGATGGCAGTTAGCGGACAGGACACTACTCCGGATAACTTAGTCCAAAGGATGTGTTCTAGCTCGGACGTCTGGGGTGCGGTCAATGCGGCTGCTACCCAGATCGTACTTGAGCTACAAAACCGCTGGAAAGCCGATCAACGGCGAATAAACAGCCTAACTACCATAGTCCAGTAGTTATCTAAGAGCATGCGTTAAGCACAATAGCCCCTCCCTGAAGTAATACCGATAAGGTGGTTCCAGGGGGGATTGAGGCTGGAGACTCGAGTAGGGTTTTAGTGGGTCTGGATCCTCACGCCCCAGTAGGGGGGTCGGGATACCAAACCCCACTCCCTGAGTTGTCTTCTCAGGTGTCTGATAGCAGATTTCCCTACTCGCTAAAAAAAAAAAAAAACACATACACACACACACACACACACACACACACACACACACACACACACACACACACACACGCACGCACGCACACACGCACGCACGCACGCACGCACGCACACACACACACACACACACACACACACACACACACACACACACGCACACACACACACACGCACACACACACACACACACAGGCATTGATCAATTCGTCGAACCCTATCGATTGGTATATGTGACTCGGCCTTAGATCTACTTCATGTTTTTCGACCAATTTCTAAAATGAGTAAAAAATGAGTAAAAGTAAAAATGAGTGATCACTCATAATCACATTTGTTTCAAAGGTAATATACTTGATCATATTCAATGGAAATTAATAGTTTTTTAAATTAAACCATCAATAAAATTCATCGGCATCTTACCGTTGTTGTCGTCTGTTTTGGCACCTTCGCTTTGGCATCGTGATTGAGTCGCTTTTTTCATATTTTTGTCATCTTTGCATTGGTTGTAGATGTCCTAGTGATTCTGATTACCTTTTCTCGTAGTCCTGTTTGATGCCAAGAAAATCAAGACTTCCACAAAAGACGATTTTTAAGGTTGTATCAGTTTAACCCAATGCCCTTCTGGCATATAAAAAAGACAACCAAAATGCTATTTACTGTCTCTACTGTCTTTTCGTCATTTTGTTATCGTCTTTCTGTTCTATATTCGTCGTCCTTTTTTGCATATTTTGTCGTCTTTTTGATACTTGTTGAATGTCTTTTTGACGTTTTCTGTCACATTTCCTGTTTTTGTTGATTTTCTTGACGGTCCTTCGCAATTTTTGCCACTGTTTTGGCGTTTTTTTTTGGCGTCATTTTGTCGGGTTTCGGTCGTATTTTCGTCTTTTTTGTCTTGTATACTTTGTCGTGTTTTTGTCGCTTTTTAAATATCGTTTCATCGGGTTCTTTTGTTTTTTTGTCGCTGTTTTGGCGTCTTTTGGTCACGTGGCTTTTCACGTTTTAGTCGTTATTTTTGTTGCTGTTTTAGAACCTTTTTTGCTTTTTCTATTGTCATCTTTTCGACGTCTTTGTCGTCGTTTCGCGTTGTCTTTTTGTCTATTTTTGCAATTTCCTCGTCGTCCTGTTTGTTATCAAGAAAACAAAAAGTTATCGTTTTACTGTCTGTTAGTCGCTCTTTCGTTTGTATTTGCCATCTCTTCATTGTTATTTCTAACATTTTGAAGCTTGTTTTTTATCATATTGTTTTTTCCTGTTTTACCGTCTTTTATCGTATCTTGAACGTCTATTTATAGTTATTTCGTCGTTTTGTATTTCCTTTTGCCAGTGTTTGTTGCTGCTCTGGCGTTTTTTCATCGTATTTTTGCCGTCTTTTGTCTATTTTATTGTATTTTCACCGCCTTTTTGTCGTCTTTTCATCATGTTATTGTTGTCTTTTCGATACTTTTACACCGTCTTTTTGACGTCTATTTATTGTCTTTTTTTCATATGCGTCGTTCTTTTATCATCTCTTTGCCATTTTTTGTCGTCTTTTCATGGTCTTTTTGCCAGCATTTCAACATATTTTCGTCGTCGGTCGTGTTTTGAAGTCTGCTTTTGACATTTTTTCATCGGATTTTTGAATTCACACTTTTTTGACACTGCAAACGTCTTTTTATCGTGTTTTTTGTTGCCATTGTTGTATGTAGTCATGTTCTTTTGTCGCTGCTTTGGCTTATTTTCGTCGCCTTTTTATCGTTTCTTTGAACAATTTTCGCCATCTTTTGTCATCTTTTTTTTGTTTGATTATAGTCACTTTAACCAACTTGGGTCATTCGAGACTTCTGCGGGGTTGGAATTTGAACCCGGGTCCTTGGCGTGAATGCTAACCACTACGCTGGGACTGACCGCTTTTGTCATCTTTTTGTTGTCTCTTTTTATATTCGTCATATTGTTGTGATTTGGCTCTTGCTTTGTGCCGTTTTTTGTTGCTGTTTTCGTATCTTTTCTTTGTCGTTTAGTCCTCTTTTCTTTATTTTTGTCATCTTTTCATCGCCTTTTATCGTCGTTTCGCCGTTTTATTGTTGTCCTTTCGTCACATTTTTGTCAATTTCTCGTCATTCGTTGTCAAGACCACAAAAAAGTTACGTTTTGCCTTTCTACTATATAAATATATAGTATAAAGGTATAGAAATCACTTGGAAAACCGAAAATGGAAAGAAGGTCCTGCGGGCCGAATGTTATATACCATTCGACTCAGTTTCGAAAACTGAGCATTTTCTGTGTGTGTGTATGTATGTGTGTGTGTGTGTGTGTGTGTGTGTGTGTGTGTGTGTGTGTGTGTGTGTGTGTGTGTGTGTGTGTGTGTGTGTGTGTGTGTGTGTGTGTGTGTGTGTGTGTGTGTGTGTGTGTGTGTGTGTGTGTGTGTGTGTGTATGTAACGCTTTCAATCTCACTCACTTTTCTCGGAGATGGCTGGACCGATTTTAATGTTCTTAGTGTCAAATGAAAGGTCTAGGTGTCCCATTGGTCGCTATTGAATTTCATACTGATCGGACTTTTAGTTCAAAAGATATGTATAAAAATACGAAAAATATGGGACTTTATTATCTCATAGATCCCCTAACCGATTTGAACAAAATTGATTGCATATGAAAGAGGAGCCTTACAAACCCTTAACTTCCAAATTTCATGACGATTGGACTTGTAGTTTGAAAGTTACATAAAGAAATGTGAAAAAATAGTATTTAAAACCTATTTTTGTAACATTTAAGAATTAATTCAATGAAAAACATCACACATTTTATTATTATTTGAAAATTACTGCTAAGATCTATCAAACGAAACCGAGTTATTGAAAATCGGACGGTTCATTCAAAAGTTATTCAAACTTTAACACTTAAGCACCGTATATTAAACCGTTAAAACGTGTGAAATCAAAACATATCAATCAAATGTTGATTGTATTCAATGTGTGCAATGTATGTATGTATGCATGTATGTATGTATGTATGTATGTATGTATGTATGTATGTATGTATGTATGTATGTATGTATGTATGTATGTATGTATGTATGTATGTATGTATGTATGTATGTGATGATAATTTGCAATGAAATTCAAGAAAAGTGAGAAACATGTCAATAGTCTGAAGTTTTTGAAGCCTCTTAGTGGAATACGAACTCTGAAATAAAAGAAAAAAAAAATTTTACCTACTAAACTGCCCATGGATGCATAGTTGACGTAAAAACCAAAATGACCAAAATGTACTTTTTCGGTCCGACGCACTCTTAACTATGTTGTTCACATGCCCAATACTCAAACAACATATGTTTGTTCGAAAATATTCGAGAAATTTAGGAAAATTGAGTTACTCTGCTATTGGTTTCACGTAATGCTAATGGTTGACGTAATTTCCTGCATAATCAATCAGCATAGTAACCTATTTGTTTTTGTAGCTTGACGCCAAGTTATGGGAATAATCGTTCAAAAACCAGTCTGTTTATTCACATAAACTGGCGTTCGCATTTTTTAAACACAATAAATGAGGAATGAATCATGAAACCCCATCAGTCCTCTTTTGATTAATAAACTCTACTAAATAGACAGATTATTCGTTGTTCGTCTACCGCATTATGAAAACCGATGCGCGCTTATCCATCTACCGACGCTGACAACTAGAAGGACACTGCTGCAACGGCTTTTTGTTTTCGACCTTCTTGGCAATAATATCGACTGCCCCGACTTGCAGAACCGTGTTCCAATCAACGTGCCTCCAAGGCCTACTCGCCAGCCTCATTTCCTTCGGCTTCCTGTGTATCGTACTCAATATGCCCAAAATAATCCGTTTAATGTTTGCTGTAGAGAGTTTGACTATATCTCAGAGTGCTATGATTTTAACATTAGTAAAATAACCTTTAAACATAGAATAAGTAATATGTAGGGACAGTCTGTACGAATTAGTCGAAGACTTGTAAAAAATAAATAAATAAAAAAGTTTATAGCAAAGATTATATGGCTTTATTTCACGATAAAAATGCGTTTTCTCAACAATCATGGTGCTGGTCGTTACGTCGACTATGCATCCATGGCCAGTAAATTCCACTATTTAATATTTATTCGCGACAGATACGTATACGCTTTGAAATAAGACACTGATGAAGCCTGCACGTCGTAGGCGAACTACGTATCTGTCGCAAATAAATATTAAATAGTGGGATTCAATCGAAAAGTTTTTTCTTTTCTTTTTTAGATTTCAATAGTCATTTTCTTCACTTGCTGTTACTCACAATTGTACAAGAAAAGCAAAAAGCGGAGAAAAGCAGTTAATTTAAGTATATAAGTACATATAGTGGTGTATAGGATCAAAATACTAGTGAGTTGATTTTTCCAAACAAATTTACACAAATTTCATACAAATTTTGCGCATTAATAGATGCTCTTTTCAACTTTGTAAGATTTGTTTTCGTTAGTGACATTTTAAAGGACAGATGTCTTATGTCATGTATCATATTTTATTAATAAATCAAAAATGACAAGCACTGGAAATCATATTGATCATATTTCTCATTCTCAAGCATGTTTATGGCGCAGTTTTTGCACTATTTTTCGACCTCATCTTGTTTTCCTAACCCTCTAATATTGTAAAAACGATGTGATCAAGTTAATGACTATCTTTTCATGAAAGTACATTCAAAAGAAGCTTAAGTTTTGATTTTCATGCAAAAATAATTATCTGAAGGAGCGCCAGCTAAGAAAAAAGCGAAGTATAATAATAATTTTTCTGAACTCTTGTTTTTCAAAGATGCTAACTTTCGAACGCATGGTATTAATATCAAAATATCAAAAAATCTACCCCAAAAAACCACTAAAAAACCACTCAAAAAAAAAAATCAAAAAATCTGCTATGAACACATATTTCATATTGTCAGTTCGAAACAAGTTTCGTATGTGGCTCTGAAACCCGAAAGTTAAGGCCAACCGATTATAAAACTAAATAAGGTGTTCATCAAATAACATAAATGACGCTTAAAGTATTTACGCACCCAAGGAAAGAAAATATAATTATTCTACGCAATACGTTGTGAATTTTTCTGGCAAATAAGGATTTTGAGGAATACGGAACGGATATTTAAAAATGTAGTCAAGTTAATTATAGATGTTCCTGAGAAATTAAATAATGATTATTGTGGCAGTAGAAAGGCTAGGTCACGCCGCTAGGTGGATTAATTCGGGTTTTTACTATCATTTCATCCACGTCTGCAACATGTTTCGTCGCATTTTTGAGGCTTTTTAGACTTTTTTGTCGTTTTGTTCTTTTTGTCGTTATTCTTGTGTCTTTACATCGCATTTTCGTATTGTTTCCGTCGTATTTACGTCGATTTTCGTTGTCTGTTGGTCAATTTTTTATCGTATTTTCGCCATCTTCCCGTCACTTTCATCGCATTTTCATCGTCTTTACGGCGTCTACTCATTAGAGAAGTAAACCCTCTTTACCATGTTCGTTTCATTCTCTCCAGAAGAACTCTTTAAGAAACTTTCATTGCTATTCAGTTGTATGTAGCGTAGGGTATGTTGCTGCTTCATCGTAATTGCCTATTCCCGTCCTACCCAACACATATTATTAAAAATATCAGCGTTGTTATGACACACAATGCAAAATTAGTTATTCCCTAATATTTTAGTTTGTGGACTATCATACGCGATCAATCAAAGTGAGCTGAAATCTATTTAAATGGTTTTTTTCATTAAAGAATTCCTAGCAGCCAAATTTCCTACGATTTTTCGTGCGAAGAAGAAGAAAATGTCGACTAATCGTTTTAATTTCCGTCATTCGTACCTAAATGAAAATAACTCACACAAGGCATTTTCGTTATTCTACAGCCAGGAAAACTTGCCTGACCTGCAGAAATATTGCTGGATAACATTTGTCATGCCGTCCCACACAAATACAGGCGCGTTAGCTTCGTAAACATTATTATGATTTTTAGTTCGGACGATGAAAAATTTTGACGGACGGACTTTAAAACGGTACGACGAATTTAGGAAATAAAGTCAGTTGCGTAATTTCAATAAAATATACTTTAATAATCGCTTTTCAGTGATTTCAAAGTTCACGGATCGGAAGGTAAGTGTGTTTTAGTCAAATCAGTACAAGAACTTTTGGAGTATTCATTAAATCCATCCAACAAATGATGAAAATTAGAATGGCTTTACTTACTACGACGGGAATTAGAAATAAACCCTACTATCATTTCATCCACGTTTGTAACATGTTTCGTCAAAGTTTGGGGTCTTTTTAGACCTTTTTTATCGTTTTGTTATTTTTGTCGCTATTTTTGTGTCTTTACATCGTATTTTCGTATTACTTCCGTCGTATTTACGTCGATTTTCGTTGTCTATTAGTCAATTTTTTTACCGTATTTTCACCATCTTGCTGTCACTCATTGTTCATCGCATTTTCATCGCCTTTACGGCGTCTACTCATTAGAGTAGTAAACCCTCTTTACTATGTTCGTTTCATTCTCTCCAGAAGAACTTTATAAGAAACCATTTGATTTCCGCGAAGTTTATGAAAAACCGTAGATACGAGCACTTGATCCGTAGGTCCACAGAAAATTGCTAAATCCGTAAAACTACGGATAAATCCGTAGATCTTGCATCACTGATTCGTAGTGTAGATCGCTGCTATTAAAAAAGTTCGGTTGTCAAATCCCGTAGAAAGGTATTTTCATGCAATACACCATGTTACGTATGGGAACCCTACTCCACACTAATCACTACCGCGCCCGGGTTAAATGCGCGTTTCAAGTTCTTACATTCAAGATTTGCACAGGTAATTTTCATGCAAGTTAAAAAAACTGAACACGGAGAAGTAGAAACTAAAGTGCAGGTTTCCTATGACGAAATACGGCATTTTCCTCATTTTCAGAAGTAAAATACCTTTCACGTGTCCAAAACAACAAGAAACAACCATGTGTCGTAAGCAAATACCATGTCGTCGAATGTCTTGAAGAAAGCTCATTAATGGCGAAAAAAGATCAATTTTATCCCGCCGAAATCCGAAGATATGGACTTTTACAGCTCTTCATGTCGAGAAAAGAAGGTTAAAATGCCCTTTTTTGGCAAAAACTACTGGAAACAGTTGCGTGCCGTAAACAAGGACCGCTCAAGGAATCCTTATAAAAATATCCTTTTTACCTTTGTTATACTATAACAAAGGTTTAGAAATTGGTCGAAAAACACGAAATTGATCCGAGGCCCGGAGGGCCGAATCACATATACCAATCGATAGAGCTCGACGAACTGAGCAATGTCTGTGTGTGTGTGTGTATGTGTGTATGTGTGTATGTGTGTATGTGTGTATGTGTGTATGTGCAGCTCATTTTCTATCGCCTGTTTCTCGAAGGTGGCTGAACCAATTTGACCGCTTTTACTTTTGTTTGAAAGGTATTATTGCCTAGTATATCATTATTGAATTGCATTGCTGTCCGACGTTTCGTTTAAAAGTTATAAGCAAAAAGGTGAAAACTACGTGACACGCGTTTCTCCGGAACTACGCAACCAATTTGAACGATCTTAGTACCAAACGAAAGCTCTTGCTATTACTAAACTTTTTACCAAGTTTTATTGAAAACGGACAAGCACTTTAAAAGTTAGCCTTAAAAAACCTGTTTTGACTAGGTACAAATGATCGCCTGTTTCTCAGAGTTGGCTGAACCGATGTATGCGCTATTATTCTCATTTGAAAGGTAATATAGCCTAATAGATCACTATTGATTTGTTTTTTGATTGGACGTTTAATTCAAAAGTTATGAGCAATCGTATACAACACATTAAAATTTACAATTATTTTCGACTATTTCATCTTAGATAATTTATCTAGTATAAATTTTTTTGGCATCAAATTAGAGGTTTTATTGCTGCAAATATATCTGCAAAATTTCAGAAGAATTCGTTTTGCCAGTCAAAACATATTAACCTTTGAACACTCGCGTCAGCTTTTGTAACACGGTTGCTCGCGGGAGACAATAGCCCAAAACCAAAAAAATGTGCGCATTAGAGTTTTGACTAGGAAAACCTGGTTTTAGGTTTATCGCACCTTTGGAAGAGTTTCTTGAAATTGCAAGCTCTATCGTCTGGTAGAATTTAAATTTTGATTAGTCCCCCTAAAAGTGAAAAAAATATTTTTCTTCAGTTTCAATATAACACATTGATGTGTTCTGTAAAATTTAAGAGCATATTATTACAAGAAACTTTGCAGGAAGTCCTTCTATCTCTTCAGCGAAGAGAGAAAAATCTTATTTATTTTGTATGAATCAGTTTTTCCATTTTAGCTCGTTTTGAAATTGTTGTATGACTTTTTATGTTGTACAAATAGTAAAAATACACAACTTTGCTGAATATAGTATACCTCTATGATTGCTTGTTTAGGAACTGTAGAACTTTGATTATAAAAATATCCTAATTTTGACCCCGAATTACTCGACTATCGACAGACGGATACATTTAAAACATTTTACTTTTGCTGTTTTGTTTTGTTGCATACAGACACCATTTTTCCATATGGAGAAAGAAAGAAAGTTCCAGCTGGGGCCTATTGCGGTACACCTCACATACTGATTGCTTCGTTTCTGTGATGTCAGTTTTTACTGATCTATTTTGCCAACAGTTTAAAGTATTAATGCATTGAATAATTATGGTATTTTGATCATAACAACCCAGGTAACCAATAAGCATTAAAATAAGCAGTAAATCAGTCGTTTATTAGCATCTCTGGCGTTTTATACTGCAGGTTGTTGTTTATCAGCTTTTTGACTGCATAACTGTTGTAAATTGGCATCCACAATTCTATTTAAATTCTTCTTGTTGGTAACTAGCTGCAAATAAGCATTGTCAGCACTACAAGAGGGCTAGCAGTAAAGTAGCCGCATATTTTGCCAAAATAGCATTTAAGTAGCATTTAAGGCAACTTAAATGCTTATCGGCTTGCCTTTAAATTGCATTGGAAATGCTTATTGGTTACCTGGGAAGTTTATTGAAAAATATACGTTAGTTAAACATCAATTTGTAACTTTATAACAATATGGCATTCTAAAACCTACACGTGTTGTACAAAATACAACAACGTGAGTAACCGAATGATTGATGAAAACTTTATTGAATCAAATAGAATGGCATTACAGTAAATTATGCATAGTTCAAAACCTTTAAACTAGACCTTTACTACGCAATGTATATGTTAAATAATAATATTTCCTCTTACAACTTACTTTTACTTGCATTTACTCAAATTAGTAACAACTTACTTATACTTTCTCAGCAATTTCATGAAAAAAGGATCTATCAAAATTTATAAGTGCTCCTATTTTGTTCAAATATTGTAAACTTTTTCAATTTCCAAAAAAATTATGTAAACAAACGCACTACGCAACGTTAACGTAGATGAAGACCGTATAACAAAGGTTCCTTCACCACTAGGTGGATTAAATCGGGTTTTTTGACATCAAAGGATTGATCCCAGCTCAGCGGCATTTTGAGATATAAAGATACTTTTTTTCAAAAAAATCCCCACTGTGCAATGCTTTCTTTAGAGTGATTCCGTAACGGTTCTAGCCTGGCTCTGTGCCGATCATCGACAGTACAAGCAGTGCGTGGCCTGTCGTATTTGGGTACTACTATCCACAACGGATGTAGCACAGTGGCGATGGGTTTTCATCAAGTTAAACCCGGCGGATGCGGCTAGCAAGTGGGAAAAATGTCCATGTTGAGCAGCAACCCACATCTGGTTTACAGAACCTGAATATCTATGGCAACCGACAGAATACTAGCGAAAGAAAATAACACCTTCAATTCCGCCAGAAGCGGAGTTGCGGCCATGCTATATAATCCAAGAATCTCTTATTACGGCTTGGATTAATTCAACACAAGGTATCTGGTGATCTTCCCGAGAAATTATCGGATTATCGAGCTGATTGTAGACGACCACCACCGTGCGTTTTGGCAAATTCGGAAACAGTGATGAATGAAATTCGCCACCATGTTCACATTCCTTGACTGCGGACAATGGTGAAGCAGGTTGCAACCTCGATCGGTGGTGTAAATTGATGCAAGCGGTACTGAAGGTTTCGTGAAAGGCCCCACTCCCACAAACTCGTTTAATATCATTCACTCGGCCGTTCACTTTGTTTAGACTGCTAAAGGGGAAAATGGGAAAAAGAGCTACGAAGCGTTGGATCTGCCATGGCGACCATATTCACTTATACAAATACTTAGTGGATCTTCATACCATTGGCACCTACCCACATAGGCGGAGCGTGGGGAAGAACGGTACGGCCGATAAAAACTGCCATGGAAATTGCGTACCATAACAATAGCAAGTTAGATGATGAAGGATTGGAGACTCTGGTCATCAATGGTTGGCCACTTATCTACTTACCTCTAGATGCTGCTGAAGGATAAGCTCTAACTCCGAAGCACTTCCTGTTAGAAAGTTCTAACGGTGAATACCAACCCGCGACAGCTCTCACTGACCCTGGGTTGGTGGTCAAAAGCCTCTGGTACCGAATTCAACACCATCTCTACATCTTTTGTAAGCGGCGATTCCGAAGATATCTCCCTATTCTGACAAAGCGGACTGAGTTATTCGGGAAAGCAAGACCGCTCTTAGAATCGCCATAAATGTGATTGAAGACCGTTAAAATGAAAAAACAGTAACGCTAGATGCTACCCAAGCTGAGTAAAGACTCTTCACTAACCTTGGTTCTACCTACTTACCAACAAACGTTTTCTTCTAGGTTCCATCCAAGGTTATTGCGCTCTAAAGTGAAAATAATTCTCAATCTTTAACGACACCAGCTTACTTTTCGGAAGTGAAATCACAGCTGCTGCATTCTTCCACCAGCTTAAATACTTTGTGGCCCGTAGAAGCAAATTGTAAATACACTTACGCATGGATATTTGGCCTTCTGAAAATATTTGCCATGGTTATAACCGAGCAGCCGTTTTCCTATAATATTTGCTGTTGAACTTTATTACTTTGACACTTACCCGTCACCGCCTACGTTGTCGGATACGATCCGACGCGCTGCTGCGTGTCGAAATAGGTAGGTATATGTGAGTAACGCTATACATTTTTTCGCCGGCAATAATGCTTGTCAAACAGAACTGACTCATAAAATTGTGATTTCCGAGTAACATATAGCTACAATGAATGGAGGCGACACGTTGTCGCACTCATGAATACTGTCTGGGCGTCACTCTATGAATAACTTTTCCGGATGTTTCTTCACAAAGGTGACGGGTTGTGACGCGTGGTTACACTTGATTATGGAAGACGGCTTTCTATGCTGGGGCTAAAACCTTTTCCTGTGACATTCACTTGAGAAATTTAACACAACTCTTCTAATTTAGTTCAAATAAAAGGTGGTGAAAGGAAAAAAACGCAACATGATCAAGTTCCAAACATTTATTTTACAATTCGAGTGTCATTTTTATGGTCGAAATTTAGAGTCATTACAGTATTTTTTGTTTGTTCCTTCTTTCTGTACGGTCTGACTGATGTGGCTCACGATGAGTTTTTCTTTTACGTCCTCCTCAGGTGGTTATAAAAAATCCCTACTTGCTTTACCTATATGGACATTTTGTTTAATGGTTTTGTTTTCTTTTTTTTTCGTTCGCTCTTTTATCTTCTACTACTCTTCAATTGGTAAAATTCAATTCACTCTCAAGTGTAGAACAGCGCGCGTGGCGCACTTTTTTTTCACTCTTCAGCTACCGAGGATACGTTTTATTTTCTTTGACTGCCAGCGCGAGTATATTTCTATTTGAGTATTCCATTCACAGGCCCCTTTATAAAGGATCTCTTTATCCGCTACGGATATAACCAAACAAATCACCTCTTTTTATTGCACACTCGACAGTATTCGGGGCGCGCGGGCACGGGCGCGGGGGGAAATTTACATTTCGCGCGAGGCGGATTCCACTGAATGGCTTTTCGATTTTGTTATTCATTGGTGAGCTAAATCGGTTTTTCTTTCCCTGCCCTGATGCCGGGTCTGATGGTGGTCATTATCTGCACCTAGCATTCAATTTCGTACGTGAATCGTTCGATACGCGCTTTTACTACTGGATATTTACAGCATATTGATTAGTGATTAATTAAATATATGGAATCTATATAATTCAGTAGTCGCTTACTCTACGATGTTTGTGAAGTTCTGTTCGCCTTATCAAAGGAGGAGCTGCATAATGCCTAGTTTACATCGCTTTCTGTTTACTCACCGCTCTTGGAGCTGAACGCAATTCCTGGATTACATTTCACTGAGTCTAGCTGAGAGTTGCCATTTTCGCTAAATATTTTCTTTAGATACATAACAATGCTTAAACAAATATCGGTTCACCGTTTCTCTATCAGTTATTTACAGCTTTAATGATTAACTAGCAATTCACTACGACAGTATTTACAGTGACTGGTGTTTGCTGCTGAACGTCGTCATGAGCTTCTGTTGGTCGGAAATAGCGGAAGCTGGATGTACTCAGTACAACATGACGTTCTTAAGCTAAGTTTGCTCTCTAAATGTTTGCTTCTGCACATAGGCTAACAGACTGATTTGATCTATAACTTTGCCAAAGATTATATTTCAAGCCTCTATTTTCTTCGTGTTGTTCGACTTTTGAAATTGCATACACAAAATGTGTATTTTTGCAAGGATTTAAAATTTCTCATCTTATTAATACAATTTTTAGGGAATCATTTTAGTGGTTTGAAAATTGTCTATTGAACTTTTCTATTCGTGAAGCATTCAGAATTAGGTAGTTTTATAATATGTTTCATTGATATTTTTCGGTGAAATAAAATTTTATTTCACCGAAAAATATCAATGAAACATATTATCAAAATTGTTACGGTGACGGAAAATAAAAAGTAGGTAGTTTTATCATTTGTGTGATATTAAAGTACTTTCGAAGTAGTACGTTGTATACAAGAAGGTAATCACATACACTGGCGAGCCCAGCCTGGGGAATACTGGGGTACGTGTCCCACCTTCGTGCTGCTCGAGCCACAAATGCTGATACCCACCTTCCCACCTATATTATTTAAAGTAAAACAAAATAATTTCTGTAATCCAGAAATCCATAGTTTTTAATTTATTCGGCTACTATTTTTACGCTAAATAAATTCAACCAGCAATTCGCACAGTCATACCTTTGATTGTACAGCAGAACGAATGCGTTCTGTTTTTTTTGCATTTTCGTTTCGATCAACAGTCCATTAGAGCATCTTTTGGAGCAGCGAATGATTGCAAAACAGTCAATTGACTGGCAGTTACCATACTAACGAAAAGCAACCGCGCTATCGCATGGAACATGTGCATGGAAGAAGTCGGTCGGCGCCGTTCGACACAAGCAAACATTTTGCTTGCGTCGGACCGACGCCGGGCGACAAACTTAGTCGATTTGTTTTAGTCAGTTTGCAGTTTACTGCAAACTTGAAAAATGAACGCAAAGTGGAAGAACAACAAAATGGCAAACGTGCGTATAGTAATATAAACATATTACAACCGAAAACTATAGCAGTAGCGTACTTCTTAACCTCTCGTTGCTCGCGCCAACTTCGATTTATAAGCATGCTAAAACCTAACCGAATTCACTCGAATACTAATGCCACTTGGTGAAAAACTTATGAAACTTTTTCCAGCGTTTGAAAGATCTTGGTCTGCGAATTAACTTTGCTGAAAACAGTAATTTTATTTATTACTGGAATCCCGAGATATACCGAGATAAAGTTAACGGTTCACAGGCGTTGTACAAAATACAACAGCGCGAGTAACGAAGGGTTAAACACATATACCAAATTGGTCTAGGTTCAGTCTAGGTATTCTTGTTGGGACGAGGGGACTTTGTTACTTTTTCTGACGCACTTGCCTAACACAGACGTCAAATAGGTCTAGGGCTAATCGTCGTAAAAAATCTTCGACCTATTTGGAAGTGGAGAAAAGGAGTAAATACAGGAAAATGGAGAAGTAACAACAGAGAAAAAGGAGAAATGCTCCAGAAAAAAATGGAGAAAAGAAAAAGAAAACGTATGACAAAAGAGATAAGATTAAAATTACAGAACGTTATCTGTCAAAGGAGGAAGAGCGAGATATAATAAGATGGACAGAAAACAGACAAAGATGACAAAATAGTCGGAAAAGGATTGGAGAAGCAAAAGAGATGAAAACCGGGGCTGAAAAATTAAATGAAGTCGACTACAGGACAGCAAACGACAAAAAAATGAGAAAGAAAAAGAAAAGAAACAAATCGGAAACGATGAACGAAAGAAACGGGATAGGAAAGAAGAGCAAATATCCATCGATCAACGTGGCTTCTTCCCAGGTAGGCCGACAACTACTATTTTGGCTCAGTCTACCTCACACTGCATTAAACATATGGAAGACGGCACTCAAGTAGATACCATTTATACAGATATCGAGTTGCATGACCGAGACGAGCATTCCATTCTGGTGTTGAAGATTGCTCGACTGGGCGCTCAACGATGTTCGTTTGTTTTGTCATCCCGCCAGGATGCAGACTACTATATGCGGACGAGCTCGAGCTCAAGCAAATGCAACCGGTCATTTAAACACAGCAGACAATTTCCAGCAATCTGGAAAAAGTCTAACATGTTTTCGAAAGCGGTGATTGACAAAATATTAGAAATTATTGCGGCATAACTAGCCTCTCAGCGTCGTGCAAACTATTAGAAATAATAGTAAGCTCTGTGCCCATACGACCATACCATGATACCATTGCTTACGCCGACGACGTTGTACTTATCGTCAGAGGAAAGTTTGACGCAGTATTGTCAAGTCGCTTGCAAGGAGCTCTAAACACCTGCTCACAAGAGGGACTTAATGTAAACTGGGGATTGAAACCTCAACTAGCCTTTTGGTCATATACTACTATTGCACGGCCTAGGATAACTTATGCTGCAGTCGTATGGTGGCCAAAGGTGAATGAGGTGACAGCCCAAGCCAAACTAAACAAAGTTCAGCGCCTGACCTGTCTTACAGTTACCAGTGCCATGCGTACAATACCTACTGCAGTCATGGAGGCTGCAATGCTTACTGCCTTTGCATCTTCATGTGAAGAAGGAAGCAGAGCTCGGCGCACTACGGTTGCAAAGGAGTAAAACAATTCTCGAAGGTGACCAAATCGGCCATCTTCGCATACTTCGGGAGTTCAATCTGACACCCTTAGTAACTTCAGTCTCTGACTGCATGGAAGCCAAGCCCAATATGGACGTTCCATATGAGGTGATTGAAACAGATCACTCAATGTGGAATAATAGTGGGCCCGATCTGTCATCTTGAACTATCTGTTTTTTTACAAATGGTTCAAAAATGCGGGCCTGCATACACTGATAATAAAACTTGGTTTATATTAAAACTTTGTAACGCTTAAACGAGCGTTTGCTTTACAAATTCTTTCGTTGTTCTACCACGATTCTACCACGAAGTAGATTCGTAAAATCAATCCTGAATGTTTTGTACATATTAACAAAGCTATATTCGTACGAATTATTGCATTTTACAAAGTGGTTCGTAGATTTTACGAATGCACGAAAAGGCTGTCGATAAAAACAATATTAGATTTCACTATTTTCCGATAGGTGTCAGTATGCTACATTACCGACACCTATCGAAAAATAGCGAAATCTTTATTATCTCTGAAAAGATCTGATTTTATCGGTAATCGAACTGAGCTCATTTGTCATACTTCTTTACGAACAGCCGACGACGCCGCAAACCACAGAACCACAGCTACTGCATACCAAGAAGGTCATAATTGCACTAGTCTATTTTCTCTTCATACAATCTTCGCATCTCGTTTTCGTCGATAATGATGCCAGACAACAACCGTGCATCAAATGGGTTTTGATGCAAGACAGCTACGAATGTGCTATCGTAGAAAATACGAACCATTCGTAATAACAGCATTTGCGGTAGACAATAAGCCTACGAATGTTTTTAAATGGTATGAAATTATTTTTATCATCTACGAATATAGTTTTACGAATATTTATTCAAACAAAATACGAAATTATATTTTCAGTGTAGGCTCCGGAGTCTACAGACCCGGCATCAGGGAAACTATCTCATTAGGAAAGTGGCCCACCGTTTTTCAAGCAGAAGTATATCCCTTTAAGCCCGAGCCCCCACACTTGTGTAGGTGAGACATGACTACTTTTAAAAAATTTTCCTTTCCTTTCTAAACGTCGTACTTTTACATATATGGCACCAATCTCTTGTGTAAACATCGTAACACGTAAAAAAAATAGAAAATAGCTGAAAAGAAGTTTTCTTTTGTGTTTGGATTAATTATTGTCTAGTCTTCAAAATCTTGTGAAAACAGCAAAAAGTTTTATCTGTCGTATTTTCTTATTGGATCCGTATTTCGAAATTGCATAGATAAAAAATTATTGGTAATAAGTATTTCTAATTGATGTAATTAATTAATGTAATTAATAACTTTTACAACTTACTTATGCACATTGTTTTTCGTACCTACACAATTGTGTAGGTTCGGCCTTATTGCATACCTACTTTAACCTTTACGTTCCCGCCGGGACTTCAAAAATTAGTGTACTTGCCGTTACACTTTTGGTTCTATCTTTACTATTTTTTGATCGATTTTTATACAACTTGTCTTCAAAGAACCAGCTTAAATTGACCTTCAATAAAAAAATATATTAGCAAATTATGGATCCATTTTCCCAGAGATATTCCAGATCGCAGTGGGATTATTTTTTCACGTCATAAGTAACAGATGAAATAAAACGAAATTTGCTGCTGCCATCTCATTTTGAGTCAGAAAGAATGAATACATTATACTATAGAGCATTCGTTCATGCTCCACACTACGGAACATTCGTTTTACCGGAACCTAAAACTGGTCATTTATAAATTGTAAAATAATAAAGAAGTGTAGCAAATGATGCATTCAACTACGGGATTTTCTAAGACAAATTCTTGGATCAACATTTGAATGTTTTTAAGCCAATCTGGACGTTCCGGTATATCTTTTGTATTAAGGTTAGTTAAAACTTGACTTGCAAAAAGTTGCGCGTATTTCCATAGCTACGTAGCGACCGTTCCGCTGCTTCAGAAGCTGAAGTCTATGAGCCTCGAAGCGATAATCTCGCTCTAAACTAAACGGGGTCAACCCTATTCAATTCTGTGGACTTCTTTACACAAAATAATTAGGTTTTTCATGTTTTGTTTTTTCAAAGCCTAGCTTGGTATAGTCCAAAAATGTTAAAAATAGGGGAAAATGAGCAAAATGGGGCACTTCCGGATGACAAACAGGAAAGCGGTGGGCACTATGCGATTCTCCGGAAAATTTTACATAAGATCACTTACATTTTATCAGCCTGCAGGCCATATCTTATTTGCATCCGTTTTTTCGGCTCGTTTATGCCCATAGTGCAATGGTATAAGATAAGGCCGAACCCACACAATTGTGTAGGTTGCTAAATTTAGCAAACATTTATTGCAATGTGTAGAATACACTGGTTTTGGTATCTTGAGCGATAAAAAAAATTTATATTGATCCAAAAACCAAAAATATCGTGACTAAAACCCTCCGTGCTTAAAGGGATATGCGGACGACCTCGAGCTCAAGCATATTCAACCGGGCAAAGAAAATTTCCAGTAATCTGGAAAAAGTCTTACATGTTTTCAGTTTTCGAAAGCGGTGATTGACAAAATATTAGAAATTATCGCGGCATCGGCGTCGTGCAAACTATTAGAAATAATAGTGAGCTCTGTGATTCTTTCGCATACGAAAAGCTATATATCTGTTGATCAACACGGATTTATGCCAGGACGATCCGTCTACACTAATCTTCAGGATTTCACGTCGACTCGCATCTCGCACGTTTTTTTTTGTTTTTTTCATGTGTGAACTCATCACTGCGACCAGTATAGTTGTTCTATTGTGATATCTCCCGGGTGTATGACCTGCACTGCATTTCTTTTTGCTATAATCGCTATTGAATGAGCGATATGCTTATCAAATTTTATGCGTGATTATGTGTATTGAGGTTTTACCCTTCCTTCAAAGCTTAATCTACTTTACCCACTTATTTCTTGCTGCCAGTACTATCCCATATTATAGCCGTCCCTAGCGAGGACTCATTTGTATCTCTGCCCAGTACACTTAACTATAGGAGGGACATTTGCACTATCAAGAGGCTTCAGAGGGTAAATATAGGATTCAGCATGAAGGAAGGGTAAATGGAGGGACCTGAGAATAAACCCATGCTAAAGTCACTTGACATCGAATGGTTTGATTCTACTAAGATTCAAACTCTCGACCACTCGCTTGTCAAAGCAGACTCGATAACCTTGCAGCTACGGAGCCCCCTATCTCGCACGTTGGGCAGAAGGCTCACTTCAATGTAGGAGGGTTTAACCGTATAGACCACCGAATACTCGTGCGATAACTTTCCTGACTTGGCGCGTCACAACGTTTTGTTGAATGATAGAGTTCCTACTCATGCGGTCAAATATTACGCGTACAGCTCAATTTCTACCTTTCTTCACCATTCACAAACAAATCGGGCGTACCACAAGGCAGCACTATGGGTCCTTTGCTTTTCTCGTTGCATTTTGATGACGTAGCATTACTTCTTGGTGACGAATGTAAGTTGGTATACGCAAACGTTCTGAAATTTTACTTAACTGTATGGTCAATTGCAGATTGTCATAATCTTCAAAAGCTAAATTGATACACCGAACATTCTCTCTCTCTGCTAAATTTTCGTACTCGTCAACGTTCGCTCCGTTCTGCTAGATTATTACAACCGGAATTGCACTGTAGTACATTTGGATTTAACGAACCAATTGCACCTTGTATCCGCACGTTTTCTCTGGTTGAGTCCCTGTTTGAATTTGGGGAAACAACGCAGAAGTTTCATCATAAAATTTCAAATGCCAGAACTCTATAGGTGACGATAATATTTTTGTCTATTGCATTTTCTCGAGTAGTCTTTGGAAAAGGAAAGAAACGGAACAAAGAAAGCAAAAAAAAACAGAGAAAGAGAGAAACAGAAGAGGAGAAAATATAAGAGAAGAAAAATGGAGAAGCAAAAACAAAAAAAAGAAACAAGACATAAAAAGAAAAAAATGTGGGAAAAAAGAAAACAGAACACAACGAGATAAGATGAAAAAAAAACAGACGGTGATCTTTCAAAGGAGGAAAAGCATAACATAAATAAACAGACAGAGAATAGACGGAAATGAAAAACAGGATAGATAAAGAGTAGAAAAGCAAAAAACCGGAGTGAAAAAAAGTAAAAATCAATTTTAGGGTAGCAAACGACAAACGATGAGACAGGAAATACGAAAAACAGATCGAAAAACGATTAATGAAAGAAACGGGCTAGGACAAGAAGAGAAAAGTGACAGAGAAAAGGAAATAGCGGAAAACGGGATACAAAAGGAAAAAGATGGGGAGGTAGAAAAAAGATAAACAAAAAAACGGATAAAGAAAAAGGTGAAATGGACGGAAGAAAAAAGACCAAAAACGGGAGATAAAAAATAAAGCTAGAGAGGAGAAGGACAAAAGGAAGCCAAGAACACAATAAACGTTACAGAAAAGACGAAAAAACGGGGCATCATAAAGAGGAAAAACAGAGCGGACAAGGATGAAAATTAGGAACGAAAAGAAAGAAAAATACGGAAGAAAAAATTCGGAAAACGAGAGAGACAATAACAAAAAACAGGCGGAAAATATTAGGACACACAAGGCTGAATATAAGAAAAAATGGGACATGAAACGAAAAAACACTGAACAGTGAAACAGAAGACACGGGACAGAAGTAAAGGAAAAGGAGAGAAAACTGAAAGAAAGTGTAAGCAAAAAATCAGACAGCAAGAAATCGCTTCAGAAAAGGAGAAAAATGGAACAAAAGGTAGAAAAACGGGACTGCAAAAGTGGAAAAACCGAATAAGAAAGGGGTAAAACATATGAGAGAAGAATGTCAAGCTCTGTTTTAAGTCCGATTTAATGTCTAAAAGCAAAGCCTTTTTCGAAGATTTGACCCCTCTTTAGAGCTAGAGTACAGGACAATTACGAGCAGAGCCGACGTTACAGCGCGCGAGTCCCTGTGCAGATTAAACAGCGAGGCCCTTTTTGTATGCCACAAGAGCATTGGGTTAAAAAGTCACTGTGACAGTCTTAATGTCATTTGAGGCGGGCTTCGATTGCTGTGCACAGCTTCCGGACTGCTCGTACCCATTGACGAAGTTGGGCTGGATCAATGATGCTCAGACAAAGGTATGGTGCGGGCTAAATCAGATCGCCCCATGAATGCCGCGGGTTGCAGTAATCTGGCCAGTTTTAAGCATAACAAAATGAAAAATATGCGGCAGCAAACACCAGGAATTTTTTAGGAATCACCACAAGGGTTAAACCGGAAAGCATTCAGATCAACAACATAAAAAAGCCTGGATATTAATTCCGTTATCGAAATTTGACCTTCTGTTTTTATCCGACAGACTTCGCAACCAGCTGTTAGAATACAGGACAGTGCGGGGTCAGTGCTACGATCCTATTGACTCTAACAGCCTCTCCCAGCCGAGATTCGAACATACGACGACTGGCTTGTTAGACCAGCGTCTTATCTCGAGGCCAACTGGGAGGCAAGGCAGATCAACAACATACACAAGGCATTACGACTAAACTAAGTGACCCTTTGTCCTCAAAAAATTTATTCAGAAGTCCACCATCCTGATTAGTCCGCGGGTCACACGAATCATCTCAAAGGACGCATACCCGCGGGTCGCGGTTTGGCCGTCTCTGAACTAGATAGTTGTAATCCTGTTCCATAATATTCGGTGCGTGCTTAATGAAATCAATGACCTTTTGGGATTTGGGTTCTATACTCGAAGGAAACTTCCGAAGAAGTTATATCTAGATAGAGCAGATACGCTGTGATAGTGCAGATTTACAAAAGCGGAAGGTATCGGTATCATTCGATATTGTTTAAATGATATAGAGCGCAACTGTATCCAGCTTGGAGCTCCCTGGTTGTGCGTAACTCACTGTTCAACTGTTTTGTCTACAACCATGTATTTAATTTAACAGCATAATCTATTTAGCCCAAACTTTTCTCTGATGATAAGCACTACGTTCTTGGCGTAAGCAATCTTTTCGTACCCAAGATGCGCTGGTTGTGAAGGAATGCGTCGGCCACCAGTGACCAAAGACGAAATCATGACCGATGTATCTCCCAATGAGGTTAGCTTATTGTAGTCGATTCTGTTTTGAAAGAGAGCCATAAAATTTGAAGCGAAGGACACGTTATCGAAAGCGCCTTCAACATCAAGGAAAACTCAAAGTTCCGTCTATTGATATTTGAGCGTTTTCTCAATTAACGTCATAACGCAGAGCCATGCAGTTTCAGTAAATTTACCGTATTGTTGTATTGTTGATACGAGTTATTCGATTTCCATAACACATTTTGATATTATTTTGCTCTTCGCTTCTGCTCGGGTTGATTCATGCAACGGAGAGCATTTTGAAAATTCATTACATATATAGTTATCCGCGATTTCCTCTACCAACTTCAGAAGCGTTGATGTCAAACTTATTGGTCTGCAAGCCTTTTGCATAGTTTTCTTTTTTTTTGTCTGCCTTAGGTATGCCCTTAGGTATCTGCCTGCTTTCCACCAATTCTCCGGGATATGTCCCAAAGTGAAACTGGCTCGAAAACTGTTGATAAGCTCGAACATTATAATGCTGTCAATTTTATGTAAGAAAATGGGTGTAATACTATCCGGATCTAGAGATTTCATTGGTTCAAAAAAGCTAAATGCCCATTTGAACGAATTCTCCGTAAACAATCTGCGTGCAAGCAGAGCGGAATCGTTTGGCACATTGTGTAACGACACATTCCAAAGCAACGAGGTCTTATTTCATCGCATTTTTTTCTTAACACTTTACATTCTACATTTAAATAAACGAGGAAAGGAAACAATAAAAGTCATACAAATATTTCTGATCGGCCAATTGTGTTGTATACAGCCACTAGAATTTTTAACATTTTGCTCTAATCATAGCCAAGCGCGAGGCCCCCCTGAAGCGCGAGGCTCTGTTCCACGGTAGAATCCACCGCACGGGTTTCCCGGTCTAAACTCCGGCTCTGATTACGAGGCTAGTGCAAAGGTCCTACTGACTCTACCTAGCAAGATTGATTCAATTAAAACAAGCAAGATTTAATGTCTAATTCCTAATAAAACTTCCAGTCCAAAATACTCTAAATTTAAACCCAATTTTATTTTCATTCATTATTTCAATTTCCATTTCAAGCTCAAATTAGTTTTAGGTGACCATCTTTTCTCTAGATGAATGCGGGGCGTATTGGACGGCTTACTTACTAAATTGGGTTTGCAGTACCACAAATTTTTTTAGAGGTAACTGATGGATGTACTTGTTTCAATAATAGAGAAATGGACAACTTCTTAATTTTTTTTTTGAAATATCCCGAGAAAAGTTATTTTTACATTCACCTGGCATGTTAATAAAATTAATCAAATTAATTTTCCGAGACGTTTGGCCATCCGGGATGAGTCATCCAAATCAAGGACTGACCCGCAAAATGCGATACGTCTAGAAGCCTGAAATAATTCAAATTCCAGTTCAATTTAATGTCTTATATCAAATCCGATTTCAACTCTAGTTCAGTTCCAAATTTAATTTCTAGTCCAATTTCAACTTCGATTTCAAAACTAATTTCACCCGAAAGTCCGCAATTGGCAACCTAATCGGCCGATATTTTTATGCTCAGTAATAATAAATACGCCATCCTATGATTATTCCGTTTTCCAAGCCAAAACATTCTTCTGAAAGATCGAGTGCCCCACCTTTACTGTATGTCTGGGCACGCCAGTAATCACATACCAGCAGACCTTTATGCCCTGCAAAAATAGCTTCACCTTTGTTGCCCCAATCGCAGTGATTTTTGCTCTATTCTACATTATCTGAACCGAGAAAAAAAACGGATTGAGTATTCCGAATGCTTTGTTCCATATACAAAGCTGCGATTTATCCTGATTAGAGTCCGGCTACAGAGTTGTGACTGTGCAGCTTTCAGCTTCGCTATCGGGTTGACACTTTCAGACTAAAACGAAAACGAAGCGACGACGACGACGGAATGGAAGGAGTGTCAAATGAGCAGCACTCGATTGCAGATGATAGGATGTAACCTCGACATTACTGACTGCTATTGTTACTCTATCACACGGTATTTGGTTCAGTAAGTAGGTTCCTCCCGCTTGAGGGGGTTTTCCAGCTAGCAGAAGAAAACCTTCAAACTGAAAGAGCAATCCGAAGATCGAATGAACATTTGCAGTTTTTCTTTCGTTTGCACGCTGCTGCAACGAAAAAGGGTCAAATGACATTGCGAGTCCACATTTGTGATATTTGAAACTTTTTTGCCTGGAAATCGACCCGATTGCAGTTTCCACTTCCGAACAAATGAAGTATTCAAGTTACAGAAGAATGTGTTTGATTCGGTTTTGAGGTCACAGGAAAGCAGAATTGATGTGGGTACAGTCATTCATTATCGTATCCTTTCAGTCAGGAAATTTATCGTTTCGGTCAATCAATCAATTTGTACTGAGAGTTTGGTTCAGTTCATTCCATCAATCGCATCAGACAGTTCGGTGAAGATCGGCACTCGAACTCAAACGAATTTATAAATACAACCTGTTATCTTTTCCATCGCGTTGCCCTTTTTGCTAAAACAGTAGCAATCTTCGCCTTTGATCCGATTATTGCTTTTTCACTGCCCAATGTCGAAGCCAGTCGTGTGGAAAATCGCTTAACGGGTAGAATCAAACGTTGTTTCGCATGTATTGATTACTGAATTTTGAAGTAAATGTAATTCTGTTATGTCAAAATCTCGGAAAAATGTTCAGAAACCTGTCTAATTTTTGTTAATTAAATTAATTTTTAAGCAGAACTTTGCGTGCGGTTTTTCACTAATTTACGAACCCAATCCAGTCCAGTGGTTGCTCTCCCAGGCAACAACATTCAGATGCGAGTATTTTCAATCAACGTGCGCTCATCATCGACCCCTTTCCCCCCTCCCCCTTTGTTTGCAGCAATATGTAACTGATATTCAGACAGTAATTTAATTATTCAAATCGATTGATGCTTTACGTTCCACGTCCTTAACCGTCCTCCAGCCGAAGAGATGGGGCGGGTGGGGGACCGTTTGTTTCGATACGGCCCGTTGAAAGGATATTGGAAAGAATCAATCAGATCGTTAGCTTCGTTGATCCGATTTGTTTACAGTGCTTATACCTTACCGCTACAATCGGGTATCGAATGGCCTGGCCTGGCCAGGCCAGGGTGGTCCGGTCAAACTATATTGATAGTTAGTCATCGCTTTTTGGAAGCGAGGACGTAACTTATCATGTGACTGCGGAGCAGAAAGCGAAGTGTTTTCAATTAAATCCAATTTAGCCGTCCGTCTGGTTGGTATGTAAATAGTTCGGAAATTTATACCAACAACGACAGATAGGCGAGCAGAGCTTTGTTTGTTTGATTTGTCCAGGGCTCGAGAAAGGTTCGATTGGAAGGGAAGTCTCCGTGGGAAAATATTTGATTTGTTTACATGTGCCGTCCAGGAGGGAGGCATTTAGGTTTAGGGTTACTGGATCGTATTGCTTCACCGGAACGACCGGTCGTTAAATAAATGTTGTGTTTTCGTGATTTGCATTGATGTTCTAAAATTAGCTAATGAAAGCGTACTTCTCTGAATATGTACGGCAAACTCCCATTTTCTTTGAAAGCTTCACAAACTCTTGGGATTTTCGTATTTTATAGTTCGTAAATCTTCTTTGACAAATAAGCTTGATTGTTTTGGGCGATGGAGTCTTGGGATAGTGGGTAGAAGGAGTGATAGGGTTCATTTATTAGGAGCGCAGGCAAGAGAGTATTTTATTAGAGGGAGATAGAAATGAGATAAACGTCGTACAAACAACTGATCTGTCGGTTTGTTAGGATTACAGATATTTAAGGGCTATCTCTTACTTTTAAGTCTGAACGAGCGACAGTGAGTAAGGACAGCATACGTCTTGAATACCAAGTTAGACGAAGACCGTGAGTGTTTTTTCTTTTACATCTCTGATGGCCCTGGTTTTAAAATATTTGGTGGCCTTGAAAAAATGCGATTGAAATTGTTTGGTGGCCCTAAAAAGAAATATTTGTGAGTTCCAACTGCTACGATGATCGCATTTCAACATAAATGTGATTATATATTCCGAAGTTGCTCGTCAAAATGTGTTGTAATCCAAAGAGAGTAAACTGTCATTGTTCAATTTCGAAGATTCGAAGAATTTCGAAGAAATGATCGAGCGCACACAGAAGTGCGTTATTCAATCGTTGTTGCTTGTGGTTTTCTGCTACTTCCGTCTAGCCTGGCTACCACTCCGAAGAAAAAATGACCTCACTGTTTTATTTGTATTCGAATCACTTGGTGCAGTGAAGGAAAGATGTTCTCATCGATAGATTTAACCACATCCCATGCAGGGATGGTTCGATCGCTTTGACTCAATTTGGATTCAATTGACAGTACCGTCTCAGCCGAGCCGATTTGACAAAGTTATGTTTGGGACATTTGTTAAACTAGTTATAATCTATAATTATGCTAAAAACAGTTTTGCTGTATGTTTTGTCTGTACAATAGCTTATTAGTAGCTAAGTGGACGTTCACATTTTCAGTAAAAATAAAACCAAAGCTCAAATTTCTTTAAGGTCGCAAAAATATTGAAAATACAGTAATACTTCGATATAAAATAACTTTTCTTTTTTCTCGTTGCGTTATATCGAAGCAGAAATGAAATTTATTTATATTTGAACAAAAATAATTGCAAATGAAAGGGGAACCCTTCAAACTGTTTACTTCCAAATTTTATGATGTGACGTCAGAAGTAGAAAAAAACAGTAAAAACAACAGTGGCCTCATATTGCTACCTTGCGGAATACCTGGGGTATTGGTGAATTGCCCAGAGATACAGTAACCACGCTTCACGCGAAGTTCTCTGTCGTACGACTAGTACGAGCTGAGCTATTGCACTAGTTGGTGAGTTGCCCCGAGCCAGAAAAGTTTACGCAACAGTATTGTATGGTCAGTCCGGTTGAAAGCTGCTCTCAAGTCCGTGCAGAACCGTTCGAACAAGGTTGGAAGTCTACGGTGGGCCTGCCACATCGCAAGGATGCCGCTCAACTGGGCAGTGAAATATATTCTCTTCAAGTATCCCATCGGCATCAGAAATAGAGCAGCCCGCCGTGCTACATGGCTCGACCAGGTTGAAACTGACTAGCGTGTGTCGGGAGGCTCAACGAATTGGCGGCGAGTAGCCCAGGGCCGAGTACAGTGGAGAGGAATTTTTGATACGGCAAGAGCCACTCCAGTTCTTGGCAGGTATAAGAAGAAGAATAAGAAAAAGAAGATTTGACTCAAATTGAACTTGAAGTGGAATCTGAAATTGCTCTTATAATTAAATTTGATACTTGAAATTGGCTTATAAATTGACGTGATGTAGGACTTTTTTTTAAAACGGCAAGAAAGTAATAAAACAAAGGTGTTGATAGTATCCAATCAGAATAGGATAAGATGTGAAGGGTAAAGAGCTAAAAATTAGGCAAGGGAGTATCATTAAGGCAACTTTTACGAAGTTGTGTACCGTTCCTCTTTAGCCAAACTGGGGGATCCACGGATCGAAACAAGCTATAATTGGAGCCAATTATTGTTTCGATCCACGGATCCTCCAGCTTGGTTAAAGAGGAACGGTGCACAGTTAGTGTCCTAGTGATTGCACTTATTCTCCTTTAAGCATTCAAACATTGTTGGAGGGAATGTGCATATTAAGTTGACAGATTGTTGACTTCCCATAGACTGTTGATGTTGACTAATCTTGCTGTTACACAATATTAATGGGAAAACTGATTTAGTTGGCATTTTGCTGTCAAATCATTGCTATCGTCATATAATTTGAACTGTCTATTTTACTAGAACGAAATTTATGTGAAAATAGATTAATTCAAATATTTCAGTCGTAGTTACTTCATGAATAGAATATGATAATACATTTGCTTCCATAAAATTGAAAACAAAATGACTGTAAAGTCTAATATATCATAGGTTCCATATAGACTCGGCAACAAAACATGATTTCTAGTTGATATCAACAGCCGAATATGTAATAATTTTGATATACTTGTGTTGTCAACACTTGTTCGGCATGACATTCTAGCGATCACTCTGATGGTGTTTTCGAAGTGTTACTTGCCCCACTTACGAAATTATTCAACAGGCAACGGCAAAAGACTAAATTTCCTGAACTGTGAAAATCTTCATTTATTTTCCCTGTTTCTGTTACGACAAATTTGATCAAATTTGTGTCACTCTGCGTTCGCACAGTGAACATTGGTGAACAAGCGTTTGTGCTGTCTGCACTGTTCTCTGTTAAGTAAACTAGAGATTCTACAAATCCTTGACTCCCCTGGTTCAGCTCCTCGGTTCTCATGAATGTTTCCGGCGTCCCCCAGGGGAGTAATTTAGGACCCCTTTTATTTCCACTATTTACTAATGAGCTTTCTGTTATACTGCCACTTGGTTGCGCTTGTTTTACGCCGACGATGTCGAAATATATAATTTCAACAGCAGTTATAATTATTGCAAAAATGCACAGCTAAGTGTGGATCATTTGCAGATTCGGGTTTCCTGGTATTCTTTACAATTTTAGTATTAACAAATGCACTGTGATAACCTTTCAACACAGACAGCAACCGATCATGTTTGCTTATCACATGCGCGAAATTTAACCTCACTACAACGACATTCTGATGAAAGCTACCAGTCAACTGGACTCTCAGATATATTTGAAATCGTCGAGGACATCCACGACCCACTGTACTTGCGGTCGCTGTATTGCTCGTTAGTCTGTTCAGTTCTTGAGCTTAGTAGTGTAGTATGGATTACTAGATTTGAGGATAAATTGAACCGATTTGCACCATTCCCATTGCATTCAGTATCCCATACAGCTTCACGATATTCAAAAGACCGTTTTAAAAAAGAAAATAGGTCATTAAAACGGTAAATGCCAGTTGGTTTGTATTACCATCCTACACCTCTGAACTAATTTAAAAAAAATCGTCAGACGAATTTTTGAGTTTTATTTTTTATACGACAGACTTAGTAGCCAGCTGTTAGAGTACAGGACAATTACGGGGCCGGTTGCTGCGATCCTATTGACTCTAACAACCTCTCCCAGCCGAGATTCGAACATACAACAAGCTAGTTAGGCCAGCATGTTTAATGGGTAGATTGCTCATATAAAGTAAATAAAAATCTGCGATGAAACTTCTACAATGAGCATAATTTGTAGCCGGTATTGATTTTTATGCAACATATGTCCATTGTCAACCATTTTAGGAGTTTTGTGCGGTATTGGAATTATTCGGAAATGTTGTGGATTAAGTAATCGCTGGGGGAAATGGTCAGTAGCGAACATGACAAAAAGTTATCAGTCGACACCTCAAATTATGCTAGAATTCAAAAACAAGATCAATGGAAGACCAAATCTGTTATCTAGGGTCACGTTGGTTCTATCTGGATATAGTCGGGGGACTCCCCCAAGTAACATTGTTGTTGTATAATAGCTTATCAAGCACTTATTCCACGGGAATTAGCTGTACAATAGTTTAATAAGCTATTATACAACAAAACGGTTACTTGGGTCCGAGAACTCCGTACTGGTACACTTCCCTAACACAGACATCAAACAGGTTTAGGTTTAACCGCGGACGTATAAAAAATTTGGTTGGTATGGGGAGAATGTAACTCTTTCTAGCGCACTTCCCCAGCAAAAGACAACAAATTGGTCTAGGTTTAATCGTCGTAAAGAATCTTCGACCTGTTGGGACAAGGAAACTCTGACGTTTTACCTTTGTTATACTATATAACAAAGGTTTAGAAATTGGTCGAAAAACGCGAAATAGAACCAAGGCCCGGAGGGCCAAGTGTCATATACCAATCGATAGGGTTCGACGAATTGAGCAATGTCTGTATGTGTGTGTGTGTGTGTGTATGTATGTGTGTGCAGCTCATTTTCAATCGCCTGTTTCTCGGAGATGACTGAACCGATTCATCCGCTATTACTTTTGTTTGAAAGGTATTTATGCCTAGTATATATCACTATAAAGTTGTTTCGTGGTATGACGTTTCGTTTAAAAGTTATAGGCAAAAATGTGAAAACTACGTGACACGGTTTTTTCCGGAACTACACAACCAATTTTAATGATCTTAGTACCAAATGAAAGCCCTTGCTATTGCTAAACTTTTTACCAAATTTCATTGAAAACAAATATGCAGTTTAAAAGTTACGCTTAAAAAACCAGTTTTGACAAGGTCCAAATGATCGCCTGTTTCTCAGAGATGGCCAAACCGATTTATGCGCTATTAGTTTCATTTAAAAGGTAATATAGTCGGATAGATCACTATTGAATTGTTTTTTGATTGGACGTTTAATTTGAAAGTTATGAGCAACCGTATACACCACGCCAAAATTAACTTTAATTTATAATGATTTTAACCAAGATAATTTACCTAATTTCAATTATTTTAATACCAAACGAGAGGTTTTGGCACTACGAATATATAGGCAAAATTGCATAAGAATTGGTTTTACCGGTAAAAATTAATATAACCCTCGAACACTCGCGCTAACTTTTGTAACACAGTTATTCGCGCTCACAATAGCCCAAAACTAAAAAACGTGCGCACTAGAGTTTTGACTAGGAAAACTTGGTTTTAAGATTATCGAACCTTTGGAAGAGTTTTTTGAAATTGAATGCTCTATCGTCTGGTAGAATTTAAATTTTGACTAATCGCCCTAAAAGTGAAATAAAAAAAATATTTTTCTTCAGTTTCAATATAACACATTGATGAGTTCTGCAAAGTTTTAGAGCATATTATTACAAGAAATTTTGCTTAAGACAGTAACCTTCTATCTCTTCAACGAAGATAGAGGAATCTTATTTATTGTATATGCATTTGTAAAATCAGTTTTTCTATTTTAGCGCTTTTTGCAATTATTGTATGACTTTAACATGTATTACAAAGTTGTACAGATAGTAAAAATACACAACTTTGCTGAATATAGTATACCTCTATGTTTGCTTGTTTAGGAACTGTAGAACTTTGATTGCAAAAAATACCCTAATTTTGATCTTGAATTACTCGACTACCAGCAGACGGATACATTTTAAACATTTTACATTTGCTGATAGTTTTGCTGCATACAGACACCATTTTTCTATATGAAGAAACTAGAGAAAATTCCAGTTGGGGCCAATTGCGGTACACCTCACGCGCTGCTTGCTTCGTTTCTGTGATGCTTATGCTGTTTATGCTGATCTATTTTCCTAACAATTTAAAGTATTAATGCATTGAATTATTCTGACATTTTGCTCATAACAAGTTTACTGAAGAACATACGTTAGTTAAACAACGATTTGTAACTATATAACAATATGGCATTCAAAAACCTATAGCATGTTGTACAAAATACAACAGCGTGAGTAACCGAAGGTTAACAAAAATTGATGAAATTTATGCAAGAAAACTTTATTAATGTGAATCAGATCGAATGGCATGACAGAAAATTGTGCATAGTTCAAAAACCCATAAACTAGACCTTTACTACATAATGTATATGTTACAGAATAATATTTCTTCTTACAACTTACTTTTACTTGCACTTACGCACAGTAGTAACAACTTACTCAGCAATTTCATAAGAAAAGGAACTATCAAAATTTATGTAAACAAACGCACCACGCAATCCTAACCAATAGATGAATTATTTTCCGAAGACGTGTCGATTTCTATCTCAAATAGCAAGTAAGACCGTATAACAAAGGTTCCTTTCACCATTAGGTGGATTAAATCAGGTTTTTCTATACTTTAATAGAGTGCTATTAATGTGGAGTAACTGTGATTTCAACAAGACGGCGTAACATGTCACGTAGCCCATGCAATAACTCGTTTATTGAACCGTTCAGCGAATGAAAAATTTCACGTAATGGACCTGTAAAGTGGCCTACAAGATTATGTGATTGAACGCCATTAGTTAAAGACATTTTTCGAGCCAGTCGAGATTGCCATATTCCAAAAATCATTTTTAAATAAAAATGACTTCGGAATATTTTTCTAATAAGGTCAAGCTATATGCTGTTAGCTTTTGAAGAAAGCTGCCCACTAAAGCGAAAAACTTCAAGCAAAGACGCGTCATGATGGAATCGAAAGCTTGAAAAGCTTAGAAAATTGACTAGGATACTTTTCAACAAAGCCAAGGCTACTTCTAATTGGACTATTTATAGAGAATGTCAAACAGAGTACAATCGAGAAATTCGTAAATCTAAAAGAAGGGATTGGAGGAATACATGCGAGCAAGTTGACAGCTTGCCTGTTGTAGTTGTTGTAGACTTCACAAAGCCCTTTCAAAAGATCACACCAATGGACTTGGAAGCCTAAAAAATAAACATGGCCTGTTTACAACCGATTCTCAGGAATTGCTTAGTATCATGATAGATACACACTTTCCAGGCTCAATTCAAATGTCTTCCATTGACGCACAGGGCTTCAACGCAGCTCAGTCTAGTTCAATTAGGGACGAAGATAGAGTTCAGGAGTTAGCCAGTGCTATTTTCACGGAGTCGAGAGTTGGGTGGGCAGTGGATTCTATAAGGCCCTTCAAGTCTCCAGGATTAGATGGAATTTATCCAGTGTTATTACAAAAAACGCAGGAAATATTTTCTGACAAAGATGTTTAAGGCAAGTTTGATACTAGAATACATTCCTAAGAAATGTCAATAAGTCCGGATTATCTTCATTCCTAAAGCGGAAAAACGTGACAGGACAAATCCCAAAGCATACAGACCAATCAGTGTCACATCTGTGATTTTAAAAACGTGGATCTTCATATAAAATTATCGTATTTGAAAAGAAGACCTTTGAACAAATTCCAGTTTGCCTACCAAGCAGGAAAATCAACTGAAACAGCACTTCATTCGTTGATTTCAAAAATAGAAAAATCTTTTGATAATAAAGAAATCTCACTTGCAGCTTTTCTTGAAATTGAGGGAGCATTTGACAATGCCTCCCACGATTCAATAAATAAAGGCATTAAGAAACGGGGTTTTGACAGGTGCATTTCCAATTGGATACATGCTATGCTAACCTGGGAGGATCTACTTTAACGACAAAACTAATTAGAGGTTGCCCTCAAGGGGAAGTCCTATCTCGTATGGTGTGGTCCCTAGTAGTCGATGATCTTCTAAATAAATTAGCTGAAAAACGCTATGAAGTCAAAGGATTCGCTGACGGTATAACAATTTTAGTAAGGGGAAAGTATAGTATGTTCATTTCCAATAGAATGCATCTAAACTACACACTTAAATGGTGTGACTTGGATGGACTAAGTATTAAACCTTCTAAAACAGTCAGAATACCATTTAGGCCATTGCAAACTATGCTCTTTGGGCTTGCAGCAATACATTTGGCAAAAAATAGGGACTTAAGCCGAGGATGATTCACTGGATCTATTCAGCAATTGTGAGACCCAGACTAACATATGCTTCGCTAAACTCATAGAAACCGCCATAAGAGTACAATAAAACTCACATTGTTGCTTGGGAAAGTTCTAGATGCTTTTATGTTTTCTACCGTTACACCAATTCGTACAACTTGAAGCAGTAAAAGGTGCTCTTAGGCTTAGGCGTCTTAAACATTTTCAAGATGGAGATCTCAGTGGACACCTACGAATCTTCCGAGATTTTCAACTGAACACCCTGGTAATCACGTCTTGATCAAACATGAATTTAAAACTTTAGTGCACCTAAATGAATAATTATTGAATTTCATCGAAAAACACAAAAAAATGTTTTATTCCATTACACTGTGGAGAACGATAGGAAGAGATTGGAACGATTGGAAGGGTGAAACAAAACCTGATATTCGACTATGCAATAGAATACTGGCACAGTGGTGTAACAGAAACACACTTGACCGCCAGTCGAGAGTTGTGAGTTTGAGGTTCACCTCCCCTAGGACAATGTTTTTCATATTCTGTTTTTCATATAACACATTTTTCATGTTTATCTAATTCTTCACTCTTTACGTCAAGCACTTCCCCAAGGAAAAAAATGCTAAGCTTGAATTCTGTAATCAATAGCAAAGAAAGAATTTTTAAACAAACATATCGTAAGATACCAGGCGGTCAGGAAAACGATTCGAGTCTTCGAGCTACAGTACGAATAATTGAAATTTTTACATTAAATTTTATAGAGAAGCTAGGAAACGTGCCCCAGTGTTCCTCCAATCTACTCACGCCACTGTACATCCCAGAAAACTCATTGAAATATTTTCAGTTGGTTTCTGTCAGTTTCTCTCACTTTGAGAGCATTTGGTAAACTATATCTACCTCGTAACAAATATGTTTTGCTAACTATTTCCGACGCCAACATCACAAGCATCATTCGACGCCGACGTTCAGACATTCATCTACCAGCGTTAAACTTAAGTTAAACAGAAAGGAAACATTTCTCACTATTCAGGTGGTCTTCACACAGCTTCCCGATCGTCGTCAGCTGTGCTGTACCGGTGCTATACGGTCACCTCTTGGATCTGAACACGTTTCTTCAACGTCGAGCCACTGCCGGGAGCGGTGCTCGCCCCGAGAGCCGAAGTAGAAGGTCCTGCCGACGACGACGACGATGCCGACGGTTGGCATGGATTGGCTAAGGTTCCGGCGGTACTCCCGCTTCCACCCGGGCTCGCGTGGTGATGCGAATGGTGGTGATGATGATGGGTGCCACTGGTATTTGCTAAACTACTGCTACCGATAAAATTGTTGCTATGTGCACTATACGAACTACCTGCGCCACCGCCGCCGGCGGAATGTTTCGGATTCGTCGAGTTCACCAAATCCACTGTAATAATGTTACTGTTGTTGGCTACCGTTCCGGCTGTGTTCTGCTGTTGATGGCGCTGCTGGTGGTGACTGTGGTGATGATGGGGGTTGCTATTATTTACAAGAATGGAAGTAAGTGGAGCTGTCGACTGGGCTGAAGGAGGAAGCGTCGAGCCAGTGCCGGGTGAACCGGAAATGACAGTCACTTGGCTGGGGCCTATGGCTAGCGGAGGCGATGAGGAAGCATTGTTGCTCGACGAACGAATCGGAGGCAGTGGAGCGGATTTTCCGGCCCGTGGTAAGGTCTGATGGTGGTGGTGATGCTGATGGATGGTGTCGCTCGCGATGTTCGACTGATGATGATATTGACGTGACGGTTCGTTTGAAGTTATTGTCAGCGTCGTGTGCTGCTGTAGCTGCTGCTGGGATGCGAATGTTTCTGGAAGGATCTGGAAAGAGGAAACGAAAGTGAAAGTAAGCGTATTATTCACTTGATGTTGCTTTTATTCGATGATTTATTTTCGAGCTTCCAACCACGTTTATGACATAGGCTTCAGTTTTAGTACAATTTAAGGAGTCTATTTGATCGCATTTGCAGGGATTCAAAGGATTATTCAAGCCTACAGGCACTGCTTTATCGAAACCAGCGATTTGTGCCGCTCGAACAATTAAACTCCATCAGGCAAGACAACGCTGCCGTTGTGGCCGATAGGAACTCAAACAGGCGTGCAACAAATGTTATCTTAATTTAACCACAACGCCACAAACACCGTTATTACTGTGCTGCTCTTTCGGCCTGACTGCATGCGGTCTGGTTGTCCCGAAGCGAACGCGGTGCCGCACCGAGAACGAAACGATTATGCGAATTAATAGGGCATTAAAATGGCTGTCATCTTGATTTCATCCTTTATTCAGCGGAAATGTATGCACATGCTAAATTATCAATGGGGTTGCAATCATAACGGAAACCAACTCACGCCTCTCCTGCCTGCACGGCGGATGGCATGGGAACAGCTTCCCAGTTACTGGGAACCGGCGTTACGGACCGAGGCCGACCAGACTGCTCATGGCATATTCTGCATTGAAATTCCATTGTCGTTAGGCGGAACATGATGATGCCTTTGACACCCCGGTCGTTATCGGAAGGATGGAGGGGAAACGATTGTCTTGAACTAGAGTGGACCTCGCCGAATTCGACCTTGACTGGGATGAGATGGGAGAGATGAAATATTTATCGGTCAAGCGTGTTCATATTTCCATTACATTATATTGAATTATAAGTAATGTTGGCGGTTTGATGATATTTTACTATCATTGTTTCATCAACTTTTCCGCCACATTTTCCGGTCGGTAAGAAAATTGCAGTTTTACTATCATTTCATAGTCAAACAAATTTCGAATAAAGTGGCCACAAACACGGTTCTAGATCAAACTAGGAAACCGGAAACCATACATCCTAAAATTAAGCAGCAAACAATCTACTGCAGCTAAACACTGTACTCTCCGGGTTTCGTTTGAAAAGTTATCTTTTGAATTGATTTTTGCCCCCTTTCCACACAGGCAAAGTGGCAAAAACTATCCTGGCTAGCCCTGGCTCAGAGTGAGTGTTAACATGGATTTGAGCAAAAGTTTACACCCACGAGAAATTCCGACACCGACATCGTAGACTTTCAACTTTTAACCTACCCCACAAAAGAGGCCAATCCGTTAGAAAACTTTCAAACTATGGTTAGTCGAAGCACTTTAGATCCCCTTGGATTGGACATATTCTTTTTTACCAAACTAAAGGTTTCACCGACGCAAAACAGTTACTAGTTCAGATATCGATTATCGGATGTGTAGTTGTGATTCAATGTTGTGCCACCCTCAAACCTAGCAGTGCTTTAAATGGAACAGGATAGAATGTACAACACCAGGAGAAAAGCTAGCAAAGTAATGCCGGACAAAGTGAAGTTGGTTCAGCGTATAATGGAACTACACTCTCCAGAGCATAGTAAAGAAATGGGTCATGTCATATGCCCAGAAAAGAAAAATGATACAAATATAGATGTAGAAGTTACAGAGTAGGAAAGAGTACGAGCACACTGGCAACGAAGGCCATATCGGATTATTGTGTAAAAGCTTAACTTTCTTGTGAACCAACTTCAAGTTGCCGAGTGAAGTTGCCTCGGGCCAGTAGTTACAGATACATTCGAACGGATAACGTTTCCTCCCCCCGGGGGGAGCGAGCGGAAACTCCACGCCGAAGTCGCACTCTCTATACGAACTGCACGAGCAGTTAATTTCTTCTTTCATTACACCCAAGAGGACGCTGCTGCTGCAACTCGGTCCTGGGCAAAGATTCTCGACCTGGATTATTTTCCCTACATTGTGTGAAATAATAAACTTTTCTCTGCGGTGGTCACTTTTGCCCAAATTGGTTTACTGTACGTGTCGAAAATTTGTCGAACTGCAAACAGAAACAAAACGGAAAGCAAATTTGCATCTCATCAATTAGCATCGTCCATCAATTAGGAACGAAGCATGATGGCATGATGAGTCGAGGGAAAACCGTTTCTACCCACAAATTGTATGCCAATCGGGCGGGGGCTGGACCCTTTTTTTTCGGGCACACCTTTTTGCAGGGGTTGATGTGATTAAGATTGAATGCTCACATTTCCGCAGCTTTTTTTTCTCTGTTGTTCTCTCCGATACGTCCATTCGTTTAGCTGAGCCGACGCACCTGTTCGTAGGCTTTACAGTGTTTTCGTGGAGCCTTCCAACAAACGACAAAAAAGAGCTATCTTTCTCTTCATTTTGGCATTACATTCTATCGGAGAATTTTAATGACCTAGTTGATGGATGTGGGATAGTTTCGTAATATGCTAACTAAATAGCAGCAGGTCCGAACCAAGCAAACCATGCGTGTGTGATTATAACTAGTTGTTTATTGGATATATGTTTTAAAATACCAAATTTGTGTATTTGTGATACCAAATAGCTGCCGGTGGAGTGGAAGAATTGGATTATCTGCCTGATGTACAAGAAAGGCGACAAGCTAGACTGGAAAAACTGGATTGACACAGAGTTCCCATGCACCATTTGTTCGTTGATTTCAAAGCTACATATGATACCTACGACCGAAAAGAGCGATGAAAAATCCTCCCGTATCCTGTTCTGTTGACTTCGTTGGTGAGAACCAAGCTGATTTTTTTTGTGAAGGACTACAACTTGTAGACTCATTAACTGTTTGTTGACTTTAAGACGGCGTACGATCCAATCAAACGAAATGAGCTGTGGCAGATAATGTTAGAACATGGTTTTCTGATGAAACTAGTTGAACTGATGCGTACCACACTGGTTGGGTTAACATCAGGCGTCATAATAGTGGGTGAGAACTCGGCCGCTTTCGTGACTTTGGATGGATTGTAGCAGGCAGAAGCGCTCGCTGACCTACTTTTCAACATTATTTTGGAAGTGAGTAATTCTCGCTGACACGGGGCCACTACTGACACGAGGTCTTCAAATATTGGAACTTTTGCATTTAATTGGCTGAAAATGGTTGAAAAATAAGAATTACACTTTTAATACCTCGAAATAGTGAACCCCTCGTTCGCTAAAGGGCCTATCAGTTTCAAAAAAAGTTTTTGAGCAAACCTTGAGATCTATATCATGTCATAATTCATAAATTTCATAAATTTCATAAATTTCATAAATTTCATATTTCATAAATTTTCCATGAAACAACTAACAAATGACCCCGTTCTGTAAAGAAGAAGAACAGGGCTTTCAAATGAAGTAAAAAAATGTTTGGCGGCCATCTTGGATTTGGCCGCCATATTAAATTTTATCAAAAAAAATCGCCGTTTTAACCATGACCAGGGTTGCCACATGCAGAGATTATTCTGTGTTTAACAGATATTTGAAAGAAATCGCCTGTACAGAATCTGTATGCATAAAATACAGATTTTTGATATTTTTCCTCGCTGTACAATTGGCCAGATTTTTTCAACAAAAAAACACAGAATTATGTGTGGCATCCCTGACTATGAGCCCCCCAACCGATTTTTATTTTAAGACCGCCATTGGAAAGCTGAGAAAAAATGCTACAAGAAACATCCATAAAATTAGGTGTGCAATGGCATTAACTGAATAAAACAACCAGTTATTTGTAGCAAGGTAAACAATTTTCATATAATTATTGTGATATTTCCAAAATTTCCTATGAAACAAACTACAAACGACACGATTTTGTAAAGATAAGACATAGGGCTTATAAACGAAGTGAAAAACAAATTGGCGGCCATCTTGGATTTGACTGCTATGTTGTATGCTATCAAAAAATCGCTGTTTTCGTCATGATCCCCCCAACCGATTTTAATTTTAAGATCACCACCGGCAAGTTGAGAAAAAAGCCTATAAGGAACATCCATCAAATTAGATGTGTAGTGGCATTAAATAAATGAAATAATTAATTATCTGTATCAAGGTTTACAACTCTCATATAATGGAATATCTTGCTACAGAAAATTAATTGATTTATTTAGTTAATGCAATTGCACATCTAATTTGATGAATATTTCTTATAGCATTTTTTCTCAGTTTTCCGATGCTGGTCCTAAAATTAAAATCGGTTGGAGGGCTCATGGTGAAAACGGGGATTTTTTGATCAAATTCAATATGGCAGCCAAATCCAAGAAGGCCGCCAACAATTTTTTTACTTCATTTAAAAGCGCTGTTCTTCTTCTTTACAGAACCGGGTCATTTGTTAGTTGTTTCATGGCAAATTTATGAAATATCACATTATATAGATCTCAAGGTTTGCTCAAAATTCAACTTTTTTTGAAACTGATAGGCCCCTTGGCGAACGAGGGGTCCACTATTTCGAGATATTAAAAGTGTAATTCTTATTTTTTATCCATTTTCAACCAATTTCCAAGTTCCAATATTTGAAGACCTCGTGTCAGTAGTGGCCCCGTTTCAGCGATTTCATTCTTAATGTTGAAACGAAATTATAACCCGGTTCTTCGGTGAATACACTGAATTCACAGATCATAAAACTTCGGATTTTTCTTCAAAAGTCTGGCAACACTCCCAATCAACAATGTGAGTTTTATTGTACTCTTGATGGTTTTCATGACCAATTTTGGTCTTAAATGCCATCATAAGAGTGGAATAAAACCCAAATTGTAACTTGGGCTGGGCAACGAAATAAAAATGCGACAGAGAGATTACAAATAACCGATGAAAAGTCGTCAAAAAGACTACAGAAAGATCACAAGCAGCACACGTTTCACTAGTTTATAGTAACCCATTTTTTGCTGATTTCAGTTATAAATCGGTTGCAGCAACTACACATTATGTGAAGGTACTGTGTTAATGGAATGACGAAATAACGACGAAAGAACGATGAGACAACGAAGAAAAGACGGGATATAGGCAACCAAAAGATGATTAAGCGGCGGAGAAGAGAGAACCAATAGACAACGCTAAGATGACGAAAAAGACGATAGAAAAAAGGACGGAAAACGCCAAAGAAGCAACAAAAAATGATAAAAAGACAATAAAAACGATGAAGAGACTATAAGTGAAAATAGATAAAAATACAATTTAAAGATGTTATATTGTGTTTAAAGATGTTACATTGTGCCATGGAAATAATCTCAATTTTCAGCGTTTTACTGACAAACCACAGAAGACGAATTCAATCTGCTTCATCTCTCTCTGTCGAATAATACCTTCTCCGACAATCGACGAAAATTTTTTCTGCTGCACTGCTTTACTGCTTTGCTTTGCTCCCTAATGATCACCAGTTTTGTTTCCTGTCGGAGCTCTACAAAATCCATGCTCTCAAGGTCACAAAGCAAATAGTTGCAGTCCATCTAATTCCCTGTCCGATGGTCTCTTTGACGTACGAAGCAAATAGTCTAAAGTCTCCACTGTGTCAAGAAAAGAGCATCTCTACTTGTGTTCTTTCTGCGCAAGATGAGCGGTTGTCGCACAAAATTGGCTCTCTACAGTACATCAATGCACAGTAGTCCAAAAGGGCGAAAAGTGCAACTATTTTCCTAGTGTCTTTTGTTTTCATTTTATCATTTACTAGCTGAGTGCCCGATCTTACACGGGGAGCTTTTGTCTCACAGCCACTTGTCCATCGGTTATTGTAACTGAAATGCTTATAATGCAAAAATACAACGCTTGTTTCTCTTTCAGACGTTCCTCCCCATTTGTCAGTTCCCCCTCTTTTGTCTACCAGGCTTCCTGCACACCTGTTTTGTTTACGGTAATCCCTATAAAACTCTATAAAGAAAGAAAAACAAAGCCATTTTTCCTATTTGCACCTTCCGCTTTCAACAATGGCCACCCCACCCATAGGAAATGAATAGTTTTGTTATTGTACTTTTCTAAACACAGCTTTTTATTTATTTATTAGTTTAGTATTACATGCTATCGTAATAAAAAAAGTAGAAGGTGCAACAGTGTTTCTTCCAAGAATACAACAAACCTGTCATTCCTTTCATCTCACTTCAAGACAAAACTTGTTTGTAAACAATGTTTTTAGTGTCACCACCAGGAGCAAGTATACACAAATTATTGGCTGAGCCCACTCTGCAGCATGCCACATAAAGTTTACCAAGGGAAAAACATAGTGTTCTCAGATGAACTCCACGCTGTTTGAATGATTGCCCCTGGGACTTAAACAGAGTCGACCAACAACAATTAGCACTAATGATCGAACACTTTTTATACAGGTCACTTTGATTCGGTGCATAATTACACTTGACAAATCTACCGCTGCGAGCATCGCAGTTTAGAGTTTCGTATTTTGATTTTTTCTGTTGCACGGATAAATTGTTACAGACATGTGGGCGTCACTCCCCCCATCTCGTCAGCAACCTCCGGTCATCAACTCCTCCTTTTGTCCTGTCCTTATTGGAGAACCGTCTAAACATTTCGGTCCCCCTGTTGTCAACCCCTTCAGTGCTGATTCTCTTATGTCAAGGCACATGTTTGCCAAGTTTGATGAAGAACCGTCAAGCCGTTTCGAAGTTATGGCATCCCCCCTATTAGGGACCCTCCCCCACCAATTACGGAACCTCCCCCCTTTTTGTTGACCATCCAGTGAAGATTCTCTTATGTCAAGGAACATATGTGCCAAGTTTGATGAAGAACGGTCAAGCCGTTTCGGAGTTACGGCCTCCCCCCTATTAGAGAGCCTCCCCCACCTATTAAGGAACATCTCACCCGCCATTTTTGTTGAACCCTCAGTTCTGATTCCCTTATGTCAAGGAACATGGTCACCAACAGAGGTGGAATAAACCGCAGCGCAGACCAAAAGACACACATTCTTAAACAACACAACACTCGCCATGCGGTGTGTGTTCTCCCAAAAATTCCCTTCAGTGTCTCTTTTGCTAAACACTCTTTCGTGTTTTACGCGCACACAGAAAAGGCAGTCGCAAACGCAGTGTGATAAATTTGCTGCGTGCTTTACCACTCCAAGAGCCGCACTCTGCGCGGATGGGTAGTACACCCTGCGCTGGGTCAGTTGAAGTGGTGCGATTGAAAAAAAAAACATTTTTACTGTTGCGTCGCCTGATCCGTACTAACTTAACATAGACCATATTAGTTGTTCAGTGCAGCGTGTATTTTCACTTTTAAAAGGGTAGAAAATTTGTAAATACAAAACAATTTTTTTGCGTTAATTCCGCACGGAGTGTGGCAAAGGGCAGCACCAAGTGCTGTTTGGATGAACACTCACTAGGCGATTTTCACCGAGTGCTGTCGTTCGCTCCCACTCCGCTTTCGCTCGTACGCTGTGTGCATATTAGCTGTAGAGGTGTGTTGCCGAATCGCTCTGTGCTACAAGGCATAATATTGGAACATTGGGCGCATAGTCTGAGCGAACGACAGCCCTGTTCACCTAGTTTGATGAAGAACGGTGAAGGGGTTTCAGAGTTATGGCCTCCCCCTATTAGGAACCCTCCCCCACCTATTACGGATTATTATGTCAAGGAACATGTATACCAAGTTTGATGAAGAACGATCAAGCCGTGTCGGATTTATGGCCTCCCCCCATATTAGAGACCCTCCCCCACCTATTAGGGAACCTCCCCCCCCTTTTTGTCTACCCCCCAGTGCTGATTCTCTTATGTCAAGGAACATGTGTGCCAAGTTTGATGAACAACGGTCAAGACGTTTCGGAGTTAAGGCCCCCCCTGTTATGAAACCCCCGCTCTTTTGTCAACCCCCCAGTGCTGATTCTCTTATGTCAAGGAACATGTGTGCCAAGTTTGGTGGAGATCGGTGAAGACGTTCTGGAGTTATGGTGGAACATACAAACATACAAACATACTCACGCTAGATGGTCTTCAGCACTTTTGTTCGTATGAATATTCTCCTTAATCTAAAACTGTCAAAAGTTAGTTGTCGCTTTTTATAATGAAAATAAAAAAATAGCTTTTTTGTGTTAGGAAATATAGACATAGTTTCTTTGGCAAAGTTGTAAACAATATAAAAACAAGCAATTTTGCTGAAGAAAGAAAATTTCTATCTTTATCGAGGGCTGAACCATAGAGTAAATTCTTTAAAACTTCTTTAAAAATTGGTTTTTCATACTTAGCTTTCCTTAGTTGCATTTTACAAGAATACAATGTTCTAGGCAATTATCGAAGCACTCAAAATACACGTTTTTGCAGAAGATCGCAAATCTCTTTGACCTTTACTTGCTAACTTATCGCATATTCAAGTTTTAAATATCCATAGCTTCACGAGCCCATCTTAAAACTTAAGTCGAGTACTATAAACAAGTATGGGTTCGGCTTGTCCCCAACCACCCAAAAATGAGAGTACGGCAAGCATACGTTTTATGTGTTTTGCGTTCGCTAAAGGCTCGATAAACGTCCATTCTTTTGTGTTAGTAAATAGATGCATGGTTTCTTCGGCAAAGTTATACAAAATAGAAAGGCAAACAACTTTGCTAAAAAAATTACATTTCTATCTCTATCGAGTGCAGAGCTATAGAACATTTTCTTTTGAAATTCTTTCAAAATAAGTTTTTCTTACTGAGTATATGTTGGTTGCATTTTACAAGAGTATATGGTTCTAGCCGTTATTGAAGGACTCAGAATACATGTTTTTGCGGAAGGTTACAAATCTCTCGGATCTTTCCTTACAAAGTAGCTGCTTATTTAAGCTTTATTTTTCTATAACTTCAAGAGTCAAAAGCGATAACTTTGTAAGGAAAGGTCCTAGAGATTTGCAATTTTCTGCAAAAACGTGTATTTGTACGTGTACGTGTAACAAGTGTTGTCATCGTCATCGTCCGTGTACAGCTGAGGTGGCTCGTGATATTGGAAGCAGTCGCCTTCATTCGACTCAATTCTGCGTCATCTGCGAAACCTAGGAGTGGACTTGCTTTGCTAAAAATCGTGCCTCTCGTTTCGCTGGTCGATCTTCGAATCACACAAGCAAGAGTGATGTTGATAAGCACACAGGATTAGCCCGCAAGTAACAATTCGGATTTTATTACACTCTTATGATGGTATTTAAGACCAAAATTGGTCAAAAAAACTGTCATAAGAGTACAATAAAATTCACATTGTTACTTGGGCCGTCACTTTGTCTCACTCAATCTTAGCCGCATCTTGGAGGGACTCGAGTATGCCCCCGAGATGCGCACGAAACACTCAATCCAATGTAGCTCTGATCAGTCGCGATGGTTTATAGGGAAAACCATGTTCGTGTATCTGCCATAGCGAGTCTCGACCGACCGCATCGTATGCTGCATTGGAGTCAATAAAAATGTGACGTTGTACTTCTGACATTTCTGGAAGTTCTGTCAGATGGTATAAATTTGGTCCGTCCCTATTCAAATATTTGACCAATTTTTATGTAAACTCCGTAAAAACCCAACTAGCAGCTATATTCAATATTTATTTTTATTGTCTTCGCTATCTCTGTACTTTCTCGCACGAAAGAGCGCACTGTTTTTTTATTTTACTTAAAATGTAAGCAACTGCTTACATCTGATACAACTGCTTACATCTCATGCAAATTCTTCATCGAGTGAGCTCTCAATAGAACTCAATCAATTTCATTCGCTCTCCTTTTCAAGGTATGCCAGAACTACTTTCATCTTTGCTCCCGAATTCCTGTTTGTATATGGCGCTGGTGACACCAGTGATGGACGCTGGTAACAATTCGACTTACTATCAAAGGTTACAATTACAAATGTGCCTCAGGTGCGGTCAAGATTTACTTGAAATCAATAAACTGGAAGTCCTGGAATCATTTGATTTTCTCCAACAAAATACGGAGCGTCGTGATACGATCGATCATCGGTAATCGGTCAGCACGGAATCTAACTAGCTGCCACCAGAGAGTATCGTCAATTTTCTTCTGGGTCCAATTAAGATCTTGCAGAGTATTATGAAAGTGGTACAAAGCAACATGCTGCTGTATCAGTAAGATACCCTGCGTACACCCTGGTCAGCTGGTACACATTTGTACCAATAATACCATCATGCTTTGCTGGGCTTCATACTTATTATTGCTGCTTCAATTTTAGCTAACGACGGCGCCTCAGAGTTTACGCGAATTTTTCTCCAGTTCCACATCCTTGACGGGCTGCTATCTTAGCCACTCTGATTAGCGCTCTCTCAATGCTGATTTTCACATGTCTCCGCTTATCAATCATCCTCAATATTCATCAGAAATTCTGCCGGTGAATGCAAAAATGACCCCAAACTAATTCGTATCTTACTTGCACCGGTTTGACATCTCTCATCTCACACATAACATCAAATTGTCCGCCATTACTGCCTAATATTTCGCGAACCGCCTAAAACTTTTGGCGAACCCCCATTTGGGAACCATTTGGCCTAGAACATTGTATTCTTGTAAAATGTAACCAAGAAAAGCTAAGAATGAGAAACTATTTTTTAAAGAAATTTCAAAGAATATGCCCAATAGTTCAGCACTCGATAAAGATAGTAATTTTCTTTTTTCAACAAAGTTGCTTGTTTTTATATTATTTACAACTTTGCCATAAAAACTATGTCTATATTTCCTAACACAAAAAAGTTATTTTTTTTATTTTCACTATGGTAAGCAATGACTTAGTTTTGACAGTTTTAGATTAAGGGGTATATTCATACGAACAAAAGTGCTGAAGACCATAAATGATAAAATGAAAGCAACAGACACTAGGAAAAAAGTTCCACTTTTCGCCCTTTTGGACCATTGTTCAATGGTCCTTTTCGGACATGAATCGATGAGAAGGTTTTAGAATCGAAATTCTGTGATAGTGCGAACGCGTAAAAAAACTGAGCTGATCAAGCATTGTATATAGCATAAGTAGTACAAAGTAGCAGGCTGCGATAAGCTGGACACATATTCAGAATGCCCAACGAAAGAGTAGCCAAAATTGGTTTCAGCAGGAAACCAGTAAAAGGCGGTAGACTCCGGGGCATACTCCACACCCGCTTCTGGTTGGTGCACTGTTGAGGATGATTCACGTTCAGTTGGTATTCAAGGAGAAAAGGATAACCCCGGGACTGACTGCACTTAGGTCAATAACTTGTTCGGCACCGAATTGATAACGCACCACGACACCACCATCGCCACTTGTTTTGCTTTTTCATGAATTTTATATAATTTTGTACAAGTACATAGTACAAGTAGGAAACAATATGTTGAGCAAATCTTAAAAACTTTTTCATGAAATTGCTAAATCCATATAATACTATGCATAACAAATGTGCTTTTTGAGCCAAATTCCTTTTGCGACTCATAAAGGATCATCACAAGTACCAAACACATTTTAATTTTTGTACATTCCGGAAAAACGAAAAAAAACAAGAGTGCCAATATTCACGGTTATTTTTTTTCAACGTTTCTTCAACAACGTTATCATTACGACTCAAACCCGTTCTCTTTATTCCTACTAAGCGGCAGTCATCCCGAGCAAACTGCTCCTGGCCAATGGAAGTAATCAAATATGTATGCTCGCAGGATGTATTCTTCCCGGTGTGGAAGAAGAAAACTTTCAAGTGAAGATAGCTAGCACAAGCAAACGGCAAACGCATTCCAAACGTAGGTATCGTAGCGAACTTGTACCTTCACGTGCCTGCCAGCAGCTGGTCTTTTCTGATGAGACCTAGTCTAATGAAAGAAACGAGAATATGCAAAGCGGGTACGATTGCGAGTCCAAATTCGTTTTCGGGTTGTACTCCAGCCGGAGCGTGGCTGTCAGTATATACATAGGTAAGGTACATCTGCAAGAGTTTCATCTCACAAGCGGCTACAGAAGGGAAACTTTTTTTTTATTTCCGCTCATAGAGGATGTTGTTATCCTTTTGGGATTTGTTCAGGATCTAATCCTTTTCGGGTAGGTACGAACAGTGAAAAAGTTCTCTACCGAGAACGATCCACTCCAGCATACCAGTAGTATGCTTTAGTATGCAAAGAAGTTGATTTTCATATCATTTGCTTGGTATTATTAAAAAGTTGAGCAATGCCGTTTCTAATGCCACAGGCGCGCAGCAGCGGCCTGAGTGTCAGATATCTATTTTACCTTTTCATCAGCGGTCGGAGTTTGACAGTAACGGGGGCTTAATCAAATTCAATTTAATTTTATATCTCCTTTGAGTATCTGTGCAGAATCTCTAACAATATAGTGTCATAACTGGGGAAAAATTTAAACTTTATAATTTAGGACGATCAAAAAGACTAAGCGATTGACGTTGATCTGGTCTTGAATATTATTTAGGAACAGTCCACCACCAATCATCCACCAATGCAATGGGTGGTAAAAGTAGTGGCGTGGATAATGAGCTAAAAAAGGATAAAAATAAAATTAATTGTTTAACGAGAATATGATCCAAGAGCAACACCCACGAAAGAAAGCATCCGCAGTTCGGCACACAGCTAGCAATCCAGTTCACTTATTGATTTCCCCAGACTCCATATCATAAGCACTAATTAGCTTACGCTATATCCTTCGTTGGTCTGTAGATGAAGTGTCTAAGAACTGTTTGATGCTCTGTTCCGACACACACTGCCAGTTCCTGTGATCTGAACGAGCTTCTGAGATTGCCATCAATCTACACAACAGAACAGCCTAACGAACCAGTTCCAGCGGCTCACTGAAGCGAACGCTTACGTGTATGATCCGATTTCCCATCCCCGCCGCAACCAGCCTTCCCACAGAAGTATTATTTTATCTTGAGATTGAAGCCTCTCGTGTCAAGGTCTCATTATTTGCAACCCCAGCAGAAAGGAGCTGCCCGGTTCTGGCGAAGGAAAAAAATCCCCGCCAACAGTCCGGTTATGGCTGACCGGGCAAGCTTTCAACAACAATCAGTCGTCCGTTCTTGGTCCGCTGGTCCGGTCTATCGGTCTATCAAAGGAAGCGGAAAAAGGCGTTCCATGTGTGGTTTCCTGCTTTTTGCTTCCAGTTGTAACGAACATGTTAAACTGCTGCCACACTGTCTTATCAACGATGGTAATCTTAATCGTAAACGACTTGAGCTTGATGTCGGAATCTCGGAGTGATGATAAAAAACATAGGGAAATTGCTATGCTAAAAAAGTGGACTTGGACCAGCTGTTTGGACTGTGAGCAACATAGAAAACGAGTTGGAAACACGTCCCCGCTTGCAAAAGAAGTAATCTCAGCTGGTCGCCTTTTTTATCAAATATTTTAACAAAAGAGTAATTCACTGAGCAGCAGATTTATTTTGACATCTTGCCAATTGTCGCACCTTTACGGTTGAACGGGCATAAGAGGTAGCGGCGAAAAAATGAAAAGAACCTTTTTCGTGTTCAGTATTTTCCCCCGGTGAAAATGGCTTCCGTTTTTCACTGCTGCTATACGTCTGGAACGGACAGTCTATTATAGGATTATGAAGATGCTTATCATGAACGTTGCCTGACTATGTAAGCCCACGTTCTTTATGCTCTGTTTGCTGAAATACTCAACAATGACGAATGGATAAAGTGTTAGCGAACGCAAAGCGATGGTCGGCAATAACCTTTTATGATGTTATTTAGTGATTACATCAACATTGGAGATGTGTAATACTGGGTGTTCCTCTCTAAATTATCAATTTCAGACTATCTGCCATGAATTAACAATAAACACCAAAACGGTGTTCGGTGATGCTATTTCTTACATTTTGAGCGAACTCATCGAGACTTTGCGGGTTGGAAATTTGACTCCACAAGAGGAATCACTGGCTTTTCCGGCATCCCTGTGGAAGCATCGTTTGCCCATTTCATGCGTTGGTCACGAGCTGGCGATTTATCTCTTTTATTGCTTTCATCATACGTGTCAGTACTGGAAATGGATCTCATACGATGAGCTCTTTCAGTCATTGGGATCAAAACCCCACAATGCTATTATTAGCAAACAGGAACTGACAAAGCGTCCATCGGCGGACGATGACGGCCTAAACTCTTCGATAATTTGCGGCCTCTCTGTTCTATACCTATACTATCGGTCGACAAGCACCAGTTCGTAGAGATAGCAAAAGAAGTTTAACAGTAACTGCATATTTACTTGATAGAGTAGGGTATGAAGAGCTAGGACCAAAAGCGTTTACAATAAAAGCCATACTCATTGATCACGATCATTTCAAAGTGCCCGCTATTTCTTAGTTTCCCTTGTCAAATGGGACAATTTTGAACATACATACATACATACAAGTATGTTTTGCCTTTCTACTATATAAATATATAGTATAAAGGTATAGAAATCACTTGGAAAACTTCGAAAATGGAAAGAAGGTCCTGCGGGCCGAATGTTATATACCATTCGACTCAGTTTCGAAAACTGAGCATTTTATGTGTGTGTGTATGTATGTGTGTGTGTGTGTGTGTGTGTGTGTGTGTGTGTGTGTGTGTGTGTGTGTGTGTGTGTGTGTGTGTGTGTGTGTGTGTGTGTGTGTGTGTGTGTGTGTGTGTGTGTGTGTGTGTGTGTGTGTGTGTGTGTGTGTGTGTGTGTGTGTGTGTGTGTGTGTGTGTGTGTGTGTGTGTGTGTGTGTGTGTGTGTGTGTGTGTGTGTGTGTGTGTGTGTGTGTGTGTGTGTGTGTGTGTGTGTGTGTGTGTGTGTGTGTGTGTGTGTGTGTGTGTGTGTGTGTGTGTGTGTGTGTGTGTGTGTGTGTGTGTGTGTGTGTGTGTGTGTGTGTGTATGTAACGCTTTTAATCTCACTCACTTTTCTCGGAGATGGCTGGACCGATTTTAATGTTCTTAGTGTCAAATGAAAGGTCTAGGTGTCCCATTGGTCGCTATTGAATTTCATACTGATCGGACTTTTAGTTCAAAAGTTATGTATAAAAATACGAAAAATATGGGACTTCATTATCTCATAGATCCCTTAACCGATTTGAACAAAATTGATTGCATATGAAAGAGGAGCCTTACAAACCCTTAACTTCCAAATTTCATGATGATTTGACTTGTAGTTTGAAAGTTACATAAAGAAATGTGAAAAAATAGTATTTAAAACATATTTTTGTAACATTTAAGAATTAATTCAATGAAAAACATCGCACATTTTATTATTATTTGAAAATTACTGCTGAGATCTATCAAACGAAACCGAGTTATTTAAAATCGGACGGTTCATTCAAAAGTTATTCAAACTTTAACACTCAAGCACCGTATATTAAACCGTTAAAACCCTCTAACGGGCAACATCGTAAAAACGATGCGATCAAGCTAATGACTGTTTTATCATGAAAGTACACTCAAAAGAACCTTAAGTTCTGATTTTCATGCAAAAATAATTATCTGGACGAGTGCAAGGTTAGAAAAAGTCCAATTTCTCTTTTTCGTTTTTCATGTCTAACGCTCTACCCAGATATTTTTTCAATTCAAATACATTACAAAATTGATATAAAGCATGAAATTTACTCATTGAAAAATCTTAAGGTCAATCATTTTGTTCTATATGTGCTATTTCATCAAAAGTAAAAAAGGAAATATTCGCGCATTAATTATTTTCGAAATTTTTCGGAATTTTTGTTTTTGAAAAATGATAGCTTTTGAATGCATAGATAGAATGTTGTGATATTAATATCAAAATGTCAAGAAATCTGTTCTGAACACATTTTGCATGTTGTCAATTCAAAACAAATTTCGTATGCGGCTCTGTAGCTCCAAAAGCGAAGGCCGTCTACAGACGGCCTTACCCGTTAGAGGGTTAAAACGTGTGAAATCAAAACGTATCAATCAAATGTTGATTGTATTCAATGTGCATGATGTATGTATGTATGTATATATGTATGTATGTATGTATGTATGTATGTATGTATGTATGTATGTATGTATGTATGTATGTGTGTATGTATGTGTGTATGTATGTATGTATGTATGTATGTATGACAATTTGCAATGAAATTCAAGAAAAGTGAGAAACATGTCAATAGTCAGAAGTTTTTGAAGCCTCTTAGTGGAATACGAACTCTGAAATAAAAGAAAAAAAAACTTTTACCGACTAAATTCCACTATTTAATATTTATTCGCGACAGATACGTATACGCTTTGAAATAAGACACTGATGAAGCCTGCACGTCGTAGGCGAACTACGTATCTGTCGCAAATAAATATTAAATAGCGGGGTTCAATTGCAAAGTTTTTTCTTTTCTTTGATTTTAGATTTCAATTGTCATTTTCTTCACTTGCTGTTATTCACAATTGTACACGAAAAGCAAAAAGCGGAGAAAAGCAGTTAATTTAAGTATATAAGTATAGTGGTGTATGGGATCAAAATACTAGTGAGTTGATTTTTCCAAATAAATTTATACAAATTTCAAACAAATTTTGCGCATCAATATATGCTCTTTTCAATCCATAGATACTAGAGCTTAGAAATGTTATATGAAAAATAGGAAGTAAACGTTGCACGGTAGTAACTTTGTAAGATTTGTTTTCGTTAGTGACATTTTAAAGGACAGATGTCTTATGTCATGTATCATGTTTTAATAAATAAATCAGAAATGACAAGCACTGGAAATCATATCGATCATATTTCTCATTCTCAAGCATGTTTATGGTGCAGTTTTTGCACTATTTTTCGACCTCATCTTGTTTTCCTAACCCTCTAACATTGTAAAAACGATGTGATCAAGTTAATGACTATCTTTTCATGAAAGTACATTCAAAAGAAGCTCAAGTTTTGATTTCCATGCAAAAATAATTATCTGAAGGAGCGCCAGCTAAGAAAAAGTTCAATTTCTCTTTTTCATATCTAATGCTCTATTCAGTTATTTTTTCTGATTCAGATATATTGCACAATTGAAGCCAAGCAAACTAATAGTAAAATTTTGAGATTAATCATTTTGTTGTCGAAATCCTTTTTCTTCAAAAGTGAAGTATATAATAATTTTTCTGAACTCTTGTTTTTCAAAGATGCTAACTTTTGAACGCATGGTATTAATATCAAAATATCAAAAAAAAATCTACCCTTTGGGCTAAAACCACTCAAAAAAAATATCAAAAAATCTGCTATGAACATATATTTCATATTGCCAATTCAAAATAAGTTTCGTATGTGGCTCTGAAACCCAAAAGTTAAGGCCGACCGATTATAAAACTAAATAAGGTGTACATCAAATAACATAAATGACGCTTACAAGTATTTACGCACCCAAGGAAAGAAAATATAATTATTCTACGCAATACGTTGTGAATTTTACTGGCAAATTAGGATTTTGAGGAATACGGAACGGATAATTAAAAATATAGTCAAGTTAATTATAGATGTTCCTGAGAAATTAAATATTGATTATTGTGGCAGTAGAAAGGCTAGGTCACGCCGCTAGGTGGATTAATTCGGGTTTTGTAATATTCCTTTAATACCTTAGTTGCCCTAATAAGAACCTAACACATAAATGGGCATGAATTGACTTATTTTTCATATCTATTTTTCAATTTCAATGTCAATCAGTCTCAAATATATTCATCGAAGCTTCCGGTTGACCGAATCCGAATTGCCAGGTCTTTGGTTTAACTTCTGTCATTACATTCGGTACAGCCGCTTTGACCACTTTACTCATGGCAGAACACCAATTTACCCTAAGCCGCTTATCGCCTTCGGCAGTTTTAGGGTCTTCTTCAGGTTTCGCTTGACGATGGTCCAATAGTTCTCAGCTTGGCAGTTTACTCGGCACCCGCCCATTTTTGATGACATTCCACTCCATGGCCTTTACTCCGCAATGGGAGGATGCCAAATCCGAACAAAACAGCACGGATCCATGTGTTCTCAAGAAAAACAGCAGACACCTTTTCAGACCTTTTTTGAAAATTTCTTAGGTAATGATTCTAGTTGCAACGAAAATACAGCTTTTCAAGTCACAGTTACTGATATACATCTAACCCAGATATTTCTTGGCGAACTTCGACTGTTTCATATGGTTGAAAATGTCTGGCATTCTTTCATGTTCCGGATGCCATATAAACTTTTAGCTAATCTAAGTAATAAATTGGGTTTTATTACACTCTTATGAAACTATTACATTAATAAAGGAAAGAAACTACTATTAAGTAATCTAGGCGAACCAGCAGTCGGGTAGACTTTTTTAGGAAAAATTGCCAAGAGAAGGAAAAGGAGTGCGAAGAACTCGAGCAGCTATACCACTTTCTTGACACTCGACACGGGTAACGAATCGCGCTAAGGTTTTGTGCCGCGAGCCAAAACGTGTTGAGATAGAGATGGAGGTATTTTGATTGACGACCGTGCGGTGAACTAAAGGTGGAAGCAGCAATACAATGAATACCTCAACGGCGTGCAGGTGGAAGACCGTGGAGGAAGCGTAGTGCCACCTCAATCGATAAGCGTAGTTAAAGAAGTCTTCCAGCGGCTGAAGAGCAACAAAGCAGCATGCACGGATGGATTGGACCGTTTTTTTGGAGGGTTGGTCCTCCAGAAGTACCGCGAATACCTAGTCACTACGCTCAATCTGTTCATTGATTTCAAAGCTGCATGTGATAGTGTAAACCGACAAGAGCTATGGAAAATTTTGGACGGAAACAACTCTGCGGGTAAGCTTACTAGACTTCTCATGGCTAAGATGGATGGGATCCAGTGCTTTGTAAGAACCTCGGCTGGATTGTCGGCTCCATTAGAATCTCGCAAGGGAATTCGAAAAGGAGACATTCTTTTCTGCGCCTGCTATTCAACATTACGCTTGAAGGTGTCATAAGACAAGCGGCGATCGAAATGTGGGGAATAATTTTCAATAAATCCAATCAATTTAACTGCTTTGCCGATGATGTTGATGCTGTCGGCAGAACATTTGAGGCGGTGGAAGATCAGTACATCAGACTAAAACGCGAAGCAGAGAAGATTGAGTTGAAGATAAATAGGTACATAGGTTCTAACACGAAGTATAAGCTGGCGGGCGGGACCGAACGCGGCCGGACCCACTTAAGCAGTACCACGGTAATAGACGGGGTTGAGTTTAAGATAGTCGACGAGTTTGTATACCATGATTCACTGGCAATAGAGGACAACTATACCACCCGTGAGATTAAAATGTTTACCTAATATCAGCGGCAGACTTGCCTACTACGGACTCCACAAACCCTTGCGGTCGAACAATCTCGGAGACTCAGATATATTTAGTGGACACTGTACCAGTTGCCTTCTACAGGCATGAAACGCGGATGCTGCTAGAAAAGGGCCTGCGAGCACTCGGAGGGAGTTTTCGAACAGCGGGTGCTAAGAACCATCTTTGGCGGCGTGCAAGATAACAATCTATGGAGACGAAAAATGAACCACGAGCTCGCACGTCTCTGCGACGAACCCAGTATTCAGAAAATTGCTAAAGCTGGACGGTTACATTGGGCAGGACATGTTGCTAGAATGCCGGACAATAAAGAACAAGACGAAAAGGGGTACAGCGAGCAAGGTGACAAGACCAGGTGCCATAATAACCCATGTCCATGGTCCATGGCAGTTGGTCTCCAGTTTCGATGGAGGCCTTGTCATAAGATGTAACGCGAACTAGTAAGTAAGTAGGTAAGCAAGCAAGCAAGTAAGTAACTAAGTAAGTGACAGAGGTGGGCACCGCTAATCAGCTAACCGCTAACATTTTAGCTAGCGAGTAGCACGTTCGCTAAGTTTTAAATGTGATAGCGCTTCTATTAGCTTCCGATAACTATAAGTACTACTAAATAAACTACCAGCCACTAATTTTTGGAAATAATTTTTGGAAATAGTACAACTAGCCATGAATGAACTATATTTGCTCGCGTCGCGAACAGCAGCGAGCAATTTTATTAATTTGCAAGAAATCGCACACTTATTTTTGTTATTATTTTCAAAAATTAGCGGCTAGTAGTAAATAAACTGGCACTTTAACTTATCGGAAGCTAATGAAAGCGCTAGCACATTTAAAACGTAGCGAACGCACTACTCGCTAGCTAAAAGGTTAGCGGTTAGCTGATTAGCGGTGCCCACCACTGGTAAGTAAGTAAGAAATAGTATATTATCAGACTGCATGTTTACCAGGTCATAATTGCGCAAGTATATTTTTGCATACATGCAATCTTCGCTGCACAATCTCGTCGATAACGATGCTTGACAAACACCGTGCATCAAATGGTGTTACTGGTGCGAAATGTGCTACGAATGTGCTCTCGTACCAAATACGTACCATTCGTAATAACAACTTTTGTGGTAGAAAATAAGGCTACAAAGGTGTTTAAATGGTATGATTTTTTTTATCAGCTACGAATATATGCTCTCTCAGCAGATGATTTTTTGGTTTGACAAAAAAACGCATGAGCGATCCTGCCAGTCAGTGGTGCACTCTATTTATTACCTTCGGGTCTAAATGTTTCTAGTTTTTCTACGAATCGAATTAACGAATCGTAAGGGTATGAAATGGGGAAGGCAACTAGGAAGAAGCGCCCAACATAGCTCTAGCCATCCCAAGCCCCTACCTAGCGCCTCCACGTGGCCATACCTGGAAATACTTCAATTTGTATAATTGAGTAGCCAAGCTAGGAGGTGCGGGGTCGTGCGGTTTTCAGTTCCTAACCTTACAAATGTAGTTTTAGGCAACCATTAAACCACACGACTTTAATTTCAAGTATTATATGATTTATACTAATTTTTTGGTAAACTAATCTATTTTCAGAGAGCGAAATAAGGCGCTATATCCTTGGCCAATTGCAGCCTGGCTTCTGGTCTAAATGCCATTAGTTCATCCCTGAGGGTCCGGAGTATCACTTAACCCTTATTAGCAAAGATACTCCCAACGACTGTAAATAAATCATCATCTATGTATATGGGAAGCGTTTGGTACGGGAGGTCCACGCTTTCTTCCTTCCCTTGATTTCAAGGAGTTTGATGGAATTAGGTATTTTTTCTAGTTCCACTTGATTCCTTGGAATTCTCTCTGCGGTACATGCTGCGCAGTTGGCCTGGCCGTTGACAAGAAAAATGATTGATTCAAGTAATCGTCATTTTCCAGGATGCCTTCCAGAATTGGCTGCGTTAGTGTGAGATTAGATTAGAGATTAGAATCGAATTAACGAATCGTAATGACAGCAAAGCGAGTCGGGATGACGAAACCGGTGATTCTTTGGTTTAAGTAATCAACATAGACAGAGTCTGGGTTTGATTGAAGAGGGACGAAGAAAGTTAAATTGGTAAACTAAATCAATTGAAGAGTAATGACTCAATTGTTGATTAATTTTTTTTATTAGATTATAGTCACTTTAACCGGCTTGGGTCATTCGTGACTTCTGCGGGGTTGGGGTTTTAACCAGGGTCCTCGGCGTGAGAGGCGTGAATGCTAACCACTACGCCGAGACTGACTCCTGTTGATTAATTGGTTGAGCGTCTGCGTAGAATTGCAATATTTATTAAAATAAGATATATAAAATAAGATTTATTTGTGATAATTTTACGAATTGGCAGACATTTTCACAGCTGTGGAACTTTATTTGAAACACATCTTTACGCAACACAATCAATCACATGACTTAGTTGGTTTATTTCTCCCTTCTCCCTTTTCATTTCGGTATCGCTCTCTCGGTGCGAAGTATCTGTTCTATCTCTACTGCTTCTCATTTTTAATAAAATAGAATATTTTTGTTCGTGATATTTGAAAAAATATATTTTCAAATTCGGGTAATAGATTCCAAAACTTCTTTACTTTTTCTACGATATTCGAAAGAGAGCCCATGTAACAACGGTAGCTATATTGCAAGAGCAATTGCTGTTTACGGGTTGGTTTAAGGCGATCAAAGCACCTGTGTCCGGCCTTCGTGACCTGCAATGCCTAGTACAGCTAAAAGGCCTCATTTATTTATTTATTTATTAATATAACATTCATCTGACTAATTGTCTTAATGAAAAATTTCGAAAAGTGACACAAAAATATTATAGTCTACACAATAAAAGCTTTTGTCGAAATTTGTTAGACGGCACACCAAAGTCAAACAGGTCTTCTACTGTACGAAAGGTACGCATGCAGGAGGTTAACGGTTCGTTGAATCCAAACGTCGTGCGGTGAAAGCGGGGCTGAAGCAAACCATTAGAACGGAGGGTACGTTGCGCGGCACGAAAGTTGAGCTGCGATAGAATTCTCGGGCTATCGATTTCACTATTTATCACTTTTGCTACAAACATTGCTTGCTCAATCTTTCGGCGGCGTTCAAGAGTGTCGATGCCAAGAAGGCGGCAGCGGTCGGGATACGGGGGCAAGTTCGCCGGATCATGCCAAGGTAGATCACGTAGTGCGAATCGGAGGAACCGTTTTTGTACACGTTCTATTCGCAAGTTCCAAACAAGTTGTTGAGGACACCATGCTAAACTTGCATATTCAAGTAGCGGTCGCACCAGTGAGCAATATAAGGCCTTTAAGCAATGAGGATCGTTGAAATCCCGGGCAATTTTCGAGATGAAGCCAAGCTGACGTGTTGCCTTAGCGATGACGTTTGTGCGGTGTGAATTGAAAGAGAGCTTCGCATCTAACAAAACACCCAGGTCGCTAACGTGATCTACTCTTGCTAGTTCCTGGTTGTCGATCTGATACTGGAACACTATTGGATTCACAGTGCGATGAAAGGTAATAACATGACACTTAGCTATACTAATAAGTAACCAGTTACTACGGCACCAGCTTACGAATACCTCCAGGAGCTCTTGTAATCGGCGACAGTCTTCGATGGATCGTATCGGCATATAAAGCTTCAAATCATCGGCGTACACAAGTTTTACGCCAACATCCAACAGTAATGTAACATCGTTGAAAAATAGTGCGAAAAATAGAGGCCCCATGTTACTGCCTTGTGGGACACTAGAATTATTAGTAAACTCAGTAGAACAACATTTATTAAGCTTTACACGGAGAACTCTTTCGCGCAAGTACGAACTCAGCCATGCAGTAAACTTCCGTGATGCACCAAGCCGCGAGATTTTCTTTAACAATATGCCATGATCTATCCGATCGAACGCCGCTTTCAAGTCGGTATAGATTGCATCAATTTGAGCCTTCTGCTCCAGGTGTGTAATGCATGTAGACGTAAAATCGAGAAGATTTGTGCAAACAGATCGACCAGGCATAAATCCGTGTTGATCAGTCGAGATATAGTTTTTTGTTCGGGATAAAACGAAAGTGCTTACAATTATTTCAAACAACTTCGAGGCAGCAGAAAGGCTGGTTATGCCACGATAATTCCTTACATTCCGACGATCACTACTTTTGTATACAGGAAACATAAAAGACTCCTTCCAGATTGTACGATTTGTTGAATATACACCGCAGAGGATCGGCCAGTACAGCTGCACATCGAGCAATAACGACAGATGGAATACCATCCGGTCCCGCAGAGAATGAGCGTTTCAATTTTTTTGCAGCAGCTAGAACCATATCAGCAGTTATATTGAATGTGTTCATGTCAACTAAATCAACAGGAACAGACTGTGAGGCCGTCTCAGATTCCACCTCATGATGAATCCAACCACAATATTACGTTTCGACACCCAAGTCATAGATATGCACTAAGGATCCAAAACAAACAGCACGGCGAAGTGAACTTCCACCTGACACAGATTCAGTCAAGGTATGGTTGTTTTTGACAGTATCTGCACAAGTTCGGGCATGCGGAGTCCCCCGCATGTCTCGAATGCGTGGATGTTGAAGAAACTGCAGAACATGTTTTCTTTATATGCCCTCGTTTCGTGGGCGCAAGAAACAACATGCAGGCAGTGAGCGAACAGGACACAACGCTGGACAACTTAGTTCAAAGGATGTGTTCTAGCTCGGACGTCTGGGGAGCGGTCAATGCGGCTGCTACCCAGATTGCACTTGAGCTACAAAACCGCTGGAGAGCCGATCAACGGCGAGTAAATAGCCTAACTACCATAGTCCAGTAGTTATCTAAGAGGCTGCGTGCACAACAGCCCCTACCTGAAGTAATACCGAAAAGGTGGTGCCAGGGGGGACTGAGGCTGGAGACTCGAGTAGGGTTTTAGGGGGTCGGGATACCAAACCCCACTCCCTGAGTTGTCTTCTCAGGTGTCTGATAGTACCGTATCGCCTAAGGTGCTGAGCAGATTTCCCTACTCGTTAAAAAAAGGACCCAAAACAGACAAGCTGGCTTGAAAAAACAGACTGGACAAGCTGGCCAAATACCGAAATGGGCAAAAAGGCCTTCCTTTACTACGCCACAAAAACCTACAATGCTTTACCAAACCACGTTAAGGAACTAAGCAATTTGAGAAGTTTCAAAAAACGCTACTAAGTCTAAAGAAATTCGAATAAAAGTACACACCTATCTGTAAACAGAGCACCTGGATGCCATATTAAAACTGTTCGTTTAAAACCGCACTCACTCCCCCTTAAAAGAGAGTCATTTCACTGGGGGCGCTACATAAAGCTTAAGAACTTGTGTTTAAACAAGCGATGCTTAAGCTACTTTATGTTTTTCAAGCCAGCTTTCTCCCAAAAACTGATAAACAAGCTTACCCAAGGAACAAAACGGCAGCACTTAAAAGAGCTGGTGTGGAATAAGAGTTGTGTGGTAGCCAGGGCTGTTCTGTACTCAGTGCACCTATTTTGTTGCTTATGTAACTGCTCAACCAAGCAAAATTCGAAAATGTTATGTATGGGGCTTTTGTAGAGTTAGTTGTTATGTATAAGATTGCTGAACTACGTATTGCTCCATCTTATGTATTTACGGCGCACTACGAGTTCACACTGGGTGGTTCACCAAGAGCGCTCTCTGTGCAACACTCAGTGTGAACGGGACTACGCCGTAAATGCGTAAGATACAGCAATACTTAGTTCAGCAATCTTACGGATAATAATAGACTCTATAAATGCCCCATAAATAACATTTTCGAATTTTGCTTCGCTGAGGTGTTACAGTTAAATAAGTCAAATAGGTGCACTGAGTGCAGGACACCCCTGGTGGTAGCATCCGGTGCTGAGTAAGCGGATTAGCTGAAGTACCTGTTGTTTAAACGTTGAATTTGAAGTACGGTGGACCCCCGTTCGTTTGACCGTTTTTAATCTGAACACTTTTTAATTTGAACCCCGTTGGTTTGCACGACGTGCAAATTAAAAATGGTTCAAACGTCATACTCAATATGACATCATTTGCTTATGCAGACAATGCACATAAACACGATTTGTTTGTGCTGATCTAGCGTGTTTAATCTGTTTCACATTGCGTTTTCCCAACGATTATGGTAGAAATCCGATCGGAGAATGAAATATTCGCTGCTTGCAACTGCCAACTGAATCAAACTACCAAAACAATAACAAAAAGCAGGGCAACCAGTTCACACAAGTTCCAGCATATTTAGGGTTACCAGTTGTTCAAATTAAAAACTAACCCCAATAGTTTGCATGAGGAATCGTTCAAACGAACGGGGGTCCACTGTACCTGTTGTTTAAACGTCATATCCAATATTTTTTATAGCTTCTAATCAACAACTGCACGTTGTCATGTAAGTATGGAACAAGAGTAGAATAATAGAGTTGTGCAAATGTATCAGCTGCATTGCTAAGAGGAATTATGGATTACTAAGTCGTTAAATTATAATAATTTGTGTACAAAAATAGACATGAAAATAACGAAACCCACAAAATAAAATAAATACTTGTTGCATATTTTTTTCTTTCTGCTTGTCTAAATGTTGAACTACTGTGGAATAAACGTTGCTTCAGTGTCATCAGCAAAAGTTTAGTAAACATATCTATACGTACTGAATAAACGTTTTACTATACGTTGCATAACAGTCATACAAGCGCTACTTCTGCGCACATATCCGGCACTATGCTATTTAAATTCTCAAAAACCAACTATACAAGCATTGAACAAAGGTGTTTAGACATTCTTTAAAAGCAGCTATACAGCATGTGTTAATTAAAAGCTGTCGGTTAAACGTTTAATAAGCAAAATTGTTCCCTGGGAGAGCGCTGAAAACCATGTGTTTGTTTGATTTTGTCATGCGTGAGTCACGACACCTCATGGCTGTCGTGTAAAAAAGAGTGTGAGAAAAGGTACTTAAAAGTTGTTTTGCTATTGTTGATAGTACTTTACAAGGTTATACAGACAAAGAGGTATCGAAGGACTCTTGCATTTTATTGATGAAAAATCCAGTAAAAACTATCATGTGATATGTGATATATACATATCTCGATGAAACATATGTTCTTTGATAATTATATATTAAATTTATTGGAATATAAGCGGATAGAATTTTTAACCGTTCGTTTGATCTCGAAATGCGAACATGCCCAGAACGATTTCAATTATAGGAATTCGATGCCAACAGCCAAAACTTTGTAACTAAATATGAAATCTATTGAAGACTCTTTGATGCAATTGAAATGAAATATTCCGCTCGTAAAATCACTGGCAATCGAAAGCATTTTTTGTTCCCACTTGCGTCTCTGCATTTGAATACTACAATATAACAGGCCAACAGAACCGTACGCTCCTACAGTTACATTTTTGACATGACAGTACTGTATCATCGAGTATCACCACACACCAGATTGGGAGCTCGAAGCAACTGATTTGTATTTATCCCCATCCATCCCAAAAATTCTGACATACGCCAACCCGGGCTGTACCGCAGCACTCTTGTAAAACAATGCAATCAAACGATTTTAGCGTTATTCTGCGGACAGCTCGTGAGAGAGAACATCCAATCTGATGGGACTCACAACAGTCCACACAAGTAAAACAACATAAAAATGAAAGTAACCAGGTCTGATGACACTTGCCGCCGAGTATGACGTGTTGCATCGGAGGCTATAAATCATTTCCGTGTTTTATGGTTTACGGTTTTTTATCTTTCGCGAACGGTTTTGTCGCCCGCCCACACGCTGAGATAGTAGGAAGCACCGACACGCCGCACTACCGGGTTACTGCTGCTGCTGCTGCTGCTGCTGGTCGGGTCGGCATGATCTCTGTCCTGTTTGGTGAATTGCAAATCTGGCACTTTTTCACTGGATGATTTGTTTTGTTTGGTTTTGGCCCACAAACGAAATGGAATGCGTGTCTGTGACAGGGCACCGTGGGGTGGCTCTCAATTTAGTTCCTCCACTTGGTGCTATACAGTTTCTGCTTGATACATTTCGAATGTCTCCTTTGCATACCGTTTATTCGGAGCTATTCAGCAGTTTCAAATAAATCAACTTTGATGACAAAGCAAGGGAAGCTTTGCCGAACTTACCTGTTGTTTGTGCGAGAAGCTTCCGGTCCGTCCCAGGGTGGCTGTCGTCAGATTGGTGTCCTTTATACCCGACCCACCCTTCGACTGTTGGTGGTGATGCTGATGATTGCTGCCCGAATTTCGCTTCGGCAACGTTGCATAACTGGGCGGCGATTCATGGTCCCGTTTCATTTTAGTCGGTGATGGACTTGGAATAGTCGTCAGAGGGATATCTGCAATGGAACAACGCAACAAAGCACACGTCAAGTGTATCAGTTTCTAGGAGAATTTATGGAACCGGGTGATAAATCTTTCGAGTGGCCGGTTTGAAAGTGTCCGAGCATATTCGGAAAATTAGAGTGATTCAAAACGGCCTCTTGATGTGGACTGAAACTATCAGTATTACAATTTAAGTAAAATGTAACAAGATGATGCAGCATCGTTCCCTGCTCGGCAGAGTAGCATTCAAAACCAACCAACCTGCTTCATCTGGACTGGCATTTCCGTTGTTTCGAGATCCGCTTCCGGAACCGGAACCGCTGCTCGCCTGGGACTTACGTCGACGGGAACGGTCCCGCTGATAGTAGATACCGGCAAAGATGAGCATATTCAACAGCAACAAAAGGCAACCTACGCCAACTGTCACTCCCAAGGCGGCGGTGTAACTGCAAAGTTGGGAAGATTTATCGTTTCACTTGAGCTCTCTACATAAAAGCGGTTGGTGATTAGTTGCAAAGTATTAGTTCCGAAATAGTAATTTATTGTGACAGTCGAATGTCAAACTATTGCCGCATTGAAGCTATTCTCATTGACAAACTCACCTGTAGTAATGCCGATTGGCAAGTTTTTCCAACAGTTCCTCTTCCTCCTCCTCGCTGAGGATACCACCGTCGGAATTTCCTTCCTGCAGTACTTCTCCCATTGTCGGATCCGGAGTGCACTCGGTTCCAAATGACTCTAACCGGGATTCCTGAGCATCGTTAATGATCCCACTGCCATACATTCGTGGCCGACTGAACGACTCGGCGCGAACCGAACCTGAAAGAGAAAATAAAACCCAAGAGATAAGACATCGCATTATGCTCAGTAATGATCCGGGACCACTCGACGGCTTGATTCAATTCCGACCCTGCAACGGAAAACCTACTGCTCTGACTTTTAATTTCATGCAAATTTAAACATGGCTATGCATATGGTTATGTGGCACACGGCACGGCACGGCGCGGCGTTTGGCTTGCTCGTTGCTGGCCGTTTGCCTTTACAGCCGTTTCGCTCAACGTTCGTTATTTAGGATATATGCATGGCTATTACAGCATCAAGAGGTGGCCCATTTTTTTCGGGCTGCCTCTCGCCAGCTGTCCAGTAGGAACATGTAGTTATATGTACTTGCAACGGCTGCAATGGATTATTTTCTGGGCCATCATCTCGCTACCGAACCGGCACCGAAGAGCCAGTCGACCGGTATGTTTCGGGTAGGTCACATGCTAAAACTACGTGACTTGGAATGATTGCTACAGTTGTTGCTATCCAGCGATGTTACCGAAAGGAATAAACTTTACGTAAAATACTAATGCAGTTCGAGAGAAGAATTTTGTTTGAAAAAACCGTCAATTCAGGTGTACTTTTTTCCACTAAGTTAAGTTAAGCATTTAAACTTAACTGATAAGTGAATTCAAAAACTCGTTCATCGTTAAAAACATTTTCACAGCTAACTTTCATATGGCATCCTTTTCAACATTGAAATTTTTTGATTTTTAGTAGCGGAAAGTAGTCAACAATGGACAGCAGGAACGGAGACTCAATGGGAATAGTTGGCCTTGAAACATTCAAAATTCATGATATTTTCCTGGAAACTTAAGTTTATGAACATCGACTTTTGGAAAAGTTGATAATATTTAAGTATATTTTTCATCAAAAATCATTTTTGGACTAACTTGCAAATCAATCAGGATGGATTATCGACACTCTACGACCTTTAATGTAATAGCGAAAATAATTGGTCAATTTCATGTTCAAATGTTCACTTTGGCATCACTCCATATAAACGTCCGTTCCCTTGGCAACGTACAACAACGACGGTCGCGGATTATTCGGAATTGCAATCGAAACGAAGTGAAATTTTTCCTATCAATTCAAGTGAAAGTGAACAATTTGAGCAAAATGATTATAATATCTCTCGGAATAACTGTTCGGGTAAATTAAAGTTTTTTGTGCCTCAAGTTAAGTTTCGCGAGTGATTTGACGACTGAAATGACCGAAAAAAAATTAATGAAAAACCTACGGTGAAAAAGTGAAAATATAGTGATGAATATTAATTGGTCACTAATCTCAGTATTTAGTGTAATTAATGACCGAAAACGTAATAGAACTTATAGAATGCAATATTTAGTGCTTCGGTTAGGTTAGTTGAACTAATTTTATATTTTTGTGATGTTTTCCCGAGTCTATGGGAGCATGTTGGTACACTGAAGAAGGGAAGGGAAGGGTGATATTCGGTACCATGCTGACTGCCATAAATGGACTCTGACGACTTTTTTGGTTAAGGTATCGTATGCTGAGTTTTTGTTCATGTTCGAAACTGGTCATTTCCTTGGGGTTTCCGGAGTCCCCCAAACCTGTTCAGACATGACCAAACTTGACCCTAGATAGCAGATGTGGCTTCCATTAATCTAGTTATTGAATTCTAGTGTGATTACAGGCGTCGCATCATAAGTTTTTGTTCATGGACGAAACTGGTCACTTATCTGAGTGTTCCCGGAGGTTCCCAGAACATGTCCAGATATAACCAACGTGGTGCTAGGTAGTTGATCTGCCTCTGATTGATCTAGCTATCTTTTTGGCGTAATTTGAGGTGTCGCATGATAAGTATTTGTTCATGTTCGATACTGGCCATCTCCCGCAGCGATAACTTAATCCGGAACATTTCCAGTTAGTCCCAATACAGCGTCAAACTGTATTGGTCGTCAATCGGCATATGTTGCATAAAAAATCGATACCGGCAGTGATTTACGTTCATTTTGGAAGTGTCATTGAAGATTTTTATTTACTTTTTATGAGCAATCTGATTTTTTTAAAAATTGGCTCAGAGGTGTAAGATGGCAATTCAAACCAACTGGCATTTGCCATTTAAATGGCCTATTTTATTTTTTAATAACGGTATTTTGAACACCGTGGTTTGTACTCTGCCAAAAATAGTCCGCAACACCTCTCGTACAAATACGGCAAGTGCACGTATGTCTTCCGTAAGCAAAGTTCAAGTTAATTTAATTTTTAATTTTATTTTCGCTAGTGAAGGAAAGCCCGTTGGAGTGAAACTCCTTTTAAGCCTCCTCTCCGACAGGCACAAAACCTTCAATCTTTTCAAATTGAATACAGTGGTGTGCACTTTCCAGTGAGCGACATGCTCTTTTAAGGAAGTGCTTAACTACTTAATATCTAGTTCGTGAGGTTATTGACTTCATTTTAATTACAATTTTTGTTTGAATTAACCAATGATCTTCTAAACTATTTACGGGTAGCAGATGGTGGTTTGGTAGGTGGTGGGTGGTGGGTGGTGGCAGTAGATGTCGATGGGCGGCGGCGGCTAGTGGAGGAAGATAAGAGCAGAATAGAGATACAGTTTTAGTAGCGAGTGAATTAATGCAGAAACTGTTGAATTCTCATCTTGAACAAGTTCTTCACAGATGTTTTGAATTCGTTCAGAGTTGAGCAACTTTTACACGTTGACGGCAACTGGTTGAAAAGTTTACTTCCAATGAAGGTAAACTTCTTGCGACCATACTCTGTTCTGGGGCGAGGGAGTATGAAATTCCCAGCTTGTCGAGAAGCGCGGTTTTGTTGGTGTCTAATTAATGTTGAGTTGTGATGATACTGGGGATCATTTACAGTTTTCCACATTTTGACCAATATTTGGAGTTCGTAGAGGGCCCTTATCGGTAGGACCGAATCGTTCACATTGGAGTATAGCATGTTGGTAGGATACAGAAATGGCTTTTTAAAAACAATTCTCAGGCACCTGTTTTGTAGTACTTGTAGTTCTCGCAAGTTCGCTTTGCTCGCAGAACCCCAATTCGCAACAAGGTACTGAATTCGAGAATGCACTAGGGAGAAGTACATCATCTTAAGACAAGTTAGCGGCAAGAACGGTGAGACTCTTCGCAATATTCCGCATAATGAACTCAGCTTTTTCTTTAATGAGCTAATATGCGCAGTCCAGCTCATTGTAGCATCGATTGTCATTCCCAGATAACAATATACGTTAACCTTTTCAAGTGTTACACCTTGGACTGAGACAGGCACAAGGTCTGGTAACTGCTTCCGCATGGAGTGTATCAGCATGTATTTGGTCTTACTGAGATTGAGAGACAATTTGTTTTCATTGAAGAATTCCATAAGCAGCGTAACGTCCTCCTGGATTTGTCTTACAATCCTTCTGCAGTCGAGCGCTTGGTAAAATACAGAAGTATCGTCAGCGAACAATCGGACCTTCCCGTGCAACTTCAACTTGCATAGGTCATTGATAAACAGTAAAAAGAACACAGGACCTAAATTGCTGCCTTGTGGTACCCCAATCGATATAGGATGCTGAGGACTGGAGCAATTTCCAATAGACACATATTGAGTACGGTTGGTCAGGTAACTTTCCAGTAGCATCTTGGTCGTTCCCCTTATTCCATAGGATTCAAGCTTTTGCACCAGTAACATGTGATCAACAGTGTCGAATGCTTTTTTCAGATCGATAAATAAAACTCCACCAAAGCTAGCGTTGTCGAGTGAATCATAAATATCCTCTACCAAGTCACTTGAAGCTGCGAGCGTATTCGAGCCTTTCCTAAACCCATACTGATGGTTGTAGATCAAGTTGAAGCGGGAAGTATACTCAACCAACCTAGCTACAATGAGCTTTTCAACAATTTTGTCGATTATAGACAACGTTGAGATTGGTCGATAGTTGTTGAGTTCCTTCGTGTCTCCTGATTTGAAAACAGGAACTACGCGGGCTATCTTTAAACAGTCAGGATACTGCCCAGTTTGTATGATTTCATTAAAAATATCCGTTAATAGCCATGCGAAAAACTCGTGATGGGTTTTAATAAAGTTCGCTGTTATTTTATCTGCTCCAGCAGATTTTTTGGAGTCTAAATTGTTAATAAGCAGCAGTATCTCATTGATGGAGGCTGGTCTTAGGAACATAGATGATGAAGACGACGGCATAGTTCCAAAACGGTGGATGTTGCGATTACTCGTGATGGAAGAAGCCAGATCAGTACCAATTTTACAGAAATATTCATTAAAAGCCGTGCAAATCTGCAGTGAATCCGTGGTGATATTTCCATTTACCCGAATTGCAGTCACTTGGTTTCTTGTATCAGATTTTCCAATAGTTTGCTTTATTATTTTCCAAGCATTAGCTTGATTGTTCCCGCTAAGCATCCTCAGGTAGTATTCTCGTTTACAACGCGCTTTTTTCGCTTGCAGCATCTTCGACACATGGGACAGCAGCTCGGCTGCACGTATATTGTTCGGATCAGTTCGCACTTTTTTCAGGTGGTTGTCTTTAATGCGTATGAGCCTCCACAAATCAAGCGTCATCCACGGACAGTGTCCTTTGATTCTCACCTGTACCGTAACCGTCCTTGTGCAGTCTCTAACGTGAGCATTATAACGACCAATCACATATTCCAACTTCTCATTAGCAGTCATTGTCAGCGGTAAGTTCAACATCGATTGATGGAAAAGTTCATTCAATCGGTTATGGTCTATGATTTGTTTTGTCAAAAGCTTTTCCGCGGTCTGGCAGATCATATCAAATGACGAGAATATTAAATAATGATCGCTCAGATCGGTGCCAATAGTATCATTGATAACTGAATCAGCTAAATAATCGGAACATACAACATGATCGAGTACATTACCACTCGCAGGCCTCGTGGTAATTGTATTAGTAACTAACAAATTATACGACGCCAACAGTCGTGTGTATTCACATACAATATTGTTGGAGTTAATATTAACTGGAATGTTGGTATCCCCTACAATTATACATCTATGTCCGCTCCGAACTACTGAGATCATATTATCAAGCTCATGAAGAAATCTTCTAACATCAAATCCAGGTGGTCTATAGACAGCATGCAAATCAATCGGTTTACCATAGGTTTTAAATTGGCAGTGAATATGATGGAATCCATCGACAGTTCTGTTCACACATACGCTCCCATTCAGCTCATCTCGAACAAAAACAGCTAGCCCCCCGTGAGAGTCGCTTCTGCACGAAAACGTCCCATTATATCCGTCTATCTTGTATAATTGAGTCCGATCATCCTTTATCCAGGTCTCACAGAGCACAATAACATCCACACGCTCATTGCACCTTTCCAACAACTCTTTAATGGAATCAAATTTTGATAAATCATTTATGCCTCGAATGTTTAGTTGCAGCAGTTTAAAATTCAAACGAGAGAGAGATGTGTTTTTATTTAATATCCAATCTTCATAACAATTATAAAATCTATTACTACACATATTTTGTTTTTATTAAATTTAGTTTCTTACTGCCGACGCTTCGGAGCGGGTTCCTGAATAGAAATCGAGTGTGAGGTAGAGTTGACATTAAGTTGCCTTTTTAGGGTACATCTCTCCAGCTCTTCTAGGTCCTTACGGCTGCGAATAATTTCAGTCCTCGAGTTATCAGTGCGCTTAACTAAAATTGCACCATTCCGTCCCGGCCAGATGTATTTACATTCCAACAATGTTTGCGCCTCTTTTACTTCACTAAGCAATTTCATGCCAAATGCTGTTAATTCGTCCCGCAGAGTAATTTTCTTTCCTGGGCGCGGAATAGAAGAGTCAATATCCGTGGACAAAAGTAAACCACGGCTCCTCTTTTTTGCGAATAAATCCTCTTTATAGCATATGTCACTGAAGCAAACTTTGATCGGGGGAGCTCTCGCATCGGTTGGGTTAAAATTCTTCGGCAACAAACGTTTGGCTTCCACGATCGCTCCATTAGGCAACTGACATCCAACAACAGCAGCAGCATTGTATACCGTTTGTATAGGGTCTTCATTATTTTTCATGGGCATACCTATTATTATGGCATTTTTTGACACAGCGGCTCGGTTAAGCTGATCCAACTCTCGTTCAAGACCGTCGACACGGTCATCCATCGCATGTTGCTTAGTAGCGAGTGATTCGACGTTTGTTTTTAATGTATTGTGGTCGATTTTCAGAGATTTTACCTCTGATAGTAGCGTATCTAATTTATCGGAGAGAAAACTTTGAAACTTCTCCATCTCACTAACCGTTTGTTGCACGGCGCGCATTTCAGCCCGTGACTCACGTACCTCCGCCAGAACAGCTTGGATCTGCGTTAATACTTGGGATTCAACCGCAGTAGTGTTCGTTGTTCGCTGGTAAAGTTCATGACATTCCGTGGAGCAATAATAAGGTTCACTGCGAAGTTTACGCACCGCATTACCAATTACATTCTTACACCCGAAGTGTGCACATTTATGACAATAAACACATTCAATCACTCTCTTGGCTTCCTTTTCCTCTTTTTTGCAAATAACGCAAATAATTGCATCCTCGGACATCGCTGACCCTTGAGGTTTTCTGTGACACTCCACTGAAATCGCACTCAATATTGACAACAAAACGAATTGATGATCAGCCGTAGCAGCAACAAACCGGTATACGATGCACAGTATTAAATGACAGGAATATATTGTGAAATATTTCAAGCGATGCACTTTGATGACAATGATAAATATGACAAAGACTGCATTTTTGAGAAAAATGATGGCAGATATAATATAGCTCAAACAGACCAATTTTGTTACTTGATTTTATATGCTCTTTACTGCATGCATTTTCGAGATAACACCACACCGAATTATAAACGCTTTCACCTCGAATTTGATGTATTTTGATTAGAAGATGGTCAATTAAATCCGCCGAAATAGTTGAAACTCCATTATAGATGATTTGTTGCTTAGATAACCTCACAGTGCTGCCAGATCTTTTTTTTGAGTTCAAGTTCAAGAAGAGCACTGCCGGCCTGATTAGCGTTTTGTACATCGTCAGCTTTGTGCGGCACCGTACGCTCCTTGATCGAAGCATCTTGCGAAGGAAAAAGTAGGGTCGATTTCCATCTTGCATGGGTCGTTACTGTTTGCCTTAAACTTGCTCTAGTATACAAACTATGATAGCTCGCATAATTCTGTTACTTTCATTCGAAAACTGAGAAAATTTTGTACCGAAAATTGCTCTTAAACCTCCTACCTCATGAAATTTAGTAACTTTTTAGAAGCAAAAAGCTTTTAAATAAGTGTTTGTCAAGGCGTTTTTATCAATTTTTTTCTAAAAAAGTGTGATAAACTTGATTGCTTTTAATTCCCAATTTGAAGATCTAGTACCGTTCTCCAATTCGTTCTTTGACATGTAATTCCTATCTCTTTTATTTTCGTTGCAATTTAATTTTAAACGTATCGTGTTTGATGTTGAATTACTATCTAAACACTGCACGAACTCATACATCATACATTGCACAAAAGTTCACCGTGTGCAATGGACACGGTCCGACGCAAGTGGAAAACAATAACGAAACAGACTTCTCGGGTCTCTCTAAGACGTTTCTGAACACTGTTGCAGTATTGATATGTATTCTCCGAAAAACCTTGCAGACATTCGCCTTTATTAATAATTCGCCTTTAGTAGCGGCAACGACAGTACAGTAGCTGTACGGTTGCAGATTTTCCGATCATCGGCTACTTAATACAAGCAAGTGGACTCAAATCCGAGAAGGATCGTTGTTTCACACGACCAAACGACAAATTTTTTTGGATCGTGGAAAATGATCTCAAGACAAGCACAAGGCAAATTATGGCACAGCCTCATGTCTGTGAGGAGCGTGCTAAAAGTGTATCCTTTCCACACTATAAGTTCAAGAGCTGCTGCCTGCGGATAAATCTAAGTGGCTTGAGTTTTGCAAAGTTATGCAAGCAATAGTTTAGGCGAACCCTAAATTTATGATAAACACAACCTGACCCTACAAACTTCGTATTGCCAAAAATGAAACTGTGCTGTACATAAATCCTGGGGGTTACCCCCCGCAGTGGCCGTTGCTTCCGACGGTAGGTCGCTGACAACATTCGCGGCCTGCGGCAGTCTCGCCATGAATCATCTAGTGTTACTATAGGTAGTTTTTGGTGGTCTGGTTATTGACTAATGTTTTATGGAAGAGTCTAAAATTTCTCGAATTGGATTTCTGTTTCATTTGTATGAAAGTCCGCCCCCACTACCACGGGGGTAAAGGATCTCAAACCTTTAAAATCCCCCACATGCCAAATTTGGCTCCATTTGCTTGATTAGTTCTCGAGTTATGCAGAAATTTGTATTTCATTTGTATGGGAGCCTCCCCTCTTATAGGTGGGAGTGGTGATAAGGTCGGCCCGTAAACAGAGGAGGGTTTTCAACTCACCATAGAAAAAAAAATTGCCTCCAAAACACCCACATGTCAAATTTGGTTCCATTTGATTGATTAGTTCTCGAGTTATGCGGAAATTTGTATTTCATTTGTATGGGAGCCCTCCCTCATAGTGGGGGGAGGGATCTCTAACCATCATAAGAACCTTCCCTGGCCCCAAAACCCCTATATACAAATTTTCACGCCGATCGGTTCAGTAGTTTTCGATTCTATAAGGAACACACGGACAGACAGACAGAAATCTATTTTTATGGGTATAGATTTGTATGGGAGCCCCCCCTCTTAGTGGGGGGAGAGATCTCTAACCATCATAAGAACCTTCCTCGGCCCCAAAAACCCCTACATGCGCAGTTTCACGCCGATCGGATCAGTAGTTTTCGATTCTATTAGGAACATACGGGTATACAGACAGAAATCCATTTTTATAGGTATAGAAGATTTGTATGGGAGCCCCCCCCCTCTTAGTGGGGGAGGGGTCTGTAACCATCATTGGAACCTTCCCTGGCCCCAAAAACCCCTACGTGCAAATTTTTACGCCGATCGGTTCAGTAGTTTTCGATTCTATAAGGAACATACGGACAGACAGACAAAAATTCATTTTTATAGTTATAGATTATTGCTGCTGTTGTTGATTCTCATACGTGTCAGACTGTGATCGTCGCACCCGGTAGTCTAGTACGCTATGCGCGATGTATGAGTTTGTGCAGTTTTCAGATACTATTTCAATACCCAGCACGATACGTTTAAAATTAAATTGCAACGAAAATGAAAGAGATAGGAATTACATGTCAAAGAATGAATTGGAGAACGGTACTAGATCTTCAAATTGGGAATTGAAAGCAATCAGTTTTTTTAGAAAAAAAATTGATAAAAGCGCATTGTGAAACACTTATTTCAAAGCTTTTTGTTTCTAAGAAGTTACTTAATTCAATGCAGTAAGAGGTTTAATAGCAATTCTCAGTACAAAATTTTCTCAGCTTTCGAATGAAAGTAACAGAATTGAGCGAGCTATCATAGTCTATGTACAAGAGCTATTTCATGGCAAACAGAACCGAAAACTAAAAATGTGTAATAATTCTGTAACGATAGATAGAGATTTGATAAAGATTTGACCATATGCGGCGAAGAATTTTTTTCATCAAATGTGGTCCTTTATCACCCCTTGAAATATTTGCACTAAGCTATCTAACACCCTATATATATAGGGCATTTCCACAAAAAAGTGCGAGAAAAAATTGGCCCCGATTTACTTTCAACTTGCTGTACTTTTCTCTTTTTGAAAATAATTGGACTTGTATTTTTTTAATTCCGAAAACCGCGATTTTTACTTAGCTTCCTACCTCAATACACTGAAGTCGCTTTTTACGCGGTTTTCGGAATTTACGCGAATGTGCTCAAAACGTCTATTTTTCGCGTAGTGTTGAAATCCACAAAGTTTTTTTACGCGAAATTTTGGTTTTTTTTACGCGGTTTTCGGAATTTACGCGGTTTTGATTTACGCGGGACGTATCCTGCGCGTAAAAAGCGACTTGAGTGAATGTATTTTTTCTAGAAATCCCATCAAAGGTCTGTTAAAGGTAATAAAAGATACGTCATTTGCCGCTTCAGTGCTTCAAATCGGTCTAGTGGTTCAGAAGTTGTGAAGGAAGCAAGGTAAAATTCGCATTTTTGAGACCTCTCGAATTCAGCATGAGTCACCCTAGTGGCCAAATAAAAAATTACCGGCCTAATTATTTTCAAAATGAAAAATCTAGAGCAAATTTGAACAAAATCGGAGCAAATTTTTTTTTGATGCATCAGAATCTGTAAATAATCGAGTCTGTATATAATGGAGTATACAACAAAAATACATTAAATATACAACAAAAAAACAGCAAAAATGCAACAAAAATAGAACAAAAATACAACAAAAATACAAAAAATGCAACAATAATTCAGCAAACGTACAACTGAGATACAACGAAAATACAACAAAAATATTACTTAAAAGCTCATAGCTACTACAGCTAGTTCTTGGCATAGCTAGTGTTGAGTGTATATTCACACAACCACTTAAGGTACATTTTACTCTAGACTTGCATTGGTTGAGCGAAGCGTGTGACTTGTATGACTGACAGAACTGACAGCAGGAGGCAGCTGCTTGCATCACTTGATTTGCTCTTCGCTTTTCTTCTTGGATCGTCAATGAGTGCAGACGTGATTGCTTTAATACAGAACATAAAGTGGTCCTTCGAGCCGGATTCGGGTAAGTGTGTGATGGAGTGATGCGATACAGGGCGTAGCGCTAAACGATGCACTTGGGCATTTGACGTGCCATCCCTTCATCAATTGTAGAACCATCGTTTCAAAAAATATTAATATATATGTATGACCGCATTTCAAGGTCAAGACTAAAAACTTGAGATTAGTCTATTACATAGGAACGGGGCCTTCCCTCAAAAACCCGCGCTGAGAAACGCGGCTAACACAAGCTGACAGACGAACAACGTCACTTGCAAGTCGTAAGGGCCGGCATAGTGTCGTCGTCCTGAAAGTAAACAGTAGTTAGATTAAAACTTCTCGCTCGGTGGTAATCTGCAATTGATGCAGGAAGCGGCACAATATGTGTCGATAACCCAACCTAACGCGTCGCTATCCTTGAGAAGTGGATTTTGCGGTCTCCTTTTGTCCAGCGCCTCTATGGTTCAAAGGTACAAGTACCAGCGAACCACATGCCCTGGCGGGTGTTGTGGGTTCGAATCCGGTTGTAATCTCAGATTACAGCTTGGTTCGACTCATGCACCTTCCAGTATTGGACAAAAGGTAGGAGTCAAAATGACTACTTGTCAAGCATAGCTACCAATACCCCTCCCCCCCCCCCCTTCCTTTCCGCTCTTCCCCACCTTCACCAAAAAATTTCATTTCTTTCCCTACCGTCCCTTTATCAATTGTAGAACCATCGTTTCAAAAAATATTAATATATATGTATGACCGCATTTCAAGGTCAAGACTAAAAACTTGAGATTAGTCTATGGCCATTTGACGTGCTTTATGATTCGGGAACCAATTGTTATCAAATTGGTTATTCAAAACGGGCAAGTAAACACTAAGTGAGATTTTGTGCCAGTGCCGACATGCGGGTCGAACTGTACATGTATGAACAAGCTATCGCAAGGGATAGTGACATAGGGGCTGGCTACGACATTAACAAAATAGCGCTAATACAAGGATTAGCGAAAGTTATAGTGATATATATATTGCGATCCAACATGTGGGTTGGCTGCGACACAAACAAAATGGCGCTAATGCAAGGATTAGCGATATATATTGCGATATAACATATGGGTTGGTCTTGACACACACACAAAAGGGGGCTAATGCAAGATTATCGAAATAAATACAAGTGCGTTGATAACTGGGAAACCGGTTATGGTAGAAGTGAGCCACCAAACAATATTTTACGGATTGTTCGATGAGATAGGTAATAATGAATTATTTCAAACTTTGCCCCTTAGGTAAAATGGAAAACGACAGCAGGAATGAATGTGGAGTACAAGGCGTGGGAGACATAGCTGAGATGGCAACGTAAGTTATCTCAGAACCGGTATACATCCTTCAAACGGAATTTGAAAGGATATCGGTACAAAGAAATCATTCTGCTGCGCGTATCGATCAAATTATTAACACCGCAGAAAAATTTCAAAATGATGCTCTGAAGTTGAAAACTAGGCGAGATATGCTTCGAGAGCAATCAAAACATTTGATGAAGCACAAAGCCGCCTCAAACAATGGAATGGAAATGAATTCCAAGTGCGTGAAAATGTGGAAATGCAATATATAACAGGATTGGGCCAATTCGACAGAGCAATAGCAGCGAAAAGGGCGCACAACGGAGAGGGCTCTGGTCGAGAGTTGGTTCGATTGCCCTCAATTGATCTGCCAATATTTTCTGGTAGCAACGAAGATTGGCTAGAGTGGTACGACAAATTCAACACACTAATCCACCAAAGGAGCTCGCTTCAAACGGTTCAGAAGTTCGAATATCTCTAACCAAGACATTTAACCGACAATTGTCTCCACAAATACAGCAGTACTGTACATCGGAAGGAATAGAGTGGAAATTTATTCCACCCAGATCACCAAATTTTGGTGGAATTTGGGAGGCTGGTATCAAGAGTGTAAAACATCACATGAAGCGTGTCCTTGGGCCCATTATTCCAACCTACGAAGAGATGCTAATTCTATTGAAACAAATAGAGGGTTATCTTAACTCAAGACCGATCTCCCCTATGTCAACCGATGCTAGAGATCCAATTCCTTTGACTCCTGGGCATTTTTGGTTGGGGGACCGATAACGGCTATCCCTGATAGAGATGTCAAAAGTGTCAAAAGTACCGTTGAATAGACTTACGCAGTATGAGGCTGTACAGAGAAGTATACAGTTGTTCTGGAAAAGGTGGCAATTAGAATACTTGAATAACTTACAGCAACGTACCATGAAGTGGGCTTCCAAGAAACCGGATTTGTTAATCGGTCAGTTATGTCTGGTAAAAGATGATAACTTACCTCCTCTTGCGTGGATTACTGGTAGAGTACTTCAGGTAATTCCTGGACCAGATGGTCACGTACGGGTTGCGACGCTTCTCACAGCGAAAGGTGAAATCAAACGCTACATAAATAAGCTATGTCTACTACCATTGGAAAATTCTCAATAAATGATGCGAACAAATGATTTATGTTTCATGGGATAGTCACGAATCGGGGCGGGGAGTATGTTGAGTGTATATTCACCCAACCACTTAAGGTACATTTTACTCTAGACTTGCATTGGTTGAGCGAAGCGTGTGACTTGTATGACTGACAGAACTGACAGCAGGAGGCAGCTGCTTGCATCACTTGATTTGCTCTTCCCTTTTCTTCTTCGACCGTCATTGAGTGCAGACGTGATTGCTTTAATACAGAACAGCTAGCTAATACAGCAAAGTACAACACAAACTGAACAAAAATACAAAAAAGTACAACAAATGTACAATAGACATACAACCAAAATATGACATAAAAACAATAAAAATACTGCAAGAGTGAAACAAAAATTCAACAAAACTACAACAAAAACGAAATACAACTAAATTACACCAAATATACAATAAAAGTATAACAAAGATACAAAAAATAAAACGAAAATATAACAAAAATCAATAAAACAACAATAAAAATACATCAAAAATATAAAACCAAGTACGAAAAATTCGACAAAAATTTAACAAAAATATAACGCGAATACAGCAGAATTCTTGAATAAAAATACGAAAAATTCCTGAATAAAAATAGCAAAACTGCAGCAGAAATACGGCATTACAACAACAAAATTATGACAAAAGTACAAAGCTAATACAAAATACTAATACAAAAATATAAAAGCACAAAAGTAGAAGAGTACAAAAGTACAAAAGTACAAAAGTACAAAAGTACAAAAGTACAAAAGTACAAAATTACAAAAGTACAGAAATATAAAAATGCAAAAACACAAAAACGCAGGAATACAAAAATATCAAAATACAGAAATTCAAAATATGTGTGGCTATGTAGAGTTTATCCCCCGTGGTTGTTAACTGGCGCACCTACTAACGGTTGGTCAATAAAAAATTTATATGTTTAGCAGTTTTAGACAGCAACTTTCAGTTTTTAATATTACGTTTCTAAAATGCTATAAACTCGCCACTCACAGAGATCGCTCGGTACAAAGCACCCTAGTAGTTTCTAATCTAGCGACTTTACTCTTGCTATCCGTAATATTCACGAAAACGTACTTTCTACTCTATCTGCTGACTAGCTTCCAGCATAACTAGTCTAACGATTTTATCTCAACATTTTCTGTTTTCAAGTCTGTACGAACAACTCCAACCGACATTGCATGAAATGTTATTACTGGGTACTAAGCCCCTACCGGTGTTTCAGAAATAAACCAATATTAATCATCACTCAAGTGCTAGACCTCCCACTAGTCGACGAGTATGATGTAGAGACTGCTCAAAAAATGTGCAAACATCAACGAATTTTTCATGTGTTCTGAGCTGCAACAAAAAAAGAGCCCCAACTCCTGGGAAAAACCTGCAAGGAAAGAGTTGATTCTACGATACTGTGTTTGCGTTTGTGTTTGTGTGCTTGCGTCTGTGTGCATACGCGCTCTGTTAAATCCGCTAGAGTTTTTAAACGTCTAAAATCCTTTTTCAGCGCCACCAACGAGCTCCAACCCGGCGCGGTGGCCACAGAGCAAAATATACAACGCCGAAGGGTAAATAGTTTTGAATTAGGTAGCACTTGCTCATCGCGGCAAACAATCCGGACGTTCAGCAGCGGGTTGCGACTGGGAATAAGAGAAAAAAAAGTCTTAAACTCTGTGTGTGTGAAAATAAGCTTTCAACGAGTCGCCGAACAGAAGCGGAAGAAACATTTCTTGCTATTCTGCACTGACTGCTAGCACCAGCTATGAGAAGGCGCTTTATGATTCTCAAGGTTGAACCTCCGAAGCACTGCGGGATAAAAATTCTATATCCGAAATACTTAATGCTGGAATGGGGCAGTATTTTTTTTGAGACCCTCATCACTGCGACTCGGAGTGTATCCAAATAGATGTGTTCCAATCTCGTACTGGCTGGGCTAGGAGAAGCCACGTGACTCCGGAATCTGCAGATAGAATGTAGCGCACAGTCGGTTGAATTTGGGTTCATAGAAACGGTAGCAGTGAGATTTTTGCTTCCGCTGAACTGCTTTTATGGGATGTCGTTCCGGCATGTTTATTGCGACGATATTACCCTGGACCAAAGTTAATAAGCTGTGAATTCTGCTTATTTCTCGCGATGCCCGGCGACGATGAAATTGAATTAACTTCTTCGGAAATTTACGGTTATCACTTTGAGTAGGGTTATGCGAACCTGTAGAGAAAAATTCTAAAGCCAACGCTGAATTCTAGTCTCACTGTAAGCAAATTTAATTTCTGAAGTAAATTCTACGCGCAAGCCAATAGTGGAAAGTGATCAGTTTACAATTGTCAGTCATTTTATGGCTAGTGAAATAAAATGAAAGAAATCAAATAACTTCCGCAATTAATCCGCTTACAGAGTGCAAACGAACAGCTTCCAACACAAAACCAGACCCGAACCGGATAATCCCATTTCGACGCGATGACCTGAATTCGACTGTAATCCAATCCCGTATCACCTTTGTCGTCCAGACTGGCGCACTATTCCGCCTGACCCAATAGGATTAGTCCGGAAAATCCCTAGTCTAACTGGGTTTTCCAATTTCCCGGTGAAGCAGATGAACCAATCCGGGAAACTGCGACTGTGGCTGCAAAAAATTAAACTCCCATCACTAGCCTAAGCACCAGACCACCAGACAGCAGTTCAAAACGCATTTCATTCTCGTTGGTTATTGTTTGTTACCAGAAGAAGCCGCGTGAGATTGGAAACACCAACTGCGTTCGTCTGCTGCGGCACTAGGCAGTTCTGTGCTTTCGATCCATCAGCTCACGAGCAACATTGACCGCTGCTCACAGTTTCCAAAAAAACCAAATACACACTTCCTGTGACTGATGGTGATGAACAAGTGAACAATCGGAACTTGTCCTTTTTGGCACAGTCCCCGTGACAACAATTTGCCATCGCGTGAAACTAATATACGTGAACAGTATTCGTTGTTTAGCACTGCGAAAAACGGACTGTGACAGGAACATTGGATAGTTAGGAGGAAAACTTCCGCACTTAGACGGAGTCCTTTCAAAGTTTTACTTTGATGCTCTGCTCTGGTTGTTAGTGTTGGTGGAATGTTTAACAATAATCAACGATTTCGTTCGACTTAGTAAAACAATGTTTTCCTAGTTGCTGCTTTGCTTCTTCTTGAAAATGAAATAAAATTTTAGAACCTTACTCTGACATAAGCAATTGATGAACGCGGATCATTACAGAACATTGAAAAAAATGTTTGTTTTGCATTCCTATCGAACTTATAATCAAGAGATAATTAACTGTTTTATGTGCGCATTCAGCTTCTCAGTTGGGCTCGTGTTGTGACTAGAGATGCCAATACCGGGAGATATTTTGAAAACTGGTTTTTCGGTATTGATAAATGCAATACCGGTAAAACCGGTAAAAAACCGGTAAAAGTTAACTCTTGAAAACTATATTTAAAAATCATATGATTTGAAGAAGATCGTTCCATAATCAACGATACTCAATATCTGTCGCATAGTTAATTGACTAGTTCATTAAAAAATAATATTTAACAATGCGAAGAGAATTTAGCGTGTCATCTTTTAAACGAGAACAAATTTCAATGAAAAACTTCCGGAGGCAGAGAATCTTCATTCGGTGTCCACAGAGAAAGAAAGAACAATTCCCAGTGATAAATTAGAAATGTAACGTAGGAAAACCCTTGCTCAAGAGCTTTTAATAAGCTGCTTAGATACTTACTGACATTTATGATAAATTATAACTGAAGGTTCAGTTGATTTGGTTCCTCTGCCTGCTCGGTTTCTGAGCTTATTCCATTGACTTTTTAAATTAATAAAACCTTGCATTATTTTATTATCAAAACATCCTTGATGCCTTGAAGAATATTTCAAAGTCATTACAAATAGTGCGGCTAATTATAAAACGAATAAATTTAAATATACGAATTCTCTCTGAAATTCTACCAATACAGTAACTCGAACAGCAGTTGTGCGATACTTGAAAGGTGTTCCGAGAGTATTTTTAGAGTTCGTAGAGTTTGCAATTGAATTGCCGGTACAGTAATTCGACAGCAGCCAAGGCTGGTTCTAGCACTGCGACAATTTGTTATTTCTTCATGAGTTCCTCATCGCTTAAGTAAAGCGTATCCTTGTTTCTCAGCAACGAAAACAGTTCTCTTCAACGACCCCATCGACACCAGTAACAGAGGAGCTCAACATGCAAGATGGCACGATCAGATCGATAGTGATTTGCGACTTCTGAGACGACTGAGAAATTGGTGACGAGTAGCCCATGGAGTGAAACGAGTTTAATGGAGACGACTGCTTAAAAAGCATGAGGCACTCTGGCAGTATGCTGACAGCGGTGAGGTATTTCAGGGTTTTCCTTTTGGAAGAACTACATAATTGAGTTATTACTTGTAGAACCTTCAATCATGAATTCAAGTTTCCCCGTGCTTTAAAAGTTTTACCAGCGATTCAGGCTTCTTGAGTTGTTATTTGATCATGCAAAAAAAAAATACCGAAAATACCGGTTTTTGTTCTTGGAAAAACCGGTAATTCGGTATTGGAAAATAGCCCGGTAATACCGGTAAAACCGGTTTCGGTAAAACCGGTATAGCATCTCTAGTTGTGACACTGCTGTTAGAGTCCATAGGATCGTAGCCCCACAATAGTCTTGTATGTACTCTAACAGCTGTCCAAACCACAGTTTGTCAAACCAAAGATCTGAATGTCCTAGTTCCAAAAGCGAATACCAAAGAACTCCCCATTTGTGCTCCAATGGGTTGTTTATGGAAGCTGTCCGAAATGTTAGATAATTTCGTCCAAACTAAATGTTGCTAGCATTGAGTGTTTATCAACTTTATTTTGATGTTTCATCATTATGAATCTTAAAATTTGCCATCATTTGTAGAATCCGACTTGCAATAGGATGTCTGACGCAGAGCTTACGAATCCATCAATGTGTCCAAACCTAATCCACCAGCGCCAGCGGTCTGCATGAGGCGGAACCTGACGTATAGCACAGCAGACAGTCAATCGGCCCCAATAGACTCGTGAAGGTACCAACCTAAAGCGTTGAACGAAAAATGGATCAATAGAGCGCTTGGGTCACTGATTTGACCGGCCCAGGACAACGATTGACTTTTTATTATAGTAGAAAAGGGGAACTTCATTGTTAGCTTCCTGATAAGTATAGCACCAAGATTCGTGACCTGTGCCACAGATCATTGTTTTTTCATGTTGGGGACTTACCATTGCAAAGCCTAGGTGCTACATTCCGTTTTCGAAACTTGACCTTCTGTGTTTATTCGATAGGCTTCGCAGTCAGCTGTACAGAAGTAGAGAAGTAGAGTACAGAACAATTGCGGGGCTAGTGCTACGATCCTATTAACACTCACAACCGCTCCCAGCAGAGATTCGAACATATGACAACTAACAAGCCAGACCAGCGTCGTACTTCGAAGCAATCTAGGAGGATTGGGACTTACCACTGCGACAACTATTTTGATCCACTGCGTGTCCCTTTGAACCGCCCAGAGAGTCGCGGCAATATGCCCTATATGTTAAACGACGGCTTAAAGCTGGAAACCGAATTTTTTATCCTTCGCCTAACCTTTCAATCAAGGAGAATACATCACTGCAAGGAGCTGGCGATGTACAAAAGAGTAATTGGACTGGATGTGCTTAGGGGACTGCAACTTTGCTTACGAAAGTTACGGAGCGTAACTTGGTGTGTGACAAATGCGATTAATGAATAGAAGAAATTGAAGTAGCAAATTAAAGTTCGAGGCATTGAGCTCCAATGATTCTTAATCGTTAGGTTCTGACTTTAAGAATTTAGTAGAAGTAGCATTAAACATTTATTTTAAACTGAAAGGACTAGGTCGCAAAAAACCATCGTGATCTCCAATATCTGAAATTGTCGCATGCTGTATTTTTGTAGTTTTGTATTTTTGTTGTATTGCTGTTGTATTTTTGTTTTATTTTTGTTCTATTTTATTTGTGTTTATTTTTGCTAAATGTTTGTTATATTTTTGTTATATTTTTGCTCTATGTTTGTTATATTTTTATTGTATTTTTGCGCTATTTTGTTTTGTTTTTGTTATATTTGTGATGTTGTTGTTGTTGTGATTTGCTGTGTTTTTAAGGCTTCTATGTTATATTTGTTCTGTATTTTCGCTGTATTTTTATTGTTTGTTGTTGTTGTTATTTATTTACGACATTTTACACTTTAATAGTGCATTCGTGTCAAGAGTGTTTTTGTTGTATTGTTGTTGTGGTTTTGTAGTATTTTTGTTTTGTTATATTTTTGCTGTATGTTTATTGCATTTTTGTTGTATTTTTGCTGTATTATTGTTGCGGTTTTGCAATATTTAGTACAGTGGTTTACCGATTTTATCTACCAATCCGTATTTTGTTTGTGCAATATTTTTGTTTTATAGTGTATAGTTTTTTGTTGTATCTTTGTTTTATTGTTGTTGTATTTTTGCGGTTTTTATTATTTTTAAAGTTTTCGTTAGCCCCCCCCCCCTTTACCCTTGAAAATTGGCTTGAGAAATCAGATGGCAAACAAATAATTTGTTGGATATACCTAAGGTAATTTTTTAATAAAGTCAATCGTCTGTGGGTTCTACAGTCTGAAAAACTCGAAAAATGAGTGTACGAGTTGAGTTAACGCTTCCAGCACGAAACAGAAATGGAAATTCAAACATTGAAATTTCCTAAAATCGGCCAAAAAATTTCTTTCGTTTTCGTTTTTGTTATCGTGATTTTTTACATGGAAAATAATAACGTATATATTAACCTTTACGTCCCCGACATAAAAAATGACGGTACTTTCAGTTACACTTTTGGCTCTATCTTCACTGATTTTCAATCGATTTTTATGCAACTAGTCTTAAAAGAACCACATTAGATTGGCCTTTAATGAAAAAATATGTTGGTAAATTATGGTTCCATTTTCCCGGAGATATTCCAGATCGCAGTGGGATTTTTTTTTTGACGTCATAAGTAACAGATAAAATAAAATTAGAAATCTGTTTAATTGACAGCGCAAAAGTTATCCATTTTATTTGTAGCCACTAATAATGACTTTTACACTATCCTGTAGAGCGTTGGTTTACGCCTCACATTCCGGAACGTCCGTTGTCGGTTCTACCGGAACTCAAAAGTGGTCATTTAGTATTCACTTCGAAAGTATGGCAAATGGGGTATCAAATCACAGGATTTTTCAAAACGAGCACTGTAGTGCAAATTTGGATGTATTTTGAGTTGATCTGGACATTCCGGAACATCCGGCATCGGTTCTACCGAGCCTTAAAAGTGGCCATTTGGAATTCTCTTCAAAAACATGGCAAATGGGGTATCAAATAACAGGATTTTTCAATACGAGCTCTTTAGTGCATATTTGGATGTATTTTGAGTCGATCTGGACATTCCGGAATATCCAGCATCGGTTCCACCGGAACTCAAAAGTGTTCATTTGGAATTCTTTTCAAAAATATGGCAAATCGGGTGTGAAAATGTCCAAATCGGCTCAAAATACATTCAAATCCTGTGATTTGATACCCCATTTGCCATATTTTCGAAGAGAATTGCAAATGACCACTTTTGAGTTCCGGTAGAACCGATTACGGTTGTTCCGGAATATCCAGATCGACTCAAAATACATCCAAATATGCACTAAAGAGTTCGTGTTGAAAAGGCCTGTGATTTGATACCCCATTTGCCATGTTTTCGAAGAGAATTCCATATGGCCACTTTTGAAGCTCGGTAGAACCGATGCCGGATGCTCCAGAATGTCCAGATAGGCTCAAAAAACATCCAAATGTCCTCTAATGAGCTCGCGTTGAAAATCCTATCGTTTGATACCCCATTTGCCATATTTTCGAAGAGAATTCCAAATGGCCACTTTTAAGGCTCGGTAGAACCGATGCCGGATGTTCCGGAATGTCCAGATCAACTCAAAATACATCCAAATTTGCACTACAGAGCTCGTTTTGAAAAATCCTGTGATTTGATACCCCATTTGCCATACTTTCGAAGAGAATACTAAATGACCACTTTTGAGTTCCGGTAGAACCGACAACGGATGTTCCGGAATGTGAGGCGTAAACCAGCGCTCTACAGGATAGTGTTAAAGTCATTATTAGTGACTACAAATAAAATGGATAACTTTTGCGCTGTCAATTAAACAGATTTCTAATTTTAATTCATCTGTTACTTATGACGTCAAAAAAATCCCACCGCGATCTGGAATATCTCCGGGAAAATGGAACCATAATTTACCAACATATTTTCCTATTAAAGGTCAATCTAATGTGGTTATTTTAAGACTAGTTGCATAAAAATCGATTGAAAATCAGTGGAGATAGTGCCAAAAGTGTAACTGAAAGTACCTTCATTTTTGATGTCGGGGACGTAAAGGTTAAAAGCAAGAATAGACTTGACTCTCACGTTTAAACTTTATATAAAGTTTTTTAAAATTCATTTGATTTTGCTCGATTAAAAAAATCTGTTTGTTTTTTTTCAGCAGCCCAACACCGGAAAGACAATAACTTTATAAAATACTAGTTGAGCCCGAATCATACGATCCGGAAAATATAAATGTCTGTTCAGAACTCCGAAAACTGCGGATACATTCCATTGGTCAGTGTTTGCGAAGATGTTTAATCTTTGTATTAGTTCTTTGAGTTCTTATATTGCATAATTTAGCTTAAGAAGTTGTACTTAAAGAGTCATAGCCGGAAACTGAAACAAATAGTTTTTATGGTAGATTTTATTTAACTAAATAAAAACTTCAGGCCGTTTGAAAAACTTAGATTAGAATAAAATGTCCCTTAGAAAATTCTTCATCGTTTGCTATCATTAACTCATTTTTTAAAATTTTGCGACTTGGTCCGGTTTGATTTAACACCGACCATATGATATCGCGACAAGCAATCGAGTTGAGCAGGCGAGTCGGGCAGTCGAATAAAGCAATCGAGTCAAGCAGTTGGGTCGAGCAGTCGAGTCGAACAGTCATGTCGAGCAGTCAAATCGTGCAGTCTAGTCGAGCAGTTAAATCAAGCTTTTCAGTCAAGCAGTCCGGTCGAGAAGTTGAGTCGTGCAGTCGAGTCGAGCAGTTGAATCGAGTGGTCGAGTCGAGCAGTCAAGTCGAGCAGGTAAATCGAAAAGTCCAGTCGAGCAGTTTAGCTAAGTAGTCTAGTCGAGCATTTGAGTCGAGCGGTTGAGTCGAGCAATTGAGTCGAACGGTTTATTCGAGCAGTTGAGTCGAGCAGTTAAATCAAGCTGTTCAGTCAAGCAGTCCAGCCGAGTAGTTGAGTTGAGTTGCGCGTTTGAATCGAGTAGTCTATTCGAGCAGTTGAGTGTAGCAGTCTAGTCGAGTAGTCGGGTCAAGCGGTTCTGTCGGCCAATTAAGTCGAACAGTTGAGCGGAGCAGTTGAATCGAGCAGTTGAATCAAGGGTCGATTCAAATATGACGTCCACCAAATTTCTGCTTTTTTGGACCCCCCCTCCCCCCTCTGTCCGATTGTGTCACAAAACTCAACCTCCCCCCCCCCTTTGGACGTCACACAAATCAATCACAAATCAATGAAGAAATGAAGCTTTGGTTTCAATTGAAGTAGCACGGCTCAGTTTCTAAACAAGCTTCAATCTGCGTCGGCGAAGCAGGTTTCACTATATCGTGACGATAGCTTTAAGAGTTCATTGCACTTTTCTATCCAATATTTAGTAAAAAGCTAGAATTTATTTATTTGATTACAAATAAATTGAAATTGATTAACACAACACATAGCCTTCAATGTAACGCGTGATCTATCTAGTTAACATTGACAAATTGTGCCTGACTTTCAAGCGCCGTCATTCTAGAACAATAAGTTCGAACATCGAAATAAATCGATGAGTGATGAATGACTGAGAAACATATTTTTGCTGTCTTTTGATGAAAATGCAATTTTTTCGGCGGATGGCACATTTGCCTAGACCCCCTCCCCCCCCCCTTTGTCACAACCTGTCACAAAATTGACACCCCCCTCCTCCCATAAGCAGTGGACGTCATTATTGAATGATCCCCAAGCTGTCAAATCAAACAGTTAAGTCAAGCAATTGAGTCGAGCAGTCAGTTTGAGTGGTTAAGTCGAGCTGTTAAATCAAGCTGTCAGTTGAGTCGAGCAATCCAATCGAGTAGTCCAGTCGAGCAGTTGAATCGAGCAATCGGATTGAGCAGTTGAATCGAGCAACCGATTCGAATAGTCCAATCGAGTAGTTGAGTCAAACAGTTAATTCGAGCAGTCGAGTCGAGCAGTTGAATCGAGTAGTCCTGTCGAGCAGTGGAATCAAGCAGTTGAATCGAACAGTCTAGTCGAACAGTTGAGTCGAGTAGTCCAGTCGAGCAGTCGAATCGAACAGTCCAGTCAAGCAGTTCAATCGTGCAGTCAAGTCGAGCAGTCGGGTCGAGTAGTAATTCAAGCAAATGTGTCAAGTAGTCGAATTCAGTAGTTAAGTCGAGTAGTCACTTGAGCAGTTAAATCGAGCTGTTCAGTCAAGCAGTCAAGTCGATCTGTCCAATCAAGCAGTTGAGTCGAGTAGTCGAATCGGACAGTTCAGCCGAGCAGTTCAATTAGGCAGTCCAGTCGAGCAATCAAATCGAGCAGTCTAATCGACCAGTCCAGTCGTGCAGTCTAGTCAACCAGTTGAGCAGTCCAGCAGTCGACCAGTGAGGTGACTGAGAATACAACCCATTTGCTGCGCAAGCATGTCCTGTCAGGGACCTGTTTTCAGTTACCAATAAGCCTCTTACGACGTCTTGTCAGAGACCTGGTTTTCGGTACAGACATAAGCCTCTTATATAAATAGATAGAAGATATAAATATATTTGTAATGGCGTTATATTTTTGTTGTATTTTTGCTCAATTTTTGTTGTATTTGTTCTGTATTTTCGTTGTATCTTTGTTGTTGTTGTTGCTATTTATTTACGACATTTTATACTTTAATAGTGCATTCGTGTCGAGAGTATTATTGTTGTATTTTGGATATATTTTTGTTGTATATGTTGATGTTGTTGTTGATGTGGTTTTGAGGTATTTTTGTTATATTTTTGCTGTATTTTCGTTGCATTTTTGTTGTATTTTTGCTGTATTATTGTTCACGTTTTGTTGTATTTTTGTTTTGTTTTTGTTACATTTGTGCTGTATTTTTATTGTATTTTTATTGCATTTTTGTCGTATTAGTGTTGCATTTATTTGTATTTGTGTTTGTTAAAGTGTATTTCGTTCTTTGTTACAAATCATGTTCAAGTTCAAACCTTAATCTATCTAAATCTACTGCATTTCTAGTATCAACAATAAAACATACATAACTTGCGATCTTTTTTAATATTTCTAGTTTATTTGTACGGTTTGCACCTCTCAGTGAAGGTCGCACCATATCACGAAGATCAAAACGTCTGTGATCTCGGCGGAAAGGCACAAGCGTGCGTTGCAGCAGCACCCGTGCGTTTACTACTCGAACGCATTCTGCGCTCCGGTTGATAAACGTTAAGCGTCTGTGTTCCGATGTTTCTCATTCACCATCAGGAACAATACCGTTTTTCGTTGTGTATTTGCAACGTATTTTGGTTGAATTGTTGATGTATTTTCATTTTTGTTGTACGTTTGTTTCAGTTCTGTTGTATTTTTGTTTCGTGTTTGCAAAAATACGTTCTAGTTTTGTCGTATTTATTTTCTTTTTCTTCTTTTGACTGGTTTGTCTGTTTTTGTTGTATTTTTGGTTTTTTTTATAGTTGTGTTGCATTTTTGTAGAATCTGCGTTCAATTTTAGTTTTATTTTAGTCATATTTTTGTTAAATTTTTATCGCACTTTTGATGCATTTTTTTATGGTAAAAAGACAAAGCCTTAAGCTTAAACGTCTTTAAGACTTGGCCTTTCTTTATCGATAGACTTCGCAGCCCGCTGTTTGAGTATAGGTAATTTACGGGGCTCGGCTACTGACTCTAGAGCAGCATCGCCCAGCCGTGATAGGACCATACAACGACTGGCTTATTAGACCAGCATTATACCTCGAAGCAAACTAGAAGGTCGTATTTTCGTTGTGTTTTTGTGTTATTATTCCTTTTTTGTTATTCTATTTTAATGCAAGTTTTTTTAATCTTTTTGTTATGTTTTTGTACTGTTACGTTGTTATGCTGTTGTACTGACAACGAAAACTGACGTTCATTGTCAATTAATTCTAATAAAGAAGGCTACAAATAACATTTTTTGAATTTATTTCTTACGTTTGCCATACAAATGCCGCATGGAAAATGTAAAAGTAGGTTTGCCATGGATACTCCATTATTTTGTTCATAAACGCTGCCATGAAATGAAAACTAATCGCCGTTACAAAAGTTCATTGGCATCTATTCTATTTTTTAGGCCAAATTGCCGCACTAGTAAGTAGCCATAAACTTTTTCATGCCTTAGAACTACGTCATACGGAAAGTCATAAAGGTTAACAACAGAACAAAGGTTAACAAAGGTTAACAACAGGATTCTTGCACCAAACATTAACAAAAATCTTTCTGTTATTTGATACATATAGACGGGCTGGATTTCAGTTGATAAATAATCAAAATTTATACTTCATAAATATGTAGGAAGATTCATCTCTGAAATGATACGCGTTGTGGGTCGGAATCTGATTTCCTGTGTATCCAGCGCTCGATCCTACGTATTTTAACCTACGCTCGAATGTACCAATCCTACGAGCAAAACCATTTCCTTCTAATAACCCCGAAGAAACAGGTGAACAACAATGTTCTCATGATTAAATATGCTCTTCTCCGTACTCACCGGCATAGTAGTGCGGATCCCGTTCCCGGAAGTGGTGATGTCGCATCGAAACCTCCGGATCCCCGGGGCGATGTAACTGCGGAATCAGGTTCAGCCACAATGCCATTTTGTGGCCCCGGTAGTGACTTCGCATCTTCGGTTTGGTTGCTGTAGGATGGTGAAAGAAAACGAGAAGAAAAAAAAACAAGAATCACAAGAAAGTCGAATTGAACGAACGAACGAACGAACGTAAAAACCGCAATCCTCCGGTTTCACCCACGTTCACGTTGATTGTTAGCAACGACAATTGGCAGGACGAACGACGGGTGGGATGAACGGTTTGGTTTGGGGAAACAACGAAATGCATTAGGAGCCAGCTTTTCATCCGGATTCGAACGGTTCGAGATAAATGAATAGGATCCATTTAAGTGCGCTGAATCATTGAATAAAAAAAAAAAATTTTGGTCGACTGTACTATATGATGATTGCAAGCACACAATTACAGTGGTTGATAAAAAAAAATGTTTGTTTGATCATGGATGGAAAGCAATAACGAGAACCCATCTATGACGGATTAAAATGAAGAACAAAGGAGTTGTAACCAAATCCCTGTAGATTTTATGTCGATACTTATTATTTTCCCTAGATGTTTTGTCAAATGTTTTTGTCCCAAAGACTTGCGTTTTTAAATGACATTTTCTTCATCCTTTTCCATCAAGCTTAGTCAGCTAGTGACCGACAATCAGCTTCAATCTAATAACCACCTTTGGTTACTTCCACCGTGCTTAGCGCACTAACTACTTGGTAGCGGATTCGCATCAGGTTCTGGAAGCATGCTTCCGTGGAAGCTGCAGTTTTGTATGACACACATTTTAGACGAAATATCACCGTTGGTGCTTCATTGGGGTAGCTTGTTCAGGTGAGCGGATTGTCTATGAATAATCAAAGGATGGATACGGAATAAAGTGAAATTTTGAACTTTTTACAAAATGATTTTTATTCGAACTCCCCCCTTACATTCTGGACCTTCTAAGGACGCCACTGAACATCCCTTCTGATTTCCTCGATACGGATGCAGCAAAAACCTCCCGATAGTTTTGCCAAAAATCATCGCTGCGCCAATGTGCAGCCATAGATAGCAGCACCAAAAGAATTTCCCGCCACCGAAGGCACCGAAGCTCTTTCAAATTTGATCATTTTGATCGTTATCGTCACAGACAGCGCTACTATAGGTATGTACTGTGCACAAAACCGGCGGATTGAGGGAATCTCTTTGATTATGATTGAAATTTTCCACCATTTCCCATCGAACCGTGCGGCTTTGACCCACCAGCGGCGACGGCGACGGCGACGACGGAACGGTTTTGCTAGGAATGTTTGAAGGAAATGCAATCATGTCGAACTATCGCCGGGAACCAACCAGCGAACGTCACGGTCGTGGAAACTCGAAAGACAGCGAGCGCGAGGATTAGGCGCACCGAAAAGCGCCTTTTGTTTTATTGGATTTGGTGTGGATTCTCTGACTTGCAGCGGCGGCGGCATCCGACAAACTGCTGAGGCGATGATGCGGAGTGAAATAACGTCGAGTTGGTTTTTTTCTTTCGCCAACGCCATGAAAGCGGTGCCTTCAAATGAGAAAATATGCTCAGCTGGTTTGAGCGATCTTTCCACAGTTTTTCGTTAAAGCTATCCACGGAAATTTGACTGCTTTTTGTTTGGCCAGTGATGTGCCCAAAGGATATCCTAACGATTCGATTGGGATTTGCTATGACATAGATAATAAAAAAGGCTGTATTAGAAATGATTGCTCTCTAGAAAAAAAAAATGGTTCAAAATATAATACACAAGTTGCTATTTCGGTTCAACTTTGTGTCGAAAATTTCATTTGGTTGAACTTTTTGCAACCGATTGAACCACTTAACAGCTTTAGTACCACACAGACAATTTAATCGTTGCCCTTTTCAGGGTGTCTTATCTGTTTTACTAATGCTCCATTACGCAAATCAAGAGCGTGTTTAGAACTTCAACAAATTAAAGTTCATTTCTTGTTTACACCAGAACTTTTTATCAACTCATCTTATTCAGCTTAACGCGTTAGTAGCAAACCTTCCCGTACGTACCTACCACCTGCGGTACGGAAAGCAAAGGATTTTCATCCGATTGGAGCAAATCCTTGAAACGTTGCTAAAAACCTGGGCAAAATGGGAGCCATGGAACCGGCTCGGGCAGAGCTACTATCCTCCTTTCCAGCGGATTTCTTCGGTCCCTAATGCGTATTATCAGCCTCAATTCAGAGCCTTAAACTGATGTCGGAGCAAGCCTAGGGTAGGAATTTCCGTTGTAGAATCTACAGTTACCTACGACGTACTACAGGAATTAAACCCGTTGCCTTCGGGCAAGGCAGTGCGAAAGCAACTGTCTGGCTGCCGGTTACTGGTTTCATCCTTTCCTACGCATTTCCCTTGAAATTGTTCTGAGAAAAGGAATAAGGTACGAAAGACGTTGTTCGCATCAGTCCTACCGGACGGACGGGGTGAACGATGATGGAACCCGTTCTTCGTTGTCGTCTTGTGGCTAGACAAGATTATATAATACTGCAGGATGGCTATACTGATGGCCGTGGGTAGGTACGTTTTACTACCTTTTCTTCTCGTCTGCAGTGAGATTAATTTACTAATTTTCTTTTCACAGTTTGAGGGGATGGTCATGTTAACAATAATGTTATGTCTACTATTCCTGCTTCGCATATTGTACAATCGTAAACTATAGGATAAATGATGACTTCGACATTGTCTATGAAACAAAGGGTGCAGGAATTTTAGGAAATTTTGTGCTCGGGCATAGTTTATGGACGTATAAACAAAGATAACATAGAAATTTCTGCACTGACTGACAATTCTCTTTTAAAACTAGTACCTACGAGGAATAAAACTAAAGATGGTCTTAAACTGAAGTTTTTGGAGCGTCTTAGTAGAATACGAAACCTGGAAATTAAATAAAAAGAAAACTTATCCAATTTAATTCTACTACGTATATTTTATTCTTGACAAATACGTATCTGTCAGACCAGTTCCTTGGTAAGATGCAAGATGACCGGTTCCATGGTCATCTTACGTACAGACTGATCTGGTTTCCATCGAACACGCTCTCTTACTCGTTTGATGGCTTTCGGTGTCTTTGCAGTTCGTTTATGATTACCGCGACTGTTAGACGAATGAAAATTTAAAAAAATTGCAAGCAGTGTTTAGCCATAATGGATGTTAGGTATAAATACATTAGGCATAATGGACGATATGCATAATAGACCCCGGTGGAAACTAAGGTCGTATACCAACAGGGGAGGTGGCACAGTGTGTCTCTACACTGCAAGATGGCAGCCCCATCACGAGACTCGGTAGCGTAAGCCCTAATACGGCTACCTATCTAAACCAAAAACAACTTACAACAAGAGTCAAGAAATATCTTCTCGGAATATTCGGCATGGACCAAGGCGACGAAATAAGGACATGGAATGGAGATTTGGTACCTGGAACTGCAGATCGCTAAATTTCGTTGGTGGCGACAGGGTGCTGCTCGATCAGCTAGAACCCCGAAAGTTTGACATCGTGGCACTGCAGGAGATCTGTCGCAAAGGCGAGAAGGTGTGGTGGATCCGTGGCGGCAGTTCCCGATTTTTCCAAAGTGGTGGAGCGACCAACGAGCTGGGAACGGGCTTCGTAGTGTTGGGCAAAATGCAGGATCGCGTAATGGACTGAAAGCGATCAACGAGAGGATGTGCGTGTTGAAGATAAAAGGCCATTTCTTCAACTATACCATCATAAACGTGCATTGCCCACACGAAAGTAGACCCGACGACGAGAAGGAAGGGTTCTATGCGCAGCTGGAGGTAACGTACGACATCTGCTCACCACGGGATGAACTGTCCGGTATGTTATTCAATATCGCTATTGAAGGTGTGATCCGGCGAGCGGGCATCGAAACGAGGGGAACGATCCTCAGTAAGAGTAGCCAACTCCTAGCCGTTGCAGACGACCTCGACATCATTACTAGAAACCGTGGGATGGCGGAGGTAATCTACGCCAGACTAAAAACGGAGACAAGGAGGATAGGGTTACAAATTAATGCGTTGAAACCCAAATATATGGTAGGAAGAGGCTACCGAGAAAGTAACGTTTGCCTCCCACAGACAGTGACTATTCACGGCGATGAACTGGAAGTGGTTGATGAGTTCGTATAGTTGGGATCTCTAGTCACCGCTGACAATAATACGAGTAAGGAGATCCAACGACGCATTCAAGCTGGAAATCGAGCCTACTTTTCCCTCCGCAAGACGCTTCGTTCCAGGAGCATATGCCGCCGCACAAAGCTGACGATGTACAAAACGCTGATAAGACCGGTAGTCCTCTACGGACTTGAGACAGTAACTTTACTTACGGAAGACATACGTGCACTTGCCGTTTTTGAACGAAAGGTGTTGCGGACTATTTTTGGCGGTGTATCGAGCAGTCCAGTCGAGCAGTTAAGTCGAATAGTCCAGTCGAGCAGTTGAATCGAGTAGTCTAGTAGAGCACATGAGTCGAACAGTCGAATCGAATGGTTTAGTCTAGCAGCCGGGTCAAGCGGTTCAGTCGAACAGTTGAGTCAGTTCATCCGAGCAGTCGAGTAGAACAGTTGAGTCGAGTAGTCCAGTAGAACAGATTATTTGACCAGTTATGTCGAGTAGTCCAGTTACGCAGCTGAGTCGAGCAGTCGAGTTGAGTAGTCCAATCGAGCAGTTGAGTCGAGTAGTCCAGTCGAGCAGTTAAGACGAGCTGTCGAATCAAACAGAATTCAAGCAGTTGGGTTGAGCAGTCAAATCGAGCAGTCTAGTCGAGTAGTTGAATCGAGCAGTTAAGTCGAGTCGTGTCAAATATTTAAGTCAAGTAGTTGAGTCGAGCAGTCTAGTCGAGCTATTGAATCAAGCTGTCAGTTGAGTCGAGCAATCAAATCGAGTAGTCTAGTCGAGCAATCGGATTGAGCAGTTGAGTCGAGCAGCCGATTGGAATAGTCCAATCGAGTAGTTGAGTCAAGCAGTTCATTCGAGTAGTTGAGTCGAGTAGTTCAGTCGAGCAGTGGAGTCAAGCAGTTGAATCAAGCAGTTCAGTCGAGCAGTCGAATCGAACATGTCTGGTAAGTCGAGTAGTCCACTCGAGCAGTTAAATCAAGCTGTTCAGTCAAGCAGTCAAGTCCATCTGTCCAAATAAGCAGCTGAGTCAAGCAGTCGAATCTAACAGTTCAGTCGCGCAGTTCAGTTAAGCAGTCCAGTCGAGCAATCAAATCGAGCAGTCTAATCGACCAGTCCAGTCGAGTAGTCTAGTCAACCAGTTGAGCTATCGAGCAGTCGACCAGGGAGGTGACTGGAATACAACCCATTGCTACGAAAGCATGACGTTCTGTCAGGGACCTGTGTTTAGTTACCGATAAGAGTCTTTCATTTGAAGTTTAGTCAGAGACCTGATTTTCGGTACAGACATAAGCCTCTTATATAAATAAATTGAACTGATCCCATTCTGTTTGGACATTATGTTGATAGTGTGTTAATACTTCCTTTTACCGTCCTTCCGTCAATTGTAAAAAACTACCGTTATTAAAAAGTAATTAATTGTGCACGACCTTATTAAAAGGTTAACACGCAACATGAGGTTTGTTTCTTATCTGTTCTGTTTTTTTTCTTTTCCAGTTCCGTTTTCTTGATTTTTTGCTTTGTTTCCGTTTTTGCTCTTTTTTTATCGTATTCATTTTTTCTGTCCCATGTTTTCTGATTCATTGTGTCATTTTTCTTCGTTTCCTGTCCCTTTTTTTCTCATTTTCAGTTTTACTTTTCACTCGTATTCTGTTATTTTCTTACACCTATTAGCCGACATGTTTATTCTCTTTTTCTCCTTTTTTTCGTTCCCAGTTGACGTTTGTTGTTCTAATTCCTTTTATCTCCTTTCATTCTCGGTTTTCATCGTCGTCAGTTCCTTTTGATGCCTCGTTTCTTCTTCTTCTCTATTACGTTGACTTTGCTTTTCGCTTCCTTTTATCCCTTTTCTCTTCAAGCCCCTTTCCCTTTTTATTTCCCGTTTTCCGTCTTTTTCCATTCCGTTTTACCGGAAAGACTATTTTTCTTGTTTTTCGGTCTCATTTTCCAATTTTTTGTTCCATCTTCCTCCTTTTGATCATTTTCCCCATTTTCTTGGTTTCGTTTATCAGTTGTCTTTTTTCTCTCTCTCGCTAATTTTCTTTTACCATTCGATTACTTTTGTTTTATGTTCCACATTCCCTCCCTTCTCGTCTTCTATCTTTTTCTTTCTCGATATTCGTTTTTTCCGTTGTTCTGCTGTTTCCCCTTGATTTCCCGTTCCCGTTTTTTCGCTCCTGATTTTCTTCTGTTCCGTTTTTCGTCTTTTTCCATCCGTTTTACCTCGTTTTCAAACCCGTCATTTTTTATCTGTTCTTGTCTCGATTTTTTGTCATTTTCTGTTACGTTTCGATCTTTTCGGACCGGTTCTCGTTTTTTTTTCGTTTTTAACTCTTTTTCGTTTCGTATGTTCCGTTCTTGGTTTTATCATCTACTGCTTTTTTGTTACGAAAAAAGAGAACGAAACTTTTAAGTCGTCCGCTTTAATTTTTTATCGCCATTTTCTCATGTGACAGAACATAATTTTTCGACTTTTCCTTGAAATTGTATTACAAACTTGAACTTGGTGTTAAAAATGGCATGAACTTAGAACTGAATTTGACTTTGAAATAGAGCTAAGACTAAAACAAAAACTAAGACAGCTAATTGATTTTGATAAATTTTGCGAGGAAGGTAATTATATTAGCTTAACTGCAAGAAAATCTACGCCTTTGCTAGCGGCCTTCCGGCAGTTAACCAAAACATGGCGCACGAAAATATGCGTGTAGGCATGTTTTTGAGTTCTTTCTTCGTTTTATTTATCAATTCCTCGTCAGTTTTCGCGACAAAATTGTTGGAGTAGATCTTACGCTTCAGGCTTGCCCAGAAATTCTCAATGGAATGCAGCTGGAGGACGGTTGGTGGGTTCGCCGACTTCGATATTCAGCCGCTCCATCTCTTGCAACGATCGCTTCGAGTAGTGGACCGACGCCAGATCTGGCCAGAACACCGCCTCTTCGCCCTTATGGTATTTCTTGATGAACGACGCAACTACCGGCAGGCACTTCGTAGACTATAAATTTCCACGTTCACGGCCAGCCCGGAGCGAAAGAAGAGAGGCTTTGACATCCCCTTCTCGCTGATTGTCAACCACAGCAGCACCTTCATGGGGAACTTGGTGTGTGAAATGAACTTCACCTTGGAGCTCACTTCCTTCGTGCATACGTTAGTTCATGGGAACAAGGAACAAGACGGCGGATAGACAGCTAAACGTCATCCGCATATACCTGAGTACAGAGAGTAAATCGTTAACATAACAACAAAAAAGCAGAAGTCCGAGTACCGAGCCTTGAGGAACCCCAGATGTTGAAAAGCTCACTTCGGACCGTTGAGCTCCACAGAACACGGTTTGGGCTTGTTCTTTCAAATAAGACTCTACTAGGTTAACAGCAGAAACGTTTTCCAGTTTCGAACAAAGTTTTCGATGATATACAGTGTCGAAAACTTCAGAAAAGGCCTGAAGATGATAAAGGATGACATTTGTTGCCAGAAGTGTATCAAATCTAATTACTATTTTTTTATTAAAAATTTCAGGATCGTGTTAATTTTTGTTCCTGAAGGACATTTAATTTATTTTCATGAGATTTGTTCGAAGGCGTGCTTTGCCGGAGCGTTTTGAGCGAGAATTTTAAACAAAATTTTTGAATCACATTTCATTGTTGAATTCTGTATAAATGCCAAAGTTGCATACACATTGTTATAATGGCACCTTAAGTGGACTGTGTCATTGTGTCATGTTCAAATTAATATAAATGGAAAGAATCATCATAGATGCAAACTATTCAAGCAATTTTTTTTCTTCAATTTAACGTAAAACATCTCACAGTGAAATTAATGAAATTCTCAAAGCAGAAAAAGCCTGCAGCACGGTCTAATTCTAATTGCAATTTAAATCTGCGTACATCAGTTCCTCAAGCACTGTGAATGCAAGCCAAGCTATCGTACTAGCACGTGCATGTGTAGTTCTCTCTTGTATGTGCCAAACAATCAGCAAACATTGTTGGCAGGCTTCTTCCAGCAGAAATAAATTCAAGCCTTTGAAATGGTTGCTGTTGCTCGCTTATCAGCTTGAATGATTGCTGCATATTCATTTAGGTGAGAAGCTGTACAAAACAGTGAATTTATATCTCCAACTCTTCCCATCTGTACTTCCGTTTCCACTCAACAGTGCTGTATCGTAAGAAAAAATGAGCTACATCAAGCCACCATGTTGTGTACGTTGTGTACATTTACTTATGTTTCGTTTCATTTGCAAGCAGCTGTTGTCGTACACCCGGTTCTTATCATTCAACCCGTCATACATATGCGTCATACGTCTGCTCTGTTTAATCATCATTCCACTAAGCGCGAGAGCGAACAAAATTACCATTTCACTCAAGAAAGAATTCTGCGAACGCGACAACCAGTCTGCTTGGGTGGTTCGAAACAAAAGGATTTTGTATTCCTTACTTTCGGAGCGCTGCTGTGGACGGCCTTCGGAAAGTGGAAAAGAAGTTGCACACGTGCTAGAGGCGCCGCGACGTGGCTTTCATCGTAGGACGTACCTAACTGGTGCGCTTTTTGCTTCAGTTCAGACTAACGTAAAAACACGAATCAAACCCACTGACTACAGCCCCGTTTAGTCTTTCAACCTCGCACTTACACAGAACAGAAAGGAAGCGAAATGAACTCATTCATTAACCTTCCCCAGCATCCTAGGTGGAGCGCACCACACCGTTTCAGCTTATTGAAGGTAGCACCGTCAGGTGCTTAGGATAAGATAGGAAAGTGGGTCAAACCTTAAGCCCGACTTCGCGCCCGAGCACCGAGCGTTTTAAGGGCGCGGTGACATTTTGGCGTGACTTCAAGAACCATTAATTTCTGCCCCCGAAACAGTCGGTCGGCCTTCGCAAATCGCGAAATTAAGCAAATTTCGCACTCCGTCTGTGCGACGACGACGACGACCCGTCCCTGGAGCGACGACGAAGTTGAAGTGAAATTGCCCTTACCGGTATAGGCTTTTGTATGCATTTTTCATTCGTTTGAAATGTAATGAAAAATAAACGCTGGGCGGAAAAGACTCGAGTCTCTTTGAAGCGAAGGACAAACTAGACCTACAAACTGGGCACTACTGACTGCTGCTCTGCGGATGTTTGTTGCTGTGGGGCGTTTGAGAAAGATTCGTTGGGTGCGCGATGCTGATGATGAGCTGGAACGGGACACTAGAAAAGGGGTTGGGCGGTTTGTTGATGGTGTTTGAACCATGAACCTGATGATGCTGATGCCTGGACTGGATGCGACCGAAGCGAAGACTATTCGTGAACACTTAAATACCTTTGATGATGTTTTAAAGTTAAGTGTATAGTTTGAGTACGACATCATCGTTGGACAGGTAACATTCGAAAGTTGTTTTCCGGCAACCAAAACCTAATTAAGATTTTCAAATGGGTTCTTTTGACGGTAACACTGGTGTGCCCAGGTTAGAACACACTGAAGCACGTCCAGCCTTCTCCTTAAAATTTACTATAATACAAAAAACATCTGTAACTCAGAAGTCCGCAGTTTTTAATTTGCTCTGCAACTATTTTTGCGATAAGTAAAATTAAGAGAAATAATTCAGTTCTAATTTTATGTCCAATTTCAACACTGGTTTTGAGTCTAGTTTTAAGTTTAATTTCAAGTGCAATTGAAATCCAGTTGACCTACTTTGAGTTCAATTTCAGGTCTAATTTCAATTTTGATTTAGAGTCTAACTTTAAGTATAATTTCGGGCCCTATTTTATGTCAAATTTTGGATGTTTTCAAGTTCAACTTCAAGTCCAATTTAAAACCAGGTCATATTCATTTTATATTCTCTGTCCAATTTTATGCACAGTGATGGTGGAAAATTTCAAAGAAAAGTAGAGAAATTATATTCTGTCACATGCATTTTTTAGCAATTTAGCTTTTTTTTTAATTTTTTCTTGTCTTTTTTGATGTCAATTTCTAATCGTTGTTCTTGAGTTGTGGCCGAATCTTGAACATTTACTTAATTGAATGTCTTGAACCAAACAACGCATAGTAAACAGTTTTTAAATGAAAATGTGAGTAAATTTGCGTAGCATATTCATAGATGGATTATCGATGGATGTAGAGGTAGTCCGTCCCTTGCAGAGTCTGGGTAGAATGAAAAAGAAAAAGAGCGCAGGAAAAACGCGAAACAACTGGCGAAACGGGATAGAAAAAGACGAATACCGTGAGAGAAAAAAAGGAAAACGAATGAAAAACCGTAAGTGAAACGGGATGTAAAAAGAGAAAAATGTGCGAAAGAGGAAAACGGAAGATAAAAAGATAATACGAGATAAACAATGAGGAGATTGGACAAAACGATAAAGAAAGTAAGGCAAACAAGAAAAATGGAGGACAAATTAGAGACAGAAAAGGAGAAAATACGAAACCAAAAAGGAGGACAAAAAACAGGAGAAAAATAAAAGCCTACATTACTGAAACAGGAAAATTGAGAAATGAGAATAGAAAAAGAAGAAAATGTAGAACAAAAACGAAAACAGTGGAGACATGAGGTAAAACGAAAAACAGAACGTAATAGAAAAGGAGGAAAGGCAGGACATAATAAGGCCGTTTTTCGCGAACAGACGGAAAAAAATTTGAGTTTACGGGACAGAACACAAAAGAAAACGAGACTGGAAAAACGGGAAAATGAAAGAAAGAGAAGGGGTCAATCCCGATGTAGTCGCTATCATTCATGCCTCTCACGCCGAGGATCCGGATTCGAATCCCAACCCCGCGGAAGTCACGAATGACTTAAGCTGTTACAATGACTATAATCAAACAAACAAAAAAGAAAGAGATGGAAAACGTAACAGAATGAGAAAAATTAGTACTGAAAAGGGCGAAAAATGAGACAGGAAAAGAAGAGAAAGCGAAAAGACTGAACAGAAAAATAAAAAAAACGTGACATGTGGGAAAACGTAAAAGAAAAAGAATGAAAAAAGAGCAAACCGAAACAAAAATTGAACAGAAAACAAGATAAACTGAAAATAGAAGAATAGCGAAATAGAGAAAAGAATAGAGGACTTAAGAAAAACAGTAAAGAGAGGTGAAACGGGATTTAAAAGGAAAAAAATAGAAACATAAAAGACTGGGAATGGATGAACAAATAGGACTAAAGAAGAAAAGAAAATCAGGAGAGGTGAACCACAGGCCTCTGAAATCGATATATATAAAAGTGAGTATGAGTATGTTTGTATGTTCCACCATAACTGCAGAACGCTTTGATCGATCTTCACAAAACTTGGCACACATGTTCCTTGATAAAAGAGAATCAGCACTGAGAGATTGATAGGAGGGGGGGAGTCGTAATAGGGGGGAGGGAGGTCCATAACTCCGAAATACCTGGATGGTTCTTCACCAAACTTGGCATACATGTTCCTTGGCATAAGAGAATCAGCACTGACAAGAAGAGGAGGAGGTGGGGGTTGACAAACGAGGGGGGCTTAAAAACGGGAAGGAAATCATAACAGAGGGAAAGGGTCCATAACAGGGGGAAGGCCATAACTCCGAAATGCCTGGAAGATACTTCATCAAAGTAGGCACAAATGTTCCTTGACATTGGGGAATCAGCACTGGGAAGTTGACATAAGGGGGGAATGCCTAACAAGGGGAGAGATCTAAATAACTAAATGGGGTTGCGTTTCTCTTGCATTTAAATCTATTGCAGTTGTGCAACTGACTTTGAGAAAAGAAGGGGATTCTACCGATGAAGAATATATGATAAATAAACCTTTGTTTCGTTTCCATTATAGTGATTTTCATAGAGCAAGCCGTTGCATAATTAGCTACGTGACAGAAGGGGGACCTGACTTGGAAGGAACCAACATGTAGGGGGACGAGGAACGTGAGAAAGAATGTATGTTCCGTCATAGCTCAGGAGCTGCTGGTTCTTGATGAAACGACGTTTGTCAAACACATGTTTTTTGACAAAAAAATCAGCATCAGGGGGTTGATAAAAGAGGGAGACGGTCTGTTTCAAGGATAGTGAAAGGTTCAAATGGGTAAAGGGGTGCGTTTCTCTTGCATTTGCAACAATAGCAGTTGTAAAAGTTCTTTTATTTCTGAAAGGGGGAGTAGGGTGGCCATTAAAATGGGAGAGTTTCAAAAACGTAAAAAAGACTCTGTGTCGATTACCGTGAAGAAGACAGATCTACAACTGGTTGGGGGCAAAGTGAGAGGAACTGACAAAGAGAGAAGACACATTCAAATGAAAAAAGAGTTTTGTTTCTTGCTTTATGAGAGTTTTCGTTGCAAAAACAGATGTACAAGTGACTGAGTGACTGGAGGCCCCGAGTGAGATCGGGCAATCAGCTAGTAAAGTATAAAAAAACAGGAAAAACAGACTAAGAAAAAAATGCTGGGAAAAGGCGAAAAACTGGACGCAAAAAACGGAAAACACGCAGCCAAAAGCAGAATAAACGCGACAGAAAAAAACGTAGCATTTAAAAGACGATAAATGGAATAAACGAAAAAAACGAAGAGGAGACATAAAAGATGAAAAACGAGAAGGAGAGAAGTTAGAAAGATACAAAAACTGGAAACAAAAAAATTAAAAAAGATGAGTGAAAACCAGGAGAAAAAACAAGACTAAAAGGGAAAAATGGGATGGTAAACAAAGAAAAATAAAACAAGAAAGACCAAAGCCGAAAACAAGAAATTTGAATCAAAATGGAAAACGAGAAAAGATTTATAGCGAAAGAAAAACGGTTATTGGATGGAAAGAAGAAGGAGAAGGAGGAGAAAGAGAAAAAAACGAAGAAAACGAGGGGTACAAAGGAAAAACGAGGCTTCGAACATGCGACGACTGGCTTGTTAGACCAGCATCATACCTCGAAGCTAAGTAGGCGGTCGGAGAAAAAGAAGAAAATTGTAAGTAAATGATAACAGAACAGCAAAGGAGGGAAAGCAGGGAAAGCAGGCGATGTAGGAAACAGACAGAAAAAAGGTGAATAATAGGTTATCGAGACAGAACACTAAAAACGAGACTGAAAAAACGGGAAAATAGAAGAAAACGACGGAAAACTTAACAGAAAAGAGAAATCTCAGACAAGAAAACAAGGGAAAGTTGAAATACTGAACAGAAAACGAAAAAAAACATGACAGGTGGGAAAACGAGAAAGAAAAAGAATGAAAAAAGAGAAAACCGAGACAAGAATGGAAAAACTGATCAGAAACTGGAAAAACCAAAAATATTTTTAAAAAAGCGAAAGAGAGACAGAAAACAACAGAGGAAGAAATGGAAGGGAGGAAGGAAGGAAGGGAAGGGAATGGAAATGGAGGAGAAAATAGGACAGAAGAAGAAAAGAAAAAAAGGAGCATGGCCGCAAACCGCAGGGTGAAAGCCTCTAAAATAAAGTACATAACAAAATAAAAACAAAATGGACCAAAGAAAGAGATAAAATTGTAGATAAAAAGGAAAAAATCGAAGAACAAACGAAAGGGAACCAGAAACAGAATTAACGTGACAGAAAAGACGATGGAGCATTTAAAAGAGGAAAAATGTAATAGAGGAAGACGAAAAACTACCCAGTAAACCATTTGGTTTGGATATCTCGATTGCAACTGAGGTATACGAAATCATATCTGAACGAAAAAGTTATATTTCACGTCATATAAGAACATATATGTACCAAAGTGGAGGCGATATACGTGCGAAAATTTTGACAACTATTTGTAATTCTATTTTGCGCAGTTTTTATAACACGCAACTAAATACTCCTGAATATATGATTAAGATATAATCCAATATTGCAATTGTCTATCCTGCTTTATAATTCACAGTCATGAATTGTATATGAAGACACGCACGACTGCAAAACAACTTATTGTTCACTTCGATTTGACATACTCTAATCATTATACAATTCCAAAGTGAAATTAACATGGAAACGATTTGATGTGAACTTCCTATTACGATTTTTTGTTATATGGGTAGAAGGAGGAGAGTGCGAAAGAAACAAAAACTGGAAACGGAAAAAGAAAAAGAGGAATGAAAAACAGGAGAAGAAACAAGACTGAGAAAAAGGGAAAAAATGGCACGGAAAACAAAGAAAAACGCAAAAATAAAGTATAAACCTGGGGGCAGAAAAAGAACGAGACAAAAATAAGAAAACCGAAGAGATAACAAAAAAAGGGAACCAACTGTAGTAGAGGGTTAAGGGAAAAGAATAATAGTGAGAAAGAATAAAGAATGGAAATGGAAATGGGATAAGTACATCGGACAGAAAGAAAAGAAAAGAAATGAAAAGAGAAAGAGAGAAAATCGTCCAAAGAAAAGGGTAAAACGAAAGAGAAAAAGATGAAAAATGGGAAATATAAAAGGAATACCGGAGCGCAAAGGGAAAAAAGTAAGCCAAAAGCAAAATAAACGTGACAAAAAAGAGGAAGAAACGGAACAGAGGGAAACCGGAGCAGACTAAGACGGTAAACGAGATTAGGTTGAGAAAGGGCTACTGGAAACCAAAAAAGGGAAAAGAAAAAACGGAAAACGAGAAAGAAGATTACAACAGAATGCGTGAAAAAAGAGGAAAAATAGGCTGAAAATAAGCAAAAATGCGACAGCAAACTAAGAAAAGCGGAACAATAAATCAGAAAAAGAAAAACAAAAGATATCTTTATCTTTAGTACTTTAGTATCTTTAGTTAAACGGAATAAAAGTTAGAGAAAACAGCAAAATAGAAGCAAAAGCGAAAGTTAAATGGAAAACAGTAATGTCCCATTTCAAGTTCAATTTCAAGTTCAGTTAATTCGTCGTTTCCCGTCAAGTGACCGAGAAAAAGTACAAACTTGTAATCGACCTTCTCGGATTTGAACCAAATTTTGTCGGTTTGTCTTTCTAAACCTAGTATTTCCAGAGTTACAAGCAAAAGAATATATAAGGGTTTGACGAAAACGTGTTTTTTCGTTAAAAATGAAGGTACTCCCATTAATCGAGGGAACGTTCAATTGGCACCAAACTTAGGATTTTTTCTTGCAGACCTGAAACGACAAAATTTGGTTCAAATCCGAGAAGGTCGATTACAAGTTTGTACTTTTTCTCGGACACTTGACATGGAATGACCCTAATTTAAGTTTAATTTTAAGTTGCGTCACCAATTTAGGAAGTCTTCGTGGTAAATGACGATTGCGTGAATTTAGCGTTTTTCATATCAACGGACAGGCCAACTGCCCAATAAATCGACTGGAACCAGAAATACTAACTAATTTCATTCAACTGTTTAAATTTAAGACGAAACCAGGCGGTCAGTAGGTCAAGGATATAGCGCCTTATTTCGCTCTCTGACAATAGGTTAGAAACACAACCTACCAAAATTATTAGTTTGATAAATATGCGAATATCACTTGAAAATAAAATTGTATGGTTGAAAAGGGTTGCAGTATTAAGATCAGGAGCCGAAGACCACACGAGTCCGTGCCTTCTAGATTGGCTATTCAATTACAAATTGGAGTATTTCCAGGTATGACCACGTGCAGGCGCTAGGTAGGAGCATGGGATGACTAGAGTTAAGTTGAGCCCTTTTTCTAGTCATAGTCTAGTCCCATTTCTTGCCCACAAGATTTCAAGTCCAATTTAAAAAAAAACTTCAAAATCATTTTTCGATTTCATATCTAATTCCCAGTAGAACTTCTCTAAATTGAGGTTCAATTTCTAATCCAATTTTATGTACAATTTCCAGTTCAATTTGAAATAAAGCTTCAAGCCCAAATTAGTAAAAATTCAAGACCAATTTAAAGTCCAACTCCAACTACGGTTTTCAATCCAATTGCACCCGAAAGTCAGAAGGTTTCAACGTAATCGGCCGGTAATTTTGTGATAAGTAATAATAGAGTCGCCATCCTACGAGTACTCGATTTTCCCAGGTCAAAATATTTTTGTGAAAGGTCGGACACTAATGCTGCTTTTCGCCCTCTAAGTATTAATTTTTGTATAGATCGCTACGGTAAATTGCATTTCACGACACAAACCGATCCCAACGGGGTCCTGTCTTGTATGATACCGTGATTCAGCGCACCCGAAATGACGATTGTTTACTCAATACTCACATATGCTTAGATACTGTTGCGTAGTCGTCTCGAAGGTATCCCACAGGATGCCCCGGAAACGAGTGCGCTCTTTCGCCGTTCCGTAGTCCGGATGCAGCAGCGGTGCCTGATGGCCGGCATCGTTCGGGTCACCCGTTTTGCAGAAATTGCTGACAAAGTTCAGCACCGCTTCGTTCACTCCCATGTCCTGCCGAGAGTAGTTCTGCGGAAACCAGGGAATCCCCTGCACCAGCGGAAGTCCCAAAATGTAGGGCAAATCTTCACCGCGCACGCTGCCCAGTCGCTGTGGAACGGAAAAAGACATAAATTGACACAAACCATTTCATCGAATCAATCATAACCGGCAGTTTCCTGTACCTGTGGGTATTCACTCTCTTTGCTCTGGTAGCCAAAGTGAAACATGTACGTTTTGGCTCCACGCCGGGCGTGAAGGTAGGCCACCTTGATCAGCGGAGCCACAGTGTGACCGTCACTTAATGCTTCCATCGTCGAGTCCCTGCAAAATAGTGAAAAAAAAGCGAATGGCTAGGTACAGTACGAACATAAAAATTGCAAATCACAATCGAAAAATGACAGATTCAATAAATATCAATCAACATAAATCGAACAAAAAACATTAAATAACTTGCCGCGGGCAAGCGAAATTGGTTGACTGACGGCCACGAACACCGACCGGACAGAGAGATGGACAGACTGACTGATTGCGATGAAAACTCAACAGTCATGGTCCCGTGCCATTGCTGCTCTTCGAGAGGATTACGTGTGTTACATTTTCCCTCTCTGAATACGTTATTGATACTTCACTCTAAACTAATATAACAGATCCAACAAAATATCAGAACCGAATTAAGAAGGACCCACCGACTATAGGAATTGAAAATAAATCAACGAAATCACTGGATCGAACGAAACGAAAATGAAACAAAATCTGTCACGTCATTTCATTCTCGATTCCAGGGGGAGGGCAAAAATCGCACATGCCCAACCACTATTGACTGACTGACTGACTGGTGCAGAGCCCGGAAAATTCATTCAGAAATTCATTCCTTCAGCCGCCGGTGGTGGCGGCGCGCGACAGCAGTTTCGGCCAACGTTGAAAGGAACGCTGAAGACAAATGATACATTCTGATATTCCCAATGACTAGCGCCATCCAGGAGACAGATGAGTCCATATGCCTTCCTCGAACCCCACCCTACCCACAGTGGAAGCAAATAGAATAAAAACTGACAAAATCATGCTGAAAGATGTGCTGCCATTGTTTCGTCGCACCCGTCGCTTTCTCTCTCAAACGACTCCAGCGCTACTTCACGCGGCTTGATCGGGACTGTAGAAAAACTTTATCAATTTTCTTCACGATATTTTTTTTGGCTGAAAGTTTTTTCTTCGCATCCGGCGGCCTTGTCTCCGTTGAATCACACACACCGATGGCCACTATATAGGTAGCTATTGTGTCCAGCTGATAAAGCAGCCATCCAGCCGCCGGATTTAAATATAGACTGCTGGCACCACAACGGCCTCCATTGTGGCCGTCATGGGAAAGTGACAGAAAGTTTCCACTTTTTATTTGCGATAGGTTCCAGTCGGAAGCACTTTCAGTTTCGCTCGTCTCTCTGCATCGTCATCGTGGTCGGTCGTTGTCGAACCAATCACAAAACTTTGTACAATTGAGGGGGTTTGACCGTTTTAATGAAAATCTCATGTTAGCACCCCAGCAGTTAAGTATCACATTTTTAGTAGTATTTTTAGTTAGATATCTGAATACTCAAATATCTAATGACAATTTCTCTGCATAACATTTTATTCGCAAATTTTCTCTAAAGACGTTGGTTTATGAGTATCATCATATGAGTATGATAACTTTGTTTTTGCAACCTAACTGAAGCAACTTAAGTCGTAAAATTTCATACTTCTGGGGTCCGACTAAAGCAGTGATTGTGTTTCCTTTCGATGGGCAACGCAAAACTGTCGTTTAGACAACATATATACGGTGGCTGAAACACGGTGGCCATTGTCTTTTCTGTCAATGCAGACATTTGCTTTTCTTTTATTGTGCTGGAAAACATATAATTTAACTTTTTTTATTACTGACGACGACGACGACGATGAGAACGATCTCGGCGGAAGAAGCTGACATTTCTGGTAACATAAATGTGCCCACATGACCCTCGTTATTTCAAACCTTTCGGTCGTTTCCTTTTACCATCAGTGGGGCCCTCTTCATACGCGGTGCTTTCATTACTTTCTTTCGTCGATACACACTGAAAGTCGGTTGGAATTACGTTTATTAAAAAAATCAATAGTGCCAACGGAAATAATGAGTCTAGATAAAAAGTTCATGATTATGACTGCACTTTTTATGGTGAGACTTTCGAACAGTCTACTGTTTTATTGTTACTGAATTTATGAAAACCTGAAAACCTAACAGAACACACAGCGTCCTAGCGCTTGGAGGAATAGAATCTTTGCAATTCGTAATACTGCAGAAAATAAGTTGTTATCAGCAAGTTGTCGTTTTTTTTCTCATTTTTGTTTTCTCGCTAACTGTTGTCTCGTTTCTTATTTTTTCTTGTTTATTACCTATTTTCTGTTCCATTTTACCTTCCCATATCACAATTTTTTATTTCACGTTCCTACTTCGTTCGTTCAATTCATCCCATAAAAATTTGCCTCTCTGTTATGCCATTAATTTTTCTTATACTTTTATATATGCCAAAAGGAGGATGGGTGGAAGACTGCGACAGTCTTAATGGTCGTCTTTTGTGGTATTCCTTATCTTTGATATAGGGTAGATGTATCAGTATTAAAGAGCAGTTCCAGCTCAACTAGCAAAACAATTTGACTCGACTATTTTTGATTGGAATGAAATTTTCTTAACGTGTTGCATACCGCGCAAGAACTCATTTTTCACTTGATTCACTTCACTTCACTTGAAATTTGATTTTTTTCGTAAAAAGTATAATTTTTATCATGGTTTTGAAAAGTTTTTTCTTTCAGTGTAAATTTTTTTTAAAAGTACACTTAATTTCCTACAACTTTTCCTTTGACGTCATTTTGATCAAATAAGTAATTTTCAAGATATGATGTTTTGAAAAAAAGTAATTTTATTTCTAAATACACCCTTTTGAAAAGTTACTCTTGACGAAAAAAATTAAGTTTATTGGAATATGAGTTCTTGCGTGTTACCCAACACATCAGGAATATTTCATTCCAATCAAAAATAGTCGAGTCAAAAATGGCCTTTTTCAGCGTTTTGAGCTGGAATTGCTCTAAAGAGTGTAACATTTCATTATTTTTGCGGATCTTAATAGCGATTTCAATTTTCTATTGTTAAATATACATTTGTTAATAGTGTTATGTAAGGTACACATATAAAATTTAGGATGTTGGTGCAGATCAATTCCGTGACAAACCATAAAGTTATAATAATAATATCCGCGCTCTCCAAGTCTTTTGAAGAGGCATATGCAGCAACATGCTGATTCTAATCTATTTATATAAGAGGTTTATATCTGTCACCAAAACCAGGGGCGCGAAATGTATTTTCAAGGTAAAAATCGCCCCCATTAAGCAAAGACTCAAACCAATCATACCAGATTACATACAAGATGAGCAAAAGTACTGTAGTTACTCCTCATAGTTACATAGCGTACCTCCTATTTGCTCTCAATGGATCATTGAAAAGGCTAAAAAATTTCACAGATGGCTCCAGCATAGACCTGTTCTGTCAAACACTCTCGACGAACGTCTATAACCGACTGTCAAACTGCCTTGCAATCCGATTGGTCCACCTAAAAAGACCGGTTCAGATTAACCGTTGGCAACCGTCAACAACAACGGAACGGCTAGAAATTATGACGTGTAATCTGTATCAGCCTTAAAGTTTACTAAATATGCCACGTGGGGCTTTAGTGTCCATCTAGTGGCAAGCATGAGCAAAAGCTACCTACCTAGCTACCTAGCTACCTATGATCCATGAGACGCGAGGCGACGCGCGCGGGTTACAACTATCTATTGCTGTTGCAGTTGAAAACTGTAATAATCTACGTGCGATATTCGGTTTTACTCTTATCCTGTGTGTCGCAACTACGTCGCACGTGGTGCGCTGTATAGCGCAACAATGTGTGATCACAGCGCACCACGTGCGACGTAGTTGCGACATACAGAACACGGTTATTACGGTTTTCAAGTGCAACAGCAATATTTATATAAGAGGCTTATGTTTGTACCGAAAACCAGGTCTCTGACATGACGTCATAAGAGGCTTATCGGTAACTAAAACCAGGTCCCTGACAGGACGTCATGCTTTCCTAGCAATGAGTTGTATTCTCAGTCGACCTCTGGACTGCTCGATTGCTCAACTGGTTGACTAGACTGCTCGACTGGACTGGTCGATTAGACTACTCGATTTGATTGCTCGACTGGACTGCTCAACTGAACTGTACGATTCGACTTCTCGACTCAACTGCTTGATTGGACAGATCGACTGGACTACTCGATTCGACTGCTTGTCACATATGCTTTACTTACTACTCGAGTTGACTGTTCGATTGCTCGATTCAACTGCTCGACTAGACTACACGATTTGATTGCTCGACTCAACTGACAGCTTGATTCTACAGCTCGACTAGACTGCTCGACTTAGCCACTCAACCCGACTGCTTGACTCAACTGCTTGACTCAACTACTTGACTTAACTCTTTTATTCGACAGCTCGACTTAACTGCTCGATTCAACTGTTTGACTGGACTACTCAACTGAACTGCTCGACTCAACTGTTCAACTTAACTGCTCGACTAGACTGCTCAACTCAACTGCTCGGCTAGACTACTCGATTCAACTGCTCGTCCGAACTGCTTGACTGAATAGCTTGCTTTAACTGCTCGACTAGACTGCTCGATTTGACTGCTCGGTTCAACTGCTTGACTCAATTGCTTAACTCGCCTGCTCAACTCGATTGCTTGTCGCGATATCATATGGTCGGTGTTAAATCAGACCGAACCAAGTCGCAAAATTTAAAAAATGAGTTAATGATAGCAAACGATCAAGAATTTTCTAAGCAGCATTTTACTATAATCAGACTACATAAATGTTGCAAACAGCCAGAAGTTTTTATTCAGTTAAATAAAATCCAATACGACCATAAAAACTATTTTTTGCAGTTTCCGGCTATGACTCTTTTAGGTACAACTTCTGAGAGCTATATTATTCAATATAAGAACTCAAAGAACTAATACAAAGATTAAACATCTTCGCAAACACTGACCAATGTAATGTATCCGCAGTCTTCGGAATTCTGAACAGACATTTATATTTTCCGGATCGTAAGATTCGGGCTCAACTAGTCATAAATATAAGAGGCTTATGTCTGTCGCCAAAACGAGGGACGCGATGTATTTTCGTGGTAATAATCGCCCACATTAAGCAAAGACTCAAACCAATCATACCAGATTACATTCAAGACGAGCAAAAGTAACGTAGTTGCCCCTCATAAAGTTACATAGCGTTAGCGTAACATAGCGTACCTCCAATTTGCTTTCAATTAGGCGCAAGTTGACACGCGGGGATTACAGCTAGTGAATAATATTTACGTGATCAATTGAAGATATTCTCAGAGTTTTTTTTGGTTAGTTCGCAAAATATAGTAAAAATTACTGCAAATTACGTTTCTTTTGATCAAGTTTTGAGAATCCTTTTCTCTCGTATAATATTCAATCGTTTTGCCATATTTCGTAAGCTAACAAAATGCTCATTACACAAGTGTTGCACTCTTAAAACAAGTAGGAAGATGAAGATATGCATACCTACGCTGTTATTACCTGCTATGTGTTTTTGGCCTTTTCAATCTATAACGGAAATGAAAAATGAAGTAACTTGTTCATTTTGACAAATCAAAAGTGTGACAAAATCGGGTAAAAACGTCACAAAATCGGGGGTGACAAAATCGGGGAGTGACTAAATCGGGTTACTACTGAGTAGAATTTAATTTGGAAAAAGTTTTGTTCTCTTCTTTAGTATCTCACTATTATCTCCATCTTCGCTTCTCGGAATATACCCATTATTAAATTTTCTTCTCTTATTCCTTTTCCATTTCCCTGTGTTTTTTCTTTTTACTTTCAGCTTTCTTTTTCACATTTAGTTGGTTAATTCCCGTTTTACATTTCTCTTTTGCTCTTTGCTTCTTGTCTACTTGTATGTATCGATTGCTCATTACCATGTTCTTTTTATTTTTCTCATCTTATAATGATTCTCCATCCCGCCCAATTTCCATTATTTTTCTTATCTTCATTATCGCTTCCCTTTCCCAATACCGGTATCCATTTTCTTTCCTCATTTCCGTTTTCGTGTCCCTGTTCCCTTGTCCTCTCCTTTCCTTTTCCGCTTTTAAATTTAATTTCTTGCATTTCCGACGTACCCATTTCCTCGTTGAAATTTCTCTTTAGCGTGCCTATTTTATTCATTTTCTCATTTTATATCCCAATTTACATTTCTCAATAATCAATTCCATACAGAATGCCGTTTCCTATTTTGCTTTCCTCTTTAACTTTTTCATGTCCCAAGTAACAATTCTAAAGCCACTTGTTTTTTTTTAATTTTATGAAGGTTCTATTACGGTATTAACCAAAACTTCTGGTTTTATTATGGTATTACAATGCATATGGATTTTACTACGTTGCGGTGATTTGACAGTTTTTCCATGGGTTTTCTGTCAAATTTTCGCAACGTAGTAAAATCCGTATGCATTGTGTCTGGGCCTTTTCGCAACGCCAAGAGGATATTAGTCAAAACACGCTTATAGCTAGCTACAAAACCATAATAAAACTGTTTATAAAGTAAATTTATTGTCGTTGCTTATACCGTGAACGTACCATATTCTGCGCAGTTAAGACATTTTTATGATTCTTCCGCTATTCTAAGTATTCTAGATTTAAATTAACAACGTGGATAGCAGCAACGTGTAGTGCTACGGTCTATAATATACGGTAAAAAACATGGGAATTAAAAGTCGACCAACAATTGAGTATATCTTTCGTTTTGTAAACTTATCCACGGTGCCTAATTCTGCGCACTCTCTTGCCCATGTTCCTAATTCTGCGCATGTTTGTTCCTAATTCTGCGCACCTAAAAAGTAACAATAAACATTCATACCATGTAGTTTATGTCTTTATACGCTGAAAGCACATCAAAAATCCGACATTAGCCATTACCATGATTAAATCCATGATCTGGCCTTCTTGTGCTGTCCAGGTGGCACAGGAACATTATTATCATTTGGATTGGCTTATTTTAAATATTTTATTGTCGATAACGTGAAGGGCGAGTTCATTCGGGTTTTCTCTATACTGAACATTATACTTTAGACTAATATTAACAATTGTGTTTTCATATAGAAACCACTTCCCCACTCCCTGACAGCTCAATGAAGTTCGACTGTCAAAAAAAATCAGAAGACATGGTTCCATGAATTGGCGTTCGTAGGTTCGGACCCCAAGCCGTAACACAGAATTCCAATCAATGCAAGTTAAAGGTTCTACTTCAATTTCTATGCCTCTATACCTCAGCCATTTGGGAGAAGTTGCGTATTTTTTCGCGATTTCTTCATAGGATACATTACTGCGCAGAATTTGGAACATGAATAAAAAATCTGTGCCTAAATCTGCGCACTACTGCATCGCATTTTTCCAACGAAAACAAGGCATGCAATCACTCTTTTTGCCTAAAACATGACTAAAACTAATTATTCTTTCTAATTATGCTGGGTAATTTGATCATTGCAAAGAATTTCGATCATTATTTTGTTAATTTTCTAGAAGGACAGTTTTAGCGTTGGCGCTAACGACGTTGTTTTCTGACATATAAAATACTTTCAGTTTCACTTTAATTTATTTCGCCGTCAAATATTATGGCCCTTTTGTGAATAATGGCGTAATATTCAACAGAGATTTATAAAAAAATAACACAATGGCCATAGTTATGCACAATGTTGAAAAATACATATATAAAGAAAAATGCGCAGAATTAGGAGCTGCGCAGAATATGGTACGTTCACGATACTACCACGATAATACTAGCTGGCTGCACCACGTCTCTTATAAACTTACCATACGTGTAGCAATACAATATGGCGCAGCAATCAAAATTGATCTTATTACGGTTGACCAAACTCGTGTTTTAGTCTTTTGGCCTTGAAATGCGGTCAGGCATATATTAATATTTTTTTGAAACGATGGTTCTACAAATGAAGGGACGGTAAGGGAAAGTAATGAAGAAGGATTTTTTGGGAATGGAGGGGAAAGAGTAGAAAGGAAGGGAGGGGGGGGTTATAGGTAGCTACGCTTAACAGGTTGTCTTTGTGAATCCTACCTTTTGTCCAATGCTGGAAGGTTCATGGGTCGAACCAAGCTATAATCTGAGATTATAACCGGATTTGAGCCCACAACACACGCCAGAGCATGTGGCTCGTTGGTACCCGTGTACCTATGAACCACAGAGGCGCTGGACATAATTCCCCTCCTAAAGAGGGGAGGGGTCTCAATGCACCATAAAAAATTCTTATCTCCAAAAATACCCACATGCCAAATTTTGTTCCATTTGCCTGATTAGTTCTTGAGTTATGCAGAAATTTGTGTTTCAATTGTAAGGGAGCCCCCCTCTAAATGAGGGGTGGTGTCGCTAACCATCATAAGAACCTTCCTCGGCCCCAAAAACCCTTACATACAAATTTTCACGCCGATCGGTTTAGTAGTTTTCGATTCTATAAGAAACAAACCGACAGACAGACAAACGGACTGGAATCCATTTTTATAGGTATAGATCCACGATTACCTTTTTCATTTCTTTTCCTACATTCTCTTAATCATTGATCCTGAGAGGAGATTTGAGAGAGTACCATTGTAGTCGCGAGTGCTCTGAATCAAATCAAATTTTTTCTCGAAAAATTTCTCGAAATCGAGAAATTTTTTTTCGAGTAGTGCAGTGCTAAGTAAATAGACGTAATCACGAATAGAGTGCCATTGCAGTCTATTAATCGTCAAATATCGCAAATAGTTGATGACGATGAACGAAAATAGTGCTAGATTCGAGTGTTTGAAATTAAACATTACAGTACGGCTTTCGAAGAAAAGAGCGTTAGTTTGTGTATGTGTAAACGCAGTCGCTTGCAGCGCTGTTTTACACTGGCTATGTTTCATTTTTATTGGAACGAAGAGGAATTGAACAAAACAATTTCGCAAAATGCCTACCGATCTGACACCAGTATTTGGTTTTGGAACCTGAGACAACTGTTTGATTTTCCATTTGTGTATTGAAGTGTGTTGACATAGTTCGTGGTAGTTGTGAGGATAATTTTTAACTTTTATCACCATGTATGAGAGATTTCGTGTTGTTTCAGGCGAGCTGCTTCGAGCATAGATGCCATTCACAGATTTTTTCACACGTATAAATTTGGGACCCTATCATTTTCTCCGCAATATTTAATTTTTCTAGTGTATTTTTTCTGTAATATACATAGTTTCTGAAGCACTTTAATTATCAGACCCATTGGTAGAAGCAGAACTCACAGGAACGTACATAATTGGTGGGTCCCAAATTTATGCGTGTGAAAAAATCTGTGATTCTGGCATCTGTGGCTTCGAGTTCGTTCTCGTTCTCAGATAGTTCTCGTTGCCGATGCGTGAACTCACGATGATATCACAGACTAGTGCGCGTAATCTATTGACATTATACTGTTCTTTATAATCTATAGATATAAAAATGAATTTCTGCCCGTCTGTATGTTCCTTATAGAATCGAAAACTACTAAACCGATCGGCGTGAAAATTTGTATGCAGAGCATACTGGAGCCGAGAAAGATGCTTATGATGGTTAGAGACCGTTCGCCCCTAAGAGGGAAGGCTTCCATATAAATGAAATACAAATTTTCTCATAACTCGAGAACTGATCAAGCAAATGGAACCAAATTTGCCATGTGCAGGTTCTAGGAGGCAGGAATTTTTTCTATGGTGTACTGAGACCCCTTCGTCCTTTAACAGGGAGCGGGGGGGGTCTCTTAAACAAATGAAATACAGATTTCTTCATAACTGGGATGGATTTACATGAAATTTTCGGAGGAGAATTTTCGAAATTATGGTGATAGGTCCCACTAGCCCCATTCACCGAGGCAAGTGGGACTTATATTCAAATTTGATTCAATAGCATAAAATAGTAGAAAATTATGTATGTTAACATCCAACATCGTTAAAGCATTGAAAAAAGCAACCAAAAACAATGTTTCTCCGAATGGTTCATCCAAAAACGCCGTTAAAAAATTAGATTACTTGCATATGCATTACGACACTACCTAGGCGACTCTCGGCTAGGCGGTTCATGCTAGATAGAGTCAGTAGGATCGTTGCACTGGCCCCGTAATTTTCCTGTACTCTAATAGCCGGCTGCGAAGTCTGTTGATAAAGAAGGGTAATGTCTAAAGACGGTATAAACCCAAGGCTTTGCTTTTTTTCTGTAAGCTAAATTTAGCAGCAGGCTAAAAATGCTCTCCGTTACCTACTCTAATTATCAGCCAGTAACAGTAGGGCTAACTACGCGTTTACCTAAATGCCTTACCTAAGGTATCTTTTACCTAAGAAATTCCCGATATAAAAGCCGAGCCTGTTCTGCAGTTCTTCAGTTGATTCACGTTTCGCCAGTCTAATCGTTCGAATCGTACCAAAATGCAGTCGTCTTGGGATGAGCTACCTTCAGAAATCTACGAAAACATATTTCAGTATTTCATCGTTTCAGATCTATTGAACGCTTTGCAGGTCTGCCGAAAATGGAACACGGTTATAGCCCAATCCCGGAAGCTACTTAGTGATATTTTCGTGAAAGCATATTCACTTAACGGCAGAAACAATTTCCAGACAATAGACAAGGAATTTGTCACCAACAATAATCGACGTTATCAGTGCATCACTTTTCCGCAGACTAGCAGATGGACGAAAATCGAATGGAAAAAGCTGGTTGCCGTAATTCGACAGCTGGACGATCAATGCCGTTTTCGCACGGCCGAGATTGAGGGCTTCCGTGGGTGCAACATGGCGATTCATAGTTTAATCCGAAAAATAAACTCCGGCTTGCCTCATCTCCAACAGTTAATCATCAACATCAATTTTGCAGACTTCGGCAACGATAATAAATGGGATACAACATTTAAAGAACTCTCCCAGCTAACCAGTGTTACAATGCGCTACGGTTACGATGAGGTTCTGGCAGCACTGCAAAGCAACTGTCCAAAGCTTACAAAACTTCATCTGATAAAGTGTACCGTAAGCAGACATCTGCAATCAGTCCTTAAGTTTCCGGAGCTCGAAGAGCTCGTTATTGACGCAGTGGAAGTCATACCCAGTGGATCAGGAACTATACCAACTGGTCTTGGCACACTCCACCTGCCGAAGTTGAAGTATTTCACCGCGCTGATTAGTAGACATACCATATTCAGTGACATAATGCGACCACCACATAACTTTCGGTTGGAACTACATGCCCCACATTTGAAATGCATCGACGCATCGTATCTAGCTCTACAGTTCATTACCATCGTTCAACCGAACGGGATACAATCGTTGACGCTGGATTTTGATCATTTTCCCCAACGCCGGCCAACAGCCGAATCGATTCAGATCAATCAGGCCGATTCAGGTTGGTTAAGTGAAGTGGAGCGATTCACACTCCTAACTGGCAAGAACTCAAGGCTTATGCCGAAGTTTTTGGATTTCGTCGGACGTAACTGTCCGCAACTCAAGGTACTGTTGCTAGAACAATACGTGGGTTCGAAGTACTTTGCCCAGCGCGGAGTTCAGTTGGTAAAGCACGCAAGTCGACCACCACGTCAGTGGAACCTAATGGCAGATGAATCGGTGCCGCAACTGGCAATCCATCGTATGCTTGACTTGCTGCAACTGACCAATGGTGATAGGTTTTAATCAGTAGAAAATAATTATCCTCTCTATGACGTATGTTTACTTTCATAATAATAAAAGCAAAGCTTTACTAAAACTATTTCTATTGCGTTTCATTTACTGTGGTTTCATATCATCCATTTTTTCTTTGAAAAGAACAAGACAACTTGAAAGAAATTTTCCGATGTTATCGAATTAAATTAAAATTTAAAAAGTTTTTCAAAACTTTCAAGAAGGTAAGACAGAAATTTAAGCAAGAAAACGAAAACTGAAACAAGAAACAGGTAGGTAAATAAACAAGGTATTAGATATTTAGCACCAGTAAACATTAAAGTGGAATGAGAAAATCAATAACAAAAAAAGAAAAACAGTCACGAGCATTGGATTTTATTTAACTGAATAAAAACATTATCTACACTGTGCTGATTCTAAAGGTGGGCAAAATGGATCTTTTGTGTGAGTGGCTTTGAACCGTTTATTTTCTGTAGCGAACTGATTCAGGCAGAACCAAGTGACAAAATCCGGACTTCAAGAAAAACGCATTCAAAGTTTGCTGCTCTGTATAGTTTATAGCTATCAATCGTTCTAAATCATCTTATAACTCTGGCTGTTTTTCAACATTTATGTAGTCTGATTAGAGTAAATTGTTACTTAGAAAATTCTTGATCGTTTACTGTCATTAACCCTCTAACGGGCAACACCGTAAAAACGATGCGATCAAGCTAATGACTATTTTGTCATGAAAGTACACACAAAAAAACCTTAAGTTCTGATTTTCATGCAAAAATAATAATCTGGAGGAGCGTCAGGTAAGAAAAAGTCCAATTTCTGTTTTTCTTTTTTCATGCCAAACGCTCTGCCCAGATATTTTTTCAATTCAGAAATATTACGAAATTAAAATAATGCTTCAAATTTACTCATAGAAAATTTTTTTAGGTCAATCATTTTGCTCTAGATGTTCTTTTCCTGCAAAAGTAAAAAAGGGAATATTCGCGCATTAATTATTTTCGGAATTTTTCGGAATTTTTGTTTTTGAAAGATGATAACTTTTGAATGCATGTTCAGAATGTTATGATATTAGTATCAAAATATCATCTGTTCAATCTTCATCAATCTGTTCTGAACACATTTTGCATATTGCCAATTATAAACAAATTCCGTATGCGGCTCTGGAGCTCTAAAAGCGAAGGCCGTCTACAGGCGGTCTTACCCGTTAAAGGGTTAACTAATTTTTTTAAATTTTGCGACTTGGTCCGGTCTGATTTAACACCGACCATATGATATCACGACAAGCAATCGAGTTGAGCAGTCGAATCAAGTAGTCGAGTCAAGCAGTTGGATCGAGCAGTCGAGCAGTTGAATCAAGCTGTTTAGTCAAGCAGTCCAGTCAAGTAGTGGAGTCTAGCAGCTAAGCCGAGCAGTTAAATCGAGCAGTCAACTCGAGCAGTTTAATCGACCATTTGAGTCGAGTAGTCCAGTCGATCAGTTGAATCCAGCAGTCTAGTGGAGCAGTTGAGTCGAGCAATCGAATCATTCAGTTTAGTCAAGCTGTCTACTGCCCATAAATGGAAGACAGTCACATATGCAAAAACGTGCAGCGGCGAAAAACGCATTTGAAACCGCCACATTTTTTCTTAAATATTGAGTAAATTTTGCAAACAAATCGTCCAAATCATCATAATATTACTTGAATATACATTATAGAATACTTTTACAAGCAATTCGTTCACAAGTGACCTACAATTTGTTCCAACACTTATAAAAACTACCGAAGTTACTGATATGCGTTTATTTGTGCTTGAATAAGCAAGAATAAACGCATAACAGTCACACTCACAGCATGCCTTGATCCTTGCGTTGCCGGTGAGCCGGTGACTGCCGGTGGAGTATTTTCAAGACCACGTGTCGTTGTTGTTTTGATAATTCACGTGCACGTTTAATTCAACTGTTTCAAATGTCTGTACTGAACTATTTGAAATTTTACGGGAATAAGGATAACTCTGCAGATAAACTTCCAGTTCCCAGCATTTTCTGCTTTTATTTGTAATTTGTTATCGTGGGGTCGCATAAGGGGTTTTGTTCAACTCAGAAACTGGTCGCTTTCCTGTGTCAGGAACACTCCCAGAACGTGTCCGAGTGTGACCAATGTGATCCAATGTGATCCTTGAAATGAACTATTCTGAGCTAGTTTTGCACTTTCGCGTACTTAGAGATGTCACATGTTGTATTTTAGTTCTATTCAGAAACTGATCCCTGTAGTGGTATCCGGAGCATTTCCGGATATGTGGTTAGATATGGTCAATGACGTCTTGAACACTTTATACAACTACCAATGGTTTAGTTTTGCAAATTCGAGTACTTAGAGGTGTCGTTTAATGGAATTATTGTGATTCAAGGTGGTTCAAGTTCCATATATTCCGGAACTTGTTCCGACTATAGCTTCGGAACCGTGTATCCGTTCCAAATTTTCTGCAATAGTGTTCTTGTAGGTCATAAAATCTTTCGTTTGGTAGTTGTTGCCGTCAAATCGGTTCAGGAATTTCCAAAATCAAATGCTTATTCATATATTTTCACACTGTGACTGTTATGCGTTTATTTGTAATATGGGACTGACATAGTTTGATATTTTTTTCTACATTTTGGGAACAAACATAGCTTTTTTGTTTGAAATATTGAAAAAATAGGTAATTTAAAGATGATTCCCAGGTTTATCTCAAAAATGATGAAAAGTCATATGGGACTGTTATGCGTTTATGGGCAGTCTAGTCGAGTCGAGTCAAGCGTTAGAATCGAGCAGTTTAGTCGAGCAGCTGATGCGACTAGTCCAATCGAGTAGTTGAATCGAGCAGTCAGGTCAGGTCGAGTGTTTAAGTCAAACAGTTGAGTCGCGCAGTGAAATCAAGCTGTCCAGTCAAGCAGTCCAGTCGAGGAGTTACGTCGAGCTGTCAAGTCGAGCAGGCGAATCGAACAGTCCAGTCAAGTAATTCAATCGTGGTGTTAAGTCGAGCGGTCGGGTCGAGAAATAAGTCGAACAAATGTGTCAAGTAGTCGAATCGAGCAGTTAAGCCAAATAGTCCACTAGAGCAGTTAAATCAAGCTGTTCAGTCAAGCAGTCAATCAGTCAGTCGATCTGTCCAATCAAGCAGCTGAGTCGAGCAGTCGAATCGAACAGTTCAGTTGAGCAGTCCAGTCGAGCAATCAAATCGAGCAGTCTAATCGACTAGTCCAGTCGAGCAGTCTAGTCAACCAGTTGAGCAATCGAAGCTGTCGACCAGTGAGATGACTGAGAATAGAACTCATTGCTACGAAAGCATGTCCTGTTAGAGACCTGGTTTTGGCTACAGACAAGCCTCTTATAGTTTAACGTATCTATATATATAAAAATATCACATAAATTATTTTTTTGCCCTCTGATTTTTCAAGCAAATTTCCCAGGGAGATGGGGGTGACAAAAACTTTAAAAATAATTTGAGATGGCTTGAATAGGCTCGAATATTTTATTTACAACTCAAACTACCCCTTCTAAGTAATGTTGGTCCGAGCAATCACAATTTTTGACAGTTTTGGCCTTTAGTATTCCTTTAAATTTATAAATTTTGAACCATTCAATCAGAAAAGATTTTTATTTGTTGTGCAAATAGTCATTTCCTTAATAGTTAAGAAGAACACCAAGCGTTTCCATTGAATTTTAAATTACGCACTAGAATCTCTTTTACGTCCATTCATTTTACGTGATTTCGCTTTACGACTGTTTTACGTCCAAAATTTGAATGAAAGTCCTCTTTTTACGACCGATTTTATTCACGTCTCCCAATAGTGGACGTAGAACAAGGTTTGAGTGTACTCAAGTCGCTTTTTACGCGAAGATTTTGTTGAAGTCTTCAGGGCATATTAAGAGCATTGTATCTGGGAAACAAAAAAAATATTCCTTTTTGAATTCGGTATGCTATTCAAAAACTCTGATAATAAATATCATCCCCCTATCAATAAATAAAATCCCCCTGGCAGTGCCGCTTCTCTATATTTCTCAGATTTTCGAAAAACTTATTTTTCACTGGATGTCATCGCAAGGAGTATTGATTAATCCGTACAAAACTTTGGGAAATTGAATGTGAGGTTGGAATGAGCAACTATACCAAATTTGGTTGAAATCGGAGATCGATTACAAAGGGCTATATCACTTGAGAGGGAATGATCCCAATATAAACTTAAAAATTGAATTTTTCAAAAAACCCATTATAGAATATTTTAAGACCTTTTTCAAATTAATCGTTTCGACCAATACTAGCATCCGGTGAAGAGAAATCTGACGTGCATCAAAGTTAAATAATAAGTGCCCTCGGACATAGCGTGCGCTGTGGACGTGAATGCTATTTAAAGCACCAGGTGTTAGGGGGGACTTCTGTATTCGGCACCGATTCGATAAGCGGGTTGTCGCCGAAAAAGTAAAAAGTAAAGTAAGTTTAACGGGATATTAGCAGTCATTAACTTTTCGTCAGAGAGCCCAATTTCGGAAGCAGTTTTTGGGTTTAAAAGCGGGGTTCTGTTTGTAAAAATGTAAATACTGCATTTTTCAAAATCCCATTACAAGTCTAATCAACTTCTAATTTAGGTGCAGTTTTTCAGTTCAGGGTTCAATTTTAAAATAAACGTAAAGTTCAAGTCCAAATTCAAATTTAAACTTGAATGCTAATCTACTGTCTAATCTCAAGTTCAATTTTAGATTGTACAGCACTCGTGCGCTAATTGCACATCCTCTAATCGCACCGTCTTTTAATTGCACGTCCGCTAACTGCACGATCGTGCAATTAAAAAGCAGTATTCTGTTAAACTACACGTGGTTTCCCAGGTGGTTGCTATAAACAAAAAGGCAGCGTTGCCGAATGCAAACTCTCTATCTCTGCATTACATAGATACATTACAAACAAATTCATGCAAATTTGGCTAAACTTTGACAAATTGAACACATTTTCATTAGGCTTTTAGTTCGTTTGTAAAAATTTAAATTGACTGAAGTTTTTGGAGCGTCTTAGTAGAATACGAAACCTAAAAATAAAAAATAAGAAAACTTATCCAATTTAATTCTACTATGTGTATTTTATTCAATGACAGATACCTATTTCGCCTACGACTTGCAGGCTTCCTCAGTGTCTGTTTTCGAACTTCGGAGTTCGAAAACAGACACTGAGGAAGCCTGCAAGTCGTAGGCGAAATACGTATCTGTCATTGAATAAAATACACATAGTAGAATTAAATTGGATAAGTTTTCTTATTTTTTATTTTTAGGTAAAATTTAAATGTTTTTCCCAAAATTCAGCGTACGTGTGAATGCATGTGGTTGGTAAACGGCTAGATAATGCGGAATATAGACCCCATAGTGGTCGTTAGCCTCTTATCCAGCAACTCCGATCCCGACCTCCTCGTGGTACCAGCCGGAATACGAGCAACCTTAGCGGAGATCGGGTAACCAACCCCGGTGGAAACTAAGGTCGTATACTAACCGGGAAGGAGGTAGTGAGTCTCGGCACTATAAGATGGCAGCCCCATCACGAGACTCGGTTGTGTTGCCCCAGTACGGCTACACACCTAATCAACACAAACTAACAACATTCAAGCATATTCGGAGCGGAATATTCGGCATCGACCTAGGCGACGAAATAAGGACGACGAATGGAGACTCGGGACTTGGAACTGCAGATCGCTAAATTTCGCAGGTTGCGAGCGGGTGCTGATTGAACAGCTGGAACCCCGCAAACTCGGCATCGTAGCTCTGCAGGAAATCTGTCGCAAAGGAGAGAAGGTATGGAAGATACGTGGCGGAAAGGCCCAGTTTTACCAGAGCGGTGGCGCTACCAACGAACTGGGAACGGGCTTTGTAGTGCTGGGCGGAATGCAGGATCGCGTGATAGATTGGAAGGCGATCAACGAGAGAATGTGTGTATTGAGGATAAAGGGCCGTTTCTTCAATTATAGCATCATTAACGTGCACTGCCCGCACGAAGGTAGACCCGACGATGAGAAAGAAGCGTTCTACGCGAGGCTGGAGGCTACGTACGACAGCTGCTCGCCACGGGACATCAAGATCGTCATCGGGGATATGAACGCTCAGGTCGGTAGGGAAGAAATGTATAGACCGGTGGTAGGACCCCATAGCCTGCACACCGACACAAACGATAACGGCCAACGATGTATAAACTTCGCAGCTTCCCGAGGCCTGGTGATCCGAAGTACCTTTTTCCCGCGCAAGGATATTCACAAAGCCACCTGGAGATCACCTGACCAACGTACAATGAACCAAATTGACCACGTTCTCATAGAGGGCCGGTTCTTCTCTAACATCACGAACGTACGCTCCCGTCGGGGTGCGGATATTGATTCTGACCATTACCTAGTAGCAGTACATGTGCGCTCAAAGCTGTCCACCGTATACCGGACACGTCAAAGCCGCCCTCCTCGGCTGAACATCAGGCAGCTAGATAACCCACAAGCTGCCGAGAACTACGCGCGAGTACTGAATGAGGCACTGCCTTCTTCCGAAGAGTTAGGTGCTTCAAACCTCGAAGACGGTTGGGGCAGAATACGCTCGGCCATCGGAGAGGCCGCTACCGCGGCACTAGGTATTGAGCCTCGGAGTACACAAAATGATTGGTTTGATGGGGAATGCCAACAAGCGGTGGAGGAGAAAAAAAACGCTTGGAAAAATTATCTAAGTATTGCCACTAGAGAGAACCTGGCCAAGTACCGACGAGCTAGGAACCAGTTGACCACGATCCTGAGGAGAAAAAAGCGCCAAAAGGAGGACAGAGATCGTGAAGAATTAGAACAACTATTCCGAGCTAACGACACGCGCAAGTTTTATGAGAAGGTGAACCAAACTCGGAAGGGCTACACACCGAAACCTGACATGTGTAGGGACGAGGGAGGGAATCTAATTACAAACGAGCGCGAGGTGGTCGACAGGTGGAAGCAGTTCTTCGATGAACACCTCAATGGCGAAGTCGCAGAAGGAGGCGGAACGGAAATTAACCTAGGAGCGCCCATGGAAGATAGTGATGTCCTAGCACCTGATCTCCAAGAAGTCAAACGAGAAATCAGGTTGCTGAAGACCAATAAAGCCGCTGGGAAGGACCGCCTACCGGCAGAGCTTTATAAACATGGCGGGGAAACGCTAGCAAAGGCTCTACACTGGGTTATTTCGAGGATTTGGGAGGAGGAAAAGCTACCGGAGGAATGGATGGAAGGAGTGGTTTGTCCCATCTACAAAAAGGGTGATCGGCTAGACTGCTGCAACTATCGTGGTATTACGTTGGTAAACGCCGCCTACAAGGTACTCTCCCAGATCCTGTTACGCCGGCTGTCACCGATAGCACAAGGTTTCGTAGGGAATTATCAGGCGGGTTTCATGGGGGCTCGCGCAACTACGGACCAAATATTTACTATCCGACAGATCTTGCAGAAATGTCGGGAGTACAACGTGCCCACGCATCACATCTTTATCGATTTCAAAGCAGCATACGATACAGTCGATCGAGACAAGCTATGGCAGATAATGCACGAATACGGTTTTCCGGACAAACTGACGCGACTGATCAGAGCTACATTGGATCGAGTGATGTGTTTCGTACGCATCTCTGGGACACTCTCGAGTCCCTTCGAGACGCGACGAGGGTTGAGACAAGGTGACGGTCTATCCTGCATGCTGTTCAACATCGCTCTTGAGGGGGTGATCCGACGAGCGGGCATTGAAACGAGAGGCACGATTTTTACCAAGAGTAGCCAACTTCTAGGCTTTGCAGATGACTTCGATATCATAGCCAGGAACTTTGCGACGGCGGAGGCAATCTACGCCAGACTGAAAGCGGAGTCTAGGAGAATTGGGCTAAAAATAAATGCGTCGAAGACCAAATACATGAAAGGAAGAGGCTCAAAGGAAACAAATGCGCGCCTCCCACGGACGGTAACCGTTGACGGCGACGAACTAGAAGTGGTAGAAGAGTTCGTGTATTTGGGATCGCTGGTGACCGCGGACAACAACACTAGTAAGGAGATCCAGCGGCGCATCCAAGCGGGAAATCGGGCCTACTTTGCCCTTCGTAAAACGCTACGATCAGGAAGCATACGCCGCCGCACGAAGCTAACAATGTACAAAACCATTATTAGACCGGTAGTTCTTTATGGACTTGAAGCCGTGACGCTGCTTACGGAGGACATACGCGCCCTTGCCGTGTTTGAGCGGAAAGTGCTGCGGACGATATTTGGCGGAGTACAAACTGAAAGCGGAGAGTGGCGGAGGCGTATGAATCACGAGCTACAGGCACTGCTTGGGGAGACTCCCATCGTACATCTAGCGAAAGTTAGCAGGCTACGGTGGGCCGGACACGTCGTAAGGATGCCGGACGACAGTGCGACGAAAACGGTCCTCTTCAACAACCCCACCGGCACCAGGAACAGGGGGGCCCAACGTGCACGATGGCTCGACCAGGTCGAAAGCGATTTGCGACTTCTGAGACGACTAGGAAATTGGCGACGAGTGGCCCAAGACCGAGTTGAATGGAGACGAGTGCTTGAAACAGCACGAGCCACCCCGGCTCTATGCTGCTGAAGAAGAAGAAGAAGTGAATGCATGTGAAGAGTTCTTTACAGTGATAACGCATCATGTTTTACAATAAATATTGGCAACCATCGTGCAATTAAAAAACGAAATTCGCTAATCGCATCGCCTCTTTCGTGCAATTAGCGAACGAGTGCTGTATTTAAATTTCACGGGTGGACCATACAGTGGATTGTGGACGTTACCCCGTTTTTTAATTTTCTTTGGTTATTCACTTTAATTCATGAAAAAAACATCTAAAGTAAACAATTTGGCAATTGAAAAGCATCTACCTACCTATCTACCTGCACCTTTTTGCAGATTTTCCTATGTTACCTAGATATCTCTTTTACACAGAAAGAAATTTGATTCCGATTCCATGAATGAAATCATGAAATGTGAATTCCGGTCAAATCATGACTGATCTGCCATATCAGGCAGCACAAAATCATGAATAATAATAGTTCATGATTTTGCGTTGCGTTGTACTGCAAGAAGCTCGTGATATCATGATTATTATTCATGGTGTATTTTCATAAATCATAAGCTAGAAACCTGGAATCATGAGTCATTTTGCTCGTTTTGGAGATCAAATTACTATCCGTGTAGACTTATGTAAAGTGGGTAATTTATTATCATTGGATACCCGTTTGAGTATATATTTTCGAATTGTTAATCGTTGAATTCGGTAGTCAGTTGCCTCTCGTGCATGTACGACTTATCAAAATTATAATTTTGAGTGTCGACATCAGTTATCGAAGTGTAGCAAAGGGTAGCAAGAACTAAATTTTAGTAGCTTATTTGAAGGAAGTTGATATAAAATGGATGATCTGCTGTTAGGCTTGGGTTCGGAATTCCGCGAGTTGAAATTGGGGGTCACGTTTACCAATCCATCCGCGTAAACCGCATATCATACTTTAAAATACGACTTCAAACCAGCCAGTGTGGACGTCAGCAAATCGGCAACGCTTGAGGTTGGATCCGATAAAGAAGTGACAGTTACCGTGCCACATCTGGATGGTTTTGGAGCTCCCAATACGGTGTTCAAGGGGAACCAACGGGATGTGCAAGTCAAGAAGACAAGAACTGAAGGCAAAATCGTTCAGCCTTCTCTGCAACCAGCTTCGATGAAAAATCCCACGAGACGCAATTCTAAAACCAAGGCGACACCACCGGATATTGCCAGAAAAGTCCTATCAATCTCGTGCCAAAACTCACCAAATCACCATTACCAAAGTCGCCACGGGCACCGGCTTCGAGTGCCAAAAATTCTCAACAGTCATCACCGAATATTCCAACTATCGACATGGATAATGGTAACGTTAATATGACGGTGCCCTCTTTGACAGTTCCGAAGCGACAAACTCGAGAGCATCACCCAATGAAGAGTTCACAGGCTAATAATACTAAACAAATATTACCGAGTATCCCGATGGACGAAGACATGGTCGTTCTATTTCCTACTCTGCTAGCTCCGACCAAGGTGGAAAAGGCTACTTCGAAACGAAGCTCCAAAACCAAGGGCATCGCAAGAACCGTCTCATCGATTGCGTACCAAAACATTCACCATTACGGAATTCGCCGTACAGCCGCCCAAACAAGAGTCCACAGGCACCGGCGCGGCCTGGAGTGCTAGCAATATTCAAGAGTCATTGCCGAATCTTCCAATTATCGGTATGGATGATGGAAATGATTTTATCACTGAGCCTTCGTTACCAGTTCCGACGGCACAGGCACAGCAACAGAAACAGGAAATTTGTTCAACCAAAGCCAAATCAGACACTAACAATAATGCGGATTCAATCGTAGAGGTTAAGCTACCTAGGGTACAAGCCCGGCCAACAGGGACCACTGAATTCCGTCTCGTCTGAGTCTAGTGAGGCCAGTGACAGTGACAGTAGTTCTGAATCGGACAGCTCTGCGGAGGACAAAAATGATTCTCCGATCAAAGGACAAAGCTGGGCAGAAGTGGTCAACCATGCTAATATGGTTGTTCAAAACCAGTTGACCAAGGATCTGTACCGGATTCAGATTAGGACTTAGCCGTTACAAAACCACGAAGAAATGATTGCGTGCAATTTTTTTTTTTTTTTTGTATGCCAGAAGGGCATTGGGTTAAAAGGCCACTGCGACAGTCTTAATGATCGTCTTTTGTGGCAGGCCCCGATTGCTGTACACAGTTTACGGATCGCTCATACCCATTGATGGAGTTGCGCGGAATAGTTGTAATCCTGTGCCCCAATTCGGTACTACATGGTTTATAAAGCCAATGACCGTTTTGGGATTTAGGCTCCATACCTGATATGGAGTAAGAAGGAAACTTCCTAAGAAGTTGTGCCTTGATAATGCAAGAGCTCCGCAATAGCAGAGCAGATGCGCTGAACTTTCAGGTTCAGAGTTACAAAAGCGGCAGGTGTCAGATGATACCTTGCCGATATTCTTTAAATGATAAAGAGCGGGGCTGTGTCCTGTTAGGAGTCCCGTGATCGTGCGTAGTTCACTACGAGTTAAATGGAGTAGTTTTTTAGCTACTGCAGGGTTTGGGTAGATAAACTGTTTAGCTTGTCTACAACCCTGTGTTTGATTCCAACGGGATGCTATTTCTAGCTTTTCCCATGTCATCAGTTCGCCTTGCGTGCAATTATATAGGTATAATTGATATTATTTTTTGATAAATGATAAAAATGACAATTTATAAGCACTAGAATAAGTATCTTTATATTTGAATGTCGAATAAATAAGTTAAGTGACCCAGTCGTTTTTCATTCCTCACATAAAAATAGTTTACACCGATGACCGAAATGTTCCCTTCTGGTTTACCAATATGCGAAACACAGGTCTCGGGGGACAGTGGGAATCCGGTTATAATTGGCTTCCTTTATAGCTTGGTCCAATTCGCGACTCTCCAGCTTAGGTAAAGAGGAACATTACAAACTTAGTACCTTAGTAAACGTGAAACGTTCCTCCAATGTTCCTTCGTAAGGATAAACACCTTACGATCTTTGCTTTATTACTTTCTTCTACCGTCCCACCGTCTATTAACCCTCTGGTGCCCCATTTAAGTCTGAAAAAAATTCGATAGCTTTCTTTTGTGATTCGTTATCTGAATTAGCTGATAAAAACCCAAATCTTAAAAAATATAACTATTACAAATATTTAAAAAAGTTTTTGTCTATCAGGTGTTTTATATTCAAAAACTCTACTATTTCTAGAAAAAGTATAAAAAGTGAGGTTCTCACAATATAGTAACACGAAAAAATGATTACTTTCGATGTTTTTACAAGTATAAATAAAAATATTGTTGCTCAATACACTATTTATCTAAAAATCTCATTAATTCAAATATCATTTTAATTTAAGGCTACATCCATTGAACAGTAATAATCATAATAGTTTTTGGCCCATTTTATCGATTTTACTATATTCTTATCATTCTTTAGTTAATACTTTTCGGTGATTTTTTTTAATTTCTTCCTCACACTAGAATATTCTTTAAAAACTCTAGAGATAAATCTCTATTGCAAAAAGTGTAAAGTCCCCAAATTACTGGTGGAATACATTGGCTCTCATGCATATTTGATTATCTACCAATCGTTTCGGGTACAACCTGGAGCAATACTTTGTCTTTCTTTGTGTCGCCTAAAAAGAGCTACAAACAATAAATAAAAATTCAAGAATTTTCAATACCGAAGTCTATTGGAAATGTACAGTTCTATCATTTTGTTTGGGTTACTGGCTAGCTAGCTGTCCAGTCGCTAGCTCCGATACTCTTTATCAGATTTTTTTCATCACCCCCGTAGAAAGGTTTTGTTTCCATTTGACCGGAGGCCGTTATTCTTCTTCGGTTCGAATTGCTGATTGGCTTTTAGACTTGACATTACTCAAAGGATTTTTTTTCGTTTGCTACGATCTGCTACTGGAAACGGAAGTACCCTTCCGCGCCCGAAGAATCCCGAACCACCGGATGATCGATGATGATGACGATGGTTTCACAGTGAATTGACAGTGAAATGAAAGTTTCAATATTGTGGGATTTCTCGCTTGGTTTGAAGAAAAAAATTTAATCACTTCAAATTAAACCTTTTGTTGAGACTTGAGAGCAACTTATAGGCTTGTGCAGGATTAAAAAAAAGCATTCGCTCATAAAAATTCATAAACTGTCGGAAAAATTACCCTACTATTATGTTTTTCTGTGTCTGTCCTCTATCCTTTGAGAGTTGTGTTAAGGCAAGCAGTAAGCCAGCTTTGGCTTGTAGTAGCAGCATTCGTAATCGCTAGGTCCTTTGCATAGTTGCTGTTTTCAGCAGAATAGAGAAAAAAACATGATTCTGGATTTCCCAACGAAGCCAGTTATGGTTCAGCAGACCCACCACCCGACCGGAGTCGGTGTTGTTGTATTCCCAATTGTCTTTCATCTTCGTGTGCCATTGTGTGTATGTGAACTTCTTCAGTTAGAAAATGTTATTTGCATTTGGATGAGTTAGAAGGGCTTTGCAAAAGAGCAAACAATAATGGTTGCGTCTGGCTCAATGGTAAGCACACAAGATGGGCAATCAGCCCGTGATGATGGGAGAGCACGCTTCGGTTGGTTGGTCAGATGTTTTACAATCTAACTTCCTAATTTGTGTTTTACGTCTTTCATCTTTTTTAAATCCAGCAAAACAATTTTGAGACACAAAATTTTAAGAAAAATTTAAAAAGTTGCAGCTTATTACAAAATCAACAATGAATTCCTACTATCAGTCGTTCCGCAACCCCTCGGAAAGCAGAAAGAAACAGATCAATACTTCAAAACGATTGATTTGTTGCCGGCGGCGTTTGTTGATTCACCATCCTCCCACCCTGAGCAGGTAGGTAGGCAGCAGCAGCAGCGGTCGCATCAATCATGTCTCGAGAAGCGTTCCCCTTTATACAGCCCCCCGGCATTGTTGGTTTAACACATTTCTCGTCTCAAGTACCTGATATTGATTGGATGCTGAATCGGTTTGTCCCAGTCCGTGTACTCGTTTCGCACGGCCGAAAAGATTTCGTTCAGATGGAAGGTGAATGCGTTCCTGATGTACGTTCGCAGCAGCCGATTGCGTTGTTCCTCTTCCAGACCGTACTGTTCCGTTCATGCGAAAGGGAATTGCAAAATTGAAAGAAAACAATAAATATGTAACATCACTTCTAGCAGGGTGAAGGCCGAAACCATCTAAAATGCCTCATTCGATTAGTATTCTACCAACCTGTATGTCGGAAGCACTGAAATCGTTGTAGCTCTCGGTTGTGGTCATACCGAGCATAAGTTCGCTGGTGATGAAGCCTTCCCCCGAATGTTCCATCGCGAACTCGGGATCCAGGGAGTCTTCCAGCGGCAGGAAGGGGCCCCAGGATGGCATGAACCGGACAGTCGTCAGTCTTACTCCCATCAGTGCTTCCAGCGGTTTGTCTCGCAGACACTCGGTGATGTCATCGGTGGATGGCTTACGGGCCGGCTTACCTGGTGGGGGTTCCACCAGCAGATGGCACGCCATCTGGTGGGACACTTCCAGCCGGATCGCATCTGGATCTGGTATCAGAGCCCACGGGCTGAGGGCGGTTCCGCTAAGCAGAATCGCCCGATTGATTAGTCCTGCCGAACGAGAGAAGTGCTTCTAGTTTCATGTAGTTACAGTATTTAATTGGAATACCTTTTCCGCTCTTTGAGATTAGAACCATGTTTGCTAACGCTGCTCCCGTGTCGTGACCGACCAGCGTGACTCGTTTGGGATCACCGCCAAACGCGGCAATGTTGTCCCGCACCCATTGCAGGGCAAGGATGATATCCATTAAACCTAGATTGCCACCAGATCCCGGTGATGTTGAGGCACGAGTTTTCAGAAAACCTGCAAAATTAAAGTTAAACAAAAATGAGAATTTTTAATTGTTCCCTCGAAAGTTCGTTCAATGCGTTGAATATGGAAATAATGGAACGAACACGAGCGAGAAATTTTCCACGTCAAGCGTTACCGAGTGTTTGCATCATTTTCCACCTAATGACCTGTAAACTGAACTCACGAACTGAACCGTGAATCAGTGCAATTAATATTTTCCAAGTTCTGCCATATCGTATCAATGACCGGAAGCAGAAAATTCGAGAGAAAAAAAACATCCTTCAACGGGAAATGCCATATGAAACGATGAGAAATGTTTTGCACTGACATGCCCGCCGGGTTGGCTTTTAGTTGGCTCCGACGGGTTCCGGATAAAAGGTGGAGCCGCTGTAAATCAAAAAGAATTATAGTAAATTCCACATTGCTTCGAACGAAGCGTGGTTTCCAATGGTAATCACCGATAGACACATCACCATTGGATAGTAATGAAATGGGTTTTCGGGGTTGAACCCGACCGACGACGACGACGTGGTTTTAGGGAACCTTTCTGTAAGCCCTTCGGTAATCCCCGCCAGCAATAGCAGCAGCAGCAGCAGCGAGAAGGGATAGTCCGAATATTGTTTTGTGATAGCCGGGATTTTGATTTATTAAAGCTGATGCGGGAAAAATGACCGCAATGTGGATTACTTCCTTGACGGTGTGTCTCTTTGTTCGCCGGCCATTCACTTCCGGTCGCTTTGTTCTTCGGGCGGCCATTGTGATGTAAAATCCGAAATCGGAAGCGATAATAACGTTGATGTTTATTTGTTTCATTGATAAAAACGGATGTTTATTGTGATTTTTGTTTTTGCTTATTCGATCAATGTGCTCCATTTTTTGTCATTGGTTTTCGAGAACTGAGCGAAAATAAGCTCGAAAGCTCAAAATAAAAGCAAGAAATAGTCCTTCAGCTTATTCTAACAGAGTGACTGTTTTTGCCTTCTGTATGCACAATCAAACCTATTTATCCATTCTTGACGCACAAACACAGTCTCTGAGCTAGCAAATTCTGCTGTTCCCCGGCACAAGAACGGGCTAGCGGAATATCGACAGTTGTTGCGCTTACGGTGATTTTCGGTGCAAATATTTGCCGAGTCGATTTTCGTGTGATCGGATCGAATCCCCACCGGGTGACGACGACGACGACGATAGAAATGTTGATTCCAGTCGTGTCTGCTCTTGCCGCCACCGCTGCCGGCTGACTATGGCTAGGCGGGCGGGCGGACGGATTAAACGACGCACTGAAATGTACCGTGTCTAGCTAGCGTATTGTAGACTAGGCAGGTACTCGAATTCTCGAATCAACATTCAACATCGGCTGTGGTTCAACTGAAAATCGAATAACAACGAGTTACCGTCGTCGTCGTCGGAGCGGCTTCGGCGGATTGGCTTTCGAGAGCAATTGGTTTAAACTGAAAGTGTATATCAGCTTAAGTGCGGTTAGGTTGAGGTAGAAAATAGTATTTGCAAGCTGACAAATGATGCTGCTCCCGGTTATACGGGGAAACGGTATCATTGAATATATTGCGAATTTAGTTGCGTCGTTTCGTCTTTTAGATTCCGATAAAAAACATTTGATGAACGGGAAATGCTATGAACAGTGAAGGATTAATTTTAGTTAAACTGCACAAACGCCACAAACGCACGTTGAATATTGACTTTGAAGAAAAATAGTTTAAAAGTAGAATAAATCATATTGAGAAATTTTAATTATTAAAAGACAACCCTTATTACTCAACCTTCCGTTTATGTTCAGATTACTTTTTAACCACAAAGTATAGAAATGCATGTAGCGAGGGTACATCCGTACGAATCATTGTGTTTTAGAAAATTCGTGCATTATACAAAAACTCATAATAAAAATTGCACGTTATTGCAGAAGTATATTTTTTCTTACATACACATTCTTCTCGGCTATATTGTCGATAACGATGCCTAACAAAAACCGTGCATCAAATGCATTCTGGTGCAAAATTTGCTACGAATGCGCTCTTGTACCGAATTCGAATCAATTGTAATTCAATATTTGCAGTAGAAAATAAGCCCACAAATGTTTTTAAATGGTATACATTTTTTATCAGTTGCGAATATATTTTTAACGAATATTGTTTCTACAAAATTATGTCCTCAGTATATACCGTATATATACAGTATATACAGTATATATTATCTTCTCTATATACCTAACTCATACGATCGCAAGAAGTATAAAAAGACATCATTCCCTAATTTGATGGATCGAGAAGAATCGCTTGATGCTAATAAATTTCAAGCACCACAACTCTGGAAGGACGTCCGTACCTCAGCGTTCCTGCATTTTACCAAGCTGGGCGTTCGGCGTGGCCGCGGCAAAAGTGACTGGACTATAGTGTTATTCCGAATCATTACCAGTGCTGCGAAGCCGCACTCGTGTAGTCTAATTGAAAAAATCACACGGGCATGACCATCATTCTGGAAGTTCCTTTATTATTTTGTCATGCCCTGCGACGAGTTTTTGCGAGTGTGTAATTGGCTATTAGCCACGGTCAGCAGTTGATACCGAACGCTCACAAAAGCCAACAGGTTAAGTAAAGAGAGTGTGAGCGGTGCGCCGCTCCGTTCCGTCCAACTTTGTTTAGATTGCTTTGACCACCACGTGCTTGAGCATGTGAAATGAACATTTATATGCGAATGAGAACGGGCGAGGCACTCACATGCAGTCGTTTTATTTCTAGATAGAAGTTCGAAAGGGGTCCCCGACTCCCTAAGCAAAATCTGCAGCCATACATCGTACTCACAATCGCTCACGCCTGTTGACAGCTCACGAACTGTTGGTTTCGTGGCCAGGCTGCGCAGAACGACGCTACGAAGCTGTGTACTCGCGAGTATGTCGGTAATAGGAAATACGCTGCAGCGGTGGTTTGTCGTACGCTTGCGTCAGTGGAGTAAGCGCTGGATTCTATGCTTCTCACATTCGCTCCCGTACAAGTCGGCATCGTTTGCTCCTTGCTCGATTTGCAACATCAACCATTGGTTCTCCAGCAGAATGTTGACAACCATCTATCTTCAGTCTTCGAGTTTTAGTTTCTAGTGCACTGTTCTCCGAACTGTCACTTTTCATTGGCAACCAACAACCATTGCCATGGCTTATCAAGTCCGTTTATCGCCGTTTACCCACCAATTCGTCAATATTCATCACTCATTTTATTGCTCGAGTCATCTATGACTACAATAATCTCGAAGACAGTTTTGCAACTTCCACCTCCGAGGACCTCGGGACGCATCATGAAAGTCATAAAGGGCCAGACAAAATGCGTCCGGATTTTTATACGTTGCGGAAATTCAACAAAAAGTCACTGGAAAAAAATTGTCATATTTCCGCAACGTATAAAAATCTGTATGTATTGCGGAAAACGTTTAATCTCCCCGGTTATTCCAACCGTTGATGAAAGGCTAATGCAGCCCATTGACAGTGTCGAGCGCTCCTTCGAATTTGATAATGCACGATAATTTGATTTCGATAATGATCAATGCTAAAGTCGTCCTTCAATCCTGGCCCTGATCCAATACTTACCATATTCCAGAAGATATACATATCTTGCTTGCTGTAATGACGGGGCACTTGCTTTATTTAGGCACAACTTCTTCGGAAGTTTCCTTTTTATTCCATACCAAGTATGGTGCCCAAATCCCAAAAAGGTCATTGGTTTTATTAACCATGTAATGCCGAAATGGCAAGAGAATTCGTAATGCAGTACTAGGCGGCCTTTGTGAGGGCCCGTGCTACTATAGATCAAATTTTTACTCTCCGACAACTTTTTTTAAATGTCGGGAGTACAATGTGCCTACACATCTTATTTTCGTGGATTTCAAGGCGGCATTCGATACAGTCGAGCGCGAACAGCTATGGTACGAGTACGCATTACCGGAGTGGCATGACAACGTTGCTTCGTTCGTTGAAAGATTTAGCAGTCTTATTACCAGGTGGAGTTAAAATTTGAAAACCATGTTTTCAGATCATTTCATTTTATCAGCCGAAAGCCGGGGTGGCTCTCGCAGTATCAAAAATTCCTCTACATTGAACTCGATCCTTGGCTACTCGTCGCCAATTCGTTACGCGTCTCGAGACACCTGGTCGAGCCGTCTAGCACGTTGGGCTCTCTATTCCTGGTGCCGGTGGGGTTCTTGAAGAGAACGGATTTCACTGCACAGTCGTCCGGCATCCTTGTGACGTGGCTGGCTCACCGTAATCTTCCAACTTTCGCCAGGTGTACGATGAGCATCTCTCCAAGCAGTGCCTTTTTGTTTTCAGATCTAACATTTAAATTATTTGAAATGATGAAATTGATCTACCGAATGGAAGCACAGAATTCGTCTGATGTACACACAAAACAAAGTATCTCTGCATCAAATCAATACAAAGAACCTCTGGTTTAAACATTGCGGTGATGAATTGTGTACCAAAACCCATTAGCGTGCCCAGACATGTCTAAGAAATACGCTTCAAATACATTCAAATGAAATGACTTGTTTATGACTCGTATTTGTCATTTAGCAATCACTTTGGCTACTCTAAAACAACCGATAGGTTGAACAAAAGATAGGGCACTCGACGTTTCAGACGAATGTTTTGGCCTGCAATAACGGAATCTTAGCGTCTTAGTAGAATACGAAACCTGAAAATTAAACCTGGAAATAAGTTTTCTTTTTATTTAATTTCCAGACATAAATTTGATTTAAATTGGACTTGAGATTAGACCTGGAATTGCATTTGAAATTACATTTCGATTTGAACTAATTTAAGCTTGAAGTTTTACTTCTGATCGGACATGTACAAGAAATTAGATGCTAAGGTTTACCTGAAATTATAATTGAGATTTTTCGTCTTATTCTCCCACACGTTTTCCCTCTTTTCTGTTCCGTTTTTTTTTTCTTTTACAGTCCCGTTTTTCCATGTTTTGTTCTATTTTTTGTCCCGTTCTGTACCATTTTCTTGGTTTCTGCTAACATACCTTCCATTTGTTGCTCGTATTCTCTTTTGTTTTCCCATATTTCCCGTTTCATGATTCCATTTTTCCAATTTCGATTTTGTCCTTTTTTTGTATCTCCTATTTTGTATCTTATTTTTATTAGATTTTTGAAATATTATTTCCCGTTTTCCGTCTTTTGTCATCTGTTTTTCCCTTATTTCCGTTTCCAGTTTCTAACTCTTTATCTCCTTGCCTTCTCGTTTCTCGTCTCCTCGTCTTGGGACACCAAACCCGGTTTTTTCGTCTAATTTCTCACGTCCATTCTACTTTTGGCTCCCTTCCATCACCAGTTTTCCTTTTTTATCTCCCGTTTTATCCTTTTTTCTTCCGTTTTACCTTTTTCCTTCTCGGCTAGGCGGCGCTGCTAGATAGAGTCACTAGGATTGTTGCCCTAGCCCCGTAATCATCCAATACTTTAACAGCCGGCTGTGACAAAAAGCCTGCCGATAAAGAAGGGTCAAGCCTAAGGCTTCGCTTTTTTACCGTTTTCTTTAGGTCGCTCTGTCCGTTTTTCTTTTCTTCTTTTTCTGTTCTATTTACCCGTTTTTTGTCCCAGCTATCTCCTTTTATATCTTGTTTAATCTATTACCATTTTACTCGTTTCCTCTATCGTTTTTCTTCTTTTCCCTTTTGGTAACTATTGTTTCCCTTTTTTCTCTCTCATTTTTTTTTCTGCCCGCTGTTTCCTGTTCCTATGCGACATTTCTCTTCTTTTCTCGTACTTTTCCCGAGTCAATACTTTCCCCTGTTCCGTTTTTCGTTTTTTTGCTTGTTGTAAAGCCAAAACTAGGTGTTTTTATCAGTTTCTGGCCCGTTTGGGATATTTTCGTTTTTATCTGTTTTTGCTGTTCTTCTGAACGGCCTCTTATTAAGCTCTGCGTTTCCTCATTTTCTATCCCGTTCTTTTTTCTCTTTTCCGTTTTATCCTTTTTGTCTTCCGTTTCATTTTTTGAAGTAGGACTACGTCTTACGGCAAAGATAAAGTGTCATTCCAAAAAATGGAAAAATGCTAACGCCACGAAAAAATGAAAGATTTTGAGGGCTAATAGCTTAGCGATCGAAAAATCGTGACGCTCGCATTTTTCGATTTTTCGGAATGACACCCTATCCCAAACGTTGCCGTAAGACGTAGTCCTACGTCAAAACATAAAATTGATCTATCAAATGGCAGCACATAATTTGTCTGATGTACTCCTTAAACAAGATATCTCTGCATCAAATCCATACAATGAACCTCTGGTTTCAACTTTGAGGCAACGAATTGGCATTTTTCGTCTCATTCTCTCACTCGTTTTACCTCTTTTCTGTTCCGCTTTTTTCAGAACCGTTTGATCACTTTTTCCTCTTTTTCTCTCATATTCCTTTTTTCAGCCTCGTGATTTCTGTTTAATTGTTCCGCTTTTTATTCGTTCTCTGTTCCAATTTGTCCTAATTTTAGTATTGGTTTTCAACGGTTTTTTGCCATTTTCTTTCTCGTTTTTCTTGTTTTCTCTTCTCTTTTTTCCATTCCCAATTTTTATTCCTTTTCTATCCGTTTATCTCCTTTCCTTCTCGTTTCTATTTATCTATCTATCTATCTATCTATCTATCTATCTATCTATCTATCTATCTATCTATCTATCTATCTATCTATCTATCTATCTATCTATCTATCTATCTATCTATCTATCTATCTATCTATCTATCTATCTATCTATCTATCTATCTATCTATCTATCTATCTATCTATCTATCTATCTATCTATCTATCTATCTATCTATCTATCTATCTATCTATCTATCTATCTATCTATCTATCTATCTATCTATCTATCTATCTATCTATCTATCTATCTATCTATCTATCTATCTATCTATCTATCTATCTATCTATCTATCTATCTATCTATCTATCTATCTATCTCTCTCTTCTTCTTTCTTTTGATTTATCTGTCCGCTGTTTTCTCATCCTTTAGTCCATTTCTGTTTTCTACCAGTTCTTTTTCTCGTACATTTCCTGAGTCCATATTTTCCTCTATCGACGTTTTGTTCGATTTTAAGGCAAAACCTGACGTATCTTGTCATTTTCTGACCCGTTTCAAATATTTTCTTTTTTCCCATCCCGGTTTTCGTCTTACTCTCACTTTTTAACTCAGATTCTATCCCGTTTTTCGTTTTCATCTGTTCTTTTTCTTGTTATGCTCTGAATTTTTATTTTCTCGTTTTCTATCCCATTTTTTCACCTTTTCAATCAAGTTTTTTTTCAATTTCTTTCTCATGTTCTTTGTTTTCTTAATCTTCTTTTCTTCCTTGTTCTCATTTTTCTTCTTTTGACTTCTATTCTTCGTCTTTTTCGCCGCTCTTTCAATCTTTTCCAATTTTTTCTTGTTTTATGTAGCGTTTTGCCTCCAATTTTGTCACGTTTTTTATTTAATTTTTTTTCATGTCCGTTTTTATTCTTTTTCTCTGTAGCGTTTTTCTATCCCGTTTGTCCAACTATCAAGTTTATTCAACTAGTATTGCATGAAAACGTGACGTGATGGACAATTTTTATTATTTTTTTCTGAATTCAGTGGACAACAATCTTTAAGAAACAATTGAAAAATCCTTTGCAGTTTTTTTGATGCAGACAATCCATCTGTGAATAATATGCTAATATTTTCATAAAAAGCTGTTAACTCTATGTTGTTTGGTTTATGTGATATGAATTACATTTGAATTACAGGAATCCCCCGAATAACGCGATGGGTGGTGCTGTCCGGCCATCGCGATATCTCAGCGGTCCATTAACCAATAAAGTTGATTTTTGGTAGTACTAGATTGTACCACATACTAACAATGTACCAAAAATCAACTATATTGGGTAATGGACAACTAAGAAATAGCCATGGGCGTACACCACCACCCATCGCGTTATTCGGGGGACTGCTGTAGGTAAATATTGAGGAAGTTAGAACGTTAAATCACCGCATTATTATGATTTGAGATTGCTTGATTCTTTACGGTGAAATGATAACTATGTTTGTTTTATGCGTGACGCGTTTCAGCCTACTGCATTCTTTCGGCCATCTTCGGACGCAAAACAGGCACGTCTAGTAACTTTAAGCGTTCAATGTCTATATAATATTCATGCCCTAGAAAACTTTCACATGCCAAATTTGGTTCCATTTGCTTGATTAATTCTCGAGTTATGAGGAAATTTGCATTTCATTTGTATAGGAGACCCCCTTCCTAAAGTGGGGAGGGATCCCAATTCATCATAGAAAAAAATTTTGTCTCCAAAAACACCCACGTGCCAAATTTGGTTCCATTTGCTTGATTAGTTCTCGAGTTATGAGGAAATTTGTATTTCGCTTGTATAGGAGCCCCCCCTCCTAAAGTGGGGAGGGGTCCCAATTCATCATAGAAAAAATTTTGGTCTCCAAAAACACATACATGCCAAATTTGGTTCCATTTGCTTGATTAGTTCTCGAGTTATGAGGAAATTTGTATTTCGTTTGTATAAGAGCCCCCCCTCTTAAAGTTGGGAGGGGTCCTAATTCACCATAGAAAATATTCATGCCCTAGAAAACTTTAACATGCCAAATTTTGTTCCATTTGCTTGATTAGTTCTTCAGTTATGAGGCAATTTGTATTTCATGTGTATAGGATCCCCCCCTCCTAAAACGGGGAAGGGTTCCAATTCATCATAGAAAAAAATTTTGTCTCCAAAAACACCCACATGCCAAATTTGGTTCCATTTGCTTGATTAGTTCTCGAGTTATGAGGAAATTTGTATTTCGCTTGTATAGGAGCCCCCCCTCCTAAAGTGGGGAGGGGTCCCAATTCATCATAGAAAAAATTTTGGTCTCCAAAAACACATACATGCCAAATTTGGTTCCATTTGCTTGATTAGTTCTCGAGTTATGAGGAAATTTGTATGGAAGCCCCCCCTCTTAAAGGGGAGAGGAGTTATAATTCCCCTTATAAAGAGGGGAGGGGTCTCAAATTACCCTAGAATAAATTCTTGTCACCGAAAACACCCACATGCCAAATTTGGTTCTATTTGCTTGATTAGTTCTCGAGTTATGCAGAAATTTGTGTTTCATTTGTATGGGAGCCCCCCCTCTTAGTGGGGGGAGGGGTCTCTAACCATCACTAAAACCTTTCCTGGCCCCAAAAACCTCTACATGTAAATTTTCACGCCGATTGGTTCAGTAGTTTTTGATTCTATAAGGAACACAGGACAGACAGACAGACAGACAGACAGAAATCCTTCTTTATAGGTATAGATTTTATAGAGAAGGTGGGTCACGTGCTACATGAACTTTTTCATTAAAAGAATTGATTCTCAACAAATTTGATACACTGCATTTGCTCACTGCATAGCTGCATACATAATTTACGTAGTATAAAGTGTAAAGTGTGGTGAAATATTACTGATGATGTTGCTTCAGTAACAATTTATGAGGTAAACGGAGCAGAAGCCACTATAGTGTAGTAGTTTGTTACAGCTGACGGTGGTATTACCGCAGACTAATTATAACGAGATATTACGACCGCCATGTTAATCCATGTATATAATTTGGTTAACAAAACTTGCTCCGCCGTTCGTGCCGGCGCTGGGTCGACTGCTAGGTAACTGTAGTAGTACTGATGAGCGAAGGGTAATTACTGTGAAGCAAAGTTATATTCATGAAAGCTATAGCGACGAAACCAGCAGGTAAACAACAGACAATTGAAAGGGGTATTTTTAAAATAATATTAAATCAACTAGCAACTGTACTGACCTATACTGGAAATAGCTATAATGAAATAATTGAAATTATATCAAATAATGCATCAACTGTACCGGATATCAGAGCACACATTTCGAATATCTCTCTATCAATACACCGCGTGCATTGACCAAGGAGGGTCAATTTCCGAGCTCGGCAACTAACGCAGGTTGCGATTCAAATATGGCAGAGGACCTCGAAAGGCTGTATGGCACATTTGCCATCTCATTCCAATTCATGAGACACCGCTGAAATGTATCGGATAGCAGTTCCTCTTAGCAAGCGGCAGTATATATAACTACATCACATCACGAACAACAATAGCCCAGCCCGTACAGGTAGGTATCGGTAGAGTGTGGACTCTACGACATTCGATGTTTGTGGCAAGAATCCAAAATTCAGGTGACGATGTCTGGTCCTGGTCCTGCTGGTTGTGTGACATCGATCTGTGCACGTTCGCTGATTCGAAATAAGTCGGCTATCGTCATCGGCGCAGATAGCTCATATATTCACGTTTGTCGACCTAATGAAGGTAAACTGGCTGAAATCGAACGGAAGGCGAACGGAATTTATTGAATTTTATGAATGCCGTGTACCCGATCGATGCACGCCGCTGGTGGCCCGTTCAGATGCCGCTTCCGCTGGCGGAAAAGGTGCAGGATATACAAATTTAACGACGCGCAAACAGTCACAAATGGAATGCCATTTGCGCGAAGAATGATTATTGCCATCCGTCTGGCAGGGTTGAGGGCTGTTTAGCTAACTGGCAGGATCGTAAAAGTTGCGCGGTATCTCGCTGTGGGCTCTAAATTAGAAATTTGATGTCGTTTACCGGATTGCTGTTACGGTGTAACAACTGCCTGCTGCAAGGTGTGATTTTTGCTTGATTGTAGTCATAAAACAGTCGCTCTTATTTGCGCCCCGCTTACTGGCTGCTCGGTACGATGCGATGGCGCAATCGAGAAAATGTAATGAGAACGATTCGAATAATGATTCCATTTGTCGTAATGAAAGATTTTGCAAATTAAGTTGGAATTTATTTTGGTAGCTTTCGCGGTGTGTTGAACTATCCTTTGCAGAAGTTAAAGCGAATCGTCAAATAAGTAACGCCAAAGTACAAACATCTGAATCCGGTGCCATTGTCAGTTTTACTCAATAGATTTCCCGATTAATTCCAACTCATTTCGTATGTCCAAACTGAGACGGTAAATAAGCAAGAAAAACCCCAGCAGCTGCCCTACCAATTAGGGACACAGCAGCAACAGAGTTCAAGATACAGTTTTGCGAGATAGCGTACGAAATCCATCGCGAAGCGTTCCTCCTGCTCATCACCGACCAACCCCGACAGGCCATCCGCCAGCATTCCCTGGGTGTTTCGAATGTACTCGACAGTAATTTGATTAAACTTCTGTTTGCCCAGGATGCAAGGAAAGGGCAAACCCGAGCGTCGTCGCTCCATCATCCGGATTTCCTCCCGGGCATGTTGAGTAAAAACGCAAACGAATTGCAACCATCGACCCAATAATGATAAATAAACAATTCGACCGGATTCGATTCGACTCGATACTGAAACCGAAACCAACTGGACGGCCGGAAGAGTGAGGGCGAAGAAATCGAAACCCGTGCGCACAATAAAAGCAATAAAACATTGGCTAATGTTTATTCGCCTGTTAGTGTAGTATACGGGTCTTCGGGCTAAGATGTTTGGACCTGACCCTCCACCGAGGGCGAACTTTTTTCCTTCCCCCGCCCGTTCAGTAGTCTGTTCGCAGTGCTGGGACGAAAAATGATGAATGGTTATCTGTTTCGCAAACAGCCCGCAGCCGAACGGACGTGGTATCCTGCTGAGGGGGCGAACGATGCGATGGTGCTTCGGAGCCAGAAAGTGATTTTGTTGGAGATGCTGTTTCTGATTTACATCGAAACGAGGGCTTTAGGTCGATGGAAGATGTTTATCTCTTACAAGCGTTGACTAGCATCGAACGATTTTTATCGAATCGTTTCCGTTTTGGGCGAGGACGCTGTGGTTGGTGAATGGTTTGATTATGTTAAGGGATTGATTTTTCTTTTTTCTGGATGCTGCCAATGCAATGCGATTGGACTGTCGAAATAAAACGTAAATAAATTGCTGTGGACTAATTAAAAAGTGAGATTTTCTTCTTCATTATGTTTCACCGTATTATTGAATCACCAACAATTCAAAACAGATCTGCACTTTTCAACACTTTTGCATGAATATTCAATGACCCCAGTTGGTTTCAAAACTTCATCGCGATATCTCAGCTATCCATAAACCAATAAAGTTGATTTTTGGTAGTTGAATAGGCTATACCACATATTAACAATGTATCAAAAATCAACTTTATTGATTAAGGCACAACTAAGAACTCGCCATGGGCGTCCATCACCATCTACCGCCTTATTCGGGGGACTGCTGTATATTCAAATCTTGATATTTTTTTGAAACGGTAGTTCTACAATTGATGAAGGGACGGTAGGGGAAAGTAGGGGACATGTGTATAATGTGGCAATACGCCCCAGTTCGTTAATTCCTAAACTAGCACAAATTAAAATTCAAAACCAATGAGAAACCTCAAAATTCGATTAAAACAGCCTACTATGCAAGTTTGACAGTTGTCACGGGCTTGAAAAAGCTTTAAAAATTAAAAGCGAAACGTCGGAGAATAACTGAAAATCTGTTACGATTTTGGTTTGACTACATACGCCATTTCCCAAAAAGTTATAACAATATGATATTTATAGTCGAGTTTCTAACGGATACTGACAGTTGTAGCTCATGGAGTCATAACTGAACAATTTAGTTTCCTCTAATAAAATTAATACTGAATACTGAATATGGCATAATAAAAATCACCCCTCGCACTATCTCAAACATTGGGTTAAAATTCAAATCATCAAAACAGTACAGTAAATTCGGATTGGATCTGGATTTTACAAAATACAAATATTTTTACATTACGGGCACGTTTATCTGAACCAGGCTTCATTCTCGGTTTTTTGCTCAGTAGATGCTCAATTGACTACAGCGCCTCAACTAAACAGAATTCGAAAAAGTAGTGTAAAGGGCGATTGTAGAGCTAATTATTATCTACACTATTGTTGAAGAAAGTATAGTTCTATCTTTGGCATTTACGGCGCTATGCGATTGCTGCACCGTTGATAGCCAAATGAGCGCTCTTTTTGCTACCAACGGGGTAGCAGCCCCATAGCACCATAAATACAAAAGATAGAACTATACTTTCTTCAACAATAATGTAGATAATAATTAGCTCCACAATCACCCTTTACACTACTTTTTCGAATTCTGTTTAGTTGAGGCGCTGTAGTCAATTGAGCATCTACTGAGCAAAAACCCGAGAATGAAGCCTGATCTGAACTGACAATAATCGAGCATGCTTGTCGTTTAAATGCTATTTAATCCTGTTCCGTGTTGTTCGAACGTGGTCTGTCCAGTTTAGTCCGTTATTCCCGAACGGCAGCTGTTGCCTGTTGCCTATGTTGCCAAAATTGGACCGTGCCAAAATCGAAATCACACCGTACTGATAAAAATCTTTCAATTTTTCGTAATGATAGCAAATTGAATAAAAATAGTTCAATATTTGATAGTTTTTGAATGTTTGTACTCCCTTTTTGAAAATTTGGGAAACGCATATTGGGACACTCTCACTGGGACACTGAGACTGAGACACTGGGATTATAACTCAGGGACTGGGACACTGGAACTAGGACACTGGAGCTGCAACATTGCTGCGACACTAGGGCTGGGAGACTAGGACTGGGACACTACGACAGGAACCTTGGAACTGGGCTGGGAACACTGGGAGGAGAAAAATAAACTACAGGCCAGCCTTTTGCAGGTTTTTGTCATTCCTATAACTAAAAAAAAGGGATTATGGGACTGGCAAACTGGGACTGAGGCACTGGAAATGGGACACTACGATCGGGACATTGGGACACTGGGACAGGAACACTGGGACTGGGACGGTCGAACTCGAACGAACGGACTGGGACTGGCATGCTGGGACTGGGATACTGGGACTAGGACACTAGCACAGGAACCTTGAGACTGTGCTAGGAACTCTGGGTGGAGGAAAACACACTGCAGGTCTGCCTTTTGCAGGTTTTTCTCTTTTCTATAACAAGAATAAAAAGACTCTAGGACTGACAAACTAGTACTGAGACACTGGTACTGAGACACTGAAAATTAGATACTAGGACTGGGACACTGGAACTGGAATACTGGGACTGGAACACTGGGACTGAGACACTGGGACTGGGACACTGGGATCAGGACACTTGGACTGAGACTCTGGGACTGGGACGCTCAGGCTGGGACGCTCAGGCTGAGACGCTCAGGCTGGGGAACTCGGACTGGGACACAGGGACTGTGACTCTGAAACTGTGACACAAAAATCTGAACTGAACTGAAAATACAGAACTGGGACACTAGAACTGGGAAACAGGGGATGCAGCGCTGGTACACTGGTACTAGGACACTAGGACAGGAACTCCGGGCCTGGGACGGGGACTCTGGGAGGAGAAAAACACGATACACGGCCAGCCTTTCGAAGGTTTTTTTCCTTTCTATAACAATAAAGGTGGAACTCTGAGACTGGGACACTGGGATTGGGACACTGGGACTGGAAAACTGGGACTGGGATACTAGTGAACTGGGGTACGGGGACTAGAACCCTAGAACTGTGACACTGGGACTGGTACACTAGAACTGGGACATTGGGACTGGGACACTGGTACTGGGGCACTCCGATTGAGACACAAAACTGGGACAATGGGTCTGGGAAACTGGGACTAGGACGCTAGGACTATGACATTGGGACTGGGACTGGGACTGGGACGCTTCTAAGTAACAAATTCATTTTTAAGGTACACTTGAGAAAGTTTTCACCACTTGCTTTCTAAAATCGAACGTAATACTTGTAATTTCACAAAACTCCGATAAAAGAATCATAAAACTTTTATAAAACTAGAGAGGCCCACATTAAAGAAGGTATTCCAAAATATTTTCAAAGGTCTGCTTATAGTGACTTCCAAGAGTTGCCTAAAGGTATAATAAAACCACCGCAAGCGTTGATGATTTTATGGTTTTCCTCTTGAAGAACAGTTGACTTGACATCATAAATTATTCACAGACTTTATTTCCCGGACCGGTTTGCGTTGAGTTGACTAAGTATCCACAGATATTGCTTCTCTAAAATGGATATAGATAAAAATTGAAGATTAAAATTGTTGCTGCGTCCAATTTGTAGCACATAAATGAGAAATTTTTCATGCCACGTTTCCTGAGCTGGGACTGCGACACTGGGATTGGAGCACTGGGACAGGGATACTAGGACTAAGACTGGGACTGGGACTGGGACTGGGACTGGGACTGGGACTGGGACTGGGACTGGGACTGGGACTGGGACTGGGACTGGGACTGGGACTGGGACTGGGACTGGGACTGGGACTGGGACTGGGACTGGGACTGGGACTGGGACTGGGACTGGGACTGGGACTGGGACTGGGACTGGGACTGGGACTGGGACTGGGACTGGGACTGGGACTGGGACTGGGACTGGGACTGGGACTGGGACTGGGACTGGGACTGGGACTGGGACTGGGACTGGGACTGGGACTGGGACTGGGACTGGGACTGGGACTGGGACTGGGACTGGGACTGGGACTGGGACTGGGACTGGGACTGGGACTGGGACTGGGACTGGGACTGGGACTGGGACTGGGACTGGGACTGGGACTGGGACAGGGACACTGGGACTAAGACTGGGATTGGGACTGGGACTGGGACTGGGACTGGGACTGGGACTGGGACTGGGACTGGGACTGGGACTGGGACTGGGACTGGGACTGGGACTGGGACTGGGACTGGGACTGGGACTGGGACTGGGACAGGGACACTGGGACTAAGACTGGGATTGGGACTGGGACTGGGACTGGGACTGGGACTGGGACTGGGACTGGGACTGGGACTGGGACTGGGACTGGGACTGGGACTGGGACTGGGACTGGGACTGGGACTGGGACTGGGACTGGGACTGGGACTGGGACTGGGACTGGGACTGGGACTGGGACTGGGACTGGGACTGGGACTGGGACTGGGACTGGGACTGGGACTGGGACTGGGACTGGGACTGGGACTGGGACTGGGACTGGGACTGGGACTGGGACTGGGACTGGGACAGGGACACTGGGACTAAGACTGGGATTGGGACTGGGACTGGGACTGGGACTGGGACTGGGACTGGGACTGGGACTGGGACTGGGACTGGGACTGGGACTGGGACTGGGACTGGGACTGGGACTGGGACTGGGACTGGGACTGGGACTGGGACTGGGACTGGGACTGGGACTGGGACTGGGACTGGGACTGGGACTGGGACTGGGACTGGGACTGGGACTGGGACTGGGACTGGGACTGGGACTGGGACTGGGACTGGGACTGGGACTGGGACTGGGACTGGGACTGGGACTGGGACTGGGACTGGGACTGGGACTGGGACTGGGACTGGGACTGGGACTGGGACTGGGACTGGGACTGGGACTGGGACTGGGACTGGGACTGGGACTGGGACTGGGACTGGGACTGGGACTGGGACTGGGACTGGGACTGGGACTGGGACTGGGACTGGGACTGGGACTGGGACTGGGACTGGGACTGGGACTGGGACTGGGACTGGGACTGGGACTGGGACTGGGACTGGGACTGGGACTGGGACTGGGACTGGGACTGGGACTGGGACTGGGACTGGGACTGGGACTGGGACTGGGACTGGGACTGGGACTGGGACTGGGACTGGGACTGGGACTGGGACTGGGACTGGGACTGGTACTGGGACTAAGTATTGCCCCACGAACTTTTTTGCTATTGGGGATAGACGACGTAACAAAATCTGGGAGAGCACCTTGATACATCATAGACCAGCGCACAATGGAAAAAATGAAAAAAAAAACACTCAAAATGAAGTTGAAGTTTTTCATAAAATATTTTTTTTGTATGAATGTGGACAGACCAAATAACTATATTCCAAAATTTCAGAGCTTTAGGAATGATTTTGCCTTTTGGAGAATTTTTCGAATCTTAAGTTTGTGTGATAATTTGCCACATTTTACGTTCAAAGCAAAGCCATGGGTTTATACCAGGGGCTTGCGATGGGTGCCATGTTTTTGTTGCCAACATCCTCAGCACATCTCGACAAGGTTGGCAGCAAATTTACCTGTCAGACGGGCGCTATTTCCTGCATTTCCTGCAAATAGCGCCCTTCGTTAAGTCGACTGTCAAACACCATTCGTTAAGATAAGGATAGCACCCCGCTGGTTTATACCGTCTTTAGACATTACTCTTCTTTATCGACAGACTTCGCAGCCGGCTGTTAGAGTACAGGAAAATTACGGGGCAAGTGCAACAATCCTACTGACTCTAACTAGCAACCACCGCCTAGCCGAGATTCGAACATAAGACGACTGGCTTGTTAGACCAGCGTCGTACCTCGAAGCTAACTGGGCGGCATTCAACGGTAGTTTCGAAAAATTGCGTTTAATCGTATTCTGTTAGGTATTTCCATGCAAAGAAAACGTGATTTGGTATTAATATGGCTATGGATTAGTAACATATTTTGCAGATTGACGAAAATCAAGTACAGTCAGTCCACAATCATGGGTCACACACAATTCTGGGGCATTTTAGCTTTAGCTGCTAATTTCTGCTTAAATATCGCCTAATGATTGATCAAATTATTAGTGCTATCTACGAGTAATAATTTTATCAATTAATTAGTATAATATTTATACATTAATTGGTAGATAATGCTAAACTGACCCACAATTGTTTGTGACCCATGATTGTGGACTGACTGTACACTCTAAAATATATTTTCTACGAAACTCAAAGTAATGACATACATGTGATTTCGCATTTTCAAAGTTGAACATTTCTTTTGGGAACGGAAGGTGACCGTCATTTTTTCATATTGACGTAGGACTACGTCTTACGGCAAGTTTTGAGATAGGGTGTCATTGTCATTGCGTCATTGAAAAATTGGATTATTTTCATATTTTTGCCTTCCCTCGTCAGTGCTTCCCTAGCACGGAGGCAGATGCTGAGCGTGTGTTGGAGCTGGAGCATTCATTTCGCTGTCGTGAAGGAATATCTGGCTGCTGAAGTTCCGGAATTGGCTGCTCGCGACAACGAAACGATCTGACTTATCGTCACTTGCAGCTGGCCATTCGCAACAACGAAGAGTTGAACAAATTGCTGTCCGGTGTCACCACTGCTCAGAAAAGTGTCTTTCCGAACATCCAAGCTGTTTTGTTGCTGCCCAAGAAGATGGAAAAGAAAGCTTCAATTTCCAACATATCACGTCGACAAAATGTTCTTTTAAGGACTAAACATAATGTTCATGAAGATTTGAGGAATTTTCGCTCACTGATTTTAATTCTATTTAATTTAGACTGGTTCTTATTGTTCGCTTCTTATCAAATAATTTCTTCTCGCGCTTCTGTTCGCTTGTTGCTGCTGGTTAAGTTGGCCGTCTCGGAAGGTAAGCAGCAGCCAACAAATATACCAGCTCCAAGTAAATGTGTTCGGTCAAGCGTCAAAATGAATGAAATCATGGTTTTAATAAAATGAAAGAGTTTTAGTAACATCTTTTGCATCTTCATATAAGAATTTGTTCGTGCTTCAAAGAACGGTTTTCGGTAATTGATGAAACCTAGGAAACTTAAGGCTTTTCACTCGGTTTTCTTTAGCAACACAAATTTATCCATCACCAATGCTACAGTAATAATACGTAGCGTAATTTTTCTTTGGCAGCAAAAGGCGAACGGCTCACTGGTAACTTTGCTTTTTTGTTCAGACTGAAATTGAAATGCTCTATTTTATTTAACATAGATGATAGAATGAAGGACCATGAAAAATAGGTGTGGCCGATTTTTGTCACTTGCTCTTATACATAACATGTGGTAAGCCGGCGAATAGCATTATTCAAACGCTAGCTGAGCTACTGCCAACATCGTTTGCCAGGGCAAACGAAAGTCACGCTCGACTCGTGCACGTTTGCAGTTCCCGGTTGGTCGTGTTCATCGGCTACTGAGCGTGTGTTGGAGCTGGAGCACTCATTTCGCTGCCGTAATGGAATATCTGGCTGCTGAACTACTGTAATTGGCAGGAAATATGCTGCTCGCGACAACAAAACGCCCAGAAGCATCCCACGTCACTTGTAGCTGGCCACTTGGAGTGGCATTCCATCGTGATTTAGGACCATACCCGAACAGCTTCGTTGATCGCATAGCTGCTGAGGCTTTCCGGCTGGTCCGTTGCAACAAACCCTGCCTGGTTAGGGGTTATCGGTACTCCAATTTACCGAACAGAGAATTACGTTAAGTGCGTTAGTGCAAGTTTATTGCAAGCTGGAGTTATGATAATCAAACAATCGATCCTTTTAAGGGCCACACAACGATTGAAGAGTTTATTATATTTTCTTGCTTAGTTAATACCATAATAACACAGGCAACGACGGAAAAGTTGAATTTTTCGCCATTGCGGACGACCAACAAATGACGGAAATAAGTTTTCTGGTCACGGGCGACATTTTATGCGACTTCAAAAACGTCTGCAGGTTGTAAATGCTTTATCAGTGTTCTTTTGTAAGCCACAGCAAAGTTGCGTAAAATTTTCAACTTTTTGAAAACTCGCGCGTACCGTCTACCGATTGCCAGAAGAAAAGCACTATTCAACGTAGAAACAGATCATAAAAATTTGTTTACTGTTTGGTTTCGTTTTAATAAAATAGATTCAATCAATTCATGGATATAACTCCAAAATCGGTTGAGGATTGAATGTATACAATGTTACTACTTTGATAAACGTTGCGTATGTAGCTTGGTTGGTAAACGGCTGGATAATACGGAATATAGACCCCATAGTGGTCGTTAGCCTCTTATCCAGTCACTCCGATCCCCACCTCCTCGTGGTACCAGCCGGAATACGAGCAACTTTAGCGGAGATCGGGTAACCAACCCCGGTGGAAACTAAGGTCGTATACTAACCGGGAAGGAGGTAGTGAGTCTCGGCACTATAAGATGGCAGCCCCATCACGAGACTCGGTAGTGTTGCCCCAGTACGGCTACACACCTAAACAACACAAACTAACAACATTCAAGCATATACGGAGCGGAATATTCGGCATCGACCTAGGCGACGGAATAAGGACGACGAATGGAGACTCGGGACTTGGAACTGCAGATCGCTAAATTTCGCAGGTTGCGAGCGGGTGCTGATTGAACAGCTGGAACCCCGCAAACTCGGCATCGTAGCTCTGCAGGAAATCTGTCGCAAAGGAGAGAAGGTATGGAAGACCCGTGGCGGAAAGGCCCAGTTTTACCAGAGCGGTGGCGCTACCAACGAACTGGGGACGGGCTTTGTAGTGCTGGGCGGAATGCAGGATCGCGTGATTGATTGGAAGGCGATCAACGAGAGAATGTGTGTATTGAGGATAAAGGGCCGTTTCTTCAATTATAGCATCATTAACGTGCACTGCCCGCACGAAGGTAGACCCGACGATGAGAAAGAAGCGTTCTACGCGAGGCTGGAGGCTACGTACGACAGCTGCTCGTCACGGGACATCAAGATCGTCATCGGGGATATGAACGCCCAGGTCGGTAGGGAAGAAATGCATAGACCGGTGGTAGCACCCCATAGCCTGCACACCGACACAAACGATAACGGCCAACGATGTATAAACTTCGCAGCTTCCCGAGGCCTGGTGATCCGAAGCACCTTTTTCCCGCGCAAGGATATCCACAAAGCCACCTGGAGATCACCTGACCAACGTACAATGAACCAAATTGACCACGTTCTCATAGAGGGCCGGTTCTTCTCTAACATCACGAACGTACGCTCCCGTCGGGGTGCGGATATTGATTCTGACCACTACCTAGTAGCAGTACATGTGCGCTCAAAGCTGTCCACCGTATACCGGACACGTCAAAGCCGCCCTCCTCGGCTGAACATCAGGCAGCTAGACAACCCACAAGCTGCCGAGAACTACGCGCGAGTACTGCATGAGGCACTGACCTCTTCCGAGGAGTTAGGTGCTTCAAACCTCGAAGACGGTTGGGGCAGAATACGCTCGGCCATCGGAGAGGCCGCTACCGCGGCACTAGGTATTGAGCCTCGGAGTACACAAAATGAGTGGTTTGATGGGGAATGCCAACAAGCGGTGGAAGAGAAAAAAATGCTTGGAGAAATTATCTAAGTATTGCCACTAGAGAGAACCTGGCCAAGTACCGACGAGCTAGGAACCAGTTGACCACGATCCTGAGGAGAAAAAAGCGCCAAAAGGAGGACAGAGATCGTGAAGAATTAGAACAACTATTCCGAGCTAATGACACGCGCAAGTTTTATGAGAAGGTGAACCAAACTCGGAAGGGCTACACACCGAAACCTGACATGTGTAGGGACGAGGGAGGGAATCTAATTACAAACGAGCGCGAGGTGGTCGACAGGTGGAAGCAGTTCTTCGATGAACACCTCAATGGCGAAGTCGCAGAAGGAGGCGGAACGGAAATTAACCTAGGAGCGCCCATGGAAGATAGTGATGTCCTAGCACCTGATCTCCAAGAAGTCAAACGAGAAATCAGGCTGCTGAAGACCAATAAAGCCGCTGGGAAGGACCGCCTACCGGCAGAGCTTTATAAACATGGCGGAGAAACGCTAGCAAAGGCTCTACACTGGGTTATTTCTAGGATTTGGGAGGAGGAAAAGCTACCGGAGGAATGGATGGAAGGAGTGGTTTGTCCCATCTACAAAAAGGGTGATCGGCTAGACTGCTGCAACTATCGCGGTATTACGCTGATAAATGCCGCCTACAAGGTACTCTCCCAGATCCTGTTACGCCGGCTGTCACCGATAGCACAAGGTTTCGTAGGGAATTATCAGGCGGGTTTCATAGGGGCTCGCGCAACTACGGACCAAATTTTTACTATCCGACAGATCTTGCAGAAATGTCGGGAGTACAACGTGCCCACGCATCACATCTTTATTGATTTCAAAGCAGCATACGATACAGTCGATCGAGACAAGCTATGGCAGATAATGCACGAATACGGTTTTCCGGACAAACTGACGCGACTGATCAGAGCTACATTGGATCGAGTGATGTGTTTTGTACGCATCTCTGGGACACTCTCGAGTCCCTTCGAGACGCGACGAGGGTTGAGACAAGGTGACGGTCTATCCTGCATGCTGTTCAACATCGCTCTTGAGGGGGTGATCCGACGAGCGGGCATCGAAACGAGAGGCATGATTTTTACCAAGAGTAGCCAACTTCTAGGCTTTGCAGATGACTTCGATATCATTGCCAGGAACTTTGCGACGGCGGAGGCAATCTACGCCAGACTGAAAGTGGAGTCTAGGAGAATTGGGCTAAAAATAAATGCGTCGAAGACCAAATACATGAAAGGAAGAGGCTCAAAGGAAACAAATGCGTGCCTCCCACGGACGGTAACCGTTGACGGCGACGAACTAGAAGTGGTAGAGGAGTTCGTGTATTTGGGATCGCTGGTGACCGCGGACAACAACACTAGTAAGGAGATCCAGCGGCGCATCCAAGCGGGAAATCGGGCCTACTTTGCCCTTCGTAAAACGCTACGATCAGGAAGCATACGCCGCCGCACGAAGCTAACCCGCCGCACGAAGCTAACAATGTACAAAACCATTATTAGACCGGTAGTTCTTTATGGACTTGAAGCCGTGACGCTGCTTACGGAGGACATACGCGCCCTTGCCGTGTTTGAGCGGAAAGTGCTGCGGACGATATTTGGCGGAGTACAAACTGAAAGCGGAGAGTGGCGGAGGCGTATGAATCACGAGCTACAGGCACTGCTTGGGGAGACTCCCATCGTACATCTAGCGAAAGTTAGCAGGCTACGGTGGGCCGGATACGTCGTAAGGATGCCGGACGACAGTGCGACGAAAATAGTCCTCTTCAACAACCCCACCGGCACCAGGAACAGGGGAGCCCAACGTGCACGATGGCTCGACCAGGTCGAAAACGATTTGCGACTTCTGAGACGACTAGGAAATTGGCGACGAGTGGCCCAAGACCGAGTTGAATGGAGACGAGTGCTTGAAACAGCACGAGCCACCCCGGCTCTATGCTGCTGAAGAAGAAGAAGATGTAGCTTGTATACATGAAGAATCGTAGTATTACATTCATGGATACATCCTACTATCGCTACAAAGAGACTTGCGTGGCCCTACGTCACCTATGCGGTCGTGCCTTGTGCACAACCCCTCTGATTTTTGTTATGTAAAATTCAGTCTATTTTCCAAAAATCATATCCACATTTTGCGTAGATTTGCGCCAAGACTCAAAATATTGAATTTGATTGAACCATGTGTTTTTAGACAATTCCGTTTTGTAATTACTTCTAGCAATACTAATATAGATATTTTTTAAATAATTATTTAACCATTTTCCTTAACTGAAGTTTTTGGAGCGTCTTAGAAGAATACGAAACCTGGAAATTAAATAAAAAGAAAACTTATCCAATTTAATTCTACTATGTATATTTATTCTTGACAGATACGTATTTCCCCTACGACTTGCAGGCTTCCTCAGTGTCTGTTCGAAATAGTGATTACATTGCATTTGAGGATATTAATTGTCAGCAAATTTTTCGTGCACCAGCCTTCAAATGACTCGATCATCTGTTGTAGTATCGAGCAGTCAAGTGCGGTTTTTATAGACAGGTATATCTTGACGTCGTTAGCATAAAACAAGCGGCATTCAGTTGGTAGGACTATAAAGAGCTCGATGATGAATAAAGTAAAAAGCAATGAGCCTAAATTGCTTCCTTGAAGAACTCCCGATAGATTGCAAAACAATTGCGACTCTTTTTGACCGATTTTGACGCATAAACTACGGCCGGTAAGGTAAGACCTCATCTATCTTGTGAATGCAGCAGATATTCCAAGCTTCTCCATCCGATTCAGTAATATTTCGTGGTCGACACGGTCGAATGCAGCTTTTAAATCTGTGTACATCGCATCTACTTGCGCGCCTTTTTCTAAGCTATTTAAACAGAACGAAACAAATTGCGTAAGATTCGTGTTCAAATTGATCATATCAGGCGTTGTGTCTCCGACAGCGACAGAGGCTACTTGTACTTCCGATGCAATAAAAGTGTTGAAGGAATTTTTGAAGCAGGCAGCAAAGAGTTCACATTTTTCACCTGCTGTGTTCGCGCTACAGGTACCCAAAAACATGTTCGCAGGCAGCCTTATCTCGCTTTTCTTAGAATTCACGAACGTCCAGAACAGTTTTGGATTTTTACGCAACTTGGTTTGAATGCGTGAGGCAAATCGTTTGTATAGCGATCGTTTGTAAGCTCTGTAGTTACTGCTCGCTATATTAAATTGTTGCTTTGAAAAAGTACAGCGGAGCCTGGTATATTTCCGTAGGGCAGAAGACCTGAGACGCTTCAAAAACCGCAGATGAGCGTCACCCCACGCTGGTTTTCGAGGGGATTTGCTGGTGGGCACACAATTAGAGATAAGACGTGTCATAATTTGAGTGAAATGACTAACAGCATCATTAACATCCGTGAATCGGTCAAGGCAACGCCAATCAACACGAGCAATAGCTTCGGTAAGAGCGGGAAAGTCTGCTCTTCGAAAGTCCAACTCTCTTACGAAACTAATCTTCAGCTGACCGATTTCTGTTCGAGATCGAGAGCGGGAACAACATATAACTTTCTCATCATAATTAAGAACAACTAAACCGATTGATTTCAGCACCTTTCAAACAAGTTGTTAATGTTTTTAAAAACGGTAATTAGGACCGTGATCTGAATTTAGAAAAACTCATAACTTGGGATAACTCGAGTCTTTCGACCCGATCTCAATTTTTTCAAGTAGAGCCCACATTAAATTAACTTTGGTTACTGCTAGGTACCCGAGCAGGAGCGAAGAGCAAAATAATATCAAAATGTATTATGGAAATCGAATAACTCATATCAAAATTAGGTCTTGTTTTGGCTGACATAGTTGGTAAAATAACAAAAAATAATATCAAAATTTTGCTCCTTTAAGGCAAAAACAATAACTACTTGTGTTATTTGAATAACATAACAATAACATGACTATATTCAGAGTATGGAATAACATATTTTAGTATTATCAAGGTATTGAATGACTAATGCAGTAGCATGTGAGATATTTAAAAATCATTTTATAAAATATTTATAATCTAAAATCTGTTTAATCAATAAAATAAAATTTTATTAACATATTGAATGTCATTTTAAGGTCATAATATGATATGATAACAAAATCAGTTATTAACCACTGTTTTAATTATCTACTCTATAACAAAATGTGTTATCAATGTATCTCCATAACTAGTCAATAACAAAATATAGCATTATAACACAGTTTGATATTGTTTTTTATATTATTTTGCTCTCCGCTTCTGCTTGGGTAGAGGCTCATATTTAAGTCTAAAAAAGCCTTATCATAAGGCCACTATCACCATGGATGCAACCAACTTTATCACAATTTGCCAGTAATATCCCATGGTCGCCACAACCGAAAGCATTCTTCAGACCACATAAAAATGTCCCTTCTGGATTGCAAACCACAATAACGCCTGATTTAACACCTTTTTAAAACTAGAGCATGGACTTAAACACTCCTGCATTCGCTGGCTATGCCTGTGCGAGGATGGTCCCCCTCCCTAGGGAACGTAGCAAGTCACAGTTGTACAGCAGCCAAGTGAGAAATAGCATATTGCATTCATTTCCTTCTCCATCAGTTTTCAAATTCCACTTTGTCTTCAACGCCGGACAGGCGTTATTTATTTTTAGCGAATATTTTTTTTTGCCGGCACTTTTTCCTGTGAGCATTGCAGCACATCATGGCCCAAGTGCACAAAAGCGAATCGGAAGGCTTATGAGTAGATGAGCAGAAGTGATGCTGCCGTGCCTGGCAAACAGAGGAGAAGCACAACTAGCAGCTACTGTGTGGCAGTACGGAGGACGTTCCTAATGCATTCCACGTAGGACACCAGTCTTAATTCACCTGATATATTCTTTTTTTGTTCCAAGTTACGGCTTTGTGTCTGCCTGCCGGTTTGGTTAGCTAGCCGAACTTTGACTAATGTGGCATTGAAAAATGTATTTATAACAATTAGTTTTAGATTTTCATAATCCTGTCATTGCATTTTGAAATGGATTAGAGTAAGTGATTTTGGTCTTCAGTTAGGAAAAGCTTTTAGTTAATACGTGAAGCTACAAGCTTCACGGGAAGGTCGGGGGAAGGCCCTGAAATCTGCCGGATTGCCTGCACCAGAAAAGTAATCTCAGCTGAGTCGCAGTAAAATATGACACCGTTCGGGAGTGGGGAAAAAAGTTTGCGATAAATTGCGCGTTCGCCGCGAACGAGAAAAAGTCCACTTTTCAACGGCGAAGGACAGACAGCCAAACAAATACAGTTTTAAACGGGTGCACTTTTTGGCTCCCGCGTGTGCAATTGTGCGCCCTCCGGGACCGGGCGACGCCGGAACGGCGCACGACGCGGAAACGGAGGCCCATTGAGCCGGACGGAACAATTTTAAAACTTTCTGTCCCGAGCGCACCGAACCGCGTCGCATCGCACCGCACCACTCGCGCTCATGTGAGTGCATGCAGCAGCCCCATTGGTTCGGTGTTGTGAAAAATGTGAAATTCAGACAAAGATGAAGTTTCGTGAGAAATTAAAACGTGTCCTACATGTGGATTTTTATCGCCTGTTCCGTGTGTGATTATCGCCGAGATTTATGGGCTTGAGAAGTTTCATTTTTCACACTTCTGGCGGTGCGGGTTTTTTTTCTCTCTCTCGGACGTGGAGAGCTGCGTTTACTATTGCATAAGCCGCCACCCCCCTGCCGGACTGAATTGTGAATAATAATGGGGTGGAGAAAAAAACTATTGAATAGCCGCGTACTGGCAGCCAGCACACACCACCAAATGAAGTACGAAGATTGGTTGTGTAATAGAAATTCAAATTGAAAGGGTTTGAGAGACCGGCTTATATAAATTATGATGTATGGAGCTTGACTGGCTTTCACTTTTTCTAGATACTAACTTGCATTATTTTTAATCTAGTCGATATGTTCCTTGTTAGATTGTTTTTCGTGACCAGAATGTAGTTTACCGAGCGCCTCCATCGCGTGTGCAATAATGGAGGCGCATGGTCATCTTGGAACTTTCCCTCACATACGCAGTAATAAGTTTAAAGTAAAATAGTTGAACTGAGTCAAAGTATTGAAAAATAAAAATCAAACACTTTGAAAACTCATAAACAGATCATTGACACGATGGAGAAATTAAAGTCAAACTGCAAAATTCCATTATGAATACAAAATATATTTTATAAAATAAGTTGAAAGCAGCTCAAGTTGCACTTTTCATTCATTGCACTCGTTTTTTTTATCCATGACCTAACTCAAGCCGGCTTCCGCGAGTAAAATTTATAAACATATCTAGTGAACGTTAATAGTGATAAACGATTCAAAACACGTTTCGGAGCCATAATGCTAGCAGGGCAGAGCGGGTGACTGAAAGAACCTCGCATCTCTCTGTTCCTCCGCTTTCTGTAGACGTGTTCTGCTGCCTCTCAGTCTCAGTCTCGGCGTTGTTCGGAGGTTGGAACTTGCAACAGAACACGCTGGGAGCAAAATTGATGCTGCTTTATCGCGCGAAGCAATGCCGAGTGTAGCCAAAAGCCAGTCACTTGGAAAACAGTTCAAGTTTACAAATAGCCAAACAAGATACGTACGTAGCTGTAAAATATATGTTTTTTGAAACCCGCCGGAGGAAAAAAAAGGATTGTAAAACAATACTATATTTTGCCGGCTATTTGATGAGTGAGCGAGTAAGTAATTCCAATTGATTTTTCCGCTGGAAAATTGACCAGATTTTTTCACACAACGGTTCGCTTTCATTGTTTTTCGACTCCGAAAACCTCGTTGAATGAATAAACCATGTAGATAGAAGTAAAAATATATCATCGAACGAGTAATGAATTCGGGAGGGCAAATAAAATACAATGCAATGCGGCAATGGTGGAAGCATCGTGATTTGAGGTCGAGTCGATACATCGGTACATAGGTACTTACCAAGAATTCCTAAACGAAAATTGACTGTAACAACGATCACGTGACCGTAGCTGGCCAGTACGGAGCCGTCGTACGGATTGCCGGAACCCCAGTCGTACGCTTCGCCGTGGATGTAGAAAAAGATGGAGTAGGGCGCTTCCAGTCCTCGGCTTCCTGGAAGACGCGAAAAATAAAAATCGAGTTTGATATAAGGTCGGGACTCACTCAGTTACTTATGTGGAATGTTTTGGAATAATTGTGGAACACTTCTGTTTGCCCTAATTTGTTTTACCTTTGTTATAGTATATAACAAAGGTTTAGAAATTGGTCGAAAAACACGAAACTGATCTGAGGCCCGGAGGGCCGAATCACATATACCAATCGATAGAGCTCGACGAACTGAGCAATGTCTGTGTGTGTGTATGTGTGTGTGTATGTGTGTGTGTGTGTGTATGTGTGTGTGTGCAGCTTATTTTCTATCGCCTGTTTCTCGGATATGGCTGAACCGATTTATGCGTTATTAGTCTCATTTGAAAGGTATTATTGCCTAGTATATCACTATTGAATTGCTTCGTGGTCCGATGTTTCGTTTAAAAGTTATAAGCAAAAATGTGAAAACTACGTGACACGGTTTTCTCCGGAAGCACACAACCGATTTCAATGATCTTAGTACCAAATGAAAGCTCTTGCTAAATTATAAAAATTTTCAGGAAGTTTTATTGAAAACAAATAAGTAGTTTAAAAGTTATGCTTAAAAACGTGTTTTGACAAGGTAATAATTATCGCCTGTTTCTCAGAGATGGCCAAGCCGATTTATGCACTATTAATCTCATTTGAAAGGTAATATAGCCGGATAGATCACTATTGAATGGTTTTTTGATTGGACTTTTAGTTTGAATGTTAAGAGTAATTGAAATTACACGTTAAAATTTACAATACTTTGTAACGATTTTAACCAAGATAATTTATCTAGTTTCAATTGTTTTAGTATTAAACGAGAGGTCTTAACACTGCAAATGTATTTACCAAATTTCATAAGGATTGGTTCTACTGGTCAAAAGATATTTAAAAATGATTGATGAAATTTATTCAAGAAAATTTTAATGACCAAACCTTTAATTGGACTAAACATTTAAAACAGAATAATATAGTAAAAATGTGTAATTTTTCAACGGATGTTTCTTTGCAGCAGTTAATTAATAAAATATAGCACATTTTCTTACACTTTTAGGGTGACCGTGAATCCACCTAATAGGGTGACACAAATTTTTGTTTTTTACATGCGTCCAAAAAAATAGCGTCTTCACAAAAATTCTAGAACACTAAAATAAGCAACTTTGCTGCATATAGTAACTATCTGTTTCTTACTGGTTGCGAAATTTAATGATCTGTTTGAAGAAACCACTTTAAAATCAAGCAAAGCAAAGCCATGGGTGTAAACGTCCTTCAGAACTTGACCCTTCTTTATCGACAGACTTCGCAGCCGGTTATTAGAGTACAGGAAAATTACGGGGCTAGGGCAAAGATCCTATTAACTCTGTAGCGACACCGATCAGTCGAGATTCGAACATACAATGACTGGCTTGTTAGGCTAGCACCCCGAAGCTAACAGCCACTTTAAAATCAGATCTGCTCAAAAATTCGGTATACGATGTTTTCATTGCTTTCCTATATTCTATAAAGTAATTTATAGCTTAAATTACACTTTGAAAATTGTTTATCGCTAGGATGCATATGGATGATAACTAGCACAGCGTTAACAAACAGTTGAATTAAATTCCGAAGACGTGTCGATTTCTTAATGATCATTTCCAGCTCAAAACGCTAAGCGCAAAAAGCCAGTTTTTACTCGACTATTTTCGATTGGAATTGGAATTTGAATGTGAAAATAGTTTCTTTCTAAACCTAATATTTGACGAGCAGCATTCCAAAAGGTCTCTTTGCGACTCGTCCCTTACGGTTATTACGGCGGCATAAATGCACTTGAATGCGTCTATTTTGCATGAAACGGTTACTGGTGTTATTGGAAAGCTTATCCTTTAGAATAATTGGGTTGAAATCTATTTATTCCGCCGTAATAAGCATAAGAGAAGAAACGCAAAGAGAATCTCTCATTTGCACATTGGACCTGTTGACATGTTGGTCGAGATTTCCAGGTTTATCTGTAAGTAAAACATAAAAAGTTTTGACAAAACGGGTCTTTTTTTAAAAAGGAGGTACTACCACTAATCGTACCACTTATGGAGGTATCAATCGGCACCAAATCTAAGATTTTTGCTTTCTGACCTAAAATGAACAATCTGACAAAATTTGGTTCAAATCCGTGAAAGTCGATTACACGGTTATCGGATACTTTGTATGTGTTGACTCCAATAGATAATTTTGAGATTTCACAACTGAATAACTTGAGAACGGCTGGGCCTAAGAAACAGTTTATATAAGAATTTAGTTCAAAGTGATGCGTATATAATTTGACTCTGTCAGTTTTATGAAAATTACAAATTCAAATACAAATCAAACATAATATTTTAACTGAAAATGCCTATGTCAAATGACATATAAGATGGTATAACAAAGGTTCCTTTCACCACTAGGTGGATTAAATCGGGTTTTTCTTTACTTTTTCAGCAACTCAACCATAAAATACAATTCCAACCCAAGAAAGTCACCGTAATGTTAACGACAGTCCAAGAACTAACAAACCAAGCAAAAGCAAATCATAACGACGCAACTTTTCAGCCAGATTAACCCCATCATCGTGTCACAAACAGTATTCAATTCCAAACTCCGCCTTTCACACATCATCCGACAGAATGAATGAAAAAAAAACACAAAGTTGATAATTTAATTTCTCTCTCTTGAATATCATAATTACTGACACAGAACAAACCGGAGAGTCGTTTTTCCTTCCGTCGTTTCCTTCACGAGCAAACGCAAACTTTTTGATTAACTTTTGCTCTCCGCACCGTACAACTTCCAAACCATCCAAATCATCATCGCAACGAGAGTCCTGCCTGACAGACAGCCAGGCAGTCCGGGAGTCCGTGAGTGTTCAGATTGCTATTACCGAAAAAGTAAATACAACCCCATTATGCTTATCGTGATCGTTTCCGTACGGGGGCGGAGGAACCACACCCGATAGCAGCAATAGTGGCTACAATTCCTCAGTTTCAGCTTTGCTGCACTGCACTGTTACGGACTGACCAAAGCTGACCGAAAATTGTCCTTCGCCCGACCGCATCGTCGTCGGCCCAGTTTCTCTTTCCGAGTATGCGGGGGAAAAGTTTTCCGTTACAACTTAAGACCGTTCGAAGATTGCTTGCCCTAGCAATAGCAGCGTCTAGTGTCGAATCGTAGCAATGAATGGTTTTGGTTGGGAGCGTAGCAAAACGAATTGCGAACGGCTGCATAGAAGTCGGTTTTTGTGGCCGCAAAAGGAATAAAAAATATCGTCTTATTTCCGTGAAAGGCAAATGATAGAGAAGCCAAAATGTTGAAGTTGAAATTCAATTATCATTTATCATTTGATGTGGGAGAAAAATGTGCGGTTTTGTGGCAGGCAGGCAGCCAGGCAGACGAAGAACAGTGGGTTCCCATTTAAGCATTTCGAACAGCCCGAAGACGGTATCAGCCCGGGCTGGCACCGGATTGAAACGAACGAATGAAGATCTCGATAACGGTGCTCAACCGGCGTTGGGAAATTGGCTGTATAATGATCAAAAAATGGTTTTAAAGTACTTTCGAGTGAGGTGCACCTGAAAGCTGACAATCGAATGCTTCCTATCAGTGAGTGGTGCGTTAGTTTTATGGGGTAATGGTTTTTCAAATGATCGGGAATAATTTTTGAAAGACAATTTTCGAAATTGCTGTAAATTCTATTGATGAAACAAATTCTTCAAAGTTTAAATATTTAGACAGTAAATTTCGAATAATTTTCTGCATTTTTTTCAAAGTCATCAGTATGTAGTTGAAATTGATTAAATTACAATTGAATTTTTAATTTGCAAATTGTGAATGTCTTTACTGACAAATCTAAATTAGTTAGTATTTTATTTATTTATTTATTTATTTACTAGCTAACCCGAAAAAACTTCGTAATGCCACAAATTAAACTGTGTTGTACATAAATCGTGAATCTCGAAAGACCTTTGTCACAATCTCGGGTTTTGCAAGTTTCTGAGAAGCTCAACATTAGATGATTCAATTTAACAGTTACGTAACGCATGGGTAATTTAATATGCAAATTTGCCAATTTTCGTCACAGTAAAGCAGAAAACAAACCCCCCCCCCCGTTTTGCTCAGCCAGATGTAATAAAGCGGATAGCACTTAAATCTTCGCAGTGATTGTATAACATTTTGCCGAATACCATTCCGCGAAAAACTTTACCATTTTGCAAGGGTTATCCACTCCAAACTCACTGTCGCTCGTTCGGACCCAACTGAAGAAAAGTAATAGAGGTCAGTAGACCTAGGAAAACGAATAAACCAGGACAGAGGTGATTTCTGCGGGAGGGACTGCCCCCAAGATACAAACATTGTTGATGAAGTGGAAGGTTCGGTACAACCACAGATGCACGAAATAGTTCGGTACGGCCATTAGTAAATAAAATGATTCTGTATGAGACAGAATTGAATGATCTGGTTTGACCATAGAAAAATGAAATGCTTCGGTACGTTCATTGTTGAATAAAGTATGGCAATGTCGTTAGCGTCGGCCCATCACGATTTTACAGTTACAGTTTATGATTCATGAAATGCGTTCATCGAGATAAATATTGAAAATATATTGCATGTGTTGTGCTTCATACAAAGACCATAGAAAAATCCGTAAGCAATCGCGTTGAGCAGGCGAGTCGAGCAGTCGAATCAAACAATCGAGTTAAGCAGTTTGTCGAGCAGTCTAGTCGAGCAGTTAATCAAGCTGTTCAGTCAAGTAGTCTGGTTGAGTAGTTGAATCGAGTGGTCGAGTCAAGCAGTCAAGTCGAGCAGTTAAGTCGAGTAGTCTAGTCGAGCACTTGAGTCGAGTAGTCGAATCAAATGGTTTAGTCAGGCAGTCGGGTCAAGCGGTTTAGTCGAACAGTTGAATTGAGTAGTCCAGTTGAGCAGCTGAGTCGAGCAGTCGAGTCTAGTGGTTCAGTCGAGCAGTTGAGTCGAGTAGTCCAGTCGAGCAGTTTAATCGAGCAGTTAAGCCGAGTAGTTCTAGTCGAGCACTTGAGTCGAGCAGTCGAATCGAATAGTTTTGTCAAACAGTCGGGTCAAGCGGTTAAGTCGAAAAGTTGAGTCAAGCAGTTCATACGAGCAGTCGAGTCGAGCAGTTTAATCGAGCAGTCAAGTCGAATAGTCCAGTCGGACGCAGTTGAGTCGGATGTCGAAACGAATAGTTGAGTCGAGTAGATGAATCGAGCAGTTAAGTCAAGCAGTTGAGTCGAGCAGTCCAGTAGAGCTGTTCAATCAAGCTGTCAGTTGAGTCGAGCAATCAATCGAGTAGTCTAGTCGAGCAGTTTATTCGAACAATCGGGTTAAGCAGGTGAGTCGAGCAGCCGATTCGAATAGTCCAATCGAGTAGTTGAATCAAGCAGTTCATTCGAGCAGTTGAGTCGAGCAATTGAGTCGAGTAGCCCAGTCGAGCAGTTGAATCAAGCAGTTGAGTCGAGCGTCGAATCGAATATTTAGTCGAGCAGATGATTCATGCTGTCCAGCCAAGCAGTCCAGTCGAGCAGTCGAATCGAACAGTCCAGTCGAGCAGTTCAATCGTGCAGTTAAGTCGAGCTGTCGGGTCGAGGAGTAAGTCAAAAAAATGTGTCAAGCAGTCGAATCGAGTAGTTAAGTCGAGTAGTCCACTCGAGCAGTTAAATCGAGCTGTTCAGTCAAGCAGTCAAGTTGATCTGTCTAAAAAAGCAGTTGAGTCGGGCAGTCGAATCGAACAGTTCAGTCGAGCAGTTGAGTCGAGCTGTCCAGTCGAACAGTTCAGTCGAGCAGTTCAGTTAAGCAGTCCAGCAGTCGACCAATGAGGTGGCTGAGAATACAACCCATTGCTACGAAATAATAACGTCCTGTCAGGGACCTGTTTATTTACCGATAACCCTCTTATGACGTCCTGTCAGAGACCTGGTTTTTGGTACAGACATAAGCCTCTTATATAAATAGATTATATAAATAGATTATTTTTCACGCAATCAGTTCAAGATAATCCAGAAACTCCAGATACAACGATGTCAAAAGAGGAAAGCTTTTGGCTTAAACGTTTCTCTAAGACTTGACCCTTTTTTATCGACAGACTTCACAGCCGGCTATTAGAGTACAGAACAGTTACGGGGCTGGTGCAAGATTCCTACTGACTCTATCTATCAGCTCCGCTTGGCCAACATTGGAACATTCGATGACTGGCTTGTTAGACCAGCAACGTACCTCGCATCTAACTAAGCGGCGATAAAGTAGCTTGATAAAATAAATTATCTTATATCAAGGTATCCCTGATAATTGGCTACATGACAGATGGGAGAGCTGGGATGCCAATAGGAGGGGGAGGAGGAACGTGAGTATGATTGTATATTCCGCCATAACTCCGGAATGCCTGGACCGGTTTTACAACAACCTTGGCACACACGTTTTTTAAATAAAACAATCAGCGCGGGAGGGCTAACAAAAGGGGTAGGCGATCTCTTACAAGTAGGGAAAAGGTTCAAATGGGTAAAGAGGCCCGTTTCTCTTGCATTTGAAACGATAGCAGTTGTACAAGTGGTTGAACGTCAAGAGGGAATTTCTGAAAGGGGGAACAGAGTGGTCATTGACGAGGGTGAGGTTCAAAAACGTAACAAAAGGCATTGTCTTGCTCTATAAGGATTGCTGAAAAGAAGACAGATCTATAAGTAGCTGGTGGAAAACAGGAGAGGGGAGCTGACAAAGGGTAGAAATATTCAAATGGAGATTGAGCAAGATTGGGCAGTCAGCTAGTATTACTATGATTTGCAATGTTTACAATAATAAATTGAAAAAAATAAACTCCTCAAATGTCTCGAAAACGGTTACGTTTTAAAAATTATTACTATGAGCATCTTCGTTGTAAATCACTTAAACAATTGTCATTCATATTAAAAATTCATATGTTACGTAAAAATCTCTGGTTTGCAAAAACTTATCCGGATACGATTTTATAAATGTATAAATGAAAGTAAATACGCTCATTTTAAAAATAAGTCTTGAATCAAAATGCTGCCAATATCTTTGGAAGATGTCTCTCTCCACCTGTCAAACATGTAGATAAAATTTAAACCGAATCAGAAAGTTTCAAATTTTGCTATTAACTTATTTTCACATGGAACTGCATGTCTAGCGCAAAATAGTAGGTATGACACAGCTCATCGTAGAAATATCTACTTGCAATGGTAAGAGAACACAGCTTTCACTGCTCCCCATAATTTGCTCTCAATAAATTTAAACTTTCCATTATTACCTCTAGCTAATAAGTCATTGGCCGCCACGTAGGTGTAGGTACAGTGTGCCGACACAATGCCGAATACCTCTTCGTGCCATGAAACGTACCACTACGTCAAGGCGGGTGCCAAAAGGAAACAAAACTTAAAAACAAAAATATTTTCATAGCTTGAAAAACTTTTAGCATCCACCGTTTTATGATAAATGGCAAGATGGGTCTCCTCTGGAAACTTTTCACGGGAGCTTCACCATGCACAGTCATTGTCTGTTTGTTATACCTGCTTACGTGAGTAATTTTTGCTGAATTCACGCTCGTCGCCATTTTTGTGAGTCATTTTTTTTATAGTTTAATAGCAATATTAGCCAAATATTTTCTTTCAAACTTTATCAAAGCTCAATGTTGTTTTTGAATATTACCAGGCAGCAAATTGACGAAATTGTGAAGCGCCGGCTATTAAAATATTAAAGTCACTTTCAAATGGGGCAGTTCCGGTGTTTCGACTGTACGGAAAACAGACGGCCTATCTTAAATTCCGAACGTTGGAAATAACCTAGCTGGGATGAAAAATGACTGCCGGAATTGTTTCCTTCCTGACGCTGACGGTAGCTTCCTGAGCTTGGAATCCGGAATACAGTGAACTGCAAACCGGAGGTATGTGCTGGGGGTTAGCCTTTTTCTTTTCTCTTCCAAAAATAGCATTTTTCCATCCATCGTACGGCTTGTCTGTTGGCAATTCAATCAATATTTTTCAGTCGTTTCATCGTAAACTCTGCATCATCCAAGTTTGGTTGCTTGAAGATGATTTGACGTTTAAGGAGCAGAAAGAAAAGAGTTTTTAGAAAAAGATAAATCTGTTCCATTTAGTTTTACTATTTATTTTTTGACAGATAGGTATGTATTCCTCAACAAACATTTTTGTTTAACAGTAGCTTGTTCGACTACTGTATAGCTAATACCAGTTGAATATGGGCTTGATAAGCTGTTATACAACAAAAATGTTCCTTGAGTTTGCCTTGTCAGTGTTTGCACTAGAGTGCCCAAACTGGGGCGCACTGCGGAACAAGTCCCATCTACTCTTTAAATTTTGATATAAAGCACAATAATTATAATTTCTGTAATCCACAACTTTTAAGTCCAATTTAAAACCAATTTAAATAATTTTAAATTTTAAGCCCAATTGTAAGTTAGATGATAGCAGAATATTCCAAACAAAAGCCAGAAAATTATGTTGTCTTAAATTTTTAAATTCTTTCAATTTCTATTCTAATCTTTTAATGATAAAACCTTCATTAGAAGTAAATTGTATTTGCATATTCGTCGATGAATTCCCGATAGACCTAGAGGTAGTTCGTCTCTTCCTATTCTTAGAGACAAAAAAAAACGTGACAAAACTCTGGACAACGAAAAAAAAAGAGGGAAAACCGTGAGAAAAATGGCGACTCAATGAGAAGGAAAACGAGACATAAAAGAAGAAAACAGCGAAAGAGAAGCGAGCGGGAGAAAAAAGGGAAAACGAAGGAAAAAAGTAGACTGGACAAACATGACGGAGAACATAAAATAAAAGCAGAAAACTGAGAGAAAAGAATAAAAAAGAAAAAAGAAAACGAGAAAACGAGGAACAAAATGAGGACAAATTTATTCATCTATTTACTTATCCTCAACTCCTCAATCCTCAATTGGACAGAAAAAAAGAAAAAAACCATATAGAAAAGTAAAAAATCGGAATAGAAAAGAAGGAAGAGAAAAGGACAAAATAAAGGAGCAGGAAAATCGAGAAACAAGAACGGAAAAAAGAGAACAAGAACAGATATGAAGAAAGATAAATTAAAACGGGATAAAACGAAAACCAGAACGTGACAGATTGGTTTGATGGGGAATGCCAACAAGCGGTGGAGGAGAAAAAAACTGCTTGGAAAAATTTTCGAAGTATTGCCACTAGAGAGAACCTGGGCAAATACCGACGAGCTAGGAACCAGTTGACCACAATCCTGAGCAGGAAAAAGCGCCAAAAGGAGGACAGAGATCGTGAAGAATTAGAACAACTATTCCGAGCTAATGACACGCGCAAGTTTTATGAGATGGTGAACCAAACGCGGAAGGGCTACATACCGAAACCTGACATGTTTAGAGACGAGATAGGGAATCTAATCACAAACGAGCGCGAGGTGGTCGACAGATGGAAGCATTTCTTCGATGAACACCTGTCGATGAACGAATGTCACAGAAGGAGGCGGAACGGAAATTAACCTAGGAGCGCCCATGGAAGATAGTAATGTCCTAGCACCTGATCTCCAAGAAGTCAAACGATAAATCGGGTTGCTGAAGACCAATGAAGCCGCTGGGAAGGACTGTCTACCGGCGGACGCTAGCAAAGGCTCTACACAAGGTTATTTCGAGGATTTGGGAGGAGGAAAAGCTACCGAAGGAATGGATGGAAGGAGTGGTGTGTCCCATCTACAAAAAGGGTGATCGGCTAGACTGCTGCAACTATCGCGGTATTACGCTGTTAACCGCCGCCTACAAGGTACTCTCCCAGATCCTGTTACGCCGGTTGTCACCGTTAGCACAAGGTTTCGTAGGGAATCGTGCAACTACGGACCAAATTTTCACTATCCGACAGATCTTGCAAAAATGTCGGGAGTACAACATGCCCACGCATCACATCTTTATTGATTTCAAAGCAGCATACGATACAGTCGATCGAGACAAGCTATGGCAGATAATGCACGAACACGGTTTTCCGGACAAACTGACGCGACTGATCAGAGCTACATTGGATCGAGTGATGTGTTTCGTACGCATCTCTGGGACACTCTCGAGTCACTTCGAGACACGGCGAGGGTTGAGACAAGGTGACGGTTTATCCTACATGCTGTTCAACATCGCTGTTGAGCGGGTGATCCGACGAGCGGGCAGCGAAACGAGAGGCACGATTTTTACCAAGGGTAGCCAACTTCTAGGCTTTGCAGATGACTTCGATATCATAGCCAGGAACTTTGCGACGGCGGAGGCAATCAATGCCAGACTGAAAGCGGAGTCTAGGAGAATTCGGCTAAAAATAAATGCGTCAAAGACCAAATACATGAAAGGAAGAGATTCAAAGGAAACAAACGCGCGTCTCCCACGGACGGTAACCGTGGACGGCGACGAACTAGAAGTGGTACAGGAGGTCGTGTATTTGAGATCGCTGGTGACCGCGGACAACAACACTAGTAAGGAGATCCAGCGGCGCATCCAAGCTGGAAATCGGGCCTACTTTGCCCTTCGTAAAACGCTACGATCAGGAAGCATACGCCGCCGCACGAAGCTAACAATGTGTAAACCCCTTGTTAGACCGGTAGTTCTTTATGGACGAAAGCGATTTACGACTTCTGAGACGACTAGGAAATTGGCGACGAGTGGCCCAAGACCGAGTTGAATAATGACGAGTGCTTGAAACAGCACGAGCCACCCCGGCTCTATGCTGAAGGAGAAGAAGAAGAATAAGAAAAAAAAAGAACTGATAAAAAACAAAAAAAGTTAACTTTAACGTTAACAGTTACCGGGACAGAAAACAAAAAAACGAGACTGCGAAAGAGGAAAAACGAGTCTGAAAATGAGAAAAAACGGAAACCAAAAAGAGGTGAACAAGTGGATCAAAATCAGGACTTAAAAGGGCGAAAACGGGACAGGAAAAGAAGAGAAAAAGGAAACAGCGGGTAGAAAAAAGGGAAATTAAAAAAGGAGAGTAGAGGAGGGTATACGAGACAAATGGAGAGAAGACGGAACAGAACTAAAAATGGAACATGGGGAATAAAAAGAGGAAAAACGAGGCAAGAAAGGAAACACGGAACACAAAACAAGATATACCCAAAAGGAAAAAAAAAGCGAGAGAGCAAAGAAAATGAGCAAAACGACCACATGAAAACAAACGGTGTATAGCCATGGAAAAAATTCCTGCCTCCTAAAACCCCCGAATGTCAAATTTGGTTCCTTTTGCTTGATTAGTTCTTGAGTTATGAGAAAATTTGTATTTTATTTGTATGGGAGATCCCGTTGCTAAAGAGGGGAGGGGTCTCAATTTACCATAGAAAAAAATTCTTGCCTTTGATTGAATTTGATTTCATTTGCTTAATTAGTTCTATAGTTATGGAGAAATTTGGATTTCACTTGTATGGGAGCTCCCCCTCTTAGAAGGGGAAGGGGTCTCAGAATATAATAGAAAAAAATCCTGCCTTCTAAAACCCCCACATGCCAAATTTGGATCCATTTGCTTGATTAGTTCTCGAGTTTTGAGGAAAAGTGTGTTTCATTTGTATAGCAACCCCCCTCTTACGCCCTCCATAAAATTACTCTCTTACCTCCTCGATAAAATTGCTGGTCGAATCTTTCATTCAAACGTTACACTTCTATTTTCGTTTTCACAAAGTGCTACCCAGTCCCAGTATAGTAAACAAAAACGTAGTCCTACGTCAAAACGAAAATTTGCGGTGAAAAATGGAAAAAGGGACGTGAAACGTCTTAATACGGGTAAGAAATTTACAAAAGATGAGGAAGACGAAAAAATTGGACAAGAAACGAGTTAAAACGAAAGAATGAAACAAAAAACACCTAACAGAATAAAAGATTCACGAAAGAAAAAGAGGAGTAACGGAAGGAGAAAGAAGAGAAGTGAGAGCAAAATCTAAGAAAACGGTACAAAAAAGAAAAGAAAGAAGCCAAAAAGTGGAAAAACGGGACTGGAAAATGAAAACAAAGAACAGGTGGGAGAGTAGGGCGAAATATGTCAATACTAATTTCAAGTAACGGGTGGCAACTAAAATTTTGGAATTTTTTCGCGGCCCTTATACTCAACAACAAACGAGCTCAGAGAGAAATGAGAGTATGTGTGTGTTAGCTCTCTCTCTCTCCTCTTTTTGTTGATACTTTTTGTTTTGCTTATGCTTGCCCAGTCTTGCTAAAAATAGCGTCGTAACAAGGAGAATTTCAGGAGCGTGTTGTACACTTCTGCGAACTGCAACAGAAATCTCGGCAAAAAGTATACGGTACAACATTTAGAAAGCAAATATGTTGTGGCTTCGACTGTTTACCATATCCTAAGATGCCCAAAAACTATTCGCAAGCAAAGTAGTGGAAGACCAGTTAAAATTATGGACGCAGAAGGACATCGTTCTCTTTCTCGTTTCTTCATCAACAAGCCCTCTGGTTTTGCTATCAATTAAAATGCACCAGACGAATGTTTGAAGAAAATTTTGATCCCGTTTCTACAAAAACATCATGCAGATGGACATCATATGTTTTGGCCGGACAGAGCATCATCGCATTACGACAAAAAAAACAATCTTTCCTGAATACCAATTCGATCCCGTTTTTACCCAAAAATCACGATCCGAAAAATCTATCTCAGTGCGCCCAATCGAAGATTTCTTCGAGATTTTGAATTCCTTGGTGTACAAAAATAACTGAAGAACCACGAATTGCAAGTAGTTGAATGGCAGAATCAAGAGATGCATTCGCAAAGTTGACATGACGGCCGTACAACGCTCCTGTTTCGACGTCAAACGAAAGCTTCCCCGAACAGCCGATTACGGACCGTTTTCAAATGTACACTAATTTTCTTTCAACAATGGATAATGTATCTTTAATTTCGGTAAATTAGATCTTCTTGATGTATCTTTGTCTTTTTTTGACAGCTTGAGAAAAAAATTCCAAAATTTTAGTTGCCACCCGTTAGAACTTCGTGTGCAGTTTCGTGTTCATGTGCAAAATCAGGTCTAATGTAAAGTCTAATGACAAGCTCAGTTTCTTGTTCTAGCCTATATTTAAGTCTGATTTAATTGAATATTTCAGGACAACTCTGATATCAGGTGCGATTTCCTATACGATTTGAGTTCCAATTTCAAGTCGGGGAGACTGCTGTAGGTTAAGGCCGATTTTGTTTTCGGTACATAAAACTTAATCAGAATGTTTTAATTATGAGTGTTATACATCATTGGAAACGTATTTCTATTTTCTATATAGAAAAAATTGTAAAATATTTTATTTGAAAAAATTATAAAAATTACGGTCATTCCCATGAAGGTCCTAAAAATTTGCGAAAAAAAATTGTTGCTGCAGGTTGAGAAATTTTTCGTTTTTACAGTTATGAAAACAAAATCCATTTTATTCATACAAATGGTATTTTTCGAATATCAAGCATTAAATTTAGACCAATTTCCTTTGAAGAAAAAAATGGGCAAGACAATATAATAGCAACCGGTATGGACGCCAATGTTTATTTGACCCAGTATAAAGCAATAAAATGCACAAAACAAGCTCGGAGTCGATTATCCGACTCGATTGACCTGACCTGCGTTTCCAAGTTAGGATGGAAAACAGTCATTTTACAGCATCGTTAAAAGATGCACTCCTAAGAAACCGTCACAGCGCTCTGTATACCATTCCCTCAACCTCATTCATGCCTACTTGTTGAGTGAGCCTAGGATTAAGATCTGGGATGGTATGGTTTACTCCTGACAGTGAGCAAAGCGCTAAGGAGTCTTAGGGCTCAATTGACAGAAATCCTGGGGAGCATAGTTTTGTAATTGAGCCTTTCAGCCTTGCTCAGAACAGAATCACGGACAGTCGTCCTGAATGAAGTTTTTGAAGCGCCGTTTTGAAGCTTTTTCCCGATTAAATGTCCAATTAATCTAATTTCCGAGAGATACGTTTTACGCCTATGACTTCATCAGCGTCTGTTTTCGAGCTCAACGAAAATCGAATAAATAATTTATTTTAACCCTAAATGTCGTAGTTTTCACGTTACGTAATGATTCTTTAGTTTGTAATTATTAATTTAATTATTTTTAGCTTGATAATTATTCTATTTCCACGGCACCAATTGGAGCATTTGTTTGACACATATAAAAAAATATGGTAGCCGCCCAAGTTTTCGTATATTTTTATGTAGTCGGCATTCAGCAGTTTACATCGACCGTTCTGTATATCTGTCACATTATTAAAAAATGGCGAAAATAACCACGGACCAAGGTTGCACCCTTAGGGAACTCCAGTTTCATTCACGTAAATATTAGACAGTGATGATCTGGATTTAACATGTAGCTTCCTGTTCTTCATACATTGCTCCAACTAACAACAAAACTGTTGAGAAACCCAAGCTCAAGCACTGGTAGCTGGTAGCACTGGTTATGCTACCAACTTTGGTGATGAGGTTGTCTTGCCTGTTTGAGAAATTTTTCTTCCAATAAAATTCATGAAGGCTTGGCTGGACAGTTGGACAAACAATAACTGAAATAATGAAGTAGCAATAATTTCTGTGTGCATTTCATAGCAAAACTTGAAACTCGGTTGCTCCAGATTTTCTGGAAAACAAACTTTACTTCGCAATACGCCACATCCAATTCAATGCACAGCAACACAGCTTGTTAGTCCTTTTCGGTGATGGTTACATTTGTCGCTTCCTTTCAGGAAGCTCATATCCCTAAATTCGTACTCAATAAGTATTCCAGTGTCATTTCGAGCGTGCCGTAATACTCAAGCGTATTTTATTTGAATGTTTGAAATTTTCGACCACCAACCACGGACGGACGGGAAGGTATAATATGTTTCGAGATTATAAACAAGCGGTTGAGCAACCAGATGGTGCGGCCGGTTGGCCAGCCGGCTCCAGTTCCGTACGTGCGTCCCGTGACGTTGGCAGTCATTGACGTTGGTTGTTAACGTAACACATTGCAATATGAAAATACCTGTAAGATATATGCACATCTGTACCGACACTAAACATCGACGCGGTTCGCACGAATGCGGGGGTGCGTGCGGCTTGTGCGGTTTCAGCTGGAAATAATATTTGCTCGCTGGCTGTCCAGGTAACAGAAACCATGTTTGGACACTCTACGGTTTGAAACTCGACCGAGTGGAACTGCTTTTGACGGTAATCGAATTTCGGAATGGAAAATTTAATCACATGCCTAGATGTGCACGGAAGATTTGCTAGTGCGGGATCGAGTAATTGATAGTGTATACTTCGGTTTGTGTTAGGCATTTGCAGAGGTGGTTTTGTTGGTTAGGCTATCTTGTCGTAATTAAGCCCTGAGATGAATGCGGCATTAATTCTGTTGTGTATGGGCAACCGATGTTGGCGATGTAGCGGACGATTATCGTATGGACATGAGAAGCGACGCCATTCTCATCGAATTACCGAACAATTTTACTTTGACACGATGCTATTTAAAACCCTTACGAGTATCAAGAGCAGCAAATGACATTTTTTCACCATACCAAAACAGCAGCCTTTACTCACAAGCTTCTGCCGAGACGAAAAATATTCCACTAATTGAATTTATGAGCCAATGATGCTTTCCCAAAACATGCGGCACCAATAAAAGTTCCAAGAAGCGAGCGACTCCTTTAAAAATGGATGAGATTTTTCATAAAACGCTTTCCACAAGTCATGCTTGGCTCGAAATTTATTTTCTAGCTGCTATGTCTTAATGTTTTCCCACGAACACTGTGCATTAGGTTGAGTCTGTTGACAGAATATCTCCTAAAAGGCGCTCCCCTACTGGTGTGTTTCAGCACGTATCCTGCATTGCTTCAGCGTTTTGTTTTGAACCAAAATTTGACCCACCCTACCGCATGTATTCCGACGTTGCCAGTAGATCGCCCATGTCAGCAAATCATATTAAAATTATAATGCTATGCACGACAACTTTTTCCGCTGTCAGCATTTTGCATTCGCGGTATGTCAGACGTTACATGTCCAATCAGCAGCGGAGAAGTACTAAGCGGCTTTCTCAGAGTCAGGGAAAGTCCCATATAATCCACCTAGCAGCAGCGGTGTGATGGCAAAACTGTTGCGTTTACAGAAAATTGACATCAATGTGTCAGCGACGAGACAAGAATAGAATACCGATTTAAAAGATTTGTGCTGTTTAAAGTCTTTTAGTGACAAAGTAACTAAAGTTTGAGTAAAGCCAAAGAAGAAGAAGCTGTTAAAGAGCATCTTCAGCTAGATTGCATCTTAATAACAAATCTGGAAATTTTCCAGTGGAGAAAAGTTAGCGAGAAATAATGAAACCACTTCGTCATTCGCAAGGTTACGACGAAGATGACGACGAGGACGACCGGCAAGAAATGAAGTAGCACTCTGCAATGCAAAATGCCGCGCCTATCAGAGTGAAATTATGATCGAAAAGATGACGATGTCAAAACGGATTTCTGCCTCTGGCCGAACATGTATTCGCGTTAGATATGTTTTCTTTTCAGTTGTGCACTGTTGCTCCGGTCTCGTTTGCTGTGTAATATGGAAAATCATCTCTTCCCCCTTAAAAGCGCCACGCAATTGTAAACAGAGTCGGTCTTAGAATGACAACATGTGATTCTTTATCATATTGAGTATTTTTCTTTTTTTATGTTTTGTTTGATTATGGTTCTGATTTAAGTCGTGACGCATTTGATCAGTTTGCCAGTGCAGACAATTGTAGCAAAATCAGTATGCGGATTCCGTTCCGGCGGAAGCCGGTATCTGCTTGAAACAAAATTGCTGGTATCGGAACTCGCTCGCTATTGAAGGAGTATTCTTTTGCTGTAAATGAAGTATCGTTAGCTGAAGATTTGCAGACTGTTTATTATTCTGTGGGGTAAATCTTGTTTATCGTTGCCATAGATTTCTTCTGCCAATAAATCTAACAAAATAACGATAATATCGTTTGGGTAATTGTTACTCTGACAAATGGAAGCAGATAGTGGACAACGTTAGTCTTGGGGGGAAGTCACTGATTGGGTAGTATATTTTTTGCAACGTGAAACTATCGCATCGCTGGTTGAGAAAAAGACAATCTGGGAAATATTATTTCGACTAAATTTCCATTTCAAAAAATATCAGTTAAGTTAAATAACCGTTTGGAATGAAAACTAAGAAATTCAAACACACCTTAAAATCAAGCCCCACATTGTTTAATTTTTAATCAAATCACGTGAGCACGTTGTGCTGCCGGTGCCTTCGTAGAATAAAGGTTCAAACCTCAAAAATTTCCTCCGGCGGCAGGGAAACGTTTAGCTTCCCGGAAAATTGAATTAGGATGGCATCACCAAGAGCCACCCGCAAAAAAAAGGCTGATACAATTAACTTGAAAGCTGCGAACATTTGAGATTAACGAAACATCTACGTCGTCGTTTAAGTGTCACCTACCATCGCACCGCATCAAACCGAGCGGATACGGTGGTGTCAAATGGGGACGCACCATCGTTTGTGTGTAAATCGAGGCAACCGGCCGCCACTTATCATCGCACGACAAATTGGATCGTTGGAATTAATTCGAACTTGACATTTGGTCTTCTTCGTTCGACCTTTCGCCATTCAGAGGACGGTACCTGCGTACCTACACATGCGATGATGGCAGCACTCAGCTCAGACACCGACGGACGACCTGTAATGCGACAATTTTGATAAGAGAATTCTGACGTTGATTTTCTTCGTTGTTGTGTCCTCCACGATCTTCTTACACCGCACCACACCGGACAGAATGCTTGTTTTACGAGCTTTTCATGGGGGTTATCGTGTGCCGAAGATGCTAACCGCAGGTGGTTGCTTGCATAAATTCGATCGAACTAGGCCATGAACGTCCGACCGACCGCGTCGCGACGGTGTGAACGGTGACTTCATTAGCGTTACTATAGCATCGCGAATAATTTTCACATTTGTTAGTCTGATGTGAATGATTTGTAGTTATTCCTTGAGTTAGTGAGCTTTTAGTGCTATAACGACACCAATTGTGTTTATTTCAACGAGTTGTCATCAAAGGTTTTGTTTAGTGATCCATAGCTACGCGTAGGTACGTACCACATTCCTGGTACCCCTAATATGACAAGGTTAGTATCATAATTCCCTCCTCAACGTTTCTGAAATCGTGACAATAGCGCCGCCGGTCGGCAGCAAGCAGAGAGCCACCAGGGGGATCCGTCGGATTGAATCTTTTAACTTTACGACACGGAATAAACACATAAATTTTACAACCTTTCTTTTCGGGTTAGATCAGACGTTACAGCCGAGACTTTCCCGGTGACTTTAATAGGTGCCGCTGGATTACGTTACGGTCAGCTTGGAAGTTTCAACCTTGCCATGTGAGACAGTAGATGGTAGCATGGCTTGAACAGATACTTGGATCGTTGTAAAATCGACTAAGCAGTTTTGTGGTTATATAGCAGAAAATCGTAAAAAATATTCTGCTCTTAAATGTCTGGGATTTATTCATCAAAAGAGTTATGTGGGATTTTATTGCAGCTGATGATTGGATAGATAACCCTCGGGAAGGACAGTTTGTTGTCTGGTTTAATAGTCATTCCAACAAAAACATTATCATTAAACTTGTGGAACAGATTTGCTGTTTTGTGTTTTTGTAAATGTGGTGAACAAGGCACCTCCAATGGTTCCAAAAAATGGGATGCTGGTTTGTTTTTGACACAGGACTACGTCTTATTGAGAAGTAGCGGTCACTGCAAAAAATCGTACAAGTAAACGTAATGAAAAATGATAGGTTTTTACAGGATCAGATCAGATCAGATAAAAATGATATTTTTACACAAATGGATCAGAAAATCTTCTAGGCATTGACTCTGATAAAGAAAATTTATATTTTGGTGTACGCTATGGAGAAATTGCAAAGAATCCAGCAATGTATAAGTTAAATTTTTTTTGGTGATTAATTACAAAGGCATTTTAGATTTGTCTGCGTGCGTAACATGTATCAAAGTTGATTAGTGCTCACTCATTTTCATAAGATACGTGTATTAATCGATTGAAAATTTTTCATAACAAACCTTTAACCAGTTGAAAAGTATTGGGCATAGAAACTTCCGCTCTGTGGTTGTTTGGAACAAGTATTGCTAGTTTGGCTGACCGATATTTTTAATTCCACAACAGAAGCAGTGCGGTTGTTCAACCGTACATGTCGAGCAAACTGGCTCAGGATACAAATTCCGGTACTACCACTAAGCATTCCAAAATAGGTCAGTCCTTATTAGGGCTACCAAAACCAGTAAGGCTATTATAAACTATTTTTACAACCCCCACCCTTTCCTTATAAATTGGCATTAAACCATGGGCAAAATTGATTTTACACTCCCAGTATAAAACAGAAGCAGAAGTCTATAAATATAGTGCAATATAATTAATTAACAAGCATTGTTCAATCTATCAAATGAAAATAATTTTGATCAATTTTGCCATACCTAGGTGCCACATTCCAATTTCGAAACTTGGCTTTATGTTTTTATACAGACTTTAAAGCCAGCTGAACAGGACAATTGCGGGGTGTGCAAGGCATTGTCTCTTACTCTTACAGCCTGTCCCAGTCAAAATTCGAACTTGTGACGTCTGGTGTGTTGGACCGGTGTCGTACCGCAAGAACAACTGGAAGGTCGTTATCCTTCTCCAGCATCTGTCCATGAAAGCAGAAGCTTTAACTAATATGGTGAAAGCTCTGTGCTTTATGACAAGCTTGAGACGTTTCTCAAAAGAATCACACACGGCACGCACCTGGTCCATGGGCATATCGTGCCAGATCTTGGAAATGAGTTTCTTAAATTGATCCATAGTGATCACTTTATGTTCGCTCTACTTGGCCAGCATGTACGACCATATATAAAAGTCCAGGGGATTAACCCTCTAACGGGCAACACCGTAAAAGCGATGCGATCAAGCTAATGACTATTCTATCATGAAAGTACACAGAATAAAACTTTAAGTTCTGATTTTCATGCAAAAATAATTATCTGGAGCGCCAGGTAAGAAAAAGTCAAATTTCTCGTTTTCTTTTTCCATGTCTAACGCTCTGTCCAGATAGTTATTCAATTCAGATATATTACAAAATTAAAATAATGCATGAAATTTACTCATAGAAACTCATTTTTTTGGTCGATCATTTTGGTCTAGATGTCCTTTTCCTTCAAAAGTAAAAAAGGGAATATTCGCGCATTAATTATTTTCGGAATTTTTCGGCATTTTTGTTATTGAAAGATGATAACTTTTGAATGCATGGTATGATTATGATATTGGTATCAAAATATCAAGAAATCTGTTATGAACACATTTTGCATATTGCCAAATAAAAACAAATTTCGCATGCGGCTCTGGAGCTCCAAAAGCCAAGGCCGTCTATAGACGGTCCAACTCGTTAGAGGGTTAAGCTCCGGGGAGCTGGGAGGCCACAAAGTTTTGTCGAGAAAATCAGTCAAATTCTCTCGACACCACGCTTGGACGATATTCGTGGTGTGGGCCGGTGCGACGTAATGATCTTTTCCGTAGAGGCCACGAAGTGCCGGGGTCACAACCTTCTCCAGAACCTCGGTCTAATAGTACGCGGCGTTGATTTTCACGTTTTTCTCGATAAACACCAGTGGAAGCTTCCCAGCTAGCACCAACTCGTATATCAATGTACGAAAACTATCGTAAATATCTCCTAACAAACTCGAAATCGTAACTAAAGCTAGATAAAGTGGAATCAAGTTGATTTTCTATCGTATATAATGATAATGACTGACATACATACGATTTTCAGCACAAAATCGTAGAGTAGTACGGAGCGACTCGCGCTTAATCGGATATTATCGTATATAAATACCTATATAGTCGTAACGCTCAAAATTATTCGTAATCACGTATATCGCCTCCAAAATAGAACGGATATGCCAATTTTGCGCATGAAATACGATTTATTTAGCATGTATATCTGTACGTAATGCTGATTTTTGCCTTTCTTATACATATGAAAATGCTAGCTGGGTTCCCACGCTTGGATACGGCCCCCCAAACCATCACCGACGCGGCGCTCTGGAACCGCGGGATGTTTATGTGGGACAAGGGAAGCTGGCCGGGACGTCGGCACCCACAGCCGATCATTTTGGACATTGTGCGGCTGTTGCAAGATGAAGAGTTTCGCATCAGAAAACACGAACTCCTGACCAGTATGCCGCGAAAGTATCAGTTTTGCTTTGTCCAGTCTCTTCTTCGTTGTAGCCTCCGTCACCCCGTGAACCTTGCGTTTCTGGTACGGCTTGCACCCCAGGTCCTTTGCCATGATGGTGTGGGCAGTCCCGATCGACACATCCAGGTCAACAGCGGTCTTCCGGATCGAGCGATTCATTTTCGACAAAACCGCTCCCTCACCGCCTTGATGGCTGCTGCCGTCCTCACCGAACGCGGCCGCCCGGATCTAGCACGGTCCTTGGCCGAGCCCGTCTCCCTGTACCGAAGGAGTGTGTTATAGATGGAATTCCGCTGCAGCCCGACGGATTTCAACCGCCGAAATATGCCGCCGGGTCGCTCACCTCTCGCAAATAACTTTACTACGACGTTGCGGTATGCGGTATTCCTTCATCGCGCGCGGTAAACAAATGAGTGGGTCAGAAGGAAAGGGGTGTAAGTGACAAAAAGTAAATTTCGAGAAAATCAGATCCAAAGTTAACATCGTCTAAATAATTCATCAGATTGTATAATAGAAAACTAATGACGCATTATGGTTGTGTTAGCTTTACTTTATTAAATTCTATTGAAATCTTGGAAAACCACTTTGATTTTCGGGACTTAGGGGAATTGTGTATAACGTGCCCCCCCTGGCCAATGTGCCCCCCCCTTCGTTTTTCGCTAAACAAGCGAAATCAAAATGCAAAACCACCCAGAAACCATAGTATTTGATGGAACTAGCCTACTATGTAAGTATGACAGTTGTCACATGCTGTAAAAACAAAACAAAAATAAATTTGTTTTTGAGCAGCTTCCGATGTAACTTTTGGTCTCGTTTCCATAAGCTATTTTCTTGTCAAAATCTGTAAATAACCGGTTGTTGCGATTCGATTGCATAAAGTGAACTTCAAAAAGACATCCCTGCCAAAAATAATGGTATGAAATGCTTGATTTGCTTTAGCATTTAATATTTTTCAAATAAGTAAAAGCAGGCCAATATGCCCCACTTGCGGTGGTGCAATTTGCCCCCCTTGCAAATGTGGCTATAAACATAGGTAAACAGATCCAAGTTGAAGCCAATTGCCATTATTTAATTCAATTAGTATTGTAGAGCAACCGTGGTGGGAATAATTTATTACCAACGTCCAAATTCTAGGTAATTCAACTACCCGGTACAAAACGCCACAGCTGCAGTATAATATGCCCCATGCAGAAAAGAAAAAGTGAACCAGAAGGCCGAAACTCGGTTTATTTCACATAAAATAACGATATTTTGCAAAACAAAGGAAATAGTTTTACTTTCTACAAAATAGAGTTGGTCTATCACTGGTAGAAATACTCAAATTACCGCATTGGGCATATTGTACCGCAGGTGGGGCATTTTACCCCGCGCAGACGAGAAACACAACATTTAGGTGCATTTATTAAATAATTCCTAGCATGTTTATTCCACAATACTAAATGAAATAAACAATTGCAATTGGTTGTCAGCTTAAGTACCAACATATACACGTAGTTGTAACGTTAATTTGGGGAAGTATAACGGAGATATATTCATTTATTCTTAGGGGGGGCACATTATACACATTTCCCCTATAAGATAGTTTTGAAAATGTTATTTGCACTTACACCCCTTTCCTTCTCAGATATGCACTTGCACCCCTTTCATTCCAAGCGTTTATAGGGAATTACTACTTGGAGTGAAAAGGGTGCAAGTGCAAATCTTGGAATCATATTACAATCGTCTTCATTGAAAGGTATGTTAGCGGGCAGGCAGCAGTAGTTCAGGATTTTCTCGCTATGTGGCGCTAGTGCAGATGTAATATTCTTGTATAGGCTGTATCTTACGCTACTGATTATTTTGAAAATTGCAGTCTTCGGGAAGGTTGTTCAAATGATTGTCATCTCGAAAATGACATTGAAAATAATTCAGAATATTCTCAACGTGCAGCGCTAGTGTATATGCGACCTCGTTTTATTTGCTATAGCTTATAATCCATGTAGCCTAAGGTATTACTTTCTTAGGGAAAGTTGTTTGAGTAATAGCAGCCTTGCAGATGGTATAGAAAATAGTGAAGAATTGCCTCACTACGTGGCGCTACCGTATACTTAATATTAAAGTATACGCTGTAACTTACGCTTCTGATTACCTTGAAAGTAGTGGTCTTCGAGAAGTTTATACAAGTGATTGTCACCTTCAAAAAGGTTATGAAAAATAGTTCAGAATTTTGTCATCGGTGGGGCTAGCGTATATGCGTATACGTTATATATCATGATATGAGTAACTAAAAATATTACTTTCTTCGGGAAAACGGTTTTTGGTAATAGCAGCCTTGCTGATAGTAGGGAAAATAGTACAGAAGCGTCTCACTGCGTGGCGACAGCGTACATGTAATGTACTTGTGTGGGCTGTATCTTGCGCTACTCACAGCTTATGATCTTAGTAATCTAAGAAATCGCTTTTTTCGAAAATGGAAACATCGTAAGACATCGATTTTCCTAGAATTCTAATTGTATGTAACCCTGATTTGCCTGATTAAAAAATCTCAGTGTTTGTTTAAAAATCTCAGTGTTTGTTTTTCGAAAATACACTTAATTTCCTTCAACTTTTCCGTTGTCGTCATTTTTAACAAGTAAGTAGTTTTCAAGATATTTTCAAGTATTTTCAAGAAATTCTGATTAATAAATACGCCTTTTTGAAAAGTTACTCCTGACGAAAATAATTATGTTTCGTGGAAAATTAATCCTTGCGTAGCGTCCAACATATCAGCAAAATTTCATCCCAATAAAAAATATTCGAGACAAACCGTTTTGTTAGTTGAGCTGGCATTGCTCATATAGTGCACTTACACCCCTTTCCTTCCAAGTGAAAACCAACTTTTATTTTGCTGGTTTTTTAATGATTCTAAAAAAAGTCATTAAATGGTAAAATTTTGACGTGAATTTTCTAGCATGCATAAAACCATGCTCAAAGTATCATTTCCTACCATTATCTCGATGTTTTCAATTTCGTCACTTACACCCCTTTCCTTCTCACCCCCTCAAATAACAAATGACATGAAGTCGACACCTTGCGCGTCGGTTAGCCTATATATAAGGCTAAAGTTGACACCAATACCAATACAATGCACATGATGCACACTTACACAACGATGAAAAGTTGTATTCGAACTTATTGAACACCCTGTTCACTTCGATTGCATATTCCCGTGATAGCTCCAGGTTGAAGGAAATGTATTGTTTTTGGTTCTACGACTGACATCTGAGGCAATACCAGAAAGCAATGACTGCGTTATTATGATATCCCTTAACTTCCAGCAGCCGTCCCGGTCCTGCGTGTGGATGTGCGGAGCGTGTTACTAAAGTTTTTGTAATATTTTTTTATGGTTTGTGAACCACCCTAATGCACTATGATTCAAGTTTTCTATGCTTTCATTGCCAAATACAAAATTTGCCATCTCAAAAACAAAAACCACAATGAAACAAGTAAAAAACGAAGCTATTTTTTTAAAATTTTGTGAACCACCCTAATGAGCAATTATTTTTTTCGATTTTTGATCCCAAATTTGAAATCAGTCTTAATCATCTTAATTGTCCCGAGGTAGTGGTTCGAGTCACCGTTAGCGCTTCATTAATGTCGATAATCTCTGAGAAGTGCCAACAGTCGATCTGTGATTCTGTCTGATTTGCTGACCTCCAGGTGTACTTGTGTAGAACTCTGTGCCGAAAGAAGCTACTACATACGGTCATATTCTTGAAGGTGGCAGAGTCGACAAGTTTTAGACCCATTTGTCAGCGGGTGTGCGCTGAACCCTCCAATCACCGGTTTGTGTTCCTCCTCCAGGTCGACCTGAGCATTGAAATCCTCGATGATGAGCTTGATATGTTTTAGGCAGCGGTCGTTTTCACGCTTCAACGGCGCGTAGAATTTATCTCTGTGAGGTAAGGGCTGTGCACGTTGATGATGCTTATGTTAAAGCACCGGCTCTTGATTCTCAACTTGCATATTCGAGGTTCGAGGATCGATTGGTCACAAACCAATCACTCGTTTCTGTATCTCTTTGAGAGCTGTACCCAGCTCGTGTGTGTTGCCGCAGCTCCGAAAAATGGTACAGGAATACCTCAATATAAGACAATTTACAATTTCTAAAAGTTGTCTTATATCGGAATTTGCTTTTTTCAAAAGAAAAATAAGATATGATGGTAAGTAAGATGGCATCGGAGTGAAGCTTATTAAAATGGAACCAGAAAAGCTGGCTGTTTGTATGCACCAATTAATTGTTAGAATCATTTTGCACCGACTATCACAAATTGCGAACAGATTTGTGGGAGCTTATCAAGCCGGCTTTGTTGAAAGACGGTCTACAACGGATCAAATATTTACATTGCGGTAGATCCTCAAAATGGGCCGTGAATACAGAGTTTCCACGTACCATTTGTTCGATGACTTCAAAGCCGCATATGATTCCATCGATCGGAAAGAGCTATGAAAAATAATGCACTAGAGCTGCTTCCCCTGGAAGCTTGTCAAACTGATTCAATCTACGATGGATGGTACACCGTGCTGTATTCGAATTTCGGGTGGATTGTATTTCAGTCGAATCAAAGAGAATTTCTTCAAGGTGTTGGTCTCTCATGTGGTGTTGCAGGTGCAGGTCATGCAGGTCATGCAGGTGTTGGTCTTCAAGGTGTTATGAACTCAGAGGTTATCAACACGCGGGGCACAATGTTCAACGGCTTTGCCGATAACATGGATATTATCAGCAGAACATCTGAGGCGGTAGCTGAACAGTATACCAGACTAAAGCGTGAAGCAGAACAGATTGGGCTAAAGATAAGTACGTCTAAAGCAAGGTATATGCTGGCCAGCGAAACCATCGCCCGTTGGGCAGTAGTGTGACGATCGTCGGGAAAAAGTTTGATGTAGTAGACGAATTTGTCTACCTTGGCTCACTGGTAACTCCGGTAACTGGTAATTCCGCTCTTTAGATCGATTGTTCTCTACGGACATGAAACATGGACAATATTCGGAGTTTTCGAAAGGCGAGTGCACAGCCTCAGTATTCTCCTTGTACGGCTTGAAAAACGGTAAGTTTCTTCTTCATTCTGTAAGCGGTTACACGCGTATCCACCACACCGTAGACTGAAAGTGAAGATCGGCTCCGAGTTCTCCGACGCATTCTGAAACATCTTCGGCGTATCACAGGGGAGCAACCTTAGACCTCTGCGTTTTTCTCCTTTTGTAATTGTACTGTTAGCTCTCCTGCCACGTGGCCGTCAGCCTTTTTATAATTTTATGATTTTGTAAAGTAATTAAAGCAGACTTCGACTGCATACTAATAATAAATTATTAAAAAAAATAATCCTCCATCTTGTAGCTGAATGCGATTTTTACGGTGGAAGGAGAAGGTGGAGTACTTCGAGATACTGACAGTAAGCATATTACTCGAGCACCAATCATCAAATCTGCCTACTAGCCGTTGCAGATCAATATGGAAATATGCCTATAAAGCAAGTTTTTAGTCCGCCATTCATATTTGCATTATCGACAGGTCAGAAGCTCTTGATGTTGTTGCTGTCTCCACTTTCCATCGCTCATTAAGAATTTTGGTCTTAAATGCCATCATAGGAGTGTAATAAAACCCAAATTGTTACTTGGGTAGTCCAATTTTGACAGCAGTGGTAACGCTCAAGAAGATGGCAATTCGGTAGTGGACGTCTAACTTGTATCAAGCGTTACGATTCAACTGCGGAATGGCACCGGTAATGTTGGTGCTATTGCTATCGCTCGCATCTAACCAAGTTGAGTGATTAGGGACTTGTTCAGGAAGCCCAGTTATTGTAATTCTCGGTCCGTCTTTGCTGACGGAAATCGCTATTATCATCGATAAACGGTTATTTTAGGGCTACCAAACTATCTTAGATGAGTTAGCAAGACATTCCAAATCATCCAACAACCAGAAAAACGTAGTCCACAATCCGTCTGATTTTTTTCCCTTTTTCCGTCAATTTTTTGAACATTTTATTTGACATTTCGACGCATCGATGCTCTCGAAGTTTACTTGATGCTCATAAAAATCTGACTTGCCACCCTAATTATTATCATTATTTCTTTCTAAATAATAATAATTTGGAATTTTAATCCTAATAAAACTGAAAAAATGGCACTATTTTACTTACACGTAACCCAAACAACGCTCATGGATATAAAGTGATGCCTAGCAGGGCCCGACAATGTTCCTTTTAATTGCAAACCATTACTCAGCAATGAAGCTTTGGTTTCAACCTTTGGTGTGAAGCGGCTCCGCTTCGCTTCAAGACTGGCTTCAATCAGCGCGGGTGAAGCGTGTTTTATTTCATCATGACGATCGCTTTTAATATTTCATTCGTACTTTTGTATCAAATATATAGTAGAGTGCTACAAACTTTGGATTCAAAAGCGCAAATGAATTGAAATTGAGTAACATTTTCTACAATGTTTCGCATGTCGTAAATAATTTAGTCAGCATCGAATAATCGTGCCTGGCTTTCAATCGTCGTTGCACGAAGCAATTGCAACGTTCTGTTCAACAAATAAAATTGCTTCATCAATTTATATATTTTGACGACGTCGGGACTTGATAGCATGAGCATGAGATTGAATAGACTATTAAATTAACGATCGTAGAGCGTCGAAAATATGCTAATAATATTCATTCAGCGATAGTTTATGCTTTTATGCGGTATGCAGAATATTATCGAATTTATTATCTTGGCAAACATAATCGAAGTTTACGGGCTTGCTTTTGTGGCGAATGCTAAACTCGAGTACTTGCTGGTAATTACGTTCAATCCATTGTTTGCGCAGTACCGTGCAACATGTTCTAAATCGAATTGCGATTTCAAACAATCATCGATAGGCTTAACAAGGAAAAAGATTTTCATATCGGCTGCGTAATGTAGAATAATCGCATATTGGAAAGCATCAGGCAATTTGTTTATTAGAGTAACGAACAACAATGGTCCTAAGTGACTGCCTTGTATTACTCCTGAATACCACAGTAAACAACGCAGTATGATGAAAATGATTTCAATTAAAATATGATTTATTCAGTCAGTTTCGTATTAAAAAATGTTTTCAATTTAATTTCAAAAGCTATAGTACTATTTTTTGACTACGTTAATGTCAGCTAATATTGCATGAAAAAAAAAAAGCCATTGTGTGGTGAGGTCAGCAACGTTTGTTTAAACCCACTCAGAGCCGACAGTTAAATGAAATGACAAGTGCATATAATCATTGCGAATTCCACACCTTGTTACATATTTATGCGGCGCGCGCGTTTTCTCTGAATTGCGATAGCAGTATTCCATTCGATCGACCGACGATAAAACGGACTCTTTCCAATACGGATAGGCGCCCGAAAGCTAATAATTGATTAATTAAAAACAGTCTATAATTGCACATTGTCCATCCCGCGGATGTTATAAATATCATTGCTAATTACGGAGACGAATGACATTACAGGCAAAGTGCATCCGCACTCGCTTGCAGCAGCAAAACACAGCGAAGCATGATGCTGGCGATGATGCTTTCGTTCCGCTGCAAAGTTCCGGTGCGATGATTTCTATCGGGATTGTCATTATTGCTCCGACGGGAGCGATAAGTTTTACGACATAATATTAGTTTGTTTATATTTTAGTTGACGGAATCTACATGGCAGTGCACAGATAAGCTTCCCCTGCGATTCGTGGCATCATCCGGAAGCTTTTGTACGGGGGGTGTTGTTATTTGGAAACTATATGACATATTTCCAACTATTTGTTTTGCTCGAACAAGTGGTCGATAGAGTGCGATCGTATTGACAATATTAGCAGATTTGATCTCGGTGGCATAGAATACGTTGTTTTTGTTTATTTTCTTGTGTTGATGAACAGACATTATCTGCAGAAATCATAAAAACAATCTTTTCAATCTAAATTCAACCTCATTTCAAGGTTACATTGAAGATATAACATTCTTACAACATATTTACTTTTGATTCAAACATTCTTCCTTCCTATTTGGGTCATATTATGTTTCCCAATGCAAATATGAAAAACATCAATAAAGTCCAACAATCAACCCGGAATGTTCAATCCTATTTATATCCACAGCCAAAACCGTGGGGGGGGGGATGGGGGTGACCCGAAAGCCGGCAGCATGACTGACAGAACATAGCGTCTATTTAGGGAGAGATTATAAAAGCGAAATTCAACATGCTATAACAATCCCATCCCGGTCCTAGCCCCGGTCGTTTCCCGCCGTTGATTTCTCCTGCTTCTCTCGCAATTGACCATCAGCTAGATTGCCATTTTCAATATTCAATGCCCCAACAATATTTTCCCAGCTTTCAATGTTTGTTTTTCCAAGCCGCACACATACACACACACACTTATACTGCAACACGCTTCGTTGTCAGTCGATCGGGCGGCAGCAATGGAAAACAGCAAAATATTATCCCGACAAAAGCATAGCATCGAAGCTGGACCCCGGAATGGAGGGGAGACCATCTCTGTGCCCTCTCTGTGTCGATGGCAGGGTGCCCACGAGATGCTGCCGTAGATTGTAAGGATGGAAAACGATGGAGGTTACTGTTTTTATTAGCTTGTATGTTTGCATTCTATACAATCGCCATAAAGCGGGTCAACAACCGTCTCCGGCGATTTCGGAGGTAAGCTTTTCTGGACGGGTGGCCCGGGCGATGATTGTGTTGATGCGATCCCGATTTTTTTTGCCTCTTTTCAAAACACTCTTCAATCCGACACGGGATGCCGTCCGCGCGCGGGGCGGATTCTGTATCGATGTTGAATGAAGGCAATGAAAGTAGTGACCGAATAAAATTGGGTTATTTTTTTCTGTGTTGATCTTTCAATTATAAGCGGAACGCTACCCGGCAGGTATCAAAAAGTGAAGTGAAAACGTTAAAAAAATTTCAAAAAAACTTAACAGTTTTCAACCGAGTTGCGTCTTGCTCCAGACAACCGGCGGCTATTGTGTATTTTTATTCCACATAAAAACTTTCCCAAAATTGCCGGACCCAGCGGATGCCACGAAAACCATAAAAATATAAAATTTACGATAATATCACCCACAAAGAAAACGTCATAACCGTGTGCCGGAAATGCTGAACGAATTTCAAAGAAAATATATTTTTGAGACACACGATAAAAACTTCGCATGAAATGTACTTTACTATCGAAAATGCTAGGTGGGACTGATGATGCTAGCTCTCTCCTACATGCCACTGCACCATAGAGCCCTCGAAACTCGAAAAGTTTCCGACGAGCGCCATTCTTCAACAGATTACCGTACAGCTCAATCCTTTGACAGCATGTTGAGCCGGTTTGATTAGATCCCCATCCTAAAAGTGTGTGTGTGTGATTGTGTGCGTGCGTGTCTGTGCTTGTGTGGCACAGCACATAAACCGGTCTATTGAGGGGACTCCGAAGTTAGCTCTAATCTTTTTATTCGCATAATAAAATTAGGATCAACCGGCTTTCGACGGCATGTTGGAACGGTAGTGTTGTGCGAATGTGAAGAGTAAAGGACCAGATAGTCGGATAGCGGTCTGTGAATGAGAGCGTTATTGGCAAAGAACACGGTTTCTGGTAATGGCTGGTGGTGAGTGATTTACTTTATCAAAGGCGAACAAACACGAATTAGAATTTGGAGCAAACGTTTCAGTATCTGTACGATTCATCGACATCATAGGCAATAGCGTGACCAGACTTAAATTGAAGGTGGGGCTCCCGATCTTTCAGAAGAACGTAGAGTGGTGAATCTATCACAAAAATACTGACCGATTAAGTGGGAAACTCTGGAGCTTCCGGTGCAATTGATTTAAAATCAAAATTGAAATTGAACTAGCAATTAAACTTGGAACTGGACCAGATTATAGAGTTGCAATTGGACTTAAAATTTAAAGTAATTCGGGCTGGTAGTTTTGCTTGGAATTAGACATGAAATCGGACCTAAAACAGAATTTAAAATTTTGATTAGAAATTGGAATAAAAGTAGACTTGAAATTGGATTTGAAATCAGAGTTTAAATTTGACTTAAAATTGAACCTGAAATTAGAATTAAATTAAATTGGAAATTAAATCAAATTTAGTTTGGATTGATTTGAATTTGAAAGCAGGATTGACATTTTTCGTTTTTTTGAAGCGAACCAACCGCCGGGTGAAACTATATAAATGAATCTATACCTATAAAAAAGGATTTCTGTCTGTCTGTCTGTCCGTATGTTCCTTATAGAATCGAAAACTACTGAACCGATCGGCGTGAAAATTTGCATGTGGAGGTTTTTGGGGCCAGGAAAGGTTTTAGAGATGGTTAGAGACCCCTCCCCCCACTAAGAGGGGGGGGGGGGGGGGCTCCCATACAAATGAAACACATATTTCTACATAACTCGAGAACTAATCAAGCAAATAGAACAAAATTTGGCATGTGAAAGTTTTCGAGGGCAAGAATATTTTCTATAGTGAATTAGGACCCCTCCCCACTTTAAAAGGGGGGCTCCTATACAAACGAAATACAAATTTCCTCATAACTCGAGAACTAATCAAGCAAATGGAACCAAATTTGGCATGTTGGTGTTTTTGGAGACAAAAATTTTTTCTATGATGAATTGGGACCCCTCCCCACATTAGTAAGGGGGGCTCCTATACAAATGAAATACAAATTTCCTCATAACTCGAGAACTAATCAAGCAAATGGAACCAAATTTGGCATGTTGGTGTTTTTGGAGACAAATTTTTTTTCTATGATGAATTGGGACCCCTACCCACTTTAGGAGGGGGGCTCCTATGCAAATGAAATACAAATTTCCTCATAACTCGGGAACTAATCAAGTAAATGGAACCAAATTTGGCATGTGAAAGTTTTCGAGGGCAAGAATATTTTCTATGGCGAATTAAGACCCCTCCCCACTTTAAGAGGGGGGGCTCCTATACAAAGCAAGCAAGCCTGGGTGCTAATTCCGTTATCGAAATTTGACCTTCTGTTTTTTTTTATACGACAGACTTCGCAACCAGCTGTTGGAATACAGGACAGTGCGGGGTCAGTGCTACGATCCTATTGACTCTAACAGCCTCTCCCAGCCGAGATTCGAACATACGACGACTGGATTATTAGACCAGCGTCTTACCTCGAGGCCAACTGGGAGGCTGGGGGGCTCCTATACAAACGAAATACAAATTTCCTCGTAACTCGAGAACTAATCAAGCAAATGGAACCAAATTTGGCATGTTGGTGTTTTTGGAGACAAAATTTTTTTCTGTGATGAATTGGGACCCCTCCCACTTTAGGAGGGGGGGGGCTCCTCTACAAATGAAATACAAATTTCTTTATAACTCGAGAACTAATCTTGAATTTGTTTTATGATAGTTAGAGACCTCTCACCCCTGTGGTAGGGGGATATGGACTCTCGTACAAATAAAACAGAATTTTTTGTGAAACTCAAAAACTAGTCAAACTCGAGAAATTCGAGACTCTTCCATAAAACATTAGTCAATAACAAGACCACAAAAGCTATCTATAGTAACACTAGATCATTCAGGACGAGACGGCCGCGAGTGTTGCCGGTGACCCGCCGTCGGAAGCGCCGCCCACTAGGGGGAGGCAACTCCCCGCAGAAATCACTACTGTCTAGGTTTATTTGTTTTCCTAGGTCTACCTGGGTGTCCTGGAACGAGCGACAGCAAGTAAGAAGAGGATCGCGAAATGGTACTTTCCACAAAAAAGTTTTCCGTGAAATGGTACATTCCGCTTAAGGTTTTTCGCAAAATGATATTCGGCGAAATGTTGTACAACCATGGCGAATATTACTGTCCGCTTTCTGGCTATGCAATGAGGGGACAAGGGAGTTGTTTTCTACTATACTGTGACGAAAAATTGTAAATTTGTATATTAAATTTGTATTAAAATTAAAATTGTATGTATTTAGACTGCATAGGTGTTGCAAATTGGCATCTAAAATTGTATTCAAATTTTTCGTGTCGGTAATTAGCTGTAAATTAGCATTGTCAGCACTATAAAAAGGTTATCAGTAAAGTAGCTGTATATTTTGCCAAAATAGCATTTAAGTAGCATTTAAGGCGACTGAAATGCTTATTGGCCTACATTTGAATAGCATTGGTGATGCTTATTGGTAACCTGGGATGCTTTCATAGTTACGTAACTGCCAAAATGAATCATCTAAGGTTGAACTCCTCAGAAACTTGCAAAACTAGAGATTGTGACAAAGATCACCCGAGATTCATGATTTATGTACAACACAGGTTATTTTGTGACAATACGAAGTTTGTCGGGTCAGCTAGTAAGTAAATAAAGGAATAAAGAAGTTTTTCTTTTTACCAGTCCCGTTTTTTTTCTCATTCATCTTTTAGTTTTCGCTCTCGCTTTTCTTCCATTTTCCTCTTTTTCTCTCGTTTTCTTTTTGTTTTGTGCCGTGTTTCCTGTTTCATTGTTCCGTTGCTTTTACTCGTTTCTCGGTCTCCGTCTTTCCGTTTTCCAATCCTCTTCTCCCTTGTTTCGTTTTTTATATCTTTTCTTATCCTTCTCGTTTTTCGTCTTCGTCTTTCCCATCGGTAATCTATTTTTTTTTCGCCTGACGACTTTTTCTCTTTCGTTTCATCATTTTATTTAGTCCATTCTCCTGTTTCTCTGTCTCTTCTTTTTAGGTCGTTTTTCCTCTACCCCAGTCTCAGTTTTTTGTAATTTTCTATCCCATTTCAACTTTTTTCTTTTTTTCGGTCTCGAATTTCGTTTCTTCGTTTTTCCGTTGTACGTTTTTATGTGTTAAGTTCTTCCCGCTATTATGTCTTGTTTTACCACCTTTTCTGTCACATTCTGTTTCTCTTTTTCGAACGCTTTTTGCCATACGTTTTCTTGTTATTCTTTTTCCCTCCCATTTTTCGTCTTTACTTTTTTCAGTCTGTTATTTCTTTTTCCGCTGTTCCTTTTTTCTTTCCCTGTCTCTTTATTCGGCCTTCCTAAAAATCCTGGCTCTTCTTTCTGTTTTTTATGCCTTTTTTCTTCCGTTTTTCTCGTTTCGATATTTCCTCTTGCTCAGTCGCATTTTTTATAATTTTCTGACCCGTTTTGCCACTTTTTGTCCAATTTATCATATTTTGCTTTGTTTTCTTTATGGGTTTGCTTGTTTTTTCTCGATTTTCTTCTCTTCTTTTTCGTTCTCCGTCTTCTTCGTCTCCTAGTTTTTGCCTCGTTTCCTCTCTTTTACGCTCTCGTTTTCAACTTTTCGACTTTTTCCTGGTTTTATTTCGTTTACTTTTATTTTTCTTTACCAGTTGTTATTCTATCTCGCGGTTTTACCTTTTCTATCCTGTTTGTCCATCTTTTGTTGGGTTTTCCACCGTGCACTCTTCCGTTGTTTTTTCCTTCTGTCATAGGTTTTGCTACTTTTTCTAGTACTTTTTGTCCATTTTCGCATCCCATACCAGTCTTTCTCCTTTTATGTCGTATTTTGCCTGTTTTTGTCTTATTCCGCGTTTCTTCTAATAGCCTTTTTATCTGTCTTCTTCTAATCTTCTGTTCAAGAGAAACTAAACTCTTGTTTTCCGTTCCGTTTTCATTTTCCTACCTTATTTTTTAACCTTTTCTTTTCCGTTTCCCACCCTTTATATCTCGATTTTTTCTTTTTCTATCACGCCTTCCCTGTCTTATTTCCTTTCCTTTTTTCTCTCCTATTTCCTTTCTACCCGCTATTTTCTCTTTCTCTTTTTTCACAGTACCGTTTGTCGCCCTTTTCAGCCTGAACTTTGCTATTGGTTTTCTCTGTTTTGTTCCAATTTTCGTTTTTTTTGCTTTCGTTTTTTACTGATTTACTTTCGTTTTTTCATTTTCATGCCCGTTTTTCCTCTTTTATAGTCTCCTTTTTTGCTTTCTATTCCATTACCATTTTTTGTATTCATCTGCTTCTTCTTCTCATCACATCATCCTTTTCTGTCACGTTCTGTTTTTCATTTTATCCCATTTGTCTTCCGTTTTCTGTTCTTCTCTTTTACTATGCTTGTTTCTCAATTTCCCTACTCTCGAAATTCCTTTTCTGTTCCGCTTTTTCTATCCCATTTCTCCTCTTTATTAGTTTTATTTTTTCTTCTCTTCTCGTCAGTTAGTCCTTATTTTCTATTTAATTTTCTTCGTTTTCTCTATTCTTTTCCCTGTTTTTGTGCTTTCTCTTCCGTTTTTCCACTTTCCTCGTCTCCTCATTTCTTTTTTTCTCTCGTTTTTTACTTATCCACTTTTTTCCCTTTTTATGTCATATTCTCTTCTATTTCGTTGCGATTGTTCTCTTCAAACCAATTATTCTTCTTCTTTTTCTCTCCCGCGTTTTTTTTTCTAAATTGCTTTTTCGTTTGTGAGGTGCTCTTTCTGTATTTTTCTCTACTCTAGGATATAAATTGCACTTAAAATTGTCTTTGGAATTGGACTTGTAACTATCTAGATTTAAAATTGGACCTAACATTAGTGTTGAAATTGAGCTAGTAATTAGAATTGAATTTAGATTTGAATTTAAGTTTAAATTAGGCTTAAAGTAAAACTTAAAACTTAATTTATAAGACCATTGCGAATTATTTTTAAAATAGAAATTTAAATAGAAAGCAAGAAGAGATTTAGTTTTCACGTTAAAACTTTAAGTAAAAATGCTAAAAACGCAGTTTTTTTTGCTCGATTAAAATAATATCTTTGTTTTTTTTGCACTCCCCCCTCCAACTGAAGGGGGTTGGCCATCACCGGAAGGACAAAAACTTTTTTTAATACTTGTAATGCCCTAACTGGACTTGGAAGTGGAACTGTTTTTACGCATCTGCAACTATTTTCACAATAATTTCAACGTAAAGATCGAGGCAGTTTAAATTAAAAACCACGAACTTCTGTATAACAGAACTTATTATCTTTGTATTAAATTTTGAAAAGATGCCCCATACCCCAGCCTTGGCACGCTAGTGATCATAGGCTGATTACTATCTTCTTTCAGAATTGTAAACGTCAAAACCAGAATTGCTTGTACCAACTAGGCTAACTTCTGGTACGTTAGAAACCTTTTCATCAGTTTTGATTAGTTCTAATTGATTTTCACATCATTTTCAATCATTCCGTCCATCACAAAATGGTGGCAAATTCTGTGCTTGAAAATTCCTTCCGTGCTTCGGTAATAATTCATTATCATACGCCGAACTGCCCCGATCCGTTTTCACCGGAGCTGGGCAACCTTTCCCCGAAAACCGCCAGTCATTAGTTCGGTTGGTTAATGGCCCAGTAAATTTGGGGATTCATATCTCTGCGAAACTCTCTGCGAAAACGACCTCTGCTTCGACCGCTTGTTCATATTTGTTAGCTTCAACCCTTGGCCACAGCTAGCAGTCGTGCTAATCCTTGGATTTGTTCATTCTTCGCAGGTAAAGAACAAGAACAAGCTGCCGAACTCGAGGAAGGAAAGAATTTTTCACAGAATTTACGCAAAGCCGTTAATGGGATGAAAAGGGTAGCTTTAAAAAGTACTACCGCATGACTTTAAATGTTTGCAAAGAAAGCTCTCACTGATTCACTGGAGCTTTTATTACGTCGCAAATATAAATGTTAAACAATTTATCGTGTTGGTTTAATGGCTGACTCATAAAACAGTGTGAATCGAGAATCAAGTATGATTCGATAATTAATTTGTGCTATAGAATGGGCGCAAATAGACCAACAGAAGGGGAGAGCGCTCAGTTATTTGTTACCGATGTTCACACTGCTGGAATCGCGTGATAGCTAATCGTCCACAGCGACTGAACAAAAATTTAATTACAGCAAACAGTTCTTACCGCTTCCGGGGACGTAAATGTTGAGTGTCAGGCAATCCTCGCTTTGATTTGCCAGTAGCGGCTGCAACCGTTTCAGATGCTGATAGCGGCCTTTCGGCATCGAAAGGAGTGCTGCTGTGCGGTTGCTTATATCTGGAAAGTTCTGGAAAGAAAAAAAAATAACAAACGAGTTTTAATATTGGTTTATAAAATAACTGAAATTGATTCTGCAAAAAGTTATCAGCAAAACATCATTGTGGTTCCAGCCACAAAGTGGCTCTCGAGATAAATGACAAAATGCGCAAAGTAATAATAAATCTGCCAGTCCACCGGTACGACCGGCATGCACCGCACAATGGACCAATCGGGATCCAACTAACCAGCTTATCATTCCTCTTCATCATCGTTCATCGCTTCAACTCAATAAAGAGGGCTTGAAAAGTACCAACCCCTTCCGGAAGCTAATTTCCGCAAACTCATTTCAAGGGATCCAATTTCACGCCTCATTCGCTTGTCCAGTGTGTCATTCGCATGACACCCCCACCAACATCAACAGTGGCTCGTATTCAAGTGCGGGCTTCATTCAGTATCAGCTCAGTTTTGCACACTTTCAAGCTAATTGGCAAATAATGTGCACCGGCGGAAAAAAAAGTCTCGAGGCCCGTATGCGTTCTGGCTGCACAGAATCACGGTGCGAATTTAAACCAACCGACGAGCGCCGGAAAGACGTAAACTTTGAACTTGTTTAACGCTAGTTTTTGGGAAAATAAAATAACCGAGGCCAAACTATTTCTTGCGCAACACCATCGAGAAACGCGTTGCGAAGCAAAATGGAAAACTGCGGAAGGTGATTTGAATTCCCTAACAACAGTTTTTCTTTCTTTTATTTATTTTGCCTCCACTTTTCTTAAGTTTGATTGAGAGTACTTGTTCCCCACTCAACCTTGAACACTAGAGCTATGTGCGATTATTCGCGTACCAACCGCGTAGCAAAGGTCTTTCGTGGAAAGCATCCACTTGCCTGCCGTTGTCGAGGGGAAATTTTAACAATGGAAATTAATAAAAAAATCTCTATCGGAAGTTTGAAACTTTTGGTTTTACAGGTTGGTACAAATACAATTAGGCTGTTTTGAATCTTTTTAAGATTGCTCCTTAACATAGAAATGTACAATCACGATCGATGCGCATTGATATAAAAGAAGATTCTTTTATCAAACAGTAAAGCGTGACTTTGATAGTATGTCCGTGATAAATATGAAGTAACAGAGGCGAATGCCAAAATAGGTAGAAAAATAAATGAAGTAAATTAATCCTTTTCTAAATATTACTTAGAAATTGTTTTTCAAAAAATTTTCCTCATAACTGGCAAAACTCCAAAGAAAAGTCGGATAACTGATATAAAAGTTTTGGAATTTTGGATTCCAAGTTAAGAGCGGTTCACAACAGCGTTTGATCAATTGCGGGCGACTGTGTTACAAAAGGTGTTGTATTGGCACTACACTTTAGATGACAGCCCCATCACGAGACTCGATAACGTAGCCCTAGTAAGGCAACCTACGTGATTGATTGGAAGGCTCTGAACGAGAGAAAGTATATTTTGTGGATAAAATGCCGTTTCCTCAATTATAACATCAACAATGTGCGCTGCTCGCACTAAAGTAGACCAGTCGATGAGATGGATGTGTCCTACGTGAACGTGGCTGGAGGCAACGTACGACAGTTGCTCCACACGGGACATCAAAATCGCCCAGGTCGGTAGGGAAGAAATGTATAGACCGGTGACAGGACCCCATAGCCGAGCAAAGTTTTAGAGCAAATTGTCATCTGACATTGAAATTACTAATTGTATTATAGTAAACAACGCTGCTATTCAAATGATGTTTCATGTTCATAAGAAATTTATTAAAGTCATTAAATTTACCAAGTATTTAATGGATAATAGTAGAACATGATAGATCAAATCTCTACCGTTTTCTATTAATGATAACCATTTGCATCAACTTCTTGCATCCTGTTGAAATGTTGTGAGTGTCCATGTTATTGTCATTAAGATGAATGCGTCTTTCAAACAGCCGTTCTGAAAAAAGAGATTCAGTAAAAATAGATATCCGATGAAATTATGATATATCTTACCTTGTATGTACTTCACCTTTTCCATTTCCAAAGCAATTGTTTTTGGGTGACGTTTGGGGTTATTTGAATTTATTCACGTGACCGATTTTCCTTTAAATCCTTCGGGCCATATAACGTTCATCAGTAATTTAACGAAGACATAATCACTATCTCTCGCCTCTACTGACACTTTGACTAACGTTTCGCTGTCTGGAAATCTCTGTACATGTTTAAATGCTTCTTTTTGTGTAGACAACAGCTTCGAAACCAACGCTTTCTGCAGTTTTGCATCTGATAGATCGGTCTTTGAGCTTGGAAATTTTCCTTTTTAACCGTGCTACCTCTGCACTATGAGATATCAGGCGGACAAAAATCAGAAAACTGACTTTCACTAATCCGCTTAATGAAATTTTCTATTGATAGCAAACACTTCAATTAAGAAAAATCCAAAATAGCAAGTCTCTAGTCGATGTTGTTTCTGAGATAGAGGCTGTCAAAGTTGAAAAACGATATGACATATACGCTTTTTGCCATTCAAACACGTTTACTTTCAAATCAATTTTTGAGCACTATTTCCAAAATTGAATCTTATGTATTATATATCATTAGAAAGGTAATGAAATGAGCTTTCCGAAAAATAAATGGTTTAGACGGCTAGAGGAAAAATTATAATAATAAAAAGCATGAGAAGAAAGAAAATATAGAAAAATAAGAGAATTTTCTGCTTTCTTAGTCGAGAACTTTTTTTCTCCAGATATCTCCAGGTTGATTCCGCCTTCTGGGTTAAATCTCAGGTATATACTATCAACTTATGAAAGAATTACGTGCCACCATGCGCCACTCTGGGAAATATAGTGTTTTGAAAATTTCTAGTCACCACGGGAGATTTCAAGATTAAATATATTTCCAGCGAATAACACACACACACACATACACACACACACACACACACACACACACACACACACACACACACACACACACACACACACACACACACACACACACACACACACACACACACACACACAAACACACACACACAAACGCGCGCGCACAGGTAACTAACTGATCAACGTGAAATTATGTCAACAGAAGAAGCATTTAATGTAATCATATTTAGAAACTGAGTTAAACAGATTTCAATATGAAGTAATTCATAGGGAGTCACTATCGAGATTTCCTCCATACAACGTTAATGGAACTATGCAGAAAACATGCGCCCCTCCTGTTAAGTTCATCGAAGAAATGTCTTCGAAAATTGTAAATTGCAATCCATATTGAGTGGGCTGAATTTTTATACCTATGGCCTATTTCAAGATATGTTCTAGGTCTGCTGAACTTATGGACCAATTTCGGTAAATCTTACAAAGCTTATATGGGACGAATGAATAACTTAACTGGCCTGATAAACTCCATTAAGTTAAATACCATAATTACCAGTGAAATGCATTATATTGCACAAATAAATAGCACAATTAAATAATAGAACTATACAAATTTGTATGAAATTATTACTTTTATTTAAATACATACAAAAGTATCCAGAACATCAAAATTTATTATGTTGATTCTATGTTGAAAATGCATCTTTTTCATTAAAATACATTATTTAGTCATAAAAATGTCTGGAAGCTTCAGGTAAACGTATTTAAACATACTCTTACTAACAATTCAGATAGAATAACGCATGCCCCGGATATTCAAAACACCATATCTCCCAAACTACCAATATTGTCTTTTCTAGTTAAGTGATTCTTATGTAGAATTTGTCTGGGGAACATTTTGAGCATATTTATTTGAAAATAAAATTGGGGGTGTTTTGAGATATTCGCATTTTTGGTTTTAAATTGCGAAAAAATGTATGATCTTGACAAATTAGATCAAAACTGATAACATCATTCGATTGCGCGGTCAAAAACCCATAGAAAAAGTATATTGGCATGTCTCCACATCAAACTGTTGCAGAGATATTTAAGCCCGAAAAATGACTTTTTTTGAAAATCTGTAAAAAAGGAAGCAGCGCCACTGCTAGGGAAATTGATCAATCGGCGTAAAACTTCGGGAAACTGGTTGTAGGGTCGGAATGAACAATTATGCCAACTTTGGTTGAAATCGCTGATGGTCGAATCCAAACGTTTGAGGTGGAATGACCCATATTAGTTTTTCACATATGACAAAGGTAAACAGTTAAACCCTTTTCAAAATATGTTCGTGAAACGTTTACAAATGTACTCTAACAACATATTTTAATAATATCAACTAGAAAAACGTCAAAAATCCTAGAAAAAAATCGAAAATATTTTTGTCCGCCTGCTTGTATGGAAATCCCCCATAGTGCTCTGTTTCCAATCCACAGGAACATACTAAAATTGTAAAAATAAATAGTAACATTAAAATGGCAGTTATACCTTTTTCAACTGACTGCTTCAGAGTATCATCGGAGTTTGCAGTTTGCACGGTCATCATGGGCCAAAGCGTTGTTAGAGGACTCAACCGGATGGGTTTCGTTCATCACTGGTGGTAAATTTTCATTGCTGATACATTTTTATCCGGTTATTTTCATACAGGAAGAATTGTAGAGGAGATGAATATAAGGTTATGGTATGAATGCATCTAATTTTCATACTTACGTTAACGTCGGTAAATTCATCATGTAAAAATTGAAAGTTTGTAGCATGGGTAATGTGCAGAAGCGAATTTCTTTTAACTAAAACTTTTAACTTTTTTTTTTTTGACGTAGGACTACGTCTTACGGCAAGGTTTGCGATAGGGTGCCATTCCAAAAAATCAATAAATTCGAGCGTTACGAAAACTGAAAGATTCTGAGTGCTGATCAGTGCACTATGGGGGATTTCCATACAAGCAGGCGGACAAAAATATTTTCGATTTTTTTCTAGGATTTTTGACGTTTTTCTAGTTGATATTATTAAAATATGTTGTTAGAGTACATTTGTAAACGTTTCACGAACATATTTTGAAAAGGGTTTAACTGTTTACCTTTGTCATATGTGAAAAACTAATATGGGTCATTCCACCTCAAACGTTTGGATTCGACCATCAGCGATTTCAACCAAAGTTGGCATAATTGTTCATTCCGACCCTACAACCAGTTTCCCGAAGTTTTACGCCGATTGATCAATTTCCCTAGCAGTGGCGCTGCTTCCTTTTTTACAGATTTTCAAAAAAAGTCATTTTTCGGGCTTAAATATCTCTGCAACAGTTTGATGTGGAGACATGCCAATATACTTTTTCTATGGGTTTTTGACCGCGCAATCGAATGATGTTATCAGTTTTGATCTAATTTGTCAAGATCATACATTTTTTCGCAATTTAAAACCAAAAATGCGAATATCTCAAAACACCCCCAATTTTATTTTCAAATAAATATGCTCAAAATGTTCCCCAGACAAATTCTACATAAGAATCACTTAACTAGAAAAGACAATATTGGTAGTTTGGGAGATATGGTGTTTTGAATATCCGGGGCATGCGTTATTCTATCTGAATTGTTAGTAAGAGTATGTTTAAATACGTTTACCTGAAGCTTCCAGACATTTTTATGACTAAATAATGTATTTTAATGAAAAAGATGCATTTTCAACATAGAATCAACATAATAAATTTTGATGTTCTGGATACTTTTGTATGTATTTAAATAAAAGTAATAATTTCATACAAATTTGTATAGTTCTATTATTTAATTGTGCTATTTATTTGTGCAATATAATGCATTTCACTGGTAATTATGGTATTTAACTTAATGGAGTTTATCAGGCCAGTTAAGTTATTCATTCGTCCCATATAAGCTTTGTAAGATTTACCGAAATTGGTCCATAAGTTCAGCAGACCTAGAACATATCTTGAAATAGGCCATAGGTATAAAAATTCAGCCCACTCAATATGGATTGCAATTTACAATTTTCGAAGACATTTCTTCGATGAACTTAACAGGAGGGGCGCATGTTTTCTGCATAGTTCCATTAACGTTGTATGGAGGAAATCTCGATAGTGACTCCCTATGAATTACTTCATATTGAAATCTGTTTAACTCAGTTTCTAAATATGATTACATTAAATGCTTCTTCTGTTGACATAATTTCACGTTGATCAGTTAGTTACCTGTGCGCGCGCGTTTGTGTGTGTGTGTTTGTGTGTGTGTGTGTGTGTGTGTGTGTGTGTGTGTGTGTGTGTGTGTGTGTGTGTGTGTGTGTGTGTGTGTGTGTGTGTGTGTGTGTGTGTGTGTGTGTATGTGTGTGTGTGTGTTATTCGCTGGAAATATATTTAATCTTGAAATCTCCCGTGGTGACTAGAAATTTTCAAAACACTATATTTCCCAGAGTGGCGCATGGTGGCACGTAATTCTTTCATAAGTTGATAGTATATACCTGAGATTTAACCCAGAAGGCGGAATCAACCTGGAGATATCTGGAGAAAAAAAGTTCTCGACTAAGAAAGCAGAAAATTCTCTTATTTTTCTATATTTTCTTTCTTCTCATGCTTTTTATTATTATAATTTTTCCTCTAGCCGTCTAAACCATTTATTTTTCGGAAAGCTCATTTCATTACCTTTCTAATGATATATAATACATAAGATTCAATTTTGGAAATAGTGCTCAAAAATTGATTTGAAAGTAAACGTGTTTGAATGGCAAAAAGCGTATATGTCATATCGTTTTTCAACTTTGACAGCCTCTATCTCAGAAACAACATCGACTAGAGACTTGCTATTTTGGATTTTTCTTAATTGAAGTGTTTGCTATCAATAGAAAATTTCATTAAGCGGATTAGTGAAAGTCAGTTTTCTGATTTTTGTCCGCCTGATATCTCATAGTGCAGTGATGGTAAAAACTCAAAATCTCAAAACTCATCAGAAATCAGAATCAACTGTGAATCATGTCAGCTTGATCCTATGCAGAAAAAAATCACGCGTGAGTTTTTCTGTTTTCATATCAAGAAGCACAAAACTCACACATATTTCTTCCCGTTTGATCACATTCTGCTTTGCTTCAACTGCTACCTGGAGCTATGCACATATACATACAAATTCCTTGTTGAACAGCATAGCCATTCTCTCGTGCGATACGTAGCTATGAGTAAGCGTGAGGGAATAAATCTCTAAATCAATCGTAAAGTTAAACTAAAACGCACATTCAAATTACATGTTTATCTAATTCTTATTAGGCTTGTTACTTTCTAGTTCAAAAAATGTCGATTCACGCGAAGAATATGTAATAAAATGTAAATTCCACCAATATGTTTGCCATCTTAATTCATGAATGTGTGTTGTATTTTTCGCTGCTGTGCTGACGTTTTCTCTGACGGTAGATTCTCTTTTGCTCTTTGGTTCGTTGTATGAAGTGCCAGCTGTGGAAGAATTAAGCAAAATGCTCACAGTTGAATTTGGTTCACATCGCATAGCAACAGAGACATCGCGTATAATGGCGAGAAAAATTAATATGCGAGTTTTGCACTTGTGATCGATTGGAAAATCTTCTACGCATCAACCCCAATAAAGAAACTGATTGATTTCAAAGTACACACTTTTGAAAAATTGATAATAATGAAACTTCGTCCAGCTGGAAATCCTCGCTTCGTTATTGATTGCAAAAGACGCCATCATATTTCTAACGTATTTTTAGAAGAAAACAAAAAGACAAAACCACCCCGTCCCAACAGGTCGAAGTTTCTCCACGACGATTGAACCTAGACCAACTTGATGTCTGTGCTTGGGAAGTGCGCCAAAAACAGTGACAAAGTCTGCCCGTCCCAAAACAATTTCTTACGAACGTGAATAAACCTAGTCCAATTTGATACCTGTGCTTGGGAAGTACGCCATAGTGTAAAACCAACCCTTTTCTCCAACCGAAACCGATATTATCGTTTGAACATGGAACCTAGTCCAATTTGATGTCCTGAAAGTAAACAATTTTGTTAAAATAGAAAACCACCCATTTCCTTTCAACCGAGTTTATCTTTAAACATTGAATGTAGTCCAAATTGATGTTCTGAAGGTGAAATGTCATAGAAAAGTGAGCGGGAACCCTTCCCTTTTACCAGGTCGTATCTATATAGGTACTGCAAGATATTATTCGGAACCGTTGTCTTACAAGGAAACAGGGCTGAAGAAATATTTGTGCATGTGACGTAAGGCAGCAATTCTCAAAGGAAGGAAAATCAGCGACTTTTTTATTCGAGAATAGTTTTGAACGTTGCAAAAGAATCCGTAGTGATGTCAATGTTTGTTTGACCAGTAAGGCAGTCAGGTAAACAACATTCTGCAAACAACTTTAACTTATTGACATAGTAGCTTTCAATCATGGAAAAGAATAAAACGCTGTAAAAAAATTATCGAATTTCAAAAATTTGGATTTCTCAACCTGCAGCACAGTCAAGTCACTTTAATATAACAATTTTTGATGTCATCAAAATTCATATATATGTAAATAGTGTTGTTAGATGTTAGATTTGAGGTTCTATTAACATTCATTTAAAAATAATCGCATTTTCTCAACCTGCAGTTAGACTCAACGTATGCTGCATGTAGCGTTTATACATGAAGAATCATATTATTATTCGATCCTATTTGTACCCAAAAACCACAGCCCGACAAATCCGCCTTAGTGTCGCCCAATCAAAGATTTTTCCGGGATTTTGAGCTCCATAGCGTACGCACGGTTCCGTAGCGAATCATTGGGCAGGTTTCAAGGGGCCTCGCGCAATTACGGACGAAATTTTTAGCATCCTACAGATCTTGTAGAAATGTCGGGAGTACAACGTGCCCGCGTGTCACGTTATTGATTTCAAAGCAGCTTACGATACAGTCGATCGATGATCTGACGAGTGGGCACAAGAGATACAACTTTCACCAAGGGTAGCCAACTTCTAGGCTTTGAAGATGACTTTGACTTCATAGTGAGGAACTTTGCGACCGTGGAGGCAATCTACGCCAGACTGAAAGCGGTGTCTAGGAGAACTGAGCTAAAAAGAAATGCATCGAACACCAAATACATGAAAGGAATGGTCTCAAAGGGAACAAATGCGCACCTCCCACAGACGGTAACCGTCGACCGCGACGAACTACAAGTGGTAGATGGCTTATTTATTTGGGAGAGATTCCCATCGTTCATCTGGTGAGAATCGGTAGGCCACGGTAGGCCGGACATGTCGCATGGATGCCGAACGACAGTGCGATGAGAACAGCTCTTTTCAACAACCCCACCGGAACCAGGAACAGGTTGACTCGACCAGGTCAACGGTGATTTATGACTTCGGAGACGACGACGAGTTGCCCAAGATCGAGTTGAATGGAGTCGACATTTGTTATTTTTTATATAATTTTTCTGTTTTATTGATTCAGTTATTTTTGTAAATATTCCTTTTATACTCGTTTGTTGTGTTACTTTTATATTATTATTCATATTTTTATTTTAGTATTTTTTGCTCGATTTTTCAGAAATCTTTTACGATGATTCACGAGTTATAACGTTTTGACATTAGCCGTGCTCGAAAAACTTGGAAAATGAAATTTAACTTTACACTAAATGCACGAGCCTCAGTGTTCCCCATCCTAATCATGCCTTCTGTTCACCATTAGGCATATGGACGATAAACATAAGGACGTTAGGCTTACGGTCGCTAGGGCATTGTGGGCGATGGTAATAAATACATTAGACATGATGGACGTTAAGCATATTGGACGTTAGGCATAATGGTCGTTAAGCATAATGGAAGGGGGCCCTGTAGCCGCAAAGTTACCGAGTCTGCTTTAACAAGTGAGTGGCCTTGGGTTCGAATCTTAGTAGAATCAGGCCAATCGATGCTAAATAAGTTTAGCTTAGGTTTATTCTCAGGCCCCTCCACATCCTTCCTACTAAATTCTGAACAATGATGCCTCTTGCCAGCGCAAGTTATAAGAGTGGTACTTGCTTAAGATGCGAATGAAGCCTGTTGTTCAAGGGCAAAATTATACCTAGTCTCCGCACTTCCTGGCTCTAGAGCTAGATTGGTTGAAAAGTAGAAGGAAGCGCAGAAGGAAAAAAGGGGTGAAAACACCGACGCTTGAGCACGGATGATAAGCAGCCTATGGCGATACTGCAAACATAACGTAATGCGGAGTGAGTCGTATTACCTACGAATGGCCGAAACACAAATGGGCGAATTACGAATGGCCGTAACTGAAATGGACGAAATAACAAACGGCATAGTAGTTCTAATGGCTGAAATAAGCACGACCGCCGGGGATTAACCAGGGCACTGACATCTGTACATCACTCTATCACGAATATTGTAACGTTTGATATAAGGTACACCGGGGCAAGTGGGAGCTAAAAAATGCAGAGTTTGGGTTTATTCCACTGTGTTTTCTATACCTATGATTATTTCAACATTCTTTTAGCACAGAAACTCTTCAGTGGTATCATTTCGAAGGATTAATTACGAAAAAGGCCTAGCAATTTACATGAAATGAATCTGGAGGAGAATTTTCAAAATAATGGCGATAGGTCCCACTTGCCCCATTTACGCAAATAACGCTCAAATTGAAAGTCTAATTTTGATGTTTGGAATGCCTGTTATAAATAATCTATAATTTTAATACATGCGTTTGAGTTGTATCTTTCATTTCTAGAAAGGTTCGGTTGGAGAAAATGAGGTTGAGGAGAGTAATGAGCTCCGTTCCCACTTACCCCGTATTCCCATTTGCCCCGGGGTACCTTATCAATTGCTTTTTCGGGCCCACAACAAATCCTTCCCCGGATAGGATAGGGTGTTCGTAAGATACTGGCACCATCTGTAGTTTAGATGCACATGTTTCAGCTTTGTGTAAAGTATTTAGCGAGCGAGGTTCGATTCTTGCCATTAAAACATGGTATCTTGTCAGCGATCTGGTTTTCGTTACAGGGAGAAAAGGCCCTTACAGTATTAGATTTGTCTAAAACCTACACGAAAGTATCTTTTAATTATTTTGATGATAGTTTAAGCAGTTTAACATTGACCTTAAAATATTACTTTTATCAATATTTTTCGAGAATTACAGTAATGTTGATTAATCGGTAATTTTGATTAATCCCCCTAAAAGTGCATTAAAAAATTTATTTTTGGTCAGTTTCAATATAACATGTTGATGTGTTCTGCCAAGTTTTATAGTATATTATTACAAGAAATTTTGCTGAAGACAGTCACGTTGCATCTCTTCAGCAAAAATAGAAAAATCCTTTTTCTGAATCGTTAAAATCAATTTTTCTATTTTAGTTGTTTTTGTAGTTGTTGTATGACATTTTCAAGTTTTACAACGTTGTACAAATAGTAAAAATACATAACTTTGCTGAATGTCGTATACCTCTATCTTTGCTCGTTTAGGAACTGTAGAACTTATAATATAAAAATACCCTAATTACTCTCGAATTACTCGCAAAAAGGCATCATTTTATTCAAAAACTCTCCTTAGAGAATCAGAATAGTTTCATGTAGATTGAAAAGTTTTATAAATCATGTTTTAAAGCACCAAAGTTGAACAAAATTTATAGGCTGACAAAATCGGGATAAAAAGCTGATAAAATCCGGGGTAGACAAATTCAGGGATAGACAAAATCGGGAGCTTACAAATTCGGAACAATACTGTATTCGTTTTCGGCAAGATTCAGCGCAGTAGAGGTTCGGCCTTTCGTGTTTTGGCCTTATGTAATCAGGCCAAATACGGGTTCTCTTTTTGGTATTCGGTCAAATACAATTTCAGTCTTCTGTGATAATTGTTGCAGCTCGATCATTTGGATTTCGGCTATTTGTTATTCGACCACTCGGTACCAGCCCGGTGAATCGATGTGAAGGCTAAGAAAAGCTAATAAGGGTCGGTCCAAGGTGAACCTAGGAAACATAAACGCATAAACCTAAACAGATCGGGTAGCCTTCCGCAGTGGCCGGCACTTCCGACGACGACGGCGAAACTCGCGGCCTGCGACCTATTATCAGCCATTAAATTTTTTTTATGGCTTAATGCCGAAAGGTCGTTATGCCAAATATTTTTTTGAGAAATGGTTCGTTATGTTTATGCCAATGTTTGTATGGCAAACTACGTTATACCAAACTGTATTATGCCAAATGAATATCTATTAAATGGACGGCTCCGGTTCTCATTGTATTGTGACCGAGTGATGAAAGGCTCAAGTGCGTATTCATAGGAAAGCAAAGTTTTATAGCTTATAGCTAACATTCATTATGCCTACCGTCCATTATGCCTATCATCCGTTATGCCTACCATCCATTATGCCTATCGTCCGTGCGCATAACGTTGCGCACCCAGTCATGCCAATGATAATGCGTATCGAACAAGATCTTCAAATATTCCTCAAACATCTTAAATATATATAGAAAAGTTGCAGTTATAGTTTAATTGGGAGAGCCCTTATTTTTTCTACACTCATATTTGCATAATACCCTAGATTTATGATGAAAACAAAACTCGAGAAAAAGCTGGATCGCCAAAATACGCGGCATACAAATCAGAGAAAACTATAAGCATAGGTAGGACGGTATAAAACTTGTAGTGAGTCTCCACTGGGATTTAGCCATCCTGTGTCAGCTTTTTTGCTGCGCGTATAATGATAGGCTCGGTATAAGAAACACGTGAAAGTTTCATACTTGCAGCTTCTCATTTGTCGTTAATTTTACACCGAATTCTCGCCAGCCTTGTCCGTTATACTGTTGTCTGAAGTGCGCTTGACAGCACGTAAAAGTGCCATATTTGTCCATCGGACGTGCGTTCTGATTTCTGCCACAATGCTCTAGCTCCTGTCCCTGGGAGCTCTAGACCTTTTCCATTTCGAAATCAGCGCAAATTTACGGGCCCGGGCATGGAAGGGTTACCGACCGAGGACTCAGCGTGTTTGTTTCATGAGGTACGAGCCAACTGAAAAACTGCCAACCGGCAGTTGCCGCAATGGGAGTGGTAATTTTAAGCACTCACATGCGAGGGTGTGTGTCCTTGGGAATGCTGATACTGCGGTCTGCGTACGGAAAAAGGTTTCATTCGAACAAAACACGACACAGCTTGCCTGGCGGTTCATTCTACTGAATGAGCAAATTGAATCAAGTTCTCTCCCTGGGAATTATGTGCTATTTTGTTTCGGTATGCTTTGTGAAGTCTGTATAACCACGGTGGAATTATGGGAGAATTAAACAATAAAATAAACATAATTTACTCGAAACCCCTTTTTCTCTAGGCCATACTCGAAAGGTACACATAAACCGGCGGATGTTTACCGAAACTGAGTTAGGATTGCTCTAATTGGACTGCCGCTTGAAAGTTTAATGCGGCAGCGTAAACCGAATTAGTTGGGCTGTTAAACAGAAAAAATTAAGTTTATGCTTGAATGCTCTGGGGTATTTCGAGATGAAGTGTTGTGAATATTTCATTTCTGATTACAGAAAAATTGGATTTGAACCTTGCTATGTATAATCAAATTATCACAAGATTTATTAGATTACAACACGTTGGTAAAAAAACATCGACTTTGTTTTTATTAACTTATAATAACTAAATTTTTACTATGAATCTTTTTACTTTTTACCACCAACAAAGTGATGAAGTCTGCGGTAAAATTTCTATCCCAAAGCAATTAGAATATCATGGTATCATTACGGTAACGAAATCAAATGTTTAGATTCACTGCACCAAATCATCACCATCTGTGCTACTCTTTCTTTGAAGATAAATTCGTGTCAGTCTGTGTGAGCAGAACCGTACGACTCGACTCTATGGTTCTATTGAAGTCCTCATCGTTCGCATCGTTATCGTAAAAAGAGTGACATGGTAGCGGTTGTTCAATAGGATCCAACTTGTTAGAGGGTCTAGATGCTAGACCGATATACCGGCAAACCCACCACCATCATTATGGTCATCATCAGCATCAGCATCGGTATCATCATCATCGTCCTCATCATCGATGTAGGCCGCATGAGCCTGGCTCCATATGGGCAGTCGCAGTGAAAAACATGCAAAATCCATCTGTCTCTTTTGAATTATTAAGCACCAATTCAGTCGATCAGGACTCACTCATCTTTTCTAATTTGATTGGAGTTAAATTTCGGAAAATGAGTCGCTTCGAAAGGCCCCCGTTTGCTGTTGAACACACAAAACGGCTCAACAGTAGTGAAACCGGTCATACATAGTGGACTGTCGTTCGTATGTACCATATAGTCACGCTTCGTGTGGACCAATTGAACCGTCGCGTCGTCGTCGTCGTCGTTGTTGCTACCCGGGAGTGGGTGTGTATGTACAGTTAATGTAGAAGGCATTTTTTGATGAAAAGCAATCTGACTATCCCGGCCGACATGCAGAGGCAGAAGATTTTGTCGGAAAAGTTTAGCAGCTGTTTGCTGCCGGCGGTGGCTGGCATTAGCATACGACCGATTGTTACGAGTTTGTTTACGGGGAGGTCAAATGGAGTGGCAAAAGAAGGAAGATGTACTGCTTTGGGATGCTGTTTTCTTCCTTCAGGACTGGGGTTGACTGAACACACAACGTTCCAGCGCAGAGGAGCAGGGGAAGAAAGATTGGAATTGATCGTATTTCAATGAGTTTTTTCTACTTCAATTTGGGAGACAGATTGGATGAAGTTATTTGCTGAGATTCTGGTGGATATAAATGCAGAAATTTTTCACTGTTGAATATTGATTCACTGTAAACGAGCTTGAAACTTTCTCGCGCTCCACCCTCGGAGGAGACAGTTTGAGATTAACCGATTTAGAGATCAATTTTGGTAAATAGAAACAATTTATTGAAGGCATATGCTGTCTGCCCGTGATATAAATGGTTCATTTAGAAGGAGATTCAGGAAAGGAAACGAGTAGCGTAGTGTTCAGGCTTTTTTGTCAATAATTGGTAATTGAATTCGGTGAATATACGAGATTTTTTCAATTAAAAATGAAATTTAACTAAAAAAATTAAATTTTTCTCACTTTAGGGGTCCTTATGATTAAAAATGACTCACATTACTGAGCACAACGCCACTTCTTTTATATTCAATCCTGAGACTTTGGTCAAAATTTCAGCCAAATCGGTCAAAATTTTCAAATTTGAGACTATTTTTAAGAGTTACAGATTTTTTTTTGATTTTCATATATTCCCTAGAATTAAATAAAAAGAAAACTTATCTAAAACTCAACTTATCTAATTCCAAGTTTCGTATTCTACTACGACGCTCCAAAAACTTCTGTCAGATATATCATCCGTCTAACCTTACACGATTCCTATCTAGATACCCAGTTGTAATACTGAGCGGGAGATATTAGAAAGTATATATACAATATCCTGAAAATCCACCTTTTGATCCGAGGGTCCTAGGGCTAAATCAACACCAACAACGCGAACGGCTGCTGGAGGACATGGAGAGTTCCGGTGGCATTCCCTACATCGACAACGACCGCTGGAGACATGGGTCTCGGCGGCATCCCTTGCTACGACAAAGATCGCTGAGTAACAACGAGAGTCCCAACAGAACCCGCTGATTCGAAAACGACCGCTGTAGGACGCTAAGGGCCCCAGCGTCACCCTCTTTTTTATCAACGAACCGGAAGAGTACCGGTGATGGTCCCAATCCCAACTGTAACGACCGACAGTAAAAGACTTAGAGAGTCCCCGCAGCGTTTTGTAGCATAAGAACGGTTGCTGGAGGACATTTAGAGTCTGGGCGGAACAACCTGCTTGGCCAAAAAACGGCGAGAGTCCATTTGGTGCTCTCAACAACATCGACCGACCGCAAAAGAACATTGAGAGTTCCAACAGCGCTTCGTAGCAAATGAACGACCGATGGATAGATGACAACGGGAGTCCCAGCGGTTCCCCTACTTCGACAACGACCACTGTAGGAGATCAAGAACACCGGTGGAGCACCTACTTCAACGCCTCCCTGTTGAGCTCGAGGTAAGACGCTGGTCTAATAAGCTGGTCGTCGTATGTTCGAATATCGGCTGGGAGAGGCTGTTAAAGTCAAGAGGATCGTAGCACTGACCCCGCACTGTCCTGTATTCTAACAGCTGGTTGCGAAGTCTGTCGTATAAAAACAGAAGGTCAAATTTCGATAACGGAATTAGCACCCAGGCTTTACTTTTACCTACTTCAATAATGACTGCTGGAGAACATTGTGGGTTTCAGCGGCCTCTACTTCATCAGCGATCGCTCAAGGACAATGACGATCGCGGCAGTGTCCCAACTTTGACAAAGATTGCTCAAGAACGACGAGAGTATCGGTGGGCAAGGGCCGCGCGTTAACGACAAGGTCGTCAGAGTCCGTTTATGGCAGTCAGTATGGCATCGAATATCACCCTTCCCTTCCCTTCTTCAATGTACCAACATGCTCCCATAGACTCGGGAAACCATCACAAAAAATAAAATTAGTTTATCTAACCTGCTAGCCGTAATAAGATCTTGCAACTCGAAGTACTAAACATTGCATTCTATAGGTTCTATTATTTTTTGGGGGATAAATTACACTAAATACTGATATTTCTTTCCAATTAAAACTCATCACTATATTATTACTTTTTCGCCGTCAATTTTTCATTAATTTTTTTCGGCCGTTCCAGTCGTTTCATCACTCGCGAAACTTAACTTGAGACGCAGAAAACTTTAATTTACAACCAGAACAGTTATTTGGAAAGATATTACAATGATTTTGCCCAAACTGTTCACTTTAATTGATATGAAAAATTGTAGTTCGTTTCGATTGCAATTTCGAATCCGCGACCGTCGTTGTTGTACGTTACCAAGGAAACGGGTGTATATGTGCCATTTTTACGTTGAGCATGAAATTGACAAATAATTTTCGCTATTAAATTAACGGTCGTTGAGTGTCGAAAATATACTTATAAAATTCACCGTAAACGGCATTTTATGTGATAGAATTACTGTCGGATCTCGTTCAAGAGCAAATAGATACGCGATTCTACGTTTCATAATTGTTCATGACAGATTATTACCTACTACTAGCAACTCTGTTCTCGTCGCGAAAGTGCTGAAATCAGTAAAAAATGCAACTGGAATCTGACGACCTTCACCTTAATCTTGTGGTTTTGGATTTACAGGTGTATGAACCAAGAATTTGCTCCGACCATGTCTTGGAAAAGCAACTTCTTGCGTCCAAATCGGTTCAGCAATCACCGACACACACACACAAACACACACACACACACACACACACACACACACACACGCACACAAACACATATATTCGTCAGGGCATGTGATGCTACCATGCCCAGAAAACAGGAACCGAGAAAAGAGCGCCGACCGGCTTATTGGTGGAATGCAGCAATTAGCAACCATCGTGCAAGTTGTCTCAAAGCCGGAAGACGCGTCCAAAGAGCCAGAACTGAACGGGAGATAAAACAAAGTAAACGCTACTGCTTCAAGGAGTTGTGCCGAGAAGTAGACGCCAACCCCTGGGGTGACGCGTACCGAATCGTTATGGCGAAAGTAAAAGGTCCTGTGACAATTGGGGAGTTGTGTCCGAATAAGCTGAAGGCTATCGTGGAGGGGCTTTTTTCGACGCACGGCCTTACGATGTGGCCAACAATACCGTACGGTCCAGAAGCGAGGGCTAGCGCTGATGGTCTGCAAGTCTCAATCGATGAAATAATGGCAGTGGCAAGACAGCTAAAAATGAAGAAGGTCCCTGGTCCTGATGGGATTCCTAACCTGGCTCTTAAGGCAGCAATACAAGCGTTCCCGGATTTGTTCAGGACCGTGCTGCAGAAGCTAATGCTGTCGCCGAAGCCAGGGAAGCCTGCGGGGGATCCAGTGTCACACAGGCCGATATCTCTACTGGACACATGCGGAAAACTCCTGGAGAAGATAATCCTGAATAGGCTTACGAGGTATACAGAAGGTGAACACGGTCTGTCAAACATGCAGATTGGGTTCCGGAAAGGGAAGTCCACTGTGGATGCAATTCGGACAGTGATCGAGCGAGCCGAGAAGTCGTCCAAACAGAGGCGAAGAGGAGATCGTTTTTGCACCGTTGTAACGATCGACGTAAAAAACGCCTTTAACAGCGCCAGTTGGGAGGCCATTGCTGAATCGCTGCATAGAATGCATGTCCCGGGATATCTATGCAGAATACTGAGGAGTTACTTCAAGAATCGGACGCTTGTTTACGAGACCACCGAGGGGCGCAAAACGATGAACATTACGTCTGGAGTCCCACAAGGCTCCATCCTTGGCCCAACGCACTGGAACGGAGTATACAACGGTGTACTGTCTCTGAAGCTGCCTAGACGCGCCGAGATCGTCGGCTTTGAAGATGACATCGTGCTATCGGTGACAGGCGAGTCACTGGAGGAGGTAGAAATGCTGGTGAAAGAGGCAATTAGAACTATCGAGAACTGGATGCGTGGTGCAAAGCTACAAATCGCCCACCATAAAACGGAGGTTCTGCTAGTTAGCAACTGTAAGGCCATACAACATGCAGTCGTCACCGTCGGAGAGCACATTATTACTTCAACGCGCACAGTCAAGCATCTGGGAGTAATGACAGACGACCGGTTGAACTTCAACTGCCACGTCGACTATGCTTGCAAGAAGGCGGCGAAGGCTATCAATGCGATAGCCAGAATCATGCCGAATTGTTACGGGCCGAGTAGTAGTAAGCGGAGACTGCTGGCTAGTGTGCCACCATCGATACTGTATTACTGCGGTATGGAGGTCCAGCCTGGATCGCAGCACTACGATCGAAGCGGAATCGCGTGAAGCTGAATAGTACCTTCCGACTCATGCCTGTAAGAGTTGCCAGTGCATATAGAACAATATCGTCGGAGGCAGTATGTGTTATCGCTGGAATGACCCCCTCAGTATCATGCTCGTGGAAGATAACGACTGCTACGGACGAAGAAACATCAGAGGAGCCCGGAAGCTGGCGAGAGAAGAGTCGCTGAGCAAATGGCAGCAAGAGTGGGATAGGGCCGAGAATGGTAGATGGACACACCGACTCATACCGGTTCTGTCAACCTGGTTTAACAGGAAACATGGAGACGTCGAGTTCCACTTGACGCAGTTTCTCTCGGGTCACGGTTGCTTCAGGCAATACCTGCACCGGTTCGGGCACGCTGCGACACCATTCTGCCCGGAATGCAGAGAGACGGTAGAAACACCACAGCATGTGGTTTTTGAATGTCCTCGATTTGCCGCGATACGAAGGGAGATGCCGCCCCTGACGGTGGAGAAGAGACGGGAAGAGAGCGTGTGGAATGCCGTCACCGGCGTTTTAGCACAGATTATGTTGCAACTGCAACGACAGTGGAGAAACGACCAGCGAACTACTAATCCCAATTAGCGTTGTCTCGACAGACGCATCGGTGGAGCGACGAGCGCGACGGAGCAAACCAAGTTTGACAGAAACACTACGAGGGCGGCCGTGAGAGGATGGTTGTAATGTTGGTCGCTATCCCTGGATCGGTTCGCGTCTCGGCAGGTGAAGGGGAAGTGCAGTGGCGAACTCGACGGAGCAGTGCTTCGCCTAACAAGAAACCCTGCGAGGGTGGCCGTGAGGAGATGGAAGTCATGACGGTCGCCATTTTTGAATCGGAACTCGTCTTGACAGGTGCAAGGAAAGTGGACGGTGAAGGAGAATGTAGTAGCAACAAGAATGGCAGAACCCTGCGAGGGTGAATGTGAAGGAGTGGACGTTATGACGGTCATCTCCGGATCGGGGTGTACAGACACAGCCTCCCCCCGAAGTAATACTTAACGGTAGTTCCGGGGGGGTTAAGGTCAGACGCGCGTGAGGTTTTTAGTGGGTTAGAGTCCCACACTGTGCCACGTGATGTAGCAATATATCATTAGTGTGCCTGGCATTGAGCGTTTCCTCACGTAAAAAAACACACACACAGTTTTTCGGAAGTTTTGTTTTTCGGCTTTGCAGTCAAATTGCTGATAGAAACGAACGTTATTCTTCTACTTCCAACCTTTCGATTTATACTAAATCTTTTTCAAGGATTAGCAAAATATTGTTTTTCGCAAAATATTGATAGTTCGGCTGCCTCCATGCCGTTAAAACTTTGGCAGGCCCCCGGATACGTTCGAAACTCGTTACCAAAGTTGGCTTATACCGATCTGGCTCTCAACATGGTCTTCATAAGGGACTGTGTCAACCCTAGCATGTCCTCCCTGATTGCAAAGATAACCATGAGATCACGAGAAGCGTCTATCTACAATGAGCGGAAATAACGGGCCGGAGTGGAGATCCAAAAACATGGAGAATAAAGAACCAAAACCTAAGAAAAAACTACAAGGTATACAGCCCTAAGGGTTGTACGAAAGGGTGACGTAGGACTGTGTCATATAATACACATTATATTGATACCATGTTTTAATCGATGAAGTATAACTTTATGTCTGTTCATTAAATCAAAGACTAATGTAAACTGCATTTCTGGCATATGCATATTTGAGTATTTGTGAGTATCATTGTTTGAGTGTTTATTTGTAAAAGAAGAGCGAAATATTCTGATTTAATTCTTCATTGAATCAATGATGGTTTTAAAAAAACCGTTTGAAATTGTTTGGTGGCCCTGAAAAGAACTATGTTTGAGCTGATAGCACTTCTTAAAAATCAGTTCTATAATTATTGTTGCCAATATATAGATGGATGTCGCTATTCGGTCCTTTAGACTCTAGGATGATGGTTGCCCGCTAATACAGGAGTGATAGGAAATACCAAATCACTGTAAAGTAGAAATGGATTAGTTTTATCAAAATAGTGACCGTCCGTCAGTGCGATCGTGCGGTAAATGAGCAGACGGCGAACCTGGTGTGCGATTTTATAGTCACTGGCACTGCCGTTGCTACTTGTAAGCTAGTGTAGGTATGGGAGAAACCAGATCGGCTGCTGCTGCTGCTCAAATAATTATCCGAATGGAACGTTAATCATTTAGAAAGTGTAGAAAAATCTTTCCATTCTTTGATTACTATAGTTCTTATAAGAACTGTTTAAGACCACAACGGCCTACTGCTGAATTTGCTGCCCGTCAGTCGATCCGTTTCCATTTGCCTTCAGTGTTGGTTTGCGAAAATTACCGCCAAAATGCCATTGGGTTTGCCTCGAATTGTCATCGAAGATGACATTAATTGCCGCAAAAGTCCTTGGATTTGCCTCCAGTTGCCGCCAAAATGCTATCGTTTTTACCTCCCAATTGCTATCGGTGTTGCCTCCGATCGCTGGAGTTGCCGCCAAATGCCGTTGCTTTCGCCACCAATAGCCGTCGATGATAAATACTGACCGTCCGTCAGTGCGATTGTGCGATGAATGAGCAGACGGCAAACCAAGAGTACCATTTTATAGTCACTGGCACTGCCGCTGCTGCTTGTAAGCTAGTGTAGGTGGTGGAGGAAACCATATCGGCTGCTGCTGCTTAAATGATTGTCCGACACTGATTGAGCAAGCTATCGAACAATTTCGCATGTCTGCGATGGGGATAATGCAAAATGTAACGTAAAGTGCATCATGTGGGGTTCACGTTGGCCATTGCCCGCTGATTCCACTTGTCTTCGGGGTCGGTGTTGCCGTCAATAGCCATCGATGTTGCCAATTGGATTGGAAAAAGGGTGTGGCTTACAAAGTGGTCTCAAAGGTTATCATTTGGATCCAAATCCTTTGGTGTATCTAATTGTCGTCCGTGCCTGTGAAGCTAGGTGATCACAAGGGAAATGTGTGGGAAAATTCGACCTTAAAACTTTACACACATTTTCACTATTTAGCGTATAAAAAATTATTATTAGTATGTTACTATAAAATTGCTGGACATTTTATCTATCCAACGACATATTAACTGTTATGTTTCGTTCAGTAGTATAGTAGCTATTAGCGTTTGAAATATTTCATTCAAACGTTACACTTCTATTTCTCGTTTTTACAAAGTGCTACCCAGTCCCAGTATAGTAAACAAAGACGTAGTCCTACGTCAATACCGGTTTTAACCCCGATGACCGCAGAATCTCCCATTAGCTGCATATCACAACAAGAAACCCAGGAAGCGGGTGGTCCCTCGACGACCCAAATGTTTACTCTGATAGTCAATATTGGTGAAATCCAAGAAGTTCTACTTGGGAGAACCGCTATGACGGAAGTCAAAAGAAAAGCGAACGAACACTATGGGTTCAAAGATAGCATAGGATAGGCATCAGGCATTTAGCGACGAGCATTCAAATTGCGATAGCTGGTAACGGGTAACAACTAAAATTTTGGAATTTTTTTGAGGCCCCTATACTCCGCAACAAATGAGCTCAGAGAGAAATAAGAGTATGCATGTGTTAGCTCTCTCTCTCTTCTTATTGTCAATATTTTTTGTTTTGTTTATGCTTGCCTTGTTTTGCTTAAAATGACGTCGAAACAAGAAGCATTTCGGGAGCGCGTTGTACACTTCTACAAACTGCCACAGAACTCTCGGCAAAAAGTATACGGTACAACATTTGAAAAGCGAATATGTTGCGACTTCGACTGTTTACCATATCCTAAGATGCCCTACAACTATTCGCAAGCAAGGTAGTGGAAGACCAGCCAAAATTATAGACGCAGACGGGCATCGTTCTCGTTCTCGTGCCTTCAAAAACAAGACCTCTGGTTTGGCTATCAATTAAGATGTGCCCCAGACGAATGTTTGAAGAAAATTTTGATCCCGTTTCTACAAAAACATCATGCGGATGGACAATACGTGTTTTGGTCGGATAGAGCTTCATCGTATTACGCCCAAAAAACACAATCGTTCCTAAATACCTATTCGATCCCATTTTTACCTGAAAACCACGACCCGAAAAATCTTTCTCAGTGCGCTCATTCGAAGATTTCTTCGGGATTTTGAGCTCCTTGGTGTATAAAAATAACTGGAGTGCCACGAATTGCAAACAGTTGATTGGTGGAATCAAGAGATGCATTCGAAAAGTTGACATGACGGCCGTACAACGCTCCTGTTTCGACGTCAAATGAAAACTTCGCTGAAGAGCCGGTTACGGAGCGTTTTCAAATGTACACTAATTTTTTTTTTCAACAATGGATAATGTATCTTTCATTTCGGTAAATCAGATCTTCTTCATGTATCTTTGTCTTTTTTTACAGCCTGAGAAAAAATTCCAAAATTTTAGTTGCCACCCGTTATATATACCCTGATAAATCGTATCTGATTCACAAAACTAACATATGCGTACTAATTTGGAGGTCATATACGTACTACAAAATATACATTAACAATTCAACTTTATAAGTCTCTGTATGCGATAAGATCCGACTCAAAGCGTTTAGTTTTATTATGCTATACAATTCTGTACTGAAAGTCGTAGGTCAATCACTTGCTATCGTCAAATACGACAGAATAGAAACTTATGTGCGTTCCATTAGACTATATTTACGATCCTGAATTCATTAAAAGTCAATAACGATAATTTTCGTACATTGATATACGAGTTGGTGTTTGCTGGGTATCTACTCAATAACAAAATGTGTTATCAATGTATCTCCATATCTATTCAATAACAAAATATAGCATTCTACCACAGTTTGATATTGTTTTTACATTATTTTGCTCTTCGCTCCTGCTCGGGAGGAGCCAGCAAAGCCAAATCAAACAATTATTTTTGATTTTCAATATTAATATTTAAATCAAATGGTTCTTTTCAGGGCCACCATATTCACAAGAGGAGTTAGCATCGAAGTTTTCATTAATACTCAAGATTTCAATGCAATACTTTGCCTAACGTAGTCCTACGTCGAACTTGCTACTCAGATGCCGTTTAAATTAATGTATGTATCAAGTATATTCTACCCAAGAATACTGAATGGATGCACCATTGTATCAGGTAAGTATTAAACCGTAATTTTAAAAAACTCTTTTCCTCGTTTGAGCTTAGCTTAATTAAAATACCGCTGTCAGGCTAAGAGTTCCGTGGGTTAGAACCAGATTATTCGAACTCGGTCGAACATCGGAAATCAACAAGCTTTACCTAGGACCTTATGATTCCCCGATATTGCGTAACTTATTAACCATGAGAACTACGATTCGCAACTGTCCACTGAAGTAGTGGAAATATATGTATCTGTAAAGATAGATATTATCAAATATAATTTTCTCCTGGTACGCTCGTTGGTTCTAAGGTTTTATGTTTCTTGTTACAATTATTTTTCTTAATACAAAACACCTTTTGTATCTGAAAGTTTAGTTAAAAACAAAGATAAAAACAAAAGGTCAAAAAGTAGCATAAGAAGGAAGCCAACAACTTTGGAATCCCTTCCGCTGTCGGTCTCTGTTATTTTTGAACATATTTTCCCCGTTCCGGGATTTTCTCTCGACACGGGTCGGACGGATGTTGTAAATATTTCATTCCCCCCCTCTCCCCGCCTCCGCTCGCAGCCTGGGCATGCCAGTCTAGACAATAATGTATTTGCTTCATTCGTAGTTTGACCGACCGCCTTAAATAGTGCTTTCATTAGATTTTGGTTTTTGTGTCACAGTATGTTGATAGAGCGTATAGTAAATGCTGCTTGGCCGGTTCTGTTCGTTGATGTGCTATGTGTTAAGGTTGTTTATATACATTACCGGAATTCTCGGAATGACCCAATCTGCAATATGAAACGGAGTCTAATCTTTTGTTAGTACCCTAAAAAACCTATGGTTTATTTCAAAGATTTGATAAGACACTCCTATTGTTTTACCAACTGGGCGTTCATATTTATGATTGATGCTGCAAATTGACTGGCCAAAACTACAAACGAAAAAAAAACATACTGTTGAAGCAAAAGGCTGTAAGCTTTCCATATATTCTCGGGGTTGGTTGGATCGATTTCAAGAATATGTTTTACGACCTTTTAGAATCACATAATTTTAAGATTCATTTCTACACGGATCTTCACCGACCTTGAACTAACAATATAGCACAGCCAGCACAAATTATATCCATCCGAAACTTCTTTCCGGATGGAAACGCTAGAAAACTAATTTAGTAAATTTATACCTAAAGTACAAAATCTGAAACTAGCTCCAGTCCAGACCGTGGGAAGAACCGTATACAAAAGAACGGTTCCAGTCTTCCACAGCGAGCACTCTAACAAGATTCAAGATTCGCGTAGGTACCACTATCAGACCGGCTATACGGTTAAAGTTTTGCTATTTCGTACGCTGTAAGTTTTTCGACTACTCATGCAAGTACGCGAGAGAAGAAGAAAAGATTTTCAAAACTAATATGTGAACTTTCACCATCCATATACGTCTTCCTGGACGAGTTGGGAAAGTTTCATACGGTAAGGTGTATTAAAAATCTGTTGAATGAAATTGTTATTTGTTTTCCACGAGCCATGAATAATTTTGAAGAATGTTTTGCCTTTCTACTATATAAATATATAGTATAAAGGTATAGAAATCACTTGGAAAACCGGAAATGGAAAGAAGGTCCTGCGGGCCGAATGTTAAATACAATTCGACTCAGTTTCGAAAACTGAGCATTTTCTGTGTGTGTGTATGTATGTGTGTGTGTGTGTGTGTGTGTGTGTGTGTGTATGTGTGTGTGTGTGTATGTGACGCTTTTAATCTCACTCACTTTTCTCGGAGATGGCTGGACCGATTTTAATGTTCTTAGTGTCAAATGAAAGGTCTAGGTGTCCCATTGGTCGCTATTGAATTTCATACTGATCAGACTTTTAGTTCTAAAGTTATGTATAAAAATATGAAAAATATGGGACTTCATTATCTCATAGGTCCCTTAACCGATTTGAACAAAATTGATTGCATATGAAAGAGGAGCCTTGCAAAACCTTAACTTCCAAATTTCATGACGATTGGGCTTGTAGTTCGAAAGTTACATAAAGAAATGTGAAAAAATAATATTTAAAACATATTTTTGTAACATATAAGCATTAATTCAATGAAAAACATCACACATTTTATTATTATTTGAAAATAACTGCTGAGATCTATCAAACGAAACCGAGTTATTTAAAATTGGACGGTTCATTCAAAAGTTATTTAAACTTTAACACTTAAGCACCGTATATTAAACCGTTAAAACGTGTGAAATCAAAACAAATGTTGATTGTATTTAATGCGTGTGATGTATGTGTGTATGTATGTATGTATGTATGTATGAATGTATGTATGTATGTATGTATGTATGTATGTATGTATGTATGTATGTATTATGTATGTATGTATGCATGTATGTATGTATGTATGTATGTATGTATGTATGTATGTATGTATGTATGTATGTATGTATGTATGTATGTATGTATGTATGTATGTATGTATGTATGTATGTATGTATGTATGTATGTATGTATGTATGTATGTATGTATGTATGTATGTATGTATGTATGTATGTATGTATGTATGTATGTATGTATGTATGTATGTATGTATGTATGTATGTATGTATGTATGTATGTACGTATGTATGTATATATGTATATATGTATATATGTATGTATGTATGTATGTGTGTATGTGATCCCCAGCAACAATGTGAGTTTGATTGTACTCTTATGGTGGTTTTCATGACCAATTGTGGTCTTGAATGCTATCATAAGAGTGTAATAAAACTCAAATTGTTACTTGGGATGACAATTTGCAATTTTTAAATTTGCATTGAAATTCAAGAAAAGTCTTCAAGAAATTGTCTGAAGTTTTTGAAGCCTCTTAGTGGAATACGAAATTTGAAATTAAAGAAAAGAAAAAACTTTTACCGACTAAATTCCACTATTTAATATTTATTCGCGACAGATACGTATACGCTTTGGAATAAGACACTCATGAAGCCTGCACGTCGTAGGCGAACTACGTATCTGTTGCAAATAAATATTAAATAGTGGGATTCAATCGAAAAGCTTTTTCTTTTCTTTGATTTCAGTTCACTTGCTGTTACTCACAATTGTACACGAAAAGCAAACAGCGAAGAAAAGCAGTTAATTTAAGCATGTAGGTCTTTTTAATCAATAGATACTAGAGCTTAGAAATGTTACATGAAAAATAGTCCTGAAGTAAACGTTGCACGGTAGTAATTTTGTAAGATTTGTTTTCGTTAATGACATTTTAAAGGACAGATGTCTTATGTCATGTATCATGTTTCAACAAATAAATCAAAAATGACAAGCACTGAAAATCATATCGATCATATTTCCTATGCTCAAGCATGTTTAAGGCGCAGCTTGCACTATTTTTCGACCTCATCTTGTTTTCCTAACCCTCTAACATTGTAAAAACGATGCGATTAAGCTAATGACTATCTTTTCATGAAAGTACATTCAAAAGAAGCTCAAGTTTTGATTTTCATGAAAAAATAATTATCTGAAGGAGCGCCAGCTAAGAAAAAGTTCAATTTCTCTTTTTCATATCTAATGCTCTATTCAGTTATTTTTTCTAATTCAGATATATCGCAAAATTGAAGCCAAGCAAACTAATAGTAAAATTTTGAGATTAATCATTTTGTTGTCGATATCCTTTGTCTTCAAAAGCGAAGTATAATAATAATTTTTCTGAACTCTTGTTTTTCAAAGATGCTAACTTTTGAACGCATGGTATTAATTAATTATCAAAAAATCTGTTTTGAACACATATTTCATATTGTCAATGCAAAACAAGTTTCGTATATGGCTCTGAAGCCCAACAGTTAAGGCCGACCGATTATAAAACTAAATAAGGTGTTACAAGTATTTACGCACCCAAGGAAAGAAAATTTAATTATTCTACGCAATACGTTGGTAATTTTACTGGCAAATAAGGATTTTGAGGAATACGGAACGGATATTTAAAAATATAGTCAAGTTAATTATACATAGACGTTCCTGAGAAATTAAATAATGATTATTGTGGCAGTAGAAAGGCTACGTCACGCCGCTAGGTGGATTAATTCGGGTTTTTCATCAATATTAGCTATACTTGTAGTGGCATAGAATATGGTTTTAGATCAAATAAGACAATGCAATCCTACCTGTGGACAAACTGGCCCAAACGTATCCGCCAGTTTGGTTCCTTTCCAGGGGGGTAACTTTTTCGGAGGTTCAAATCGCAAATTTACAACCGGAGGGGTGGCGTAGGGCACTGCTTTGAACACCTTCAGGATGAAAAATAAACCAAATACAATCAAATTAGTAGATGCTTCAGAGAAAAATACAGCAAATCGATTGCCTACCTCCACCGGTTCCAGGTACTTGGAGTTCAGCTCCAGGATCACACCACGAATCGCTCCGGATTTGGTTTCCACAATGCGTGAGCTGTAGCGGGGTCCGGCCCCGATCGGCACTACTAGCCAACCGGCCAGAATAATTGTCAACAGCCAATAACACGCGCCCCAGTTGCAACTGGAACGAACAGGACTGGATCGGGCCGAAAGCGACGTCCCGGCTGCTGCTACTGGCGAATGCCGATCGTCCCTATCTGGATGGCTCTGCTGGCTCTGGTGGTCGTTAGTGATTGTTGGCCCATCGTGGGCCCGCATTGTACAGTGGGTATTGGCGGTTGGGGAACATTACCGGTCCCCGTCATGAGGATCGGCCATCACACACCCCACCAGCAGCAGTGCTCGGAGCAGTGCACTTTGAACGCTCCCCGCGCGAGTGAATCTGTTTTTATTTTCCCGAGGTAGGAAGAAAAAACTACAGCAGATTCTGGTTTTCTATTTCATAAAACTAGCAGCAGTTTATTTCCTAAACTAACAATGCAGCGCTCCCAAATTGGACATATCGATTTCGCAGAAACAGGCTAGCAAATTTTCCCACTCAATTTCCGATTGGTATAAACTGCTGTGCTAACGAAACTCTTTGTTCTCGTATTGAATTTTTTCCCCGTCTATCGCTTTTATATGTTTGTCCACCCCCGTCGATGCCAATGAAAAGAAAAAAACTTGCCAAATGAAGCTCCACACTTTCGTGTGTTCACGCTTTGATTATTTCGTAAATCCACTCCGGCTTCGAATATCGCCCAATAAAAATCCAAATCCGAAAAAATCTAGTTTAGCTTAATGGTTCAAATGGCTCAACTTTTCACGTTATTTTTTGCGCACTGTTCAATAAATCGATGTTAATTTTACAACGGGTACATGTTTTTATGACTTTCCTATACTAACACACCCACTTCACACACAACCACAACCCCATACGCGCCGCCCGGCTTCACCCGGGAGAGCACTTTGCGCCCCGCCACACTCACACGCGACGAGCTTGTTGCGAATGGAAATTTTCCTCCAAGTCACATAAATTTCGCGTTTTATAGTACCATTGCTGATGGGCCGGCACCGTCGTAAATATGGATGAATGCATGAATCGCACGCGTGTCCCTTTTTGCTGCCGATGATGTTGTTGTTGTTGTTGTTGTTGTTATTATTGTTGTTGTGTCGCTCCTGATGGCGGCTATATGGCTTCCGGTGCATTCAACGGGCCCCACCGGATGCCACCGCGAAGGAGGGTGCAAAATTATGACACCGTTGTCGCACGTGGTACCTTCGCGGTGTGTTGCACGTTGAATTCAATTTCACTGTCTGCAAGCAAGAAACGACGGCCGCAGCCACGGACAAGTGAGTGCACGGCGGCTTTTTTTATGAATCACTGCAAAAAAAAAAGAAAAGAGAGAAAGGATAGAAAGTTGTTAGACTTTGAATGGACCGACGACCGGTTATGCTACGATTCAGTGCGTGAAATAGAGTTTCCGTACCTTTGGCTGAACGAAGCAAATGGAATGCAACAAAAAATTTGAATCAGTTGAGAGGTTTTTCCTCAAAAAAAAGTAACGATACGGTGGAACTAGATTTCAATCATAAAAGAGGGGGCCCATTTTTTCAGTACTTTGGTCAGTTTTGTCTAAAATTTATTCTTTTGCGAAGCATAAAATGTTACGATGCGGACGGGCACCTGCGATTCATATGAATTCTCTGCAGTTCATTGCATCGTTCGAGTCGCATGAGAATCGTACACGATGGGTTTGGAAATCCTGCAGAGGATTTCTGCAGTTTGTATTGCCTATGGAACTATAATTCATGATTGAGGATTGTGTAATTAGATTACTCATAATTCCTATAACTCGGCGGAATAATTGTTTTCACTAAATAAACTACTTTTCACACTAGGAACTTCCTGAAATTCGTGAACAAGCCTAAGGATGAATATCAAGCGGACAGCCTAATTATATAACCGAGGGCCTCTGTACCCGTAAAGTTACCGACCCACAGCCAGCGAGTGGTCGAGGGTTCGGATCTTAGTGGAAAGAGGTCATTCGATGTGAAGTGACATGCGTTTATTTTCAAACTCTTTCACATCCTTTCTTAATGCCGAACTCTGCGTGTACTAGCAATGAAGTCGTTTGCCCGGGGTAAGTTATAAGAGAGGTACTGACTCGAAGTACGCAATAAAAGACTTGTTCAAGGGCGAACAGGAAAACAAAGTTTTGGCGCTATATTGCGACGGAACATGGCCTTTTGCCTTTTTGTGGGACAATTGCAGGGCTAGTATTACGATACTATTGACTCTAACAGTCTCGGGATTGTAGCAAACGACGGATTGGCTTGTTAAACCAATGTCTTCGTTCTTTGTCGAGTCAAGTGATTTGTGGTGAAACTGGAACAGGTTTTTCTTCGGGCCATGCAGAAATCCCAAAGCCTTCATCATTTCATTAGCACTGGAGGCATGAATGGATACCAGGGTTTCTCGATACGCTTCAGGAATTCCGTCAAGCACTTTTTTCGAGTTGGAGCACCACCTTCCGCTGAGGAATCCACCCTTCAGCATCAACGTCTCCAGATCACGGCGTAACTTCTTGGTTGATTCAATTGAGTCAACCAAGAAGTTACGCCGTGATCCGAGCCAGACAAGATGACATCCAAGTGGGAATCATTCAGGAATACTTCGGCCCCTTCCTGATAATCATCCTTACTCTCGTCCCGGGTTAGCTGGATAAGCGATCTGACAGCGAAAAACGAAGCAGCTGAAGTTCCGTATGTAACGGCCAACAACTCCAACACCTTTAGCGCTTCCAATGGGTGATTTCGAGTCTGGGAGGGATCATCCATTGTCATCAGTACGCCATTCAAAGACAGTTCACTTGCTTTGGCTATCGCATCGAACGCAACACGCAGCTTCTTGCTGCTACTGGATGGCTTAAAGGTACAGTGATGCGGCAGGTAATATATCTAGAGATCATGAGGATCTTGTTTCTTCGTCGATGAATGCCCTATACTGAGCCTCTTCTCCAATAATAGAAATCGGTTCAACGCCGAGGTTCTGGAGCTTGATTGACAGATTCTCAAAATAGTAGCTAGCTTGCTCATCACAACGATATGTTCGCTGGAAGTGTTCTTCTTCAGTCGTCATCGTTTCTGGCTCAACGGTATCGATGTCTTCTTGTTAGAAGAACCACTCCAATCCATTGGTCACAGCAAGGTTGGCTCACACCGGAGAATCCTCTTTCATTTCGTCATACGAGCCAACTACGACCCATCCAAACTACGTCTCGTACAAGGAAGGTACATGGTTGGCGAGTCTGATCTGGCCGTGTTTCTAGATATCAAAGAAATGTTCGGCACTAGTCAGCATATCCACTTCCCGTAGGCAGTTAAAAGAAGCGTCAGCCAACACAGTCCCTGATGGAATATACCAGGTGTCTACTCTGACATTTGTGGAAGGAATAATACCAGTCACTAGCGATGAGGCGGGGCACTGACCATTGGTGGGCCGACTATAGGGTCATTAGCTGGATCCTTCGGTAGATTCAGTTTCTTCGCAATGGAATCCGACAGCAGAATGAACTGCAATCCAGAGTACAACAACGCTCAAACTTGGGCGATGTGGCCGCTTCGGACCATCACTGCCATCAGGAACACCCGCTTAGTTGGCGAACGAAATACTCTCGAACAGGACGCGTTTTGAGCTGTGCCACTGGATTCACCTCGGCTGACTTAGGCGATTCGCTCTTTCCTACCTCAAGCTTCTCGCGCTACTCAGGGTGTGGTGTTTTTTGGGGCAATTAACACAGAACTTATTGCTCGAACGGGTTTGCCTCTTCCAGCTCACTCTGACGCTAAATACTGCACAATCATCTTTTGACGTAGGACTACGTCTTTGTTTACTATCTGGGACAGGGTAGCATTTTGTGAAAACAAAAATAGAAGTGTAACGTTGGAATGAAAGATTTCAAATGCTAATAACTACTAAACTACTGAACAAAACTGAACAATTTATGTGTCGTTGGAAAGATAAAATGATCAGTAATTTTATGGAGAGACGAGAGAGCAATTTTGTGGACGGCGTAAGAGGGGGGGCTCCTATACAAATGAAACACAAATTTCCTCAAAACTCGAGAACTAATCAAGCAAATGGAACCAAATTTGGCATGTGGGGGTTTTAGAAGGTAGGATTTTTTTCGATGGTGTACTGAGACCCCTCCCTCTTCTAAAAGGGGGGGCTCCCATACAAATGAAATACAAATTTCTTTATAAATCTCGAACTAATTAAGCAAATGGAACCAAATTTGGCATGTGGGGGTTTCAAAAATCAAGAATTCTTTCTATGGTGAATTGAGACCCCTTCTCTTTAGGAGGGGGGGGGGCTCCCATTCAAATATTTTACAAAATTCCTCATAACTTGAGAACTAATCTATCAAAAGGAACCAAATTTGGCACGTGGGGGTTTTAAAAGATAGGATTTTTTTCTATGGTGTACTGAGACCCCTTCCACATCCAAGAGGGGGGGAGGGCTCCCATACAAATGAAATACAAATTTCCTCATAAATCTAGAACTTAATCAACTAAATGGAACCAAATTTGGCATGTGGGGGTTTTTGGAGGTAAGAATTTTTTCTATGGTGTACTGAGACCTCTTCCTCTTCTAAGAGGGGGGGATCCCATACAAATGAAATACAAATTTCCTCATAATTCGAGAGCTAATCAAGCAAATGGATCCGAATTTGGCATGTGGGGGTTTATGGAGGCATGAATTTATTTTATGATGGTTTGAGACCCCTGGTAGGAGCAAAAAGGACTCTCATATAAATAAAACAGAAATTTTTGCGGTTGAGCCATATTTTCATGCTATGTAACAAGTGGTAAGATGCGAAAGTAAACTAGTAAAACCTTCTCGAAGCAAAAGACAGTGAATCGACGCCGTTAACTTACGTGCCTGTTGCTATTTATGCCAAAAGAGGACATTCGAATGGCACGTCATATTTGGGATGAACGTGCTTTGGCTTTAATGTTATTTGTAACCAACGGCCCTTTTAAAGGTCACAAGCGAGTTAAAGTAAGATTATTGAAACATGTTAAGCTACGCATAATCATATTTTATACAATAATCTGGAGGTTGGTCATTCATTACTATTTCAACCTTTATGATGCACACAAGTGATTTTTTATAGAAATCTGCAATGCCTCAATGGTTAAAGGTGTTGTACCTATGAACCCACGTCCACGTATTTTCGAAGCCATCATTGCATTCAATGAAGAGTTGAATCTGAATATTACGCTCTCTTTTAAAAATTCACACAAACAATGGGACTCACAGATTCTTATAAACATACATATGCCAGAAATGCAGTCTTTTATCTAATGATCTGATATAGTCCTACGTCACCCATTCGTACAACCCTTAGGGTTGTATACCTTGTAGTTTTTAATTTGGGGCGAACCAACGACCGGTTGAAAGTCCCATTTAAAAAGTTCATGAATAAATAAATAAATAAATCTTTTGAAATACCGAGCATTTGAAGTTCTGATGCTGACTGGAACAAAGGTCACATACATACTCCGGTATTACTATTGCTCCATAATAATAGCTCGTTCATAATTGTTGTTCTAAAGCGATCAATTACATCCATCTGCGAGTTTTCCAGGTGACACCACTTAACGGTGTCCGAATCGTTCGAAGGGTGGTGGTCAATTTTTCTCTTCGGCAGGTTTGCCAAGCAGAATTCACGCTCGAATTATGACAGGTTACGCATACGACTCCTGATTTACTTTAAGGATAATCACGACGGAAGGCAAAAAACACACTAATGGACGCGCTTAACTTCAACGGTAACCGTGACGGAAGGCAAAAATATCACAAACGGACGTAGCGACGAGGAATCAAAACGCAGTCTATACGGGTGTCACTACGAGTGTACCCTATTAGGCATTCGGATATTAGGCATAAATACACTAGGCATAATGGACGTTAGGCATAATGGACGTTAGGCATAATGGACGATGGGCCTAATAGATGTTAGGCATAATGGAAGGTAGACATAATGAATGATATGGTATGGTAGGCATAACGGACGTTGGGCAAGCTGCCGTTAGCTTGCAGTGGTCTAATCAGCGGACTCAGTTAAAAACTGCATTGCATGTAGGGTGAGTCAGATTACATACGAAAGGTCGAAACACAAATGTCCGTATCACGAATGGCCGATTCACAAATTGCCGAAACACACATGGCCAAATTACGAATGGACGAATGTCATCGAAAACATTTGCTTCACTCAAATGTTGGGTACATGCTGTCCTTACTCGCTACCGCTCGTTGGGACTCAACTAAGGGATAACCCCTATTAGTCAGTAAATCAGGAAAATGCATACCTACACCCAAATAGAGATGATTTCTACGGAGGGAGCTGCCTAATTTTTCCCTTCAGTCGATATTTTTATAAAAAGCATAGAAATAACTTTTACTTATATCGATTACATTGACCTAAAAAACATAATTTTTATCAATAATATTCGAGAAAATAATTTTCGGTGAGATTTAGCCAAGCAGGGGTTCGGCCTTTCGTGTTTCGGCATGTCTATGATTCGGCCAAATAGGGGTTCGGCCTATCGTAGTGCTGCCAAATACAATTTTGGCCTTCGGTGACAGTTGTTAAAATTTGCCCATTTGGATTTCGGTCATTTGTTATTCGACCATTCGGTACCAACTCGGTGAGTCGGGGCGAGGGCTAGGGAAAGCTAACAACAGTCAGTTGACCTAGGAAAGCAAATAAACCATGTGTTATTTCTGTGCGGGCTGCCCCATAGTGGCCGGCGCGTTCGACGGCGGGTCGCCGGCAAACCCCGCGGCTGGCACCCGTCTCGCCCGGAATCGTCTGTGAAAAATCATAAAACATTTTTCACGGAATTATACTAAAAAGTTGTTATGACATATATTGTTACAGCAAACGACGTTATGCTAAGCAGCATTATACCAAATAAATTTATGTAAAATGGGCGGCCCCGGTTTACACTATGTAATTCTAGTTGAAACGGGGCCACTACTGATACGAGGTCTTCAAATATTGGAACTTTTGCACTTAATTGGTTGAAAATGGTTTAGGCGTCATGTCAGTAGTGGCCCCGTTTCAATAAGAATTACTCACTGTATTGTGACGTAGCGATGGTAGACTCAAGTGCGTATTTGTAGAAAAGCGAAACTTTGTAAATTATGCCTAGCGTTCATTGTGGCCACCGATCATTATGCTTATCGTCTGTTATGCTTAGCGTTTTTTATGCCTAACGTCACGCACCCTGTCGTGACAACGGTGTAAAATCGCAGTTATGTTTGAAACTGAGTTGCAAATCCGGGTTCAAACTGGAGTTTTATTAGACATGAAATTGGATTTCAAATCGGACATTATAGGTATTGGACTTGAAATTGGACCTCAATTGAATTTGAAATTGCGTAGCACGTTCCTCACGGTCGTGTGGAAGGTTTGTGCCTTCGTGGTCGGTAAAGTGACTTCTCGTATTTTTTTTCTAAATCGATACTTCGGATATCCATTACCGGTTTCGCAATAGCCACGTAACCAAATACGTCTTCAACTCATACGCAAGCTCGAATAACTGAACGTTTATAAATCAAGTTATCCCTGATTGGCACCTGTCTCGTTCCAACTATCAGCACATCACTTCCTCAATAAGCGGCTTCTCGGATAGACTATGTGACTGGCTGAAATCTTATTTGACAAACCGAGAGCTATATATAAAGATAGGACCGGATGAATCGACAACATTCACTCTGCAGTATGGTGTTCCTCAAGGAAGTAATTTAGGACCACTTCTATTCGCTCTTTTCTTAGATGATGTCTCCCTAATCTTACCAAACGGCTGAAGATTTGCCTAACCATCCGCAACTCATATGATTGTTTCCGTCTACAGGATATGCTCGACAGGTTTACCAGATGGTGTCGACTATATCGTCTTGTGAGTAGTATTGCAAAGTGCAGTGTGATTTCTTCTCGGTGTCTGAAGAATCCTGCTCTGTTTAACTACTCAGTCGACGGGACTGTTTTAAATCGATTCGACCAAATCAAGGATCTAGACGTTCTGTTAGATTATCAACTGACTTTTAAAATTTGCCTTACTCGTTTATTGTAGCGAAGGCCAACTGCCAACTAGGTTCCATTTCGAAAGTTGCTGTTGACTTCACCGATCCACTGTTCTACGCGCATTCTACTGCTTTTTGGTAAGATCCACTCAACTTGACCACCAAAACCTTACGTCAACGGGGTATACGGCAATAGTTTAAAATTATGGACGCAGGGGTTCAGTATCCTGCACTGAATGTGGCCAACTTGGTTATTGATCATCACGAAGAATTGGATCATCAGAAAATTCACACTGAGAATGATCTGCTGCTCTCAAGTATTATGCTGATGGTTCTTTCTGCAATTTCAGCTGATCTCGATCAACCGCAGGTAACTCAGGGGCGGTCAAAATATACTATGCTACACTATGCTAAACTATAATTTTGAAGCTTTGGAAATCAAAATGCTAGGTATTCTTATTTTGCTAAGTGTAGGTTATAATATTACCATGGTTACAACTGCTCGGAATTACCGTGAAGGCTTTCTATCACAGGAAAGGATAATTGCTAAATTCCCTTGATCCTTCCTTCAACAAGCGCAATAACAAATCTCAATGGCTTTTTTCGAGCAACATCCTGAAAGCTAATTAAGTGTTTAATCGCAAATGCTGCGCCAAACATTTGCCGATAAGATTGCCTCACGGCTTTGCTTCGCCAACAATCGCCAACAGTCGCCAATCATCCCATAATCTATCGCTGCCTGGTTTAAAATGGAGTCTTCAATCGAGCGATGAAGCCATAACGAGCTCGTTTCGCATCCATTCCGCTGCTGGTGGCCGGTTGCTGGTTGCTGGTCGGTTGGGCCGGCACGGGCCGGACAACGACGTGGAAGCATGCGGCATTAATGAGGATATAATGATGCCTTACATTTGGCTGCCGAGTAGTGCCGCCGTTAGTCGCTTGTCGCGTGTTGAGGCTTATGTTTTACGTTCCACTTCACAACGCTTTTTTTCGCCTCTCTCTCAGTCTGTCCTTTCCGGGCTGCATTGGATCGGATCGAATATTTTGGGTTCAAACCCGTCGTCGTCGTCGTCGCCGAAAAGCGTTCCGGTCCGAAAAGGAAACATAAAACTACAATATATTCTGCTTCATTATGATTCGAAGCGCATACCGAAAAATCGTCGAATTCTCCCGGTTATTGGATTACGACGATGGTCGTGACGAAAAGAATCGACGATAACCGGGTTTAGAAGTTTCCTAAGCTCTTCTGGTGAGTCTGATTTGATTTTTTCGTATATTTTTGCACTAAGCAATACTATTGATTTATTATATCAAGTAGTATGTTCCCATCGTTCAAATATGAGAAATTGACGGATGTTTTTGTCTGAAATTGAAATATGTTTGAAGTAATTTATTGAGGTTCATGCGTTTGGCTCAGCATCGTAATGGATCCATCAATCGTCGACAGAGAATTTTTTTGCTCAACGCACAGTTCTGCCTATCAATCCTTATCAACACTTTGCCTAATTTGTTTCAGTAACATCTTTGCAACGCCGCAAGAGACCCGGACCCCCTGGACTGGTGGAATTGAGCGGTCCGAAATTCCAATATGATACTCTCCGGCAAAATTGTGATTAATGGTTTGGGCGGTGGCAAATACATCGAACGGGGAGGAAAGTGTGAAAATCTTCTAATAGAATGCGTGTAATCCTTCTTGATAAAGGTCCCCTCGAGATGGACTCTGGACAAATATATTCTGTTTGCTACACTTTCCAAGAACAGTTTCCGAGGATTTCCCACCGGGAGTGAAACAGATCACTTCGAAGTTCTCTGTCAACTCAATTTATTGTAAACGGATTATATGCTGCCAGACTGGAAAAGAAACCGGTTGCGGAAAGTGAATTTCATGCTTTGTTAGCCGATTTCATTCTGCTTTTTCGGGCGATTTTTTTCGTTTAAAAATTCTGCGTGAAAAAAACTTACTGCGTAATTTAAATCCGATATTGTCGAAAGCTATGAAAACTGGACACTGTAACTCAGTTTCCTGGAAACGGCTTTTATCGGCTGCAAATTACTGGAACCAGCCAGAAGACACACAAATTTTTCAACCGTTAAACGTTTTTCCACACTACTGGCTAGCTGTTATTGGTTTATTTCATCGCTACCAACATATTATTGTGTGTTTGTTTGATCCCCTAGAAGTACCAATTCAAGTAGAAATTTAATTTTCTGTTTCATTTCAAATTGCTAAACGTCGTCAAGTTTAGACTTTTGCCGAAAGTCCACCGCATTATGTGTTCCAGTTGCATGGATACTAATAGAAAAAATATCAAAATGTATCAATCTGTATCGCAAAATAAATATTCCAATTTTAACTTTAACCTTAGTCGTTCAAACCGGTGGTAATTAAATTCACAGGATTTGCATTCAGTTAAATGAGAAAACTTCCCGTGAATCAATTACAATACAATCGAACAACAGTTCCCAACTCAAATTCAAACTGGTTGGCTATTTTCTACAAACGGATGCGGCAAGCTGTCCCGACGACCCATCTCAAAGTTTACCAAATGGCTCTACCTAACCTAACAATATAGAACATTTGACAAATTTCCCATGTCGCATGTCAGCGTGGTGTAACAGCACCGGCTATCGCATCCAACGACTTTTCGTTTCAATTGCTCGCTCGGGAAACTTTCCCAGGCACACGAGGGAGAGATAACATTGGCCCTCGACTTTCGGGTAAACCACGTTAATTCTCCATTAGAGGCACCGAATTAGTTTAATCAGCGTCTGGCTTGCACCACATCGGAGTATGTAAGTGCAACTTGCATGCTATGAACCGTTCCTCTTCTCCTTCTGCCATTTCAGGATCTCCTACCCGTCTCACCAAGTCAACTAGAAAGGAATCAGTTAGCGTCTCCAAGATAAAGTTTGTTACTGGCGGAATGTTTTGTGATCTTAACCGCACGGGGTGTTTCTCCATTCATTTCATTGATCCTTGACGGCGAGGTTCTCATGCTGGTGGGCAGTCGATTGAGGCAGGAAAACTATTAGGAGATTAAATGGTATTATCTGAAATTAAGAACCGATACGAGTTCGGAGCGATATGTGCCATCTGTTTCGTGTGTTGCGTGAGACAGTCATGCATGGCATTCTCAAGGACAGGTGGTTGGCCGACGGTGCCAATAAAGTTGATTAGAAAAGTTTTGTGCGAATCTTTTCAGCCGAAGTTCTTTCCTAGTACGTATGTAGTTTATGGAAAAGTGTGAAGCGTGATGCAAAGTTTTCCTGCTCCTGGGCCGCCCTTTGCTGATTCTCGTTTTTGTTAAAGAAGATCGTGCGAGAAAGAAGACTGAGACGGGACGGAACGTTTCGGTGCAAATGCAAGATCTCCGTCTGACGGAGAGTTTCCATTTGCTGAAGAGTTGAAGTCGGAGTGGATTATTGCAAGCAAGGCAAAGTTTTTCGTCTATTTGGTGTATGTGTGTAATTGATTTTGTTGTTGATCACATTTCTGTGCCATTGGCTGGATTAGTAAATTGATTACGTTTCGCTTGTTGTCGTCGTCATCGTCGTAGTCGCAGTCGTGTGTTTCTTGTTCCAGCTGAACCATTCCCGGGCTGACAGGATGAATTGAATCTAATGCTCGAATGAGCTCAATGCTATTGGTGTTGTTCTAATGGGAAAACTTTGTGCAGCTGTATCTAGTACAAGGGATTGCGAAAGTTTAATTTCTGCGAAATATGTGCCGCCATCCTGTAAACATTACCGAAAGCAAAGCGCCAAATGTGATGACGATAACAAACAAAGCGCAGTTGCATCATCACGTGGTGTGGTCCCATTGCAAATGTAAACGATATCCGCAGCTAGGACCGTCATTGCGCTCCCGGGACAGCCACAGGATCGTTAGGAAATAATTTAATTTAGAGTCTCTTTCGTGCGTTTGACTGTTGTATGACCAGTACAGCCAGCAACATCAAATGTGAGTATACGCACTGTTACTAGCCAAAAGTATTACGCTTGTGATGCATTTACACAGTATTTGGCAATTACGGAATTTACGAAGTGTAGTGTGCTCTGCTGGAAACAACCATAGGCGATTCTAAGAGTGAAATATGTGCGCAAAGTAGAACATTCCAGTTAACTTTACATGCAATTTTGGCAGTGGTTCGAATAGCTTTTAGCATAGCGTGGATAATTTGATGAAAATTGAAAGGTAATTCATTTTCTTTAATTTTTGGTTGGGCCATCACGTGCCAAGCTTAATCACTAAATTGTGAAACTTCAATTGTTATAAAATTTCAATAACAATACATAACAATAACATATTTATTCATACCTTTGAGCGGAAAACAGAACGCTACAACCTATTTAGATGGTGTCCATAAAAAACATCCCTCGTAGTCATTATAGGTTATGTAGACCCCCGGGTAGTTTACGTCATTTACGGTTACGTATATTTTATTTATTCATTTATTTTACATCCATTTATTTAATAATAATTTTTATGATGCGTTGTTTCTGGTCATTCCCCTATTTCTAATAATCCGCCTGGTTTATGATAGTCCCCATATGGACGACTTGATATTCTTTTTTGAAAAGAAAGGAAGTATCTGATGCGAAGAATGGTTAATTGGATGAACTGAAAAAATTGAAATAGACGAAAAGTGTATTAGGTTGTGCAATGGCCGGTGGGGCTCGTACCCACGCACTTTCGGTTGGTACTCAGATGTTTTACTCACTAAACTACTGCCACCCGTTATATTAGGTAGTCTGGAAGTTTTGTTTTATTCTGCAATTCTATCATTCTGCATAAGCACCACACACTCCTCTTGAGACGATATTATTTTTGTATGACTGCTTTTTCTTACTACCGCCGAGAAGATAAAGTGTAGTCTACTTGGTAAGTGCAATATAAACAGGCAATGCGTTGCCGACAGTCACACCAGCAAGTCTTCATGGGATTAACCACAACGGGGTGTTTTTCCTTTTTACTTAATATTGTTTTTTTTATTTGATTATAATCACTTTAACAGCTTTTGGATCAGACAGACAGACCGATCGATGGACAAGACAGACCGATGGCAGTGTTGCGAAGCCTGCACTCGTGTGGTCTAATTTTCTCACATACGCGTACTCATTTTAACGAACACGCCGGTATCAGCATCCCTTTAAAACTCCCGCTTTTATTTCATCATGCAGTCCAACGAGTTTTTGCGCGTATGTGTTTAGCTAACAGCTACAGTTGTCGCTCATCGCTCGTCGTTGCAGCCCGATCTGCTGATGCCGATTACACGCGAGGACTCGCGCTTCCGCCCGTGAGTAGAATAGAGGGCGAAGATAAAGAAGAAGGAGAAAAAGTAATGCAAAATTTGTATCCCAGTGCGCCACCAGCCTCACGAGCATTTGATTCCCCCACGATTTTTTGCCTCGGGAATAAGCCATGCAGAAAGACGATGTGAGGATGAGCGTGCGCGAGTGTGTGGATAACAAAATATCTCACACAGCACCGGCGGCTGTTTCTTTTACACCTGCGTGTACGGCGTAAGTGTTGAATGCTATTTTTCTCATACTCTTTCGCGTGTGAGTAGGCATGGTTGACTTCTCGCTCGATTCGCAACATTGCCGATGGACAAGACAGACCAATGGACAAGACAGACAGATGGACAAGACAGACCGATGGACAAGACAGATCGATGGACACGACAGATCGATGGACAGGACAGATCGATGGACAAGACAGATCGATGGACAGGACAGATCGATGGACAGGACAGATCGATGGACAAGACAGATCGATGAACAAGACAGAACGATGGACAAGACAGAACGATGGACAAGACAGACCGCTGGACAAAGCAGACCGCTGGACAAGACAGACCGCTGGACAAGACAGACCGCTGGACAAGACAGACCGATGGAAAAGACAGACCGATGGACAAGACAGACCGATGGACAAGACAGACCGGCGGACAAGACAGACCGGCGGACAAGACAGACCGGCGGACAAGACAGACCGGCGGACGAGACAGACCGGCGGACAAGACAGACCGGAGGACAAGACAGACCGGCGGACAAGACAGACCGGCGGACAAGACAGACCGGCGGACAAGACAGACCGGCGGACAAGACAGACCGGCGGACAAGACAGACCGGCGGACAAGACAGACCGGCGGACAAGACAGACCGGCGGACAAGACAGACCGGCGGACAAGACAGACCGGCGGACAAGACAGACCGGCGGACAAGACAGACCGGCGGACAAGACAGACCGGCGGACAAGACAGACCGGCGGACAAGACAGACCGGCGGACAAGACAGACCGGCGGACAAGACAGACCGGCGGACAAGACAGACCGGCGGACAAGACAGACCGGCGGACAAGACAGACCGGCGGACAAGACAGACCGGCGGACAAGACAGACCGGCGGACAAGACAGACCGGCGGACAAGACAGACCGGCGGACAAGACAGACCGGCGGACAAGACAGACCGGCGGACAAGACAGACCGGCGGACAAGACAGACCGGCGGACAAGACAGACCGGCGGACAAGACAGACCGGCGGACAAGACAGACCGGCGGACAAGACAGACCGGCGGACAAGACAGACCGGCGGACAAGACAGACCGGCGGACAAGACAGACCGATGGACAAGACAGACAGACAGACAGACAGACAGACAGACAGACAGACAGACAGACAGACAGACAGACAGACAGACAGACAGACAGACAGACAGACAGACAGACAGACAGACAGACAGACAGACAGACAGACAGACAGACAGACAGACAGACAGACAGACAGACAGACAGACAGACAGACAGACAGACAGACAGACAGACAGACAGACAGACAGACAGACAGACAGACAGACAGACAGACAGACAGACAGACAGACAGACAGACAGACAGACAGACAGACAGACAGACAGACAGACAGACAGACAGACAGACAGACAGACAGACAGACAGACAGACAGACAGACAGACAGACAGACAGACAGACAGACAGACAGACAGACAGACAGACAGACAGACAGACAGACAGACAGACAGACAGACAGACAGACAGACAGACAGACAGACAGACAGACAGACAGACAGACAGACAGACAGACAGACAGACAGACAGACAGACAGACAGACAGACAGACAGACAGACAGACAGACAGACAGACAGACAGACAGACAGACAGACAGACAGACAGACAGACAGACAGACAGACAGACAGACAGACAGACAGACAGACAGACAGACAGACAGACAGACAGACAGACAGACAGACAGACAGACAGACAGACAGACAGACAGACAGACAGACAGACAGACAGACAGACAGACAGACAGACAGACAGACAGACAGACAGACAGACAGACAGACAGACAGACAGACAGACAGACAGACAGACAGACAGACAGACAGACAGACAGACAGACAGACAGACAGACAGACAGACAGACAGACAGACAGACAGACAGACAGACAGACAGACAGACAGACAGACAGACAGACAGACAGACAGACAGACAGACAGACAGACAGACAGACAGACAGACAGACAGACAGACAGACAGACAGACAGACAGACAGACAGACAGACAGACAGACAGACAGACAGACAGACAGACAGACAGACAGACAGACAGACAGACAGACAGACAGACAGACAGACAGACAGACAGACAGACAGACAGACAGACAGACAGACAGACAGACAGACAGACAGACAGACAGACAGACAGACAGACAGACAGACAGACAGACAGACAGACAGACAGACAGACAGACAGACAGACAGACAGACAGACAGACAGACAGACAGACAGACAGACAGACAGACAGACAGACAGACAGACAGACAGACAGACAGACAGACAGACAGACAGACAGACAGACAGACAGACAGACAGACAGACAGACAGACAGACAGACAGACAGACAGACAGACAGACAGACAGACAGACAGACAGACAGACAGACAGACAGACAGACAGACAGACAGACAGACAGACAGACAGACAGACAGACAGACAGACAGACAGACAGACAGACAGACAGACAGACAGACAGACAGACAGACAGACAGACAGACAGACAGACAGACAGACAGACAGACAGACAGACAGACAGACAGACAGACAGACAGACAGACAGACAAACAGACAGACAGACAGACAGACAGACAGACAGACAGACAGACAGACAGACAGACAGACAGACAGACAGACAGACAGACAGACAGACAGTTAGTTCTTAAGTGCCGATTGACGAGGAAGGCGTGCAAACGAAGATTACGTCTGCTAGTATTGATATCAAGGCGTCTAAGCAATGCAGAACAATTGATATTTCCTTGAACTTTCTTCCACCGGCTCTACATTTTCAGCTCGCAACGGCTTTCGTAACTCGGCAGGTTACGTGGGGCACACCAGCGTAGGTGTCGCAGAGCAAACCGAATAAATTTTCGCTGAACTGCTTCAATCCGAAGAATTGCATTATTCCAGCATAAGACGAACCAGCGAGCAATGTATAGGTTTTAGGCATTTGAAGCTTTTAGCAAAGCGGAATAGAAATCCTAGTTGTGAGGAAGCTCTGGATACAACGAAGGAAATGTAGTTTTTGAACGTTAATTCAAGAACATCTAGTTAATTCGGCACCTTTCGTTAAAGGTCTCCAGATTCTGTTGCAAGAAGTGGACGTCATTAGGGACGTATGGTACATTTTCAAACCATCAGTATATGATAATCTCAAACATTTCAGGATCATGTTCAGGTCATTCATATGCAGCAGAAACAGGAACGGTCCCAAATGACTGCCTTGGGGAACGCCGAAGGTTACCGCGAAGGGTGACGAAGCGCATTCGCCGATTTTGACTGACATAGTTCCGCTAATGAGATAAGAGCGAAGCCAAGTTAGCAGAGTGTCGTAAATACCCATCTTGTGGTATTTAGAGATGCCTATCTCATGGTGTATACGGTCGAAAGCCGCAGAAAAGTCCATATATATGGCGTCAACTTGATTCCCTTTTTGCATTGGATGGATGATGAACGATGTAAAGGCGATTAAATTGGTTGTCGTCGAGCGCTTTGGCATAAATGCATGCTTGTCAGGAGAGATCCAGTGTGAGCAATGTTGGATCGACGTTTCCAGAACAATTAGCTCAAATAATTTAGAGACAGCACTTAAGACAGCAATACCACGGTTATTGGCAAAGGTTCGGTTGCACCCCTTTTTGCCCACAGGAAAAACAAAGGAATCCTTCCAGTACTCGGGGAAAACTCCCGTCGTCAATGATGTATCGAAAACTTTAGCTAAGGGTAACGTCACGTTTGTTCGCTGTCCAGTTTTTTCCTACTAGCTGAGGTCTGTAAGTGTCCGATACCAGGGGGCTCTCTGTGTGAGCTTTTTGGTAACGAGGATGTGTGGAGGGTTATTAAAAAAATATAAAAAAAATATAAAAAAAACGCAAGAGTATTTACAGTACAATTGCGGGGATAGTATTGCGATCCTATTAGCTCTAACAGTTTCTTCCAAACAAGATTCGAACATATAACGAGCGACTGGCTTGTTAGGTGTTATTATTTTTGACTGAAGCAATTTGTTTGGGCATTGTGAAATACTCGAACTATTTTACAACTTGTAAATTAAACAATTGGGTAAAGTATATACACACGCAATTTTTCAAATTTTATTAGAAATAAACTTCCCAGTTGGCCTCGCGGTACGATGCTGGCCTAATCCAGCCAATCGTCGTATATTCGAATCTCGACTGGGAGAGGCTGTTAGAGTTAGAATCGTAGCATCTGACCCTGTAATTGTTTTGTACTCTAACAACTGGCTGCGAAGTCTGTCGTACAAAAAAAAAAATAGAAGGTCAAATTTCGCTAACGGAATGTAGCACCTAGGTTTCGCTTTGCTATTAGAAAAATTTAATGTAATTGTTCTAAAATTGATGAAAAATTCTATTTTGTTTGTGATGTTCATCTTCAAGGTGTTTGTTTTAAAACATGCATTTTAATTGAAAAATCTAGCAAAAACTGAGTTAACCGAAATGTTCGATTTGAATAGGCCAGAGAAATGCTACCGCGAAAGGCAGTTAATGAAAATAATTTCCTGCCATTATTGTAGGGAGGAAAGTATTTCTATTAACTGCCATTTTCAATAAGTTTGAAGGCATTGAAGATCACCAAACCACGCACGTGAAAGCAAAAAAAATCAAGCTGAAATTTTACTTCACCACCAGCAACAGTAGCAAATACCCCATCCGTACCTACACTCCAGTGCGATGTATAGGGTGAGAGCAAAAAAGGAAGCTACGTACCTATGTGTACCTATTGTCGGGGAACCTGTTCGGTTGGGTGACATCCAATTTTGAAGCTGCATGCGATTTTCCTTTACAACAGGGGCAGAATTCATTTTTAGCTTTTCGCAAAACCCATTTAGCGACGCATGGAAATTGCCTGCTTGTGTCCTTACTGACAGGTGCTGTAACCTTGCCTTCTTCATAGTGTAACACACGTATCAAAGGTTAAAGTTGATTGGAAAATGTTACCCTATAGAGAGGTGAATGTGTGTCAGCCTCCTCGTTTAGTACGTGCGGTAGCGCGTTTTAGCATTAGAAGGGTTTTGAATAAAATTTTTTCGGCATACGGTGACAACGGAACAGTTCAATATAATTTGGTTAACTTTACTTACAACAGGTGATTTTGCTGAAAATATGAAACGGCGACACGCCGTTTTACCAAACTTTCACGAGCTGCTTGATTTTGAAAGATTCTATTACTTGTTCGCATTTTTCCGAATCTATTGCAACTTTAGTGTTAACGTAAATTGCCATTTTTCAAAACGAACATCGGTGTCATGAAACGTGCCGAATAGCATTCCGATTAGATTTTCTCATGAAACAGACACGGTACTTTTTTACCAGGCATAGAATTGGAAGCATTTATCATGATCACGAAAGATATGATTTTCTTTCTCATGCTTTATTACGTTGTGACATCCGCTTTTCTCTACCCTGGAGCGGCAATCGGCAATCCTGTCGCAGATATTTGTTTGACGAGCTTCAACCAAGCGTAAGATTTGAAGTCATCATTGGCCTGAATTGGTTCTTTCCATTTCGAAGCATAAAATGTCGGCGCCCTCGGGGCATATCATCCTAGTTGTGATGCTGTGCAGCATCACCTGTTCTAGTGGAGTGAACTCAAGTCATCGTACCTACTATTCCAGCGTACATTTCTGTTCGGTGCCGTGGCCTGAACACAGACTATCAGTAGAATCAGTCGAAATCAGTCGCAGTCGAGATGAAAATTTACCGTAAATGGCGGCATGCCTATCAAACGGAAGAAAAGTAAGGGTGAAAGTACACACCAATTTCGGTCGTTTATGACTTATTTTTTACAACCCATAGCTAAGTAATGGAAAAACTCCGAACGAAATTGCACCATTGAACAATTTTGTGATGGAGAAATATTACCAAGGACGAGTAAAATAATTCAGATATGAATTGTACCCTACCCGTGAATCATCCAACGTGAGTCATTTATTAGAGCAGAGTACATTCTACAAACAACTTGGTCGTTCAAATTTCCAAAAAAAAGAACATAAAATGTCAGAAAAGAAACATAAACTATTCACTCTTCAATTCATTTCAATATTAATTCATGTATCCTCAAAGGATTGTAAACGATTCGATCGCTGTGCACCCAAATTCCATCGGATGCCCATTTACGTATTTCTTTCGGACCTGTCTTTGATATGTACGCCGGGTGAAACGAGTAATAATTTAATGCGAAACAGGTTTAAAATATGAGAGCACCAGCTGTGCGATATGTGCTCAATAATGCGCTGGAAATAGGTGAATGAATGAAAGCCCAATCGCTTCAGGTCGCTCGGGGTTCCACCGGGTGCCATTCAAACGAATTGGCAATGCAGCAGCAGTGAGTCGAATTAAATTGCTCACAGCGATATGCGTTGAATTTTTTAACTGTCTTCTGAAATTTGCAACGTACCTACGATTGCTGATGGGTCCTTCCGCGCAGGACGGTTTCATTACAACGCAGTCCAATGTTTCATTAATCATGTAGACGGGAAATCGTATTTTAATAGCTTTCAATAAGGTGGTACTGATGTTCCGGTAGGTACGCGCGTTTTTTCTCCCCACCACCACTGTGTTCAACTCATGATCGCAATTCGATTATTTCCCGGTTGTGAGGGACTGCATTTTTTCTCGTTTAGCAAATTTATCACGATCCGATTGCGCCCTGTTTGGTTTGGATTCCGTTCGCGCGTTTGAACCTATCGGTGTGCTATCGGCTGAATGATTAATTTACACGTTCCACTTCTGTCGTGTAAAATTCTAATCTAATTTTCACTTTGATTGGATTGCCATCGACTATCGTTGAACTTGGCTAGTTGGCAGGAAAAATAGACAGTAATAAAAATTTCTAAAATAAAACCTTTAATTTGGATTACGCATAATGAAACTGCTAGACTATTATGTATAACAATCAAATCACGATACAAGTGAGAAGGGGAAATTTATATTCGTGCTAATTTTGTTTTGATTTTAATGTACGTGATGTAGATGCCATTTCTATTATTTATAACACATAGCACGTCCCAATCATTCTTTGTCAAAATTCAAACATACGTCATGAATTTACTGTTTGCGTCAAAAGTTGCGTCCCATCTCTGTTGATCCATTCGTTCCTGCCAATATTTTGTTCGTGATGTTTTGCATAAAACCAACTAATCACCACTTCAAGTCATGTTTTAATAATAAGTAAAATCTGATAAAGCGCTTAAGAAAACTTAAATATGAATCTCGGTTTGCAATTGAAAACGTTTCATAAGAATTACATGTATGTATTTGCATTTATAAGAATTACAGTTATTTTTAAAAATTCATAAAAGTATTAAATTTATAAATTTCCATTTTACATCCATAACTTTCGGTAGACCCTACCCCTATAGTAGAAGTAATTAGGGCTTGGGTACTCGAAACTAGACCTGGACTTGAAATGAGACTTGGCTGCAGAACGAGACTTGGATTTGCCGCGGGACTTAAATTCGGGACGTTACACGAATTTGGCACGAAAATTGGATTTACCACGGGATTTGGATTTGAGATAGCACTTGAATTTAGAACTTGACATGGATTTGGCATAGGAATTAGATTTGTCACGGGACATGGCTTTGCCACGAAACTTGAATTTGAAACGGGACTTGGATGTGGAACGGGACATGAATTTGGAGCGAGACTTGGATTTGGAACGTTACACGGATTTGTCACGGAACTTGGATTTGCCAGAGGACTTGGATTTGATGAGGGAATTGAATTATGAATATTACATGGATTTGGCACGGAACTTGGATTTGGCACAGGACTTGGGTTTGCCACGGGACTTGGATTAAGGACGGTACTTGGATTTTGAACGGGAATTGGATTTGGAATGGGACGTGAATTTGGAACGGGAATTGGATTTGAAGTGAGACTTAGGAATTAGATTTGTCAAGGAACTTGGATTTGCCAGAGGACTTGGATTTGATGAGGGAATTGAATTATGAATATTACATGGATTTGGCACGGTACTTGCATTTGGCATAGGAATTAGATTTGCCACGGGACTTCGATTTGGCACGAAAGCACTGGACTTGAATTTGAAACGAGACTTGGATTTGACAGGATTTGGGTTTGGCCCTGGGCTTGGATTTGGGACGGGACTTGGATTTGGATTGGGTCTCGGATTCGGAACGGGACTTGGATTTAAAACGGGACTTGGATTTGGAACGTGACATAGATTCGGCACGGAAGGGACGGAACTTGGATTTGGCAGAGGACTTAAGTTTGCCACGGGACTTGGATTTGGAACGGGACATGGGCTTGGACCACTTGAACTTGAACTTGGACTTGGACTTGGACTTGGACTTGGACTTGGACTTGGACTTGGACTTGGACTTGGACTTGGACTTGGACTTGGACTTGGACTTGGACTTGGACTTGGACTTGGACTTGGACTTGGACTTGGACTTGGACTTGGACTTGGACTTGGACTTGGACTTGGACTTGGACTTGGACTTGGACTTGGACTTGGACTTGGACTTGGACTTGGACTTGGACTTGGACTTGGACTTGGACTTGGACTTGGACTTGGACTTGGACTTGGACTTGGACTTGGACTTGGACTTGGACTTGGACTTGGACTTGGACTTGGACTTGGACTTGGACTTGGACTTGGACTTGGACTTGGACTTGGACTTGGACTTGGACTTGGACTTGGACTTGGACTTGGACTTGGACTTGGACTTGTACTTGGACTTGGACTTGGGTGGGACTTAGGAATTAGATTTGCCACGAGACTTGGATTTGCCACAAAACTTAGATTTGGAGCGGGACTTGGTTTTGAAACGGGAATTGAATTTGGGTCGTGACATGGATGTGGCTCGGAACTTGGGTTTGGAACGGGACTTAGGCTTGGACTACTTGGACTTGGACTTGGACTTGGACTTGGATTTAGCACAGGAATTAGATTTGCCACGGGACATGGATCTGCCACGAAACTTGAATTTGAAACGGGACTTGGATTTGGAACGTGGCATGGATTTGGAGTGAGACTTGGATTTGGCACAGAACTTGGGTTTGCCGCGGGACTTGGATTAAGGACAGTACTTGGATTTTGAACGGGAATTAGATTTAGAATGAACTTGAACTTGAACTTGGAATTGGACTTGGACTTGGACTTGGAATTGGACTTGGACTTGGACTTGGAATTGGACTTGGACTTGGACTTGGACTTGGAATTGGACTTGGACTTGGACTTGGACTTGGACTTGAACTTGAACTTGAACTTGCACTTGGACTTGGACTTGGACTTGGACTTGGACTTGGACTTGGACTTGGACTTGGACTTGGACTTGGACTTGGACTTGGACTTGGACTTGGACTTGGACTTGGACTTGGACTTGGACTTGGACTTGGACTTGGACTTGGACATGGACTTGGACTTGGACTTGGACTTGGACTTGGACTTGGACTTGGACTTGGACTTGGACTTGGACTTGGACTTGGACTTGGACTTGGACTTGGACTTGGACTTGGACTTGGACTTTGACATTTGACTTTTACTTGGACTTCTTTGAATATTGCGGAATTATATGTGTAGACTAGCTGACCCGACAAACTTCGTATTGCCACAAATTAAACTGTGTTGTACATAAATCGTGAATCTCGGATGACCTTTGCCACAATCTCGAGTTTTGCAAGTTTCTGAGGAGTTATGGGTGTTTTAATATACAAATTTTCCTCACAGTAAAGTAGAAAACAACTCCCCCAACTTCTAGAATTATGAGAAAATTTGTATTTCATTTGTGTGGAAGCCCCTCCCCCCTTCTTAAAACGGAGAGGGGTCATTATTCCCCTCCTATAGAGGGGAGAAATCTCAATTCACCATAGAAAAAAAATTGCCTACAAAAACACCCACATGCTAAATTTGGTTCCATTCGCTTGATTAGTTCTGGAGTTAAGCGGAAATTAATTTTTCTTTTGTATGGAAGCCCCCTCCTAAAAAGGTAAGGGGTCCTAATTCATCATAGAAAAAGCCATGCCTCCAAAAACACCCACATGCCAAATATGGTTCCATTTGATTAATTAGTTCTCGAGTTATGAGGAAATTTGTATTTCATTTGTGTAGGAGCCCCCCCCCTCCTAAAGTTGGGAGAGGTTTCAATTTACCATAGAAAAAATTCTTGTCTCCAAAAACACCCACATGCCAAATATGGTTCCATTTGCTTGATTAGTTCTGGAGTTATGAGGAAATTTGTATTTCATTTGTATGGGAGCCCCCCCCCCCTTCTCCTAAAGTGGAGAGGGGTCCTAATTCACCATAGAAAAAATTCTTGTCTCCAAAAACACCCACATGTAAAATTTAGTTCCATTCGCTTGATTAGTTCTCGCGTTATGCAGAAATTTGTGTTTCATTTGTATGGGAGCCGCCCTCTTAGTGGGGGGAGGGGTCTCTAACCATCATTAGAACCTTCCCTGGCCCCAAAAACCCCTATATGCAAATTTTCACGCCGATCGGTTCAGTAGTTTTCGATTCTATAAGGAACATACGGGCAGACATACAGAAATCCGTTTTTATAGGTATAGATTTGTATGGAAGCCCCCCTCTTAGTGGGGGGAGGGGTCTCTAACCATCATAAGAACCTTCCCTGGCCTCAAAAACCTCTACATGCAAATTTTCACGCCGATCGGTTCAGTAGCTTTCGATTCTATAAGGAACATACCGGCAGACAGACAGAAATCCATTTTTATAGGCATAGATTGGTATGAGAACCCCCCCTCTTAGTGGAGGGAGGGGTCTTTTGGCATCGAGAGAACCTTCCCTAGCACCAAAAACCTCTACATGCAAATTTTCACGCCGATCGGTTCAGTAGTTTTCGATTCTATAAGGAACATAGGGAAAGACAGACAGACAGACAGAAATCCTTTTTTATAGGTATAGATTATTTGCGGCGTTTATTGCAAACATAATACACACACTGACTGTTGCCAGGCTGCGGCACATTGGGGCACTTGCCCCTCTTCTCAGGAATTAGTCTGAAAATATAACCGGGATGTCCGGATTGTCTAGCAGTAGCCCAGTATTTTTGCGGTCAGTAAATTAGTTGCGTGAAAATAGATCCAGTCACAAGCCCAATTTAGGTCCATTTTCACATAGAGTTTACCAAGACCCAAATAACAAACTAAAACGTCTATAATAAAAAAATAATGTTTTCAAGTCCAATTTCATGACCAACCACATGCTCCATTCCAAGTATTTGAGTTCAATTCTTTGTCGAATTTCATGTCCATTATATTCCATTTTAATTCCAATTAAATCTTCGTCTTCCGGCCTTATTGCAAGTTCTATTTCAAGCACAGTTTCAAATCCAATTGGAGTCCAATTTCAATTATAATTTGATGTCCCATTTTAATTTAAGTCTGATTTATTTCCAATTTTACATGCGATTTAAAATCCCAATTTAATAGTGGTCCAATTTTAAATCCAATTCAACGTTCAATTTAATTTCAGTTTCATTCACCATGTTTAGTCCAATTCCAAGTTCAATTTCAATTCAATTTTTAAGTTCAATGAAATGTCCCATTTTAAAGCCAGTTTCAAGCCTAACTTAACTCCAATTTTAGCTCCGATTTAAAGTCCAATTTCAAGTCGTCGTATGTGCGAATCTCGGCTGGGTGGTGCTGTAAAAGTCAGTATAATAAGCTCCGTAATTGTCCTGTATTCTAATAATCGGTCACGAACTTGACCTTGGGCCACTCGTCGTTAACATCCCAGGGGTTTTAGAAGTTGCAAAACGTTTTCGACCTGGACGTTGCACGTTGAGCTCCTCTGTTCCTGGTGTCGATGGAGTTGTTGAAGAGAACCGTTTTCGCCGCATTGGCGTCCGGTATCCCTACTTCGTTGTGCGGCTCACCGTAACCAACCGATTTTCGCCGGATGTACGATGGGAAACTCTCTAAGTAGTACCTGCACCTGCAGTTCGTGATTTATACGCCCCCGCCACTCTCCGTCACTTATAGTTTGTACTCTGCCAAATATCATCCGCAGCACCTTCCTCTCAAACACGGCAAGGGCGTGGATGTCCTCCGTGAGCAACGTCACGGTTTGTAGTCCATAACGAGCTATACCCCAGCTAGGATTGCTGTATGTAGAGTAAGGAGGGATAAAAGTGCGATTCAATGATTTATCGGTGCAAATTCCGAGTAAATTGACTACATAGGCATGGATGGATGGCTACTTTGACAGCTTAAATCTAACGTAAACTTTGGTTGTTTACGAAGCATAATTGCTGAGTTGTATGCAAATGTTATTTTAGGACGGTTTTGATGTCATTTTTCGTTATACGGCAAATACGATATCAACAGGAGGATATTACTTGTTGAAAATTACATCACTCACACATCTGTTTCAAAATACAGTGAAAAGAATTTACAAAATATATTTCGCCTTTTCATAATTTAAACAAACCCCGCCAAGCGTCTAGCGGGGCAAAAGTGCGATGAACGGACGGGGTAAAAGTGCGATTCACGGACGGGGCAAAAATGGATAGCTATTTACATACAGTTTTAGGCACTATATTACAGATACTAGAAATGGAAGATCGGCAGAAAACTGTGTGCTCTACAGATGTTGGCCGAAGGAAAACAATGTCTTTCCGCTGATGAAACAAAAGCACTACTTTTAACAAAACAAACGTTTGATAAAGTTTCGTTCTGATGGAGGCTGCAATATAAAATAGGAAAGGTGCAAATTGAGAATATTCCGTACCGAAACATACCGTAGACTGAAGATAATATGGTTTTGTTAGCTACTGCTGTGCTAATTTCATGGATTCGAGCTTCGCACTTTTACCCCGCTAGTGGGGTAAAAGGGCGAATCGGCACTTGGTCAGAAAAATGAAGAATTTATTTTGAATAACACTATTATTCCAGATAATTTAAAGTTGAATGTGAAGACATTGATTTACTGCATCAATATAAAATATATTTTATTGTTGTGCTTCTTTATATCTCACGAAAATTGATGGCAACTTCAAACATCGCAATTATGCCCCGCCCTACTCTATATAAAAGTAAAAAATCAGCCTTACCTACAGATATGCATGCTAATGAGCTGTATTTCATGCGCAAAATTGACATATCCGTACTATTTTTGAGGCGATATACGTGATGGGGAATAATTATACGCGTTTAATTTATATAAATTAAAATTTCTATTGAATTTATTTGCCTTACGACAAACTTCCATATTACATATGCGTTTTTAAGAAATGGACGAACTAGTGCGCAATTGACACAATGTGGTCCGGAAAGTCTCCTGTTAGTTTAGCAATAAATCCCAGTTGGCGGGTTACATTTGAGATTATTATTGCACGGTGACAATCAAACGCCATTTTCTGGTCAAGAATTCGGCCAATTCGAAGATCGTTGACATAATCAATCCGCTTTCAATGGCTAGCTTGCAATTCTATAGTCAATTTCAATTGGCAATTTAATACGGTGAAATGTTAATTACCTCACATTTGGGAATGGTAATAGTCAAGTAGTGCAGTTTACACCAGACAAATGCAGCAGTCGACACAGAATAGTAGTTCCCAAATGTATCCAAAAGTGTCTGAAGACGACGACAATCCTCGATGTAACGAATCGTCAGCATATACCAGTCTGCATCCAGTCCCAAGAGCAGAGGCAACGTCGTTGAAAAATGAAATAAACAACTGTGATCCCAACTTACTGCCTTGAGGTACATCCGTTTTATTTGTCAACGGGGACAAAGCTACAAGTATAATTGGCCAACTTACACGTAACGATGTACCAGAATGGTGGGTTACAAATAATTTTGTTTCCAAAATAAGCAAAGTTCAGAAGAATTAGTTTAAATTTCATATAGAAAAAAACGTGTAGCATTTAGCGACAAATTTAAAGGCATCCAAAGGAGGCATCTAGAAATGGGTAGGTTTCTTCGCTTTAGGGCTTGTAGATTTCGTTAGAAGTGACATTCAACATCAGAAGTATTATTTTTGGCTCTTAGCTCAAAGTCTAGTAGCAAGGCATGAAATTGCAGTAAATATACTCGCTAAGTAACGTTGTTACGTTGCAGCCGTAACCGTGCACACTGCATCCTAATCGAACAAAAAATGGACAACATCAAACATATGTTGCAAGTTAATATTCATCTAATTGGTGGTGCAAATCAGGAAAAAATCCTGCCGGAAGGGTCCATTTCTCCTATTATGCAACTCATTATTCCGTAATTTACAATGTTTAGATTGCGCTTTTAAGAAGAAATAATAAACTATGAAAACGAAACGTTAATTTTACCTCAATTTTCCCCCATGTGCAGGACGAAGCTTTTCCCAGTACTACCAGTATCAGAGTGGGACAAAACGCCTCGGGATGCAGGTTATGTAGATTCTGCTTGTACCGTTACACGACATACGATTACCCTCATCCAGAGCACCAAAGTGTACAGTCGGTTGGTCGGATGGCATGTGAGTGAACAACATGGAAAGCGGAAATTTATGACTACTCGTTTCGGGTTTCGCGGTGAGCTGCGCAGCTCAAGAAGGGTTTTTGAGCAAGAGGGCAAAAACGAAACGTGTGAAAACAAAGGAAAATTAAACCAGTGACACTTCGGAGTGCGAAGAAAGATGTCACTCGGAATGACATTTGCGGTTCACACGCGGTTTGGTTTCCTCGGGCGGAAATACATTATCTGGCTTCTTTTTTGTTTAACTTTGTTTTGCAGAAAAACGTATCAGAAGTTGTGGGTGGTACACCAAATTACATTCGGTCGGCTGACAATAAAACATTTGTGGGATGCAAAACATGTACAATGTGGCAAACAGAGAGAACATTCTACGTCGTACATGGGTAATAATCAGCTGCTTCGTTAATAAACGCTTTGAAATTGTCCAAATAGTTTCGCAGAAACTGCACATTTGAACATAACATGCGAAAATTAGATATGATAAACTATTTCAGTTTTGTGCAATTTAACAAGGCATCACGTCTGTCACGAGGAGTTAATTGCAAAACCAGATTGATGGCAGTATTTTTAATTGGCTAGGAAAATTTTATGTCAATGGTAATCAAATAAATTGTCCGCGATTGGTTTTATGATTCAACTCACTTCATGCAAACTGAAAAAAACCATTAGAATGATATACTAAAAAATACAATAGAGTTTGCCATTGCATCGAATCCTTCTTCGGGCAGCATCCATGTCTGCAGACAAACACGTGAGCTGCATGCACGCTAGAAAGTTGATTTAATTTGAACCAATCGACTAGCGACTAGCTAGCGCTCACACTGACTGATGGAAGTCGATATATTTTTCCTTCCAATACGTCAGCCGAAAAAAAAACCGGAGCGCCATTAAAAAGACGAATGAAAAACGGGCATTCGGTCGTCTATCCTCGAACATCTCCCGAACGATGGCATCTGGAATTGCATTTGAATGACAAACCAAATTCCTGCAGTTTATTCCCTGGCAGCCCGGCAGCTCGGGCAAAAGGGCACAAAAATTTCATCATTCTCTGTTCCGGAGGGAACTGAAATAAAAACATTCCATCCGGAGGAATCTCGCTGCGACCTTGCTCCATTGCCGCCTGTCACCGGCACCGTCACCGTCACCATGTCGTGCACAAACCACTGTACAGGGGAGTTGAACTCGTCAACTTGGTTTCAAGGGTCCGAGTGATCTAGCCTTGCATTGCGCTATCCACCAACGTTCCTCACTCAAGAGCTGTTATGCGGGAGCTCGCTAAGCTTTATTTACTATTTCACCGTTTATTTATTTTTTTTGTGCACAATACTCTGCGGGAGGCAGAAATCGAGATGCTGTTGAGAGACTTTCTTCCGTTTATTTTTATATTTCGTTGCTACTTGTCCGATCGTAACACGGACCGTTGTCCTAATTTCATTCCACTTTTTGCTTGCTCTTCCGCAACATTCATTTCCGCTTTCTTTCTCTCTCTCTCTCCTGCCCGCTGCGACCGGGAATCAAAGCTAAGAGGCGCACTGGTGATCAGCGGAGCCTGTCTGGACCAACAACAACAACGGTAAGGCGTGCCAAAGGTGGTGGTCGGTGTTTGTACAAACACGTAAATGCAATCTTTTTTAAATGAATTTTAAATTGCAGATAAAATGTAAATAACGCTCAGTTTGCACAGACATCGTCTTGCGAGCGAAGGGCCCCCTAGAGATGTTCAGGTGAGTTTGGCTCGTAGTTTTGCCGTTTCGTGCAAAGAGAGAAACTTATTTCAATAAAAAGCATTCCGAGGGCGAAATGAATAAAGTTTAAGGTGGATGAAATGTCACAGACATTTGATATCTACAAATAAAATCTTATGATATTCGTCGAATGATTCAGAAACAAACCGTTGATGGTTGCAAATGAAAGCATAAAGTCAATTTACATACCTACTCTGCTGGAAATTTAAACAGAATGAGAAATAAGTTAGTAGCGGGCACCACTTCACCCCTAAACTAAAATGGCGCTCAAGAAATTGAGATTATTAAATTTAATTATGATTAAAGTTTTTCTAGAGTTTTCAATTAGCATTCATGGCCGCTGAGTATTGTCACCATAAGCGCCAAAGTTTAATAAAAAGTGCATTTAAAGCCAAAGCGGATGGCTATCGGTCGGACCTCATCGGACTACGAAATTCGTCGTGGGCTTCTAGTACAATTGGGCATTTTTCCTCGCGGATTGAATCATTGTCGTATTTTAAGCTCAGTTTATTACAAAACTTAACCTAAACCATTAATTGATTTGAGAATGGCGGTAGCAGCAGCCGTGCGAATAACATTCCGAGAATGTTGCTGTTATTTTCAATGATTCATTTCTGACATAACCAAAAACTAGACGAACAGCATTGCCATGACGGTCAACGTTAGTCTACGTCAGCGACTTTAGAATAAGTCTGTTTTGAAAGAGTGAACTTGTATCATGCACAGAGGCTAACGCATAGAGAGAGAGAGTGTTGGCAGCAAATATCAATAATAATGCATCCCCTGGGATATTCGTCGCCAATTCGTTGGCAACTCGATACACACAAGCCGGCTTCAACCTGGTCGAACCATCTGGCACGTTGGGCCCCTCTGATCCTGGTGCTGGTGGGGTTCTTGAAGATCGGATTTCACTGCATAGTCGTCCGGAATCCTTGCTAAGCGGTCGGTCCTCCGTAGTCTCCTAGATTTCGCCAGGTGTACGATGGGAATCTCTCCAAGTAGTGCCTGCAACTCGTGGTACGGCTACGCCACTCTCTGCTATCCGTTTGTACTCCGCCAAAAATAGTCCGCACGATTTCCAGCTAGAATGTCGTTGAATCTCCTTACTCGTATTATTGTCGGCGGTAACCAGAGATCACAAATATCATCGCCGTCAATAGTTACCGTCCGTGGGAGGCAAATGTTGCTTTCTCTGGGGCCTCCTCCTACTAAGGATGGGAAAACTATCATTAACTACTGACTACTAACTACTATCAGTAAACAGTAATATCACTAAGTATCACTAAGGTTTCACTGTTATTGATACAGTGATACAGTCAGTGATGTTAAAAACACAAAATCTCAAAACTCATGAAAAATCAAAACAACTGCTTTGCTTTAACTGCTACCTGGAGCTATGCACGTATACATACAAATTCCTTGTTGAACGTGCGATACGTAGCTGTGAGTGAGCATGAGGGAATGAGTCTCTAAATAAATCGCAAACTTAAACTAAAACGCACATTTAAATTACATGTTTATCTAATTCTTATTAGGCTTGATACATTCTAGTTAAGAAAATATCGATTCCCGCGAAGGAAAAACGTAAATTCCGCCAATATGTTTGCCATCTTAATTCATGAATGTGCGCCGCATTTCTCGTTGCTGATGTTTTTTTCTGACGGTAGATTCTCTTTTGCTAAATTTGGTTCACATCGCATAGCAACAGAAGCATCGCGTATAATAGCGAGAGAAATTCATAGGTGAGTTACCCGTTTGTGATAAAGGATGAAATTTCATGTGTTTAAAATCTCATTGAGTTTTTTGCTGCTATGAACTTTTCAACACTGGATACAGTTAAGTCGTCCCGTTAGAAAAATCAGTTGTATTAGTTAGATTAATTACCGACCAAATTATGTACGGTAGACAACGGTCGCCGTTGTCATCAGCCTAGAGCCAAGGTGGCTTGTGCTGTATCAAGCAAGTCGTTTCAGAAGTCGCAAATCACCCTCAACTTGGTCGAGCCGTCTTGCACGTTTATCCCCCCTGTTTCCGGTGCCGGTGAGGTTGTTGAAAAAAACTGTTTTCGTCGCACTGTTGTCCGGCATCCATACGACGTGCCCGGCCCATCGTACCGGCCTACCGACGTTCGCTTGATGTACGATGGGAATCTCTGGGGGAATCCAAGCAGTGCAAGTAGCTCGTGATCCGCACGCCCCCGCCACTCTCCGAGGCAGTTTGTACTTAGAACTACTGATCTTATAAGCAATTTGTACATTGTCAGCTTCGTACGGCAGCGTATGCTTCTTAATCGTAGCGTTTATCCAATGGCAAAATCGGCCCGATCTCCTTACTAGCGTTATTGTCCGCGCTCACCAACAATTCCAAATACACGAACTCATCTACCACATCTAGTTCATTGCTGTCAACGGTTACCGTACGTGGAATACGCGCGGATGTCTTCTTTGAGCCACTTCCTTTCATGTATTTTGTCTTCGATGCATTTATTTTTAACCCTTAGGAGTTGACTACTCTTGATGAAAATCATGCCTCTCATTTCCATGCCCGCCCGTCGAATCACGGCCTCAAAAGCGATGTTGAACAGCATGCTGGATAAGCCGTCTCCTTGTCTCAACACTCGCCGCGTCTCGAAGGGACTCGAGGGTGTCCTAATGGCGCCCGAAACACTTACTCGTTCCAAAGTTGCTTCGATGAGTCGCGTCAGTTTATCCGGCAAACTGGTTTCGTGTATTTTGTGCCATAGCTGGTCTCGTTCGACTGTATCGCATGCTGCTTTGAAATTAATACAGATGTAATGCGTGAGCACGTTCTACTTTCGACATTTCTGTAAGATCCGTCGGATGGTAAAAATCTGGTTCGTAATCACGGGAATCCCATGAAGCCCGCCAAGTAAATTACAAAACAAACTTAAGGTTAACTGCGTTATTCAGTTATAATATTACAGATTATATTACAATGATGTTTTAATGATAGTTCCCATCCCTACTTCCTACCTTTTATTTGGTTTTCGACGCATTGATTTATAACCGCACTAAGAACTACATTTCAACGACTCAATGAAGCATGAAACATGAAGCCATATGCCTGGTTGATCGGTCTGTATTAATCTGTCGGAGACCACTTCGATGTACATTTCGCAAATGGAAAATAAGAAAAAAGTTTATGTTATTTATACAGATTTAAAAGCTGCTTTCGACAGAATTTACCATGTAATACTTTTGCAGAAACTTTCCCGACTTGGTGCTTCCCAACAAATGGTCGAATGGCTAAATTCGTATCTCAGCGGTAGAGTACTATGAGTCAAACTTGGATCCAGTATTTCATCGGAATTTATACCTATAAAAATGGATTTATGTTTGTCTGTCTGTCCGTATGTTCCTTGTAGACTCGGAAACTACTGAACCGATCGGCGTGAAAATTTGCACGCAGGGGTTTTTCGGGCCAGGGACGGTTCTTCTGATGGCTAGAGACCCCTCTCCCCCTGCATAACTCGAGAAGTAATCAAGCAACTGGAACCAAATTTGGCATGAGGGCCGTTCGTGGATGCAAGAAATTGTTCTACGGTGAATTAGGACTCCTGCCTTCTTTAGGAGTAGGGGGGTCCCAATGAAATGAAATACAAATTTCCTCATAACTCGAGAAATAATCAAGCAAATGGAAGCAAATGTGGCATGACGGAGTTTTAAGTGGCAAGAATTTTTTATGATGAATTATGGTCCCGCCCATCTTTAAGAAGGGGGGCTCCCTTAAAAATGAAATACAAATTTCCTCATATCTCAAGAACTAATCAAGCAAATGGTACCAAATTTGGCATGTGAGAGTTTTTGGAGGCAGGAATTTTTTCTATGGTGAATTAGGGCCCCTCTCGTATATAGGAGGGGGCTACTGTACAAATGAAATACAAATTACCTCGTATCCCGAGAAGTAATCATAACTCATAACTCGTATTTCCTCATAAGTCGAAAACTAATCAAGCAAATGGAATCAAATTTGGCATTTGGGGGATTTTGAAGGCATGAATTTATTTTATGATGATTTGAGACCCCTCACCCCTGTGGTAGGGGGATAAAGACTCTCATACAAAAAAAAACATAAATTTTTGCGTAACTCAAAAACTAATCGAGCTCGAGCAATTTTGGACTCATCCATAAAACATAAGAGTCAACAACAAGACCATTAAAAACTATCTGCAACCCCCGCCTCCCCGCAGAAATCACCCCTATCTAGGTTTATTTATTTTCCTAGGTTTACTGAGCTCTATTACTTTCCTTCAGGTGAGAGGGTGAGAGGATCGAAATGGTACTTTCCACGAAAAGGTTTCCCGTGAAATGGTACATTCTGCGTAAGGTTTTTCGCGAAATGGTATTCAGCGAAATGTTATACAACCACGGCGAATATTTAAGTGCTATCCGCTTTATTTGATCTGGTTAACCCGGGGGTGTTGTTTACTACTTTACTGTGAGGAAAAAGTCCAAATTTGCATATTTTTTTTCCATGTGTGGACTCATCACTGCGACCAGTATCGTTGATCTATTGTGATATCGCCCGGGTGTTTGCTGTATGACCTGCACTGCATTTCTTTTAGCTATAATCGCTATTGAATGAGCGATATGCTTATTAAATTTTATGAGTGCTTGTGTGTATTGGGGTTTACCCTTCCTTCAAAGCTTGATCTACTTTACCCACATATTTCTCACTGCCAATACTATCCCCATATTATAGCCGTCCTTGGCGAGGACTCATTCGTACCTCTGACCAGTACACTAAACTGTAGGAGGGACATTTGCACTGTCAAGAGGCGTCAGAGGGTAAATATAGAATTCAGTATGAAGGAAGGGTTATTGGAGGGGCCTGAGAATAAATCCATGCTAAAGTCACTTGACATCGAATGGCTTGATTCTACTAAGATTCGAACCCACGACCACTCGCTTGTCAAAGCAGACTCGATAACCTTACGGCTACGGCGCCCCCCAAAAATTTGTATATTAAACTACCACTGCTTCCATAATTACGTAACTACCAAAATGAATCATCTAAGGTTGAGCTCCTCAGAAACTTGCAAAACTCGAGATTGTGACAAAAGTCATCCGAGATTCACGATTTATATACAACACATCTTACTTTGTGGTAATACGAAGTTTGTCGGGTCAGCTAGTTTACCAATATATCTAGAGTCCCTCAAGGCAGCAATATGGGACCTTTGCTTTTCCTACTACACTTTAACGATGTTACGCTGCGTTACTGTTGGCTGCAAGTTAGTATATGCTGATGATTTGATACTGTTTACTATAATATGTACTAAAGACGACTGCTGCCGGCCGCTTGCATATTATTATATTATTGATAGTACTGAGCTACGCACAGTCGACCAAGTTAACGACCTCGATGTCTTACTGGATACTAAACTGACATTTAAGTTGCACCATTAATCAATCATCTTTAAAGCATCCCGGCAACTTGGATTTATCTCCAAGTTTGGGAGAAACTTTAAGGACGCCCGCTGTCTCGTTATATTGTGCCCTAGTTCATCCGCTTCTGGAGAATTGTAATCTGATTTGGTTTCCGAGGCAGCTTATTGGGATCATACGAAATGAACGCGTACATGACTAAAACACACTTACCTTCCGATCCGTGAACTTTGAAATCACTGAAAAGCATATTATTGAAATTACGCAACTGCCTTTATTTCTTAAATTCCTCGTACCGTTTTAAAATTCGTCCATCAATATTTTTCATCGTCCGAACTAAAAATCGCAACAATGTTTACGAAGCTAACGTGCATGTATTTGTGTAGGACGGCATGACAAATGTTATTCTGCAAAATTTCTGCAGGTCAGACAAGTTTTCCTGGCTGTAGAATAACGACAATGCCTTGCGTGAGTTATTTTCATTTATGAATGACGGAAATTAAAACGATTAGTCGATATTTTCTTCTTCGTCGCACGAAAAAACGTAGGAAATTTGGCTGGTAGGACTTCTTTGATGATAACAAGCATTTAAATAGATCTCAGCTCACTTTTATTGATCGCGTATGATAGACAACAAACTAAAATATTAGGGAATAACTAGTTTTGCATTGTGTGTCATAAAAATACTGATATTTTTAATAATTTGTGTTGGATAGGACGGAAATAGGCAATTACGACGAAGCAACAACATACCCTACATTGCTTTACGTCATCTTCCTTGGCGAAATTCAGAAAATTTGCCTTCGGAGATAGCTGTCGTCTACTTGATCTCGACGCACTGTAACACGGAAGTAAAATGCGATAACAGGCGATAGTTGTAGTTAAAATCCATGACGGTGAAATTAACTGTCCATAACTGTTATCCATGCTCAATTTCCGGGCATCTCAACGAACTATACGCTCAACGGGATTGCTGTAGACACAGTTCCATCGGACGGCATTCGGATATCGCGAGCCAATGACGGAATGTACAAAAACGATTATAAAAGTGGAAGAGTTGTTTGACTTCGGCGGACAACTCTGTCCGCCTGTGTTTGCAATAAGAATAAAAAGATCTAGCTTATTTTAAGATTTTTACTTATGTAGACTATTTTATGTGTCAGATGAATCACCAATAATAAACAAATAAATAAATACATTCAATAAAGTATGCAAACTTAACGATATTCTGGGTGCAATGTTCCAAAAAATGGTGAGGGGATCAGCATTGCACAAGCCAAGGGGCAATATAAAGAAAAGTTCGTTGATTATGAGTAAAAATGGAAAAGGTCCTAGATAACATCTCTGGGGAACACCAAATATATTTGTAAATATATCACACGAAAAGCTCTAATTTCGACGCATGACATTGGATGCTTTGATAGGATCTGAATCACTATATCAGAGATCTAGAACCGCCGTGACTGTTCAGTTTTCTTGAAAAAATGTCGTGATCCGCTTAATCATGTACTGTCTTGCGATCAATGTACACAACGTCCAGTTTTCGGCCATTGATCATTGTAAGTGCGTACAGTGACGCAGATTCAGTAAAAACTATTGTAGCTCATGCAGCTGACTGATTTAGTCCGTGTTGAGCCGCTGTGTTACCTCAGTCCACAATCCTCATACGTTTTGATAGTATAATCCTGCGGGTGAGCACAACGGAAGTACCTGCTTATTGTTTATTTGTAATAAAATACCAACAGGCCTTGTGGCCCAACTGATACACTTAACCTATAATCTACGTGCTAGTACCAGGAATCGAGTTTTCAGTACCTCGCGACTAACATTGAAGTTGAAGCCATCGATCAAAATCGATTGAAATGGCATTGCAGACCGGTGATTGTGCTAAAAATGCCGTATAGTTGGTTCACCGATGCGGTACGCGCAAAAATAGACCATTACATAGAACACGACTTTGAGAGTATACGTTGATGTTCGGGAGTAAACATGGGCAATCCACTAACGATGTCAGCACATCGACGACAGCTACGACTGCTCTGAACACGTCGTGACGAGTGTTCAAAAGGTCAAGATCGTTGAGTCTGCAGCGTTGTTCATAGCAGGGGTCGTTCCGGTCGTTGACGTGGTTCCAAAAGGATTTTGAATTTCATTTCAGTCTGCGTTCGCTGTTTCTCAGTCCCGGAAGTAGGGGCGACTTAATCGCTTGTAACGCGTGTTGATCGACAGGTAGTGGTTACGGAGTGGCAACGTTCTGTATTATGAGTATTTCTTAAAAGCAGTCTTCCTTTCGGATTTCAGACCTCGTAACGTAGCGTTTACCCAGGGTATCTGCTCCTGACCGGGCGTGATTTTCTTTGGGACATGTCAATCGATAGTGTAATTCAGGATATTAAAGAATGTGATTGCGGCAGACTTAACGACTTCCTTGTCCAAAACTGCATCCCAATTAATGCTAATCAAGGTTCTTTCGATTTCTTTGAAATCCGCATGGGCCTCCTGTAACAGTTTCGTTAATAGATGATGAAAACAACGTCCACCCGAATAGTTTGTCATAAAAATGACCGATTACGAGTACCGAATCTGTGATCTATCACAACCCACTAGAGAGCAGAAGCTCGCAGAGTGACGCAATCCACAAGCTTGAGATTACTAGGACTGATGACCGATAGCCACATCGATTGCTTCTGTTGACTCAATCGGTATAAGACGATTATATGCAATCCCGGAGAGTTATAAATAAAGAGCAACAATTGAATAGGGCAGACGTCCAAAATGTAAACAAACCGAATGAATTCACTCCTATATGCTAATCTAGCAAATAATAACTCTCACTCGGTTTATTTACATATTGGACTTAGGCCATTTTGAATTGTTGCTTTTCAATCCGGTTTTAGTAGTTGGTGCTAAATTGACCATCCGAAGGTTGACAAAAGTTTTTGTTAATGTGTGTGGCATCTTTGTTAGATAAACCACACTAATAATTTTTCTGTGGTTTTGAAGTGATATAAATACTTGTTATTGCAAGCTTGATTTTTCAACCATAAAGTAGAGATAACTAATGTTCGTATGGTTCATGAGAACTATCATAACATTTCAATTATGTCCTATTTTATTTCGCAAGCCGTGAATTCTAATATTTCCCAGAAGCAATTTCTCCGACTGTAAATCTCTGCATAATTTAATTATTGTTTTAATTTCGGAATAAACATGCCTGCGCTTCATGCTGATTCTTGGCACTCGACGCAAAATGCCCATCCCAATGTCAGTCGTATAAAAAAATAAACTCGTTTTGGAAATGAAAACTTATTCTCGCAAGGACGAGCGCCACGTAGGACTACACAGCCGAACAACTCCGATCCTGAACCGATTTGTGAACTAGCAGCAGCAGCCAGTAGCATACAGTCAGTCCAATGAAATTCAAGGGTTTTTTTTCAGCTGCGCTGTTTTTTTGAGGATTGTAGTCTCAGATCTTCCCCCGCGCGCGCGGAAACGGGACACGACCGGTAGGCCGGTATGGAAGGTTTGGGGAAATTGGAAATTTGCAAAAGCCGTCAGCAGCGAGCGGAAAACGAAAGGAAATAAAACTCGCTAACAGTGAAAGCCCACCCCACCGCCGCCCGCTTACCCGCTGACTGCCTGCCGGAAGACACGGCTGGAACGTGAGGAAGTAAATCAATTTATTTTAATTTATTACATTCTGATGAAATTTTTGAAGCTCAGCGCACCTAGCCGTAGCACCTTTCCCGTACTGATTCGGGCTGGTAGTTGAATGAGTGTTCGGCACCCGTTACAAGGCAAGGCGTGTACGGGAGAGAGAAAAAAAGGATTAACTGATACAAGCTGGCATCCATCGGTGAATTGCCTTCGCAAAGTAGGAAGTGTTTGAATTCGTTTTAGCTTCCGTTTGGTACCGAAACGTGCTTTACTTCTAGTGACGTAATATCACGATTTTGAACCGCGCGTTGGAAATCATCCTGGTTTGCAACAGTCACGTTGCAAACCGGAATCGCATTCAAATTTTCCGGGATGTTATCGGCGGATTTTGGAGCGTATCGAATGAGGATTTCTTCGTTCGAGATTTCGCGACAAGAATGAATTGCAACGTATACCAAATATATGAACATATGTTCATATTGTGAGAATTTACACATGAGCAATTTACCCATCAAATGCGTGAATAAATATTCAAGCATTTCTTTCATTTTTAAAGTGAAACAAAATATCGACAAGAGCAAACTGCTACAGAGAATCTTGCGGAAACGATTATTGTCGAAGTTTAACTTTGAATCCACTCATGCGGATATTTAGATAGGTACTAAACTTTTAGGTTGATCATTTCAAAGGCAATTTACATGCGAGCTAAATAGTAATGGTAGTTTCCTCCTGAATTAAATTGGAGTAAACCTAGGGTATGTCAAATTAGCAATCAAAACTGCGGTCAGCAATTTCCGTACAAACCAATAAAGAACAATGATGGTTCAAGTAAAGTATTATAAAAGAACAATTGAATATAAATTGCTTTTCTTTGTTTGAATGTGTTCGAAGTAGCCTTTTCTATTACCAACAACTTCTTGAAATTGTTTCTTCGCGAACTCCAGTAATTGATTCCGGTTGCTGTCTGCGTAGCCAAATGGCTAATTTAAGCTAATAGTTTGATCTTGATTGCTTGCGAGATTAGATTCGACCATTAAGTCAATCTTTTTACTAGCCCTTATATGTAGTACATATGGAAAGCAGAACGGTTAAAAACTACCCAAACCATGACCATTTTCGTGATCAAATAAAAGCTAACATCCACGTCTGCTTCCAACCACTTCACACAGTATCAAAAATATTGCATATTGGCATAACATATTACATGGCACATGTTTCGAACCTCCCGAAACAGGCACTTGTGTTGAGTGTTCAATCGAATCCAATTTCACTTGAAAAATTATCGAGCATCATACTGAATAGGTTTTTTTTATTCAACATTGTTCAGCCCTTACAGAACATACATAGGTAGTGTTGTATTTATACATGGCATTGAGAGATAGAAAATCGTATTTCCACAAGTGCCATGCTACCGAAGTGAATGTAGCACACTTATCCTTTTTTGAATGTTTCACATCAATAACGGTCTCGTAATAAGCTGATTTGATGTGGTAGATCCGAGTGTCGGTCAAGTCAGGAAGGATTTTTACCGCCATTAGCAAAGTTCCATATGCTGACTGAGCATTTGTCCAATTCATCGGCAATCAATTGGAAAGTTATTTAAATCGAAAGCTCAAATTTTGGATCATGAAAAAAATGCATATGTCGGCACTTCGATATTCTACGTACGAAACGATTTCTAAGATTGACTTTTATGAATAAATGCAACGCACAAAAACATTTCTTTCATTTCTGACTTTTTACTTTGGGACCGTTGAATTGCAAAAAAAAGAACTGCAATCTGTGTTAGTTTCACCAAATGGGTTTTCGATCTTTTAATGATGTGTCATACATGACACATGTGTTCTAGAGTGCTTCTACTTTTTTCAACAGGCCGGTCCTTTGATCCTTGGACCAAACATTTCATCTCGAGCCAAGTTTGTGCGTAGGTACGATGAAATAGGTCAAAGGCGCGTGGTCTATCTTTGCTTTGAAATTTGATGTAATTTAAAACTCGAAATAACGCTGCGTATCCACACCTTTGGGAGAAGGTGGAAAAACAAATCCATTTTCTGGGGCAAGGGAAGCAAGAAGTGCGCTTGCATGTGATTGGTTGAAAAATGAAAATTGAAAAATAATTTCTCAAGATGTCAAGATGTAATCGGCAAGTCCGGACTTCTCAATTCAACAGTTTAGTATTTTTGCAAAAAGTAAATTAATTGCGTAAATAGAAATGTAATCTCATGTCCGATTCTAATTGGAATCTCAATTCCGATTTAAGTCCATTTTTAAGTGCGATTTCAAGTCAAAATTTAAGTTCAATTTGATGTAAAGCTTCGAGTTCAGTTTAGAATTTAACCTTCGCGTAAAAATCGACTTTAGTTTATTCCAAATTCAATTCCAATTTCATCCAACCGCAGGTAAAGTTTCAAGTCCAGTAAATTCTTAGTAGTGAAGCCAAATAAAGTATATTGAACTCAATTTAAATCCAATTTTTATCCAATTGGATGTCAATTTCAAGTTTAATTTCAAATAAAATGCAAGATTCCTGTTAAGGCAAATTTTGATTTCAATTTCAAGTTTAAATTTCATCCAATTTTTGGTTTGATATTTAGTCCAATTTCGAGTCAACTTTAATTCAAATTCAAACTAAAATTTTAAGAGCACTTGCATGTTCTAAGACTACTTTCAAGTCGAATTTCATGTTCAATATGAGTCCAATTTTAAATCTGATTTCATGTCCACCGATCATATTCAACCGATATCATATTCAATTTCAAGCTTAATTTTGCGTCCAATTTCAACTTCATTTTAAGTCAAATTTAATGTATTATTATAATAATAAATTTAAGTTTAACTGATTCCTATGTGCCATCCGATTTCAAGCCCAATTTAACGTCCAATTTCAAATCCAATTTGAAATCTAATTTCGAGTCTGATTTCAACTACAGTTTCAAGGGAAATTTTCTGTCCAGTTTAATGTCCACTTTTAAGACCAATTTCAAGTCATTCCAATTTCATCTCCGAACTCAGGTCTAAATTTGAAACCCATTTCATGTCTACTTAAAGTTAGTTTTCCAAATTCAATTTTGTCATACAGTGAGATTTCGAATTTGACAACAAAAGTACCCGTTTTTGGCTACACAAAATATTTTACTTCCAAAAATATGGTTAAATATCAGTCAGTTTTCGCATACATACTTTAAATGACCAATAAATATTGCCCTAAGTGTGTTCATGAAAAAAAGTTTGCGGTTATAGAATGTTCCGAACAATAATATTTTTATTGCCGTAAGACTACGTCTTACCGCAGGTCGCCTAAAACTTATTTGCACCGCACGGATAGCTCTTGGCGGATTTTGTGAACATAAAAAGGTTACAATCGTTGATTAATAACATTCAGTCAATTTCTAACGCTAAATTCAATTTTTTCATATCAAAAAAGGGTCACGATTTTGGCACGGTTTCGATTTTGGCAGCATAGGCGACACGCCAAATTCGAAGTCCTACTGTACTATTTTTCACCGAAAACGCTCAATATCTCGGAAAATTTAGAAAATAGCGTATAATGAAGTTCCACTAAAACGTGGATTTTAGTAAAATGAGTAACTTTCTAGAACACTATGAACAAGTAAATATTTACCAGAATAAATTAGGGTCAAAAAACTGCTTCTAAGGGTTTATTCACAAATAACGCTTCTTAACTAATTACTATTCAGAGATACAGCTATGATGTCTTTGACAAAGTTTTTTGAATTAATATTTATTACATCTTTGCTGAACGCATCAAACCTGTATCTCGAATATGTGAGAAAATAAATTTTATATTTCATGATGGTTCCTGTCAATCGAAGTGCTTTTTATACCAAAATATATGCGAAAAATCTCGCGTTTTGGCGTAGTCTCACGCTATCACGTATTTCACATTTGGGCGGGTGCTGCACGCTATCACGTATTTCGTATTTTGGACCATTGTGCAGCCTGGTCCATAAAAGGTTAAAACGCCTGAAACATTCATTTGGCTGCTTATATGACCTTAAAGCAAAGCAAAGTCGTGGGCTTAAACCGTCATTAGACATTACCCTTCTTTATCGACAGACTTCGCAGCCGGCTGTTTAGAGTACAGGAAACTTACGGGGCCAGTGTAACGATCCTACTGACTCTATCAAGCAAGCACCGTCTAACCGAGATTCGAACATGCGACGACTGGCTTGTTAGACCAGCATCGTACCTCGAAGCTAAGTAGGCGGTATGACCTTAAAGGGATTATTAAATAACTTAAAAAGAACAAACAAAAAATTTATTTTTGGGGCTGATATAATCGGAAAAAACTGTCATAATCGGGAGTAGATATAATCGGAACCATACTGTAATTGAAACTTCAAGCCGGACGGAGACTCGATATCAGACATAAAATTTTACTTGAAATTAGATTATTTTTTCCTCTTATACACGTTTTACCTCTTTTCTACACCGTTTTGTTCTTCTTTTTCAGTTCCATTCTTCCACTTTTTATTTCTCCTTTGCTGTACCGTTTTCTTAATTTTTGTTCCCACTTTCATTCGGTTTTCCTTCTTTTTCTCTTGTTTTTCTGTTTTCTGTCCCCTGGTGTATTCTTCGATTCCTGTTTTTCCTCATGTTCTTCACTCATTTTAGTGAAATTTTTCACTTCCTTTTTTCTCTTTTGATTTCTCATGATTCGTCTTTTTCTCTCGAGTTTTATCTTTTTCCTTAGTCCATTTTTCCTATTTTTCTCCCTATGCTGTCTATTTTTCCCGTTTTGAGTTCTCTTGTTGTCTTTTCTTTCTCTCTCTCGTATTCGTTTTCTTCTTTTTTGCTTTATTTCCGCTGTTTCCTCTTTCTCTATTCCCTTTCTCTTCATTTCCTGTCTCATTTTTCGCCCTTATTTACGTCGTGATTTTCCTCTGTTTCGTTTGTATGTCTTTTATCTCATTTTTAGACCTGTATTTCCCCTTTTCTTACTCCTATCTATTCTATTCAGCTTTTTACGAGCCATAATTTTTGACATTTCAGCTATAAATCGCACGTTTTGTTGCCGCACGTTCCAACCGTAAAACCAATTAACCTACGAAAAGGAAACGTGCGATTTCTGAAATGCCAAATTTTATGGCTCGTAAAAAGCTGGATGATGTTCTGCTTTTCTTCTCCGTTTCATCCATTGTCTTCATTTTTGACGTAGGACTACGTCTTTGTTTATTATACTGGGACTTGGTAGCACTTTGTGAAAACGAAAATAGAAGTGTAACATAGTGTGTCATAGCTGTACCAAACCAAATTTGGCATGTGGGAGTTTTAGAAGGCAGGAATTTTTTGTACATATGGTGTACTGAGACCCATCCCATTTTTTAACAGGGGGGCTCCTATACAAATCAAACACAAATTTCTACATAACTCAAGAACTAATTAAGCAAACGGAACCAAAATTTGGTTTGTGGGGGTTTTTGGAGGCAAGAATTTTTTCTATGGTGAATTAAGACATTTGCCATCTTTACAAAGGGGGATCCTACACAAATGAAATACAAATTTCCGCATAACTCAAGAACTAATCAAGCAAATGGAACAAAACTTGGCATGTGGGTTTTTTTGGAGTCATAAATTTATTTTATGATGGTTTGAGACCCCTCACCCCTGTGGTAGGAGGATATGGACTCTTATACGAATAAAACAGAAAGTTTTGCGTATGTGCCATATTTTCTGCTATGTAACAAGTGGTAAGCCACCCATTTGGCTTCGAGGTATGACGCTGGTCTAATAATCCAGTCGTCGTATGCTATAATCTTGGTTGGGAGAGGCTGTTAGAGTCAATATGATCGTAGAAACTGGCCCTGCAATTGTCCTGTACTCTTACAACTGGCTGCGAAGTCTGTATATAAAAACAGAAAGTCAAGTTTCGATAACGGAATGTAGCACCTAGGCTTTGCTTTCAACAAGTGGTAAGCTGTGAAAGTAAACTAGTGAAACCTTTCGGAACGAAAGACAGTGAATCAACGCCGCTAACTTACGCCATTCATGTCAGAAGAAAAGGACATTTGAATGGCACGCCATATTCGCGATGAGCGTGCTTTGGCTTTAATGATATTCGTAACCAACGACCCTTTTAAAGGCCACAAGCAAGTTAAAGTAAGGTTATTGAAACATTTAAAGCTACGCACAATCATATTTAATACAATAATCTGTGGGCTGGTCATTCATTACTATTACAACCTTTATGATGCACACAAGTGATTTTAAAAAAAAATGTCTATGTCTCGATGGTTGCAGGCGTTGTACTTATGAACCCCCGTCCACGGTTTTTCAAAGCCACCATTGCATTCAATAAAGAATTGAAGTCCTATGTCACCCTTTAGTACAACCCTTAGGACTGTATACCTTGTAGTTTAATTCAATCTTTTCATTTTCAGTTTCGTTTTTCCTGTTTTTCTGTTCTCCATTTTCCTGCTCCCGCTTATTTTTTTTCGTTTCCACCTTTTCAATCTCGTTTTTTCTCCTTATCTGTCCAATTAGTCTTCATTTTCTTCTTTGGATTTCTTTATCCTTTTTTTGTCCTATTTTTATCCTTTTATATCCCGCTTTTTCTTGTCTTCCCTGTTAATTTCTCTTGTTTTCTGTATTCTCTTTTTTGACTCGTTTTCTCTCTTTTTGCCATCTGTCTTTTATTTTTCCTTTTCCGCTGTTTTCATTTGCTCTTTTTCTTTTTTTCATATCCTATCTTGTTCATTTCATTCTTCATTTCGACCTTTTCCTGTTTCCTGTCCCTCGGTCGTGATTCTCCTCTGTTTCGTTTTTTTGTCTTTTATCTTCCGTTTTGCTTATCTTTTTTGCATTTCGTCTTGACTTTTTACTTAGTACGTTCCTCGTTTAGGTCTATTTTCTTTCGTTTTTGTTCCGCTTTGTAACTTATGGCCTGCTTTTCTTTCTTCCCTGTCACATTTTGTCCTGTTTGTTTTATCGTTTTTGTTTCCATTTTCAGGTATTTTTTCTCCATTTTTTTCTCCGTTATTCCTCTTTTTATGTTAACGTTCCTCCATTTTTTGATCCATTTTTACCCTTTTCTGTCCAGTTAATTCTCGTTTTATTTCTCGTTACTCGTTTCCTTAATACTTTTTCCATCTATTCTTACATTTTTATTATTTCCTCTTCCGTTCTTCATCATTTCCAGTAATGTGTCCTCGTTTTTTTTCTCTCTTTCTCTTTCTATTTTTTTCTTTCTCGATGGTTCGATTACAATCGATCGAGGAAGAGGCACAATTTGTGTCTATAAATAACTTAACCCAAGAAAGTGAAGATACGGCGCTCGCTTAATAAGGGGGTTGTGCAGTCTCCTTTTTTCTAGCGTCTCTATGGTCTCTAAAGGTACATTAGTACCAGCGAGCCACATACCCTGGCGGGTGCTGTGCGTTCGAATCCGGTTATAATCTCAGATTATAGCTTGATTCGACCCATGCACCTTCCAGTGTTGGACAAAAGGTAGCAGTCACAATGGGTACTTGTTAAACGTAGCTAACCCCCTCTCACTTTTCCACTGTTTCAAAAAAGCTGGTGTGATTTTTGAAACAGTGGAAAAGTGAGACCGTTTATACCAAACAATGCACTAATTGATGATAGAAATTCGTATAAGGTAAGACACAAAGTGCCGATGCCCCTCCATATCCCCACATCTGATAAGAATTGCCACATTCTCACCACTGAGGATCCTATCAGCATTAAAACACGGAAACCCTATAACATCAGTTCACAAAACTTATGGAACTGCTTGCGTAGTCCAAGCAAGTGTAGCGTAATCAAAAATGACCAACGCAATTCGCAACGCAACGCACTCTTAGTACGTGCTAGTAGCACGATTGTAGAGCATAGTTTACTGCTATCCAGCAATTATTCAGTTCCATTGCGTTTTGCACTTTACGAGCCAGTATCATTAGGAATCATCGCCGGCCATCAATTTGCCGTCGGCTTACGACTCTATCAAGTCTGTCTACATGTATGGGGAGAAAAGAGCTGATGTTACTGACAAACTAGGATTGTCAAACATGTTCGTTTCTTAATATTTCCTGGCTCGCTTGAAATTGCTCTTTTTATCTCGTGAAATAAAGTATCATCAGCCGTCACATCCCAGCGATCACATAAATGCGGATTTACGAGGCGAATGATGTTTACGGTACGTCCGAATAGTTGGTTACAAAGGCGGATGAAAAAGCGGGCGCCTATTCAATTCGATTCCATTCAATGCCGGAAGAAAAGATGATTCCATGCTCTGAATCACCCTATCATGTGTTCAGGCTTTCGGTTGATGTGAAACAGCATACGTGGGTTAAGCTCACTCAATACGGCTGATCTCCTACATGTCGAGTCTCGCGGGAATTTTCGTTTGAAAAGCTGCGTAGTTTGAACAACATTAATTAACCAAATACAAAGCATCTTCAATCAGACGTCAAATTTTAGTAAAAGGGCTAAAATCCACTGCATACCTACTACATTTTACCTACAACAACGCTCTAGTAAAATGTGACTTGTCACAGAACGTCAGCGAGCCGTACTACTCTCTCGTAATGCGTTCATCTTCCTTCAACCGCAGGATATAAGCACCGAATGCACAGCCGCGGAATACCGGTAGTGCCACAGCGGAAACATCAGTACCGATGTTCTACTGCTTAATGCTAATCCGACAGTCATGCATTTTAACGAGATGCTGCAGTGGTAACCGCCAGTCTAGCGAGACATCACGCCACTGCGAGTTCTTCGAAGCGGGAGACAAATCTGCTCCCCTTGGACCTAAAAAAATGTACCTTATTGCTAGTGTAGAAAATGATAAAAAAAACCGGCATGCCGGGCGAGGAGCAATATTTTAACAACCTTGTCCTATTTCAATGCAAAACGGAGTGCCGTAGCTAGGCACAATTCGAAGAAAGTTTGACAGTAAATTGTATATTGGAGCATAACTTTCTCGAACAAGAATCGAAAATGCGGTTTCCAATTTCTTCGCCTAAGAAACGAACGGCAGCAATACTGACGAAGCGAACATTAACTTAGGTAACTCACCAACTTTCGCTTTAAACTTATTCCCAACTCACTAATCAAGGCAAGTTAAGTTTCCGTGCTGTTTAGCTTCGCGTCCGACTTCAAGCCACACCGCGGCGCGCTATTAAGTTTATCGTAGTCAGTATATTTCAAAACCAGAGTTCTGCTATCAAGTTCCATGAACCAAGATTTTTTTATAGTTTGGTGAAATTATGCACGGCGGCGTCGTCACCATCGTCGTCGCCATCGTTACCCAGTGCTAGTCGCAACCATCATTGTTTCCTTCTGCACTTTCGCAAAAGCTATTAACAGCTAGCTTCTGCTGCTGCCGCCGTCGCTGGTATGGTGGTATAGTCTAGAAAACCTACGGTAAGTGGGTCAGAATAAGATAATATTTTTAACAACTGGTAAGAAAAGAAAGAAGATAAGACTGAATGTGACGGACATGTTGTCAAGTTGTTGAGCATAATATATTTGTATGGGCAAATTGTGAATGACCCAAAATGAACTTGAAAGTTTTACGAAATTTAATCTGGACTATGTTGAGTTAATAACTTTTTTCAATAAACAGAATTCAGCAATAAACAAATATTATGCGCAAATTACTATACTTTGCTATTAGGAACAATTTAAGGATTTTAGAACATATGTTTAGTATTTTTTACAAGATCGTTTTCCGGTTTTGCTCCAGAGTTTTACATCACCGTACAGAATTGCATCAAATTACGGAACTCTTAAGTCTGCAGAAGCAAATATTTAACTAATTAAAAGTTATTACGTTCACGTTGTCACAAGTCGTGTAATTGGTTAAACGACACGCTCAACTAGTGATTGAAAGCTGTGAGTTCAACTCTCGCCTTCGCTTAGTCAATATTTTTAGTCTAAGATTAAGATTTTCAGTTCATCTTATTTTGGATTTGTCACATTAAACATTTACTCTTCCCGAAAAAGTTATTATTTAAACGATTCAATTAGTAAACGGATTTCTAATGGTTGCTTGCAAATCTACACGATTTTATAATCAACCGTTGCTCAAAATATTGAGTATTAAAAATACTTGCAATATCATAGGAACATGTTTCCCGTCTTCTGTTTTATAAATGCAAACACATTTTTAAGCTTGAGATTATGAAAATGTCATCAAGATAGTAAACACAGCAACAAGGAATTATTATTTAGTCATTTCCAAGGAATGCTGAAAGAATAATTCACCACAATTCAACGAAACAACTTCCTGTTAGTTTACGGGAAGCTGAACTCGAGCAAGTGATAAACAACATTGTTATTATATATCATATCCGCGGTGTTTTCCTCTTTCTTATGAAAAAAGCTGACCTTTCAAGAAAAAAATATGAACAGCCTTGAAGCCGAAAGCTCTGGCGATAAGAAAATAATAAAAAGCTACTACCTTGTTTAGACTTTTATACAAGGTTAGGGAAACCACAAATAATTTGATAACTTCCTGCAGTGGGTGAAACTTACTGGTTGAACAACAGGTCATGAGATTCATATTATCGGTTGCTTCAACGGGCCGTGTGGCATCTCAACAACGACTCTGGAAACTCTTTTCCAAGCAGGAATAATTTGGATATTTGTTTCCAGCTGAGGTGCTACGATCGTGAATATTAAAGATATATGTTTTATTAGAACACTGACTAAATATACAGGTTAACCATCCCGTCCCAAATCCTGTAAATTAATCCAAAGCATTCCACGTGAATTCGCAAAATCATTCAAATCGAAATTTTTTGGTTCGACTAAAAACGTAGGTCTCAAATACTTCATTTTTTGAACGATATACATAAAATTTAGAAACAAGGTAAAATTAGTACCTCAAATGTTGTTTTCAAAAAAACGGTAGTTTTACAATCCTTGGGATGCTTTCGTAGTACCTGCTTCATAATAGCCCAGCATTTTTCGATGGGCCTTAGTTCCGGTGCGTTGAAGGGATTCATGTCCTTAGGTACTAAAGTGACCCCGTTGGCTTCGTACCACTTCAGGACATCCTTTGAATACACGGTGGTCCAGATTCGAAAAAATGCGGACATTAGCAATTGGGTACCGTCATCCGGGGATACTTGCAACACTTTTAAACTTTGACTTGGTACAACTATCGAAGAGTACCGGTTAGGTCCAAGTGTAAGTAGCCAAAACTTGTATAGTGGCCATTACTTTGATTTATGATTACGAGAAAAAATATCAACTAAATGAATCTGAAAATAGGGGTGTTGCAAGTTACCCAGGAAACGGGGTTACTTGCAACACTTTTCTGATGTTGCTTTTCTCATGAAAGTTGGTTTCAAACCGCGAATAACTATTTTTTAATATTTTGAGTGTGTTTGCAGTAAAACAAGAGATACTGGAGGCATGTTTTGCTTTCCAATTTTGTCTATCGCTTTTGTAAAGATTTCCTGTAAAAGTGCAGCATGTAAGCGAACTCCGAATTACCGTTTCAAGGCACGTGGAATTTTTCACATTTTTAATTTTTCTGGAGATTCTAATAGAGAAAATAACATCGTACAGATGCAAGCTTACTTTGTATTCTATGTCTATTACGATAATTATATATTTTACAAGTGCTGCAAGCCGCACCATATTGGAAGTAACCATACGAATTCATCGTTTCTTCTCCAAGTTTAAAACGTAAACAAAGATCAAAGTTGCTATTTGTTAGCTTATATGTTACGCTATTTGTTGACAGGAACCAAACGAAAAATAATAATTTCATATTAATGAACTGACGTTCCTTTGCACATCCATTTCCCTACTCTGAAAGAAAAATTACTTTCCAATCGTATAAAAACAAGCAAAACAATGACATTAAGGATTGAATTTAACTAAACAATAGGTGAACGTCCCTTCTCTGAAACCGCATTGTCTACAAATGGTTATTGTAACAAATAAATGGGTTAGAGCTGTCAAAAGCGTGATGCGCAGAAGTGTTTCAAGTATCCCCGGATGACGGTAAAAAATGCGTAATTTTTCAAGGGTGGTGTCTTTAACACCGACCATATACAAAAATAAGCGTGAGTATGTTTGTATGTTCCACCTTAACTCCAGAACGCCTTGACCGATCTCCACCAAACTTGGCACACATATTCCTTTATATAAGGGCATCAGCACTGGGGGGTTGATAAGAGGGGGGATATTCGTAACAGGGGGTGAAGCCATAACTCCGAAATGCCTGGACAGTTCTTCATCAAATTTGGTACACATGTTCCTGGACATAAAAAAATCAGAATTGAAGGGGTTGACAAAAGGGAGCGCCCCAGCAAGCGGCTAAGTAAAAGGGGATTCGTTTCTCTTGCATTTAAATCGATTGCAGTTGTGCAAATAACTTTGAGAAAAGAGGGGGTTCCACCGAAGAGGAATATATGGTAAAAAGACCTTTGTTTAGTTCCCATTATAATGATTTTCATAGAGCAAACCAATGCATAATTAGCTAGTGACAGAAGAGGGAGCTGACTGGGAAAGAATCGAAAAGTAGGAGGACGAAAAACGTGAGTATGAATGTATGTTTCGCCATAGCACAGGAACTGTTCTTTATTAACCTTTTGAGACTTTATAGCCTCGAAAAACAAGGTTTACGACAACTCAGCCAGCTAAAACTCGTAGAATGCTCCTAAGTAGTGGGAATAAACCATTTGTCATCAACAGATTGCCTTTAGCAGCAGGGGGGGTTGAAGGGGGGGGCCTTCGAATTTTTTTACCCCATAAGTGTTCGGATGGGTACCCGGGTACCCACCGAAATGAAATACTTCTAACTTTATCAATTCTTGACCGATTTTGGATCTTGAACCGTCAAAAGATTGGAAAATTTGTCTATTTTTAGAGCATGAGACTTACCAAGCCTGGGACCACGTCTGGTTCCCGTAAATCCGGATATCCCGGACCATGTTCCGGATCCAAAACAAATGTGTACAATTGTCAATAAAACCACACAATATTGGTATCAAAATTCATGAAATCACTCCAGGAGTTGATGTTTATTCATTTTGAGTCCATTCAACTTATAGTCTTTGGAATGGCCACTCCGGAGCAGATTCCTGTGGGGCCTTTCGGGACCGCTAACATATTTCGATAGAAAACCCTAGCAATATGTATATCAAAATTCGTGAAATCACTCCAGGAATTGAAATTTATCCTTTTTGAGTTCAGTTGATGACATGTCCTTGGAATGGCCATTCCGCGGCAGGTTCCTGTGGAGCCTTATGAAACCATTAACATGTTTGGATAGAAACCCCAGCAATATGTATGTCAAACTTCATGACATCACTCCAGAAGTTGATTTTTATCCACTTTGAGTCCATTTGATGAGTTGTCTCCAGAATGGCCATTCCGGAGCAGATTCCCGTGGGGTCCTATGAGGCCACTAGTATGTTTGGATAGAAACCCTAGCAATATGTATGTCAAAATTCATGAAATCACGCCAGGAGTTCATTTTTATCCATTTTGAGTCCACCTGACAAGTTGTCCCCGGAGTGGCCATTCCGAGGACAACTCGTCAAATCGACGTAAATGGACAAAAATCAATTCCTGGAGGGATTTCATGAATTTTGACATACATATTGCTAGGGTTTCTACCCAAACATGTTAGTGGCCTCAGGGCCCCATGGGAATCTGCTACGAAGTGGCCATTCCGGAAACCACTCATCAAATGGACTCAAAGTGAATAAAAATCAACTCCTGGAGTGATTTCATGAAGTTTGACATACATATTGCTGGGGGTTCTAACCAAACATGTAACTGGTCTCATAGGCTCCACAGGAACCTGTTGCGGAATGGCCATTCCAAGGACATGTCATCAACTGAACTCAAAAAGGATAAATTTCAATTCCTGGAATGATTCCACGAATTTTGATATACATATTGCTAGGGTTTCTATCCAAACATGTTACTGGTCTCATAGAGCCCCACAGCAAGCTCTGGAGTGGCCATTCCGGGGACAAATCATCAGATGGACTCAAAATGGATAAAACTCAACTCCTAGAGTGATTTCGTGAATTTTGATATACATATTGCTAGGGTTTCAGTCCAAACAGGTTAATGGTCTCATAAGGCCCCAAAGGAACCTGCTCCGGAATGGCCATTCCGAAGACAACTCGTTAAATGGACTCAAAATGGATAAACATCAACTCCTGGAATGATTTCATGAATTTTGATACCGATATTGTGTGGTTTTATTGACAATTGTACACATTTGTTTTGGATCCGGAATATGGTCCTGGAGATCCGGATTTACGGGAACCAGACGTGGTCCCAGGCTTGGTAAGTCTCATGCTCTAAAAATAGACAAATTTTCCAATCTTTTGACGGTTCAAGATCCAAAATCGGTCAAGAATTGATAAAGTTAGAAGCATTTCATTTCGGTGGGTACCCGGGTACCCATCCGAACACTTATGGGTGTTAAATTTCCCGTACACATAACGGTTAAACGGCGTTTGTCAAACACATGTATTTTGGCATAAAAGAATCAGCGCAGGGAGTTGACAAAAGATGGAAATGAGAAAAGAAAGGTTCAAATGGGTAAAAGGGTGCGTTACTCTTGCAATTGAAACGATAGCAGTAGTGCAAGTTGCTAGATTTCTGCAAAGTGGGATAGGGTGGCCATTAACAAATGAAAGGTTTAAAAACGGATTTTTGTCGACTTATTGGGATTACCGGGAAGAAGTCAGATTCAAGTATAGCATCATTAACGTGCACTGTCCGCACGAAGGTAGACCGACGATGAGAAAGAAACGTTCTACGCGAGGCTGGATTCAACGTACGACAGCTGCTCGTCACGGGACATCAACATCGTCATCGGGGATATGAACGCCCAGGTCGGTAGGGAAGAAATGTATAGACCGGTGGTAGGACCCCATAGCCTGCACACCGACACAAACGATAACACAACGATGTATAAACCTCGCAGCTTTCCGAGGCCTGGTGATCCGAAGCACCTTTTTCCCGCGCAAGAATATCCACATGGAGATCACCTGACCAACGTACAATGAACCAAATTGACCACGTTCTCATAGAGGGCCGGTTTTTCTCTAACATCACGAACGTACGCTCCCGTCGGGGTGCGGATATTGGTTCTGACCATTACCTAGTAGCAGTACATATGCGCTCAAAGCTGTTCTACGCGCGAGTACTGAATGAGGCACTGCCTTCTTCCGAGGAGTTAGGTGCTTCAAACCTCGAAGACGGGTGGGGCAGAATACGCTCGGCCATCGGAGAGGCCGCTACGGCGGCACTAGGTACCCAGCTAGCACCAACTCGTATATCAATGTACGAAAACTATCGTAAATATCTCCTAACAAACTCGAAATCGTAACTAAAACTGGATAAAGTGGGATCAAGTTGATTTTCTGTCGTATATAATGATAATGACTGACATACATACGATTTTCAGCACAAAATCGTAGAGTAGTACGGAGCGACTCGCGCTTAATCGAATATTATCGTATATATATACTTATATAGTCGTAACGCTCAAAATTATTCGTAATCATGTATATCGCCTCCAAAATAGTACGGATATGCCAATTTTGCGCATGAAATACGATTTATTTAGCATGTATATCTGTACGTAATGCTGATTTTTACCTTTTTTGTACGTATGAAAATGCTAGCTGGGTATTGAGCCTCGGAGTACACAAAATGATTGGTTTGATGAGGAATGCCAACAAGCGGTGGAGGAGAAAAAAAATGCTTGGACAAATTATCTAAGTATTGCCACTAGAGAGAACCTGGCCAAGTACCGACGAGCTAGGAACCAGTTGACCACGATCCTGAGGAGAAAAAAGCGCCAAAAGGAGGACAGAGATCGTGAAGAATTAGAGCAACTATTCCGAGCTAATGACACGCGCAAGTTTTATGAGAAGGTGAACCAAACTCGGAAGGACTACACACCGAAACCTGACATGTGTATTGTCTATTACGCTGGTAAACGCCGCCTACAAGGTACTCTCCCAGATCCTGTTACGCCGGCTGTCACCGATAGCACAAGGTTTCGTGGGGAATTATCAGGCGGGTTTCATGGGGGCTCGCGCAACTACGGACCAAATTTTTACTATCCGACAGATCTTGTAGAAATGTCGGGAGTACAACGTGCCCACGCATCACATCTTTATTGAGTTCAAAGCAGCATATGATACAGTCGATCGAGTTTTCCGGACAACCTGACGCGACTGATCAGAGCTACATTGGATCGAGTGATGTGTTTCGTACGCATCTCTGGGACGCTCTCGAGTCCCTTCGAGACGCGACGAGGGTTGAGACAAGGTGACGGTCTATCCTGCATGCTGTTCAACATCGCTCTTGAGGGGGTGATCCAACGAGCCGGCATCGAAACGTGAGGCACGATTTTTACCAAGAGTAGCCAACTTCTAGGCTTTGCAGATGACTTCGATATCATTGCCAGGAACTTTGCGACGGCGGAGGCAATCTACGCCAGACAGAAAGCGGAGTCTAGGAGAATTGGGCTAAAAATAAATGCCTCGAAGACCAAATACATGAAAGGAAGAGGCTCAAAGGAAACAAATGCGCGCCTCCCACGGACGGTAACCGTTGACGGCGACGAACTAGAAGTGGTAGAGGAGTTCGTGTACTTGGGATCGCTGGTAACCGCGGACAACAACACTAGTAAGGAGATCCAGCGGCGCATCCAAGCGGGAAATCGGGCCTACTTTGCCCTTCGAAAAACGTTACGATCATGAAGCATAAGCCGCCGCAGGAAGCTAACAATGTACGAAATCATTATTAGACCGGTAGTTCTTTATGGCCTTGAATCCGTGACGCTGCTTACGGAGGACATACGCGCCCTTGCCGTGTTTGAGCGGAAAGTGCTGCGGACGATACAAACGGCGCAGTACAAACTGAAAGCGGAGAGTGGCGGAGGCGTATGAATCACGAGCTACAGGCACTGCTTGGGGAGACTCCCATCGTACATCTAGCGAAAGTTAGCAGGCTACGGTGGGCCGGACACGTCGTAAGGATGCCGGACGACAGTGCGACGAAAATAGTCCTCTTCAACAACCCCACCGGCACCAGGAACAGGGGGGCCCAACGTGCACGATGGCTCGACCGGGTCGAAAGCGATTTGCGACTTCTGAGACGACTAGGAAATTGGCGACGAGTGGCCCAAGACCGAGTTGAATGGAGACGAGTGCTTGAAACAGCACGAGCCACCCCGGCTATATGCTGCTGAAGAAAAAGTCAGATTTACAAGTGGCTGGGGAACACCATGAGGGAAACTGACAAAGAGAGTAATACACATTAAAATGAAAAATGGGTTTTGTTTTATGCATTATGAGAAATTTCGTTACAATAACAGATGTACAAGTTATTTTTGAGCAAAGGGGCCCGAGTAAGATCGGGTAATAAGCTAGTAAGTTATAAAATAAATGAAAAAAAAATTGCACTATTCAAATTTTTTTTCAAACTCGGGCAACCTCGCGCATGCCAGACAACTATTAGGTGAAAGTACTATATTTTATCTATAAAAAAAATATTTCCATCAGGAGATCTCTGAAGGAATCTCAGACAAAAAACAATTGAAAAATGTGTTATTTTTTGATAAAAATTTTTATAGCTCAATAAACGAAAGAGATAGAGAGTTACAGTATTTAAGGCGGAACCGAAAGTGGCTAACGTTATTGTGTTAGTGCGACAAACACTGTACTGTACATCTCATGTGTTCGTTAAAAACCTAAACGTTTATTTGAATATTACATTAGTATTGGTAATATATGTCAAATAGCGGAGCTTGCAAACATAAACAGCTGATCCGCAGCCAACCGCACTGACTACAAGCATCCCGAAAAAGGGTTTGTTTTCTTTATCAAGGCATTCCGATTCAATTAAAATTAACAGCAGCAACTGAATAATGCGTAGGATCACTAGGATGTTTAATCAATCCGCTTGCATCGGATTGCGTTTTTGATTCCTGCGTTTGCGTTTTGTTTGTTTATTTCACTCTAAGCTCATCGATGCGGCGAAAGTTGAAAGCTCTTTAAAAGCTCATTGATGTGACGAAAGTTTGATACTGTGTTGCTGCTTTTTCCGAAATCGCTAGTTCAACGAAATATGTGCGTAACCAAATATCTATTAACTAATTCCAAATTATACATTGGTCGCTTTTATGAACACGTAATGATCGATATGTTCAGTTAAATTTATTTTCCATTAGCAATTATGTTTTGCTGAGCATTTATTGATACATAGCAGCAGGGATGGTTCGATCACTTTGACTCAATTTTGATTCATTTGACAGTACCGTCTCAGCCGAGCCAAATATGACAATGTTATGTATGGGACATTTGTAGAACTAGTTCTAATCTACAATTTTTCTGGACAAAGCTTTGTTGTATCGTTTGTAGTTACGGTGCTACAACGCTAGTAACTCATCAATGACTAAATGAACGTTCATTTAGTCACTAATAAGATACTAGCATTGTAGCGCCGTAACTACAAAAGATACAGCAAAACTTTATTCAGCAAAATTATACATAATAACCTGTTCTACAAATGTCCCATATATAACTTTGTCATATTCGGCCCCGTTAAGACGGTACTGTCAAATGAATCAAAATTGAGTTAAAGTGATCGAACCATCCTTGCATAGCAGATCGATAAATTGAATTACAAGTTTTAGGAAATTATTACAGCGCTGGAAGCACTGATTACGTGGCGAAAGCGTGCTTTCCCAATACAGATGCATTTTTAAGGCGCAAAACAATACATGCTTCGAATGGTAGCCATTTATCCAGCCATCTTTGAGCCACTTTCGGTTTCCCCTTAACAAAGTTGCTTATTTTAGTGTCTTCTACAACTTTTTTTTATTGCTATTTAATGTGGTTTTAACTTCTACAACTTTACTGAAGACACCATACGTTTTTGAACGCATTTAAATAAACGAAAATTTGTATTACCCTAATGAATCCACCAAAACACAGTAGTTTGCTATAACGTACACACTTAAAAAACTCAGCAAAATTTGCAGAGATTTGGACAGCCGAGCGTTCGGTAAAAATTTAAGTTTTGCAATTCGACGTTTACGGATCTTTACTAACGTTTGGCATGATAAAAAATTTTACGAACGCTCGGCTGTCCAAATCTCGGCAAAATTTTGCTGACTTCGGCACTTTTTTTAAGTGTGTAAAAATGAGTTATTTTTGAGGCATAGTGTATTTGGAAAAGTTTAATAATAAAATATAGCGCATCTTTTTGTAATCTTAAGTTGCCCGTGAATTCACCTATCAGGGTGATACAAACTTTTGTTTTTTTTTTTAAGTTTTTGTAACACCCCCCCCCCTTGAAAATGGGGTTGAAAAATCGGAGGGCAAAAAATAATTTTTAGGGTATGAGTTAATTTTTTTTCATAAAATCAATTGTCTGTGGGTTCTACAGCCTGAAAAACTTGAAAAATGAGTGTACGAGTTGAGTTAATGCTTCTAGCACGAAACAAAAATGGAAATTTGAACAACGAAATTTCCGAAAATCGGCCGAAAAATTTTTCTTTCGTTTTTGTCTTTTTTCGTAGAATTTTGCATGGAAAATAGTAGCGTATATTTTCCATGCAAGAATAGATTTGGTTTTCGCGTTTAAACTTTAAATAAAAATGCCTAAAATCAATATTTTTTTGCTCGATTAAAAAAATCTCTTTGTTTTTTTCTCTTATTTCTTCATAAGAGAAAATGGTTTCTGTATACAGCAAAGTTATTCAGCAGTTGATGGTCAATTCCACAGGTGTGCAAAAGTTCATAATTTCGTGACTTCACGCCGCTAGTGCATGGGCTAATTTTCTGAATGTGTTCTATCTACAGAATCTGTTTATTTGTAAGATCCTGTTTTCAGAAAATGTTTTAGTAGACCAAAAATGCTAGACTGATGAACGGAAGTACCCAATTTTCACACTATGTATCATCACTGAGCAAAAAACTTTCTAAACATCCTGCCCAAGTAAATCAAAACACCACATCAGCCCTACTTTCTACCAACAGCAGAAATGTTATCATACTTTATGTGATGAGATGTTTTATGTGAAAAATATCTAAGAAAACATGATAACTGCTAGAAAAAAATTTAATCAATAGAATGCTACATCATTTAGGAATGATAAAAGGATCTTTCCGAATGCAGCTACTTGTATATGGTCGCAATTGTAAGATGTACAATTTACAGCGGCTATTGGCGCCGCCTGGTGACAAACTTATAAAATTCTATCCTCCAAACGAAAGGTCTTAACCTACTGATTAATTTTGCTGAAGACAGTAACTTTCTATATAGCCAGGATTCCGATACATTCCGAGATTGTTGTACAAAATACAACGCGCGAGTATCCGTGTTACAAAAGTTGGCGCGAGTAACGGAAGGTTAAAAAATCTTTTTGTATTTTTTTCGCCATGCCATAGTCATGCAGCGCTGATACAGGAAAAACTTTCTCATTGGCTTTTTTCCAAATGAAGAGCAGACCAAGATGAGAGAGAAGATAGTTTGTAAATCGAACAAAGAAGTATGTTCCTTAGAAGATATAAGGCTTACCAATCAAGATGGATAATTGGTAAAATTTATAAATTGATACAAGATAATGCAATTTGGAGTGAAAATGAGTGCAATAAATTGTCAATAGGACTGTTGGTGGTATGAATTTTGAGAACTTGTATAGAATTTCACATAATGATGCTAATTTTTAAGGAAGCAATTTTACGTAGGCTCACCATCATAATCATAATCATCATGTTTCATCTAGTACAAGACCTAAATCTTCGTACTCGCATACTCTTTCAATAGTTATTCCATTTATAGTTAAATTTATGTTAGCTGCTATATTACTTCTCGAAGATCTAAATACTATTAGTTTAGTTTTCTTGATGTTAAGCGATAAAACGTTTATTTTAAAGTGGTCATTTAATATCAATATATCTCCCTACATGGTGTGCTCAGTAGTTGCTTTGCATGATCCTTCATAAAAATATGCTGAGTAGTCTGCAAATAGTTTTGGTCTACCTTTTAATTTTAATTTTCCTAATTTAAAACCCGTACCCGTAACCCGTAGTTTGGATTTAAAACTATATATTCAAACCTTACATGTATGTATCAATAGGAGGTATAACTGGGCTGCTGGAATATTTACAATATTTCAAATATTTTACTAGTAAATTGACATACAATTCAGTGCAGACAATGCTAAATATTTACATCACGTACAAGCTAGTTCAACCAACCTTCTTCGGCACTCGAGCCACTTTTCCGGTACTGAACCCCGGAGACGGGCCCGGGACCACAAGCAACTGTTCCGTGTCCCAGTAAACTGTTTGCCACTTGAGTCGGAATAAACGCGTGAAAGTATCGTAAAGTTCAGGAAAGATTCTGTCGCCCAAATTAAAAAGTCGCAGTTGGAAAACATTGCCACGATAGAACGAATCGCGACGGTAACCATCCATGTACACAGCGTGAAACGCCAACGTAACGACGACGAGTTGAAAATCGACGGGAAATGCAAGGACACGTGCAGAAGACAGAGAGCGGTGCAGTTTCCCCGGCAAAAGCTGTGAAAGAATTTGTGTGGATTAACTTTTGCACTCGTTTGCGAAAGTGACAAAACTTAAATTAAAAATGACATGGCTTTCGCTGTTGTGTATACCTACGACGTCGTTGGCCCTCCCTGTTTTCCAGTGTGCAACCTTTGTTTTTGCCACTGCGAGTTTGCCGGCTGAGGTTGTAAATTTTATAGCTTAGTGGCAAACTTTGTTTCAGTTTGCTTCTCAAACTGTCACGCGCTGTGCTCCGCGCAGTCAGTTTAATGGGAAAACTAGCGAAAAGTGTCACATTGATGGGTGAAATCCATTACAAGTCAGTAGAGAAAATCAACGCCGCTCTCGAATGAACTTCCGTGCACCATTGACAAAGTTCGTGTTGATAACTAGGATGAAAAATTTACGATCTAAATCAATTTTAATCTTGTTTAGACTGGAAAACTGCGCCACCCGGTAGAAATTCTCCGCACAGCGAGTCTCTAATTCAATGTGCCACAAAACCTGTCCTAATTGACAACCGTACCCCGAGCTGATGAGAGAAGCTTTTATTTTACAATTCCATCATTTTCCGTTTCAAAGCCCACCTATCGCCTGCGAATGAGCGCTAGCAAATTGTAGGAAAAAAGATAGCGGCCATTTTTTGTGCGTTCGCTTTCACCCTCATCAAGGTGTAATAATACCTGCCGCCGCCGTCGCCGAGGCTGCTGCTGCTGCTATTGGCAACACGAAGTGAGAGAGAACGGCAGTTCAACTGAACCTTTCAAATTAAATTCGTCACCTGCCTTGCCTTGAGCGGCGGAGACGGACGGGTTTTGAACCATACAAAGCCGGCGAGGTTTGTCTTTTTTTTAGACTGATAGACGAGGGCTTATGCTGCCGCTTTTCAAATATGCGCGCTGATTGAACGTGTCGTTCGCTGTGTTCTATGTTTGCGTTCGCTATTTTCCGCCCTAATCAGAGAAACATCATTATATTTTTTTCCTGTCTGTCGCCGTTATTTCAGGACGCTGGCTGGCAGAAGCAGGCTGGCTGATAGCAGAAAATGTAATGAGGAATGCTTGAAAATTAAGTCCAAGTGGTTTATTGTATCAAACAACCGGGTTTGCTGTCGCCACGAACGCCAGTCACGAAGTGAAAACTCTCCTTGATGGCCTTGACTGACGAACGAGAACTCGGTGACATTCTTTACAATTCACTAATTAGAACTTCGTCACTTATTCGCCGAAAGTAAACAACTCGTCTCGGCTGTGAATAATATAACGGCGACAGAACATAAAGAAACTGTTCAAAGTCGTCCTATTGTTCTGTGCAATTCATAAATGAAGTTTGAACGTAACCGTCCTATTTTGCTGAAATTTTTATCTTAAAAATTGCTTCTATTTTCGGTTTTCTGGTAAAGTGAGAATAGACTGACGTTTAATCCGGCAATTCAACTTATCCCTTATTGAAATAAATCTGAGTGGTATCATACTAGTATCAAATTATATCAACCTACAATCTGTATAATAAGACGTAATGACACGTCAGACTCTCAGTCGCAACATTATCTGCTAAAAGGTTCTCCACACAGCGGAAAGGATGTGCTATATACATGGCAACCAATTTTAGCTCCACAATACAACGAATATGGTTGATATTCTACGCTCAGAGTATGTTGCTGCATCAGAAAGTTAGCGAATTCACATTCCACTTTAGACCACTTTGACTGCGTTCCACATTCGCTGTGTTCCGCTGGCCGGCACAGTGAACTGCATGACCTACTCGGAACGGAATTGAACCTAAACGGTCTGCTTGCAGGTTGCATTTGGAAACTTTAACATTGAGAAAACCCGAAACAAAATAGTGTAGATTCAACCGCAACCATCTAACTAGCCACCGCACTTGCCGGGCTGGTCAACCGCGTTTAGATGCATAGGTGCCGGGCACAGCTGAGCCAGCAGCAGTTTCGCCCGAACTGTTTCCGGGAACTGGCTTTGTACCACATCGCAACCACCGTGCCAACCGCAAGCGCTACCACCCTTCCCCTCCCCTTTTGGTGCTGGTGCTTCCCGACTCAACTTCCATCAGCCCGTCGTCGTCGTCGTCGGCCAAATGCAATTTTCATGTGGTTCAAACCAATGAATCGAAACTTTTCTCAATTTCACACAAGTTTCTTCTTTCCCGGGCATTCCGGGGTATGATCGTCCTACTATGGGTCGTCGCTATGGGTGCATTTCAACTGCCGCCACAACTGCTATTGACGGGTGGCTTGAATGGAATGCATAACTAGGCAATATTTATATTGAGGAAAGTCATAAAAAATACTGGTATTAGGGCCTAAACTAGGGCCCCAGGTGGTTTCGTCTTACCTATGACTGTTATTAGGCAATATTTGAATTAAATCAAAGCTTTTTCCCGGTTAAATTATACTTTAGATCTGAGTAGAGTTGTTGGGTTTAGTTCTATTGGCTTGGTTGAGAACGGTGTTGGTAAACTAATGCGTTCCTTGTTGAAAAAGAATTTACAGGATTAATTTGATATCGCTGTTGAGATCAGACTACATACATTTCAAGCAGCCAAGAGGGTAATCCCGTGACCTTTTTCCAAACTGCTGGTTTTACCGATGGCATGATATTTTCAGATTGCCTGCAAGTTTCATCTCAAAACGGTCGCTTTTTGTTATTTTCACGCCGAAAAGAGCTTACGGCTCTATAACTGTTTGTGATTCTTCTTGAAAGGTCAACATTTTCAATGGAAAACGAGAAAAACGGCTATGTGTTTCCAAGATACAATGAAAGTATATTCCTGTTTTTAACACGCTTGAGCCTTCTTCTAGCAAACATACAATTCATCGCATTACGAGTTATTCTCGCAGCATTCTATGGAATGATTAAATAACAAACACTGTTCCGGAACACACAAACTTGTTCCAGAAATGCTGATTTTTATGACACAACTGGAAAGAGGGGGAGGGGAATTGGTTGCATTCGTAAGAGATTAGAGTAGATTAGACAACTGGACAAATGAGGAAGGAGGGGTAGAAAAAACAATAAATTGATAGGCGTCATATTTAAAGCGCAAATTTGGAAACTGCTTCTCGCTTCTAACAGTTTTTAATCTTCTTCTTTTGATTCTTTCTACTCGACTCGACTGACAGTTCCATATGCTTGAAAATTTCTGTCATCTGTCAATCTATTTTCTATCTTATATATAAAAATGGATATGAATATGAATATGAAGTGGATGGATACGATATGAAGTAGTGGAGGAATTTATATACCTTGGTACACTCGTGACATGTGACAACGATGTAAGCCGCGAAGTGAAACGACGAGTTGCAGCCGCGAATCGGGCTTTCTATGGATTACGTAGCCAGCTGAAGTCCCGTAGTTTGCAAATTCGCACAAAACTGGCGCTCTACAGAACACTAATCCTCCCGGTGGCCCTTTACGGACACGAATCATGGACGCTAAAGGAAGCTGATCGGCGAGTGCTTGGGGTTTTTGAGCGTAAAATTCTGCGATCTATACTTGGTGGCAAAATGGAAAATGGAGTGTGGCGCAGACGCATGAATCACGAGCTGTACCAAGTATACAAATATGCTGATATAGTGAAGGTAGTACAATGTGGCAGGCTGCGGTGGGCTGGACACGTGGCCAGAATGCCCGATGAAAGAGTAGCCAAAACTATTTTCAGCAGAGAACCAGGAAGAGGCCGTAGACTCCGAGGCAGACCCCGCACCCGGTGGGTATGTGCTGTCGAAGACGATGCACGTTCAGCTGGTGTTCGTGGGGATTGGAGAACGGCAGCCCAGGACCGACGGTACTGGAGGACTATAATTCGTTCGGCGCAGGATCGGTAACGGACCGTAAAGTAAGTATATAAAAATGGATTTCTGTCTGTCTGTCGGGATGTTCCTTATAGAATCGAAAACTACTGAACCAATCGGCGTGAAAATTTGCATGTAGAGGTTTTCGGGGCCAAGAAAGGTTCTTATGATGGTTAGATACCCCTCCCCCCACTAAGAGGGGGAGCTCCCATACAAATGAAACACAAATTTCTGCATAACTCGAGAACCAATCAAGCAAATGGAACAAAATCTGGCATGTGGGTGTTTTTGGAGACAAGAATTTTTTCTATGGTAAATTGAGACCCCTCCCCTCTTTAGAAGGGGAATTATGACTCCTCTCCCCTTTAAGAGGGGAGGCTTCCATACAAATGAAATACAAATTTCTTCATAACCCGAGAACTAATCAAGCAAATAAAACCAAATTTGGCATGTGAAGGTTTTTAGAGGCAAGAATTTTTTCTATGGTGAATTTGGACCCCTCCCCACTTTAGGAGAGGGGTCTCTTATACAAATGAAATTCAAATTTCCTCATAACTTTAGAACTAATCAAGAAAATGGAATCAAATTTAGCATGTGGGTGTTTTAGCAGGCAAATATTTTTTCTATGGTGAATTGAGACCCCTCTCCTCTTTAGGAGGGTAATGATGACTCCTCCCCCCTTCAATAGTGGAGGGGGCTGCTATACAAATGAAATACAAATATCCTCATAACTAGAGAACTAATCAAGCAAATGGAACCAAATTTGGCATGTAGGGGGTTTTGTAGGCAGGAAATTTTTTTATGATGGTTTGAGACCCCTCACCCCTGTGGTAAGGGGATAAGGACTCTCATACAAATAAAACAGAAATTTTTGCGTAACTAAAAACTAATCGAAATCGAGAAATTTTAGACTCTTTCATAAAACATTAGTCAATAACAGGATCACCAGAAACTATCAATAGTAACATTAGATGACTCAGGGCGAGACGGACACAAGTCGGGAGTGTTGCCGGCGACCTGCCGTCGGAAGCACCGGCCACTGCGGGGTTTGGCAGCCCTCGTAGAGATCACCTCTATCTAGGTTTATTTATTTTCCTAGATCTACTGACCTCTATTACTTTCCTTCAGTTGGTCACCCCTGCGAAATGGTACTTTTCACGAAAAGATTTTCCGTGAAATGGTACATCCCGCGTAAGGTTTTTCGCGAAATAGTAAAATGCTATCCGCTTTATTTTATCAGGCTAAGTAATGGGGGAATTTGTTTTCTACTTCAATGTGAGGAAAATTTATATATTAAAACACCCATGAACTCCTCAGAAACTTGCAAAACTCGAGATTGTGATAAAGGTCATCCGAGGATATATGTACAACACAGTTTAATTTGTGGCAATACGAAGTTTGTCGCGTCAGCTAGTTTAATATATAAAAGGCTTATGTCTGTACCGAAAACCAGGTCTCTGACAGGACGTCATGCTTTCGTAGCAATGGGTTGTATTCTCAGTCACCTCATTGGGCGACTGCTGGACTGCTCGATTGCTCAACTGGTTGACTAGACTGCTCGATTAGACTGTTCGATTCGACTGCTCGACTCAACTGCCTGATCGAACAGATCGACTTGACTGCTTGACTGAACAGCTCGACTTAACTACTCGATTCGACTGCTTGACTTAACTGCACTGACTGCTCGATTGTTCAACTGGTTGATTAGACTGCTCGATTTGATTGCTCGACTGGATTGCTTAACTGAACTGCTCGACTGGACTGTTCGATTTTCGACTGCTCGACTGGACTGCTTGACTGGAAAGTGATTTATCTGCTCGAATTAACTGTTCGATTCGACGCTCGTCACAGATGCTTTATTCCACTGCTCGACTGGACTACTCGACTCAACTGCTCGGCTCGACTGCTCGAATGAACTGCTTGACTCAACTAGTCGATTGAACTATTCGAATCGGCTGCTCGACTCAACTGCTCAACCCGATTGTTCGGTTCAACTGCTCGACTAGACTACTCGATTTGATTGCTCAACTCAACTGACAGCTTGATTCAACAGCTTGGCTACACTGCTTGACTAAACTGCTCGACTTAGCCACTCAACCCGACTGCTCGACTCAACTCCTTGACTTGACTGTTTGATTCGACAGCTCGGCTTAACTGCTCGACTGGACTACTCGACTGAACTGCTCGACTCAACTGTTCGACTTAACTGATCGACTGAACCGCGTGACCCGACGGCTTGACTAGACTGCTCAACTCAATTGCTCAATTAGACTACTCGATTCAACTGCTCGACTGGACCACTCGACTTAACTGCTCGACTGGACTGCTCCACTAAACTGCTCGACTCGACTGCTCGGTTCAACTGCCCAACTCGACTGCTCGACTCAACCGAACAGCTTGATTTAACTGCTCGACTTGACCGTTCGATTTGAGTGCTTGACTTCTATTTGATTCGACAGCTCGACTTAACTGCTCGATTCGACTGCTCGACTGGACTACTTGACTCGACTGCTCGACTCAGCTGCTCAACTGGACTACTCGGCTCAACTGCTCGAATAAACCGTTCGACTGGACTACTCGACTCGACTGCTCGAATGAACTGCTCGACTCGACAGCTCGAATGTACTGCTCGACTCGACTGCACGAATGAACTGCTCGACGCAACTGTTCGACTTGACCGCTTAACCCGACTGCTTGACCAAACCATTCGACTGCTCGACCGGATTACTTGACTGAGCCGCTTGATTTAACTGGTCCACTAGACTGCACGATTTGACTGCTCGACTTGACTGTTAGACTCGACTGCTCGACCCAATTGCTTGACTCGATTGCTTGTTTCGACTGCTCGACTCGCCTGTTCAACTCGATTGCTTGTCGCGGTATCATATGGTCGGTGTTAAATCAGACCGTACCAAGTCGCATAATTTAAAAAAAATGTGTTAGGCCATTGCAAATCATTTTTAAATTGTATTGCGGATTTTCGGCTTTCCAGTCAGTTTTATATTGAAAACGGCTTTTTTATACTGCCTGACGTTTCGGCCTTTGGTTTTGGCCGTTTTCAAATGTAACTGCAATAGTTTATTTATTTTAATAACAGGATATAACTTTAACACATTGAACATAAAAATATATTTTGACTTCTACTCACTATGGTTACGTTTTCTTGTCTAATCGTTGATAGCGATGTAGATAATTTGAGCAGTACGTACGCTGGCATCTTACATACCATCAAAAACAATAAGCAATCGAAAAGAGCACAGTAAAGTCTACCGTCTCCTATACAAGTCTCATGAGTGTCTATCATAGTCCACAACCCTAATAGCCCTGTTTCAGCTCACCGCAGTTGATCGATTTTTGCGCACCATTTTTTAAAAACGATTCAGTTGTGCACTATGGTCGAAAGGTTTAGGTGTGTACATTATTTTGTCACCAAACCAATGCAATTGGAGCTGTTTAAATTCGAACTTCCTTCCGTTGGCACACGCTATGTCCGAAGGCACTTATTATTTAACTTTCAAGCACCTCGGGTTTTTCTTCACAGGATGTTAGTATTGGTCAAAACGATTAATTTAAAAAAGGTCTTAAAATATTCTATCTTGGATTTTTTGAAAAATTTAATTTTTAACTTTCCATAGGAGTCATTTCCTCTCAAGTGATCTTACCCGTTGTAATCGACCACCTCCGATTTCAACCAAATTGATAATAATTACTCGCTCCGACCCCACATTGAATTTCTCAAAGTTTTGTACGTATAGATCAAACACAATTGTACCAAATTTGGTTGAAATCGGAGGTGGTCGATTACAATGTGTAAGATCACTTGATAGAACATGACTCCTATGTAAACTTAAAAATTGAATTTTTCAAATAACCCAAGATAGAATATTTTAAGACCTTTTTTAAATTAATCTTTTTGACCAATACTCACATCCTGTGAAGAAAGATCTGAGGTGCATGAAAGTTAAATAATAAGTGCCTTCGGACATAGCGTGTGGCAATCAACGATTAGACAAGAAAACGTAACCATAGTGAGTAGAAGTCAAAATATATTTTTATGTTCAATGTGTTAAAGTTATATTCTGTTACTAAAATAAATAAACTATTGCAGTTACCTTTGAAAAAGGCCAAAACCAAAGGCCGAAACGTCAGGCAGTATAAAAAAGTTTTTAATATAAAATTGACTGGAAAGCCGAAAATCCGCAATACAATATATGTACCTCAGTCGATCTTAACAGTATATCATTTTCAAAGTTTTTGTCACGGATGGTGTTATAGATGGAATTCCGCTTCACCCCGTGGGATTTCAACCTCCGAAATATGTCGCTGGGTCGCTCACCTTTCGCAAACAACTTTACTACGACGTTGCGGTACTCCTTCATCGCGCGCTGTAAACCAATAACAAATGACATCAAGTCGACACCTTGTACGTAGCGGTGTGCGCCGGTCAGATTATCGGCAGCGGCGGCGCAGGGATCATTTTTATTCGGCGGCGGCGGCGGCGTCGCCGGCGTGACGTCGTTCGTTACTATAGGCGGCGTGCATCGGCGTGCGAGTATTTTACACCGTTAAATTACCGCATTTCGTATAAGTTTAAGCAAAATCTTTTTAAAAATCGAACTAAAGTCGACAAGTAAAACAAATCTTAATAATGCTTATTTTGTGAATAATTTTTAATGACCCTTAAATCTTTGATTTGTATGTTTGCGAATACGCGATATGGTAGACACTAGTACGTAAAAGGTAGGGAAGATTGGGATACGCACCCCATCGTTTGATTTTATGCCGTACATATGAACGTTCGGTTGCTATAGATCGAGTTTAAATTTCAGTTTTCGACGAATGTGTTTTTTTAAAATTTAGGGATATTACATGCATTGCGTATAATAGACGGCGCCCAAAACTAGGCGGGTGAAATCGGCAATGTTGCAAATCGAAAAAGTAAAGTATACCCATGCGAGCGAGTATAGGCGGCATCCAGTGCTTAGGCAACTGACGCAAGCGTACGATAAGTGACCACCGATGCTGCGTGCATACATTCTACTACCTGCTTACTAGCGAGCGCACAGCCTCGAAATGTCTTCCTGCACAACCCGCTCACAAAGCCAACAGCCCCGTGCGGGCTAGCGGCATACTAGGATATATGGATACTTATTTTCAGTGTTGGGCACCGCTAATTCGCTAATTCGCTAACCGACCAATCGAGAAACGCTAGTTATACTTTATAATTTATACTCAGACTAACCGAATTGTTGCTGGTCCATAATTCCAGATGAAGTGCGCTGTTTATTTTAAAATTAATAAACTGTAAAGCATTTTATCCATTATAATAGGTTTTGATCTTAATCAAATTAAGGAAAGTCGTGGTGCGGTGCCCAACACTGCTTATTTTGCATTTTTTTTCTTTTTTGTTCACCTTACGTCCTCACTTACACACGCGGATAAGACTGCGAGCCCTCGCGAGCGATCGGTGTCAGCTGCTTGGATTGCAATGACGAGCGAGAGCGGCGACTGTGGCCGATAACTAAATACACACTCGCAAAAACTTGCCTCAATGCATGAACAAATAAGAGCGACAGTCCATAGGAGATACTCATGCCGGCGTGTTCGTAAGAACTAAAATGCGCATGTGAGAAAATTAGACCACACGAGTGCGGTCTTGCAACACTGGAAATCAATATGGGAATAAGACCGGCACCTAATTTTGGCACCAGTCAGTTTACAATTGCGAAATGAAAAGCAATACTAGCTTTCACCGTTCCGCTCTTTCTCCTCACTCTAAAAATTTCATTACTTTCTTCTACCGTCCCTTCGTCAATTGTAAAAGAACTACAGTTTCAAAAAAATTTTTTTTTCCTTTTTCTTAAACTGTGATTAGTTTACAAAGCTCAAAAGTTATAAAAGTCTTTGCCAAGCTTCTACCAATAAACCAAAAAAAAAATCAATACGGTGTGTAGTTTCTGAGAGAAAGGTACATAAAGCTTGAAAATCGTGTTTTTACAGGAGCGGCGTTTTATTCCAGCGAGGTTGTTCCACGCCGCAGCGGAATGCTTATGTGTTCGATCGTTTTTCGGTCACTTGCCGTAGTCGGATCATTACAAAATTAGTATCGAAATAAACGAAAAAGACTGCAAAATCAAAATCTGAAATAAAAAATTTGACTTTTTCAAAAAGTCGCTTATGTCTCTTTAAAAAGAAATGAGCACCGGGAAGCAAGACAGAAATTTGACATAAAACGTCATGCTAAAGTTCGTTTATGTTAGGTTTTTCGATTCGCACTCAGTTGGACGTATGGTAACACTCAGGGTACAGCAACACGGCAGTTTAATTGAATCTAAATTAAAGGTACATTATAAGAATGAATTCACATAACGGGTTCACTATGTGCTGTCAACATGTTGACCCGCATTTTTGTCAATGTTGGACTATATCGTCGGCGTGGGTAAATGGCTTCGGCGGCCTGAGAAAAAGGACCAAGGCGGCGCGCCGGTTCTAAATCATCGGCGGCAGCGGCGCGTGCAAAAGTGTCGGCGGCGGCGCACACCTGTGCGTCGGTTAGCCTATATATAAGGCTAAAGCTGACACCAATAGCAATGCACAGAATGCACATAATGCGCACTTACACAACGATGAAAAGTTGTATTCGAACTTATTGAACATCCTCTATTTGTCGTTGAACGCACAACTTACGGTTGAACGGAACAATAAATAAATTATTTGGATTATCATTTAGCACTGGCTCACATTAATCAATTTCCTTGAACATAGTTGACGTATATAATTGCCTTCAACTAATATACGAAGAACGAATGCAAATTATGACAGTTGGAATATCATGAATTAGCTAACGTCCTCTGAACATTAATAGTTCTGTTTATCAGTTATTTCATACTTGACTCCTATTTTTGGGTTAGACAGTCGCTAATTTTACCTCACTTTGAAAATTGCTGCATCATGTCACATGCATGGATATTCCGTCAACCCCTTTTTCATATAAGACACGAGTTTTGAATTAATTCGTGCAGTATGTGGATGCAATCGGGCGAAACGTAGAGTTGGTCGATCACTTTTTATTAACTGTTCGTTTTCAGGACCTCAGATTGAACTAGGTTTATAGCGATCCTAAAACTTATTGGGATGAGAAGACTTTGTCACTTTTTCTGGCGTAATTCCCTGACACAGACATCAAAATGGGCTAGGCCAGAACTGTCACTTTTTCTGGCGTACTTCTCAAGCACAGATATCAAATTAGTATTAGTCTGAACGTCATGAAGAATGCACGGCCAGTTGGGACGAGGGAGCTGACACTTTTTTAAATGAAATAATCAAAATCACTACAGACAGATGATGTGTTTAACTGTCGGCCCTACTTGTGAAGCAAGAGGACCACGAAGAACATGTATGAGGATATTTGACCTTGAAACTTTTCGTTAATTTTCATTCATTCGTGTTTGAAAAAAAAGAAAGTTGATCGGTATATAAACCATGAAATTTCATTCATAATTGGCAGAGCTATTAGCGTTCGAAATCTTATATATTATCGTGACAGTAACTAGAATCTAAATTATGGAATGACCACCCTGCGGTAAGACGTCGAAAAAAAATCTGTTTCGCAGCCGTTATAGGAATTTTCAGATAGTACAGAGATGCATTATCGGTTACGTAAAAAAAGGAGTCGGGGGAAGGAGAAACGTGAGTATGAATGTATGTACTGTCATTACTTCGGAACGCCTGGACGGTTCTTCATCAAACTTGGCACACATGCTTTTTGACATAAAAGAACTAGCGCAGGGGGCCGACGACAGGGAAAGCGGTCTCTACAAAAAAAGACTTTGTCTCGCTTTACCGAAAAAAGAGGGATTTGCAAGTGGCTGGGGAACCACGGAAGGGGTGACTGACAAGGAGCAGACACATTCAAATGAAGAAAAAGGGTTTTGCTCATGCGTTATGAGAATTTTCGTTGCAATAACAAATGTACAAGTGACTGAAAGACGAATGTGCTGCGAATAAGATCGGGCATTCAGCTAGTTTCATATAAAAATTACGTCGGGGGTCGATCGAGCTTCCACAAGTCATCTTCGTTTAAAGAATACGCACATAATAAAGCTTCATAAATATTTTTATAACGACGGTCTGGTGTAAGTTACAGTGAAACCGACCACATTTGTTTCTACTGTTATATATAAGAAACGTAGACGCCTGTAGATTCTAGATGCAAATGCAGATCCGTCTATGGCAACATTTGGACGTGACCTGTGTCGTTATTAAATCTTATTCATATTTAATAAAGCTGACGTTGGTCTTTTCCACTTTTAGCTACTTTATTATGCACTTTTGATTCTCCAGTCATTCTTTGCTTCATGATTGACTTAGACTTTAACGTTTTTAAAACTTGACCCTTTGTAATCACCAGTTTTTGCAGCCCGCGGTTAAAGTACAGGTCAGTTACGGAGCGACTGCAATAATTCTACTGGCTCTAGCGCCACCACCCAGCCGACATACGACGACTGGCTTGTTAAACCACCAACATACCACGAAGCTAACTGTAAGTATCAAAATAAGTCTACCATCAGTTCTCTTATTCTTCGTAAAGGAACGCTATTTCTGTAGTTTGAACTGCATGCTTATGTCTACAGAGTGAGACACTGTTTTGCACTCCTTTCCAAACTGATTTAGCTGTGTACCGACTTATGGAATTCAAAATCTTAGTCGTTACGAAAAGATCGATCCAATCGATATATGCATGGTAGCACACTCCTAATTTAATTCAATTCCACCCAAATAATTCCAAAATCTACAGTTTCTAGTCAAGCACGAAATAATAATGAATTTACCTGTTATGTGCGGTCTCAGTCACATCTGAAAAAAGAGAAGCAAATAAAAGATGGTTTAGTTGTAGCCCAGATATTATCCACATGTTCAAGCATATTTTCTCGTTCCCAAGTAAACACACTAGGAAACATAATCCTACAAATGAATGATTTACCTAGTATGTTCAAGCTGTAGCGAAAACCAACAAAACAACATCCTATGTGAGTACATTGTTTAACGTAACGAATTGTGTAAACTAAATTTGTAAGTTTTCTCTTCGCACCTACTCTGCTAATGGTTATCCGCAGGCACAGATCCACACTCACACCCACACTCGAACTCATGTGTATTAGAATTACAGCATGCTTGCTCGGCGAATTCGGTCCCCGTACGCTTGACGGGAATTAAACTAAATGTTTCATTAACATGCTCAACGTCATCAAGGCTTTACTACACCAGCTGGGAATTCGCAGCAACAAAAACCGCGAAAGTGTGCCAAACATGTAATCTGTTTGGTCTGAGAATAAGAGATGCAACCTAGGGTGGAAGCGGAAGGTTCAAAAACTGGAACACAACCGTTAGGTTGCAAAATTTGCTATCACTGAAACGGATTATGATTAACACCCATGTGGTTTAAGGTAATTCCTTAAATCATTAATTATCGTTTCAGTACTGTGAATAATTTTACATCGCCCTAATAAGTTCAGTCATCCCGCAAAGCAAAACGAAACACGGAAACCATTGTACCGTTTCCAAAAATATTCCATAGTGATTTGCAATATGACCTTTGAAGGCGAATTTCTGCTTGTGACATGTTGCCGAATTGTATACACTCTAGTGGAGATGCCACCCCTCCCTTCGTGAGTCGCAGTGCTCTCCGTAGCCGCACAGTTTTCATTTCTCTAACTTGTCACGTCTTCCCACACAGTGCATACATGCTGGTGGTGGTGGGTAACGACAGGAACCGTAGGTTCTTTTGAAGAAGTACCCAGTAGCCTTCCGCCGAACGGGAAACTATCTCCCTACAGTTGATAACCTACCAAGGTCAGGGTGGACCCCAAAGTAGAACAGAACAGTTCGAATCCCGCAAACAACGAACACCCTAGAATGCATTCCGGCATATTTTTTTGTCTGCCACGGCATTAAACTAATATAAAACAAAGCTTTTGTTTGCTGCTTTTTGGCAGCTGGGCTGCAGCCCGACTTCCCCGAGTGGTGCAGAAAAACGTCAGCCCTCCTAATTCAAGCCATATGGCCCACGGGAAGGAACCGTCCAAGTTAGAACGCGCGAAGGGCAGAGCAGAAGAAAAAAATAATCTCGACACAGAAATTAAGTAGGATGGCGCGGACAAAGAGATTTACTCTACGGAACAATTATTTTTAATGAGGCCAGCAAGTGAGCTTTTTTTAGCGGAACACGAATGGTGGGAATTTCGCGCTGATTAATTTCTGACATTAGCACTTTGCTCAGAGCATCCCTTCGCATCGGCTTGCACGGCCCGGATAAGTGGGCAACCAAGCGTTCGCATATTTATAAGTTCAACGGAGGCGCATGGTTTTTGAAACTTTCGTGGGCGTTTTAATCCTATTAGGAGCAAAAATGGTAAACTACCGAACCTAATTGTTTTTTATCTTTTCGTTTTCTCAACCGATGACTGGTCATAATAATTGCATGAAACTAAGAAGCTCAGAGCGAACGGAGTTTAAGCAAGGCATCATTGTTTCTTCATTGTTGGGCAACGAAGAACAGGCTGACTTCTCGATGAAGACTTTGCTTTTAATTTTATGCCATTGTCCTTCTTCTTTTACGTCTAATGGGAGTAGCAATCGGAAACGATATAAAAAGGTACAGTTTTTATACTTTACAGAGAAAAAAATGAAATCAGAAATAACGGACCAAGAGCCAATTGTACTTTTTCTCGGTGATATTCCGGACTCTCGCACGCAAAAAAACCAAAGTTTACAGATTCAATTAGCATTTTCTATCGTTCTTCTGCCCGATAAAGTTTTATTCTCAATTCGGTTTCCATACGGACGCTACTGGACGGACGGACGGACATTTGAATGAAGCAGGAATAAATGAATGCGGAACAATCGATCGGATCGCAGCTGTACAGTGTACAGATAGGTACTGGGGCAAAAAAAAAAGTTGCAATCTATTTTACTGCTCTACGTATTACTGTTAATTGATCACGGCATTATTTATTCGGCGGAATTCGAATCAAGCGACCGATGCAAATCAACGTGATGAAACAAACCCCGGAGCCATGAATATCAAAACCGTAGCGCAATTAGTTGCTGTTCGTAATTTATTCTCGTTTTTTTTTTGTTGTTTTCTCTAATGTTGCCACATGAAAAACTACTATAAAAGGAGGATAGGGATAACAATTTAACATTGTGATTATTGTACAATTCGAACGGTAAGTTTGATTGTGGGCCAGATATAATAAACCCGTAGTTGATATATTTATTTACCAGAGCATGGGTCTTTCGCAACTACAATTAACTATGTCTAAAATTTCTTAAAATTAATGCTTTAATGTCTACAGTTAGACACTTTTTTCCAAAAAATTAAAAAATTTTTAATAATAGCTACCATCGAGCTCATGAGCTGCTACAAAAATTATGAGCTGCGCTAGAACTTTCTAATGGCCAAGTGACCCACTCTTCAGAAGGTTTATAACCTTTTTAAGAATTAGGTTAGGCCATTACAAATATTTTGTAAAGTTTTTGTCCCTCCGGTATTGGGCCACTGAAGGGGGGAGGCGAAAAAAACAAAGAGAATTTTTTAATCGAGCAAAAAAACTGTGAATTTTTGGCATTTTTATTTAAAGTTTAAACGTGAAAACCAAATGTATTCTTACTTTTAATATATATGTTGTTATTTTCCAAGCAAAAATCTACGAAAAAAAGATAAAATCCAAAAAATTTTTTTGGCCGATTTTCGGAAATTCCGTTGTATGAATTACCCTTTTCTATTTCATGCTAGAAGCGTTAACTCAACTCGTACACTCATTTTTCAAGTTGTTCAGGCTGTAGAACCCATTGCCAATTGATTTTATAAAAAAAATTAACTTATATCCTACAAATTATTTTTTTGCCCTCCGATTTTTTAAACTAATTTCCAAGGGCCCCCCCCCCCCTTGGCCTTATAAACTCAAGTAGTCCAATCACGCTTTGCTGAAAGCAACAATAAAACCGATTATGCTTTTCGCTGCCACCATAATTTATTGAAGCTTTTCGCTTTGTCCTTCACAAATTTAAATTTTCATCAATTTACGTAGTTGTACAACATATGCACATTAAATTTTACCGCGCATTTTGATATGATAGGTGAATAAAATCAACACGCTATCGAAATAGCACTATTACCGAAAGCTGTCGTCGTCAGCAGCATAGAGCCGGGGTCTCCATTCGATTCGATCTTGGGTCACTCGCCGCTAACGTCCAGGTCGTCTCAGAAGTCTCAGAAGAAGTTTTGGTAATACGGGGACCAGACGACCGACATATATTCCAGCACAGGTCGCACGATTGAGCAATACAATGTTTTTAGGCAATAGATATCCTTGAATTTTTTTTAGCAAAGCGAAATAAGAAGCCTAGCTGTGAAAAAGCTTTAGTCACTATGTATGAGATGTGGTCCTCTAGTGTCCAACAGCATTCCCAAATCCTTAACTATGGATTCACTGTGCAAACGTACGCCTTTTAAGACATAGTCAAAGTAAAAAAGTGAGCGTTTTCGGCGAAATGAGATTACCGAGCACTTTTATACTCAGCGATAAACAGATGATTTGACACCATTTCTGCAGAAAGACTGTGTCTTGCGGTTCCTGTATCGTTTGGTATAGTTTTAAATCGTCAGCACATGAGATTTTCAGGCATTTTACGATAAAGTCTGCATCGTTCATGTACAGCAGGAATAAAAACGGCCCTAGATGTCCTCCTTGGGGAACACAAGAACAAACTGGAAATACCGATAAAAGGTGGTCACCGATTTTGACAGACATGCTTCGTCCTCTAAGGTATGATTGAAGCCAGAGAAGCTTTTCGATGCCCGCTCTTCGGATCACCCTCTCAAGAACGATGTTAGACAAGATGCAGGAGAGGTCGTCACCTTGTGTCAACCCTCGTCGCGACTCATAGGAACTCGAGAGTGTGTCCCCGAGATGCGCACGAAACACATCACCAGATCGAATGTAACACTGATCAGTCGCGTCAGTTTATCCGGAAAACTCTGTTCGTGCATTATCTGTCACAGATGGTCTCGATCGACTGTACCATATGCTGCTTTGAAATCAAGAAAGATGTGATGATGTGCCTACATGCAGTCCGCCTGATAATTCCCTACTATGCGTGACAGCTGGCGTAACAGGATCTGGGAGAGTACCCTCTAGGCGGCGTTTACCAGCGTTTATCATTCGAATCGATCATCGTTTTGACGTAGGACTACGTCTCTCAGGAAGGTAGCAGGGGATAACTCAAAAAAATTAAAATATGCGAGCGTTACGAAAAAATGAAAGATTTTAAACGCTAATAGCTCTGCTAATTTTGAATGAATTTCAATGGTATGAATACCAATCGGTTTATAATAGATGTAGCAATCAAGTGGCTTTTATTACAATTTTCATTTTCAATCACAAAATAGTAAAAATTACCGAAAAATTTCAAGGTCAAATTTTTCCATATATTTACAAGCAGGGATGACAGTTAAATCCCAAGTAACAATTTGGGTTTTATACACTCTTATGATGGTATTTAAGACCAAAATTGGTTTTGAAGACCACCATAAGAGTACAATAAAACTCCCATTGCTACTTGGGATATACCATCTGTTTAGTGTGGTTTCCTTTTACAAAAAAAGGAAACAAATCTAGTTCGTAAATAGCTGTAAAGTGTCAGGTGAGTGTCGAAAGGAACTAGTAAGATGCAGTGGACATTAGCTAATTGATATTTTAGCTGGCTGCCCACATGTTAGCTGTAATCCAATCATTGGAGTAGCTAGAGGGGGTGCCTGGGGGACCAGAAGACCCTCCAGAATTCTGCAGGCCCCTTCCAGAAATTTTCCCCACTAGAATTTGCAAACCGGAAAAAAATCACTGAATATGTTCGCAATGCGTAGATGTATTTTTGCAAACACGCAGTTGTCGTCGTCGTCAGTAGCATAAAGTCGAGGTGGCTGTTTCGAACAGTTGCCATTCAACTTGATTTTGAGCCACTCGTCGCCAATTTCCCAGTCGTCTCAGAATTCGCAATCGACCATCGAATCACTTTTGACCTGGTCGAGGCATCTTGAACGTTGAGCCTCGCCGGTGAGGTTGTTCAAGAGAGCTGTTTTCGTCGCAATGCATCTCCGGCATCCGGCATCTTTACGACGTGTCCGGCCCACCGCAGCCAGATGTACATCTCCATCTTCAGTTTGTACTCCGCCAAATATCGTCCGCAGTGCCTTCCGCTCGAACAGGGTCAGGGCGCGTATGTCTTCCGTGAGCAGTGTCAAGGCTTCAAGTCCGCGTTTTGCGAAGGGCAAAGTAGACCCGATGTCCCGCTTGAATGCATGCTTTGCCCATCCCAAATACATGAACTCATCTACCACTTCTAGTTCGCCCCGTCAACGGTTACTGTCCGTGGGAGGCACACATTTGTTTCCTTTCAGCCTCTTTCTTTCATGTATTTGGTCATCGACGCATTATTTTGTTAGATACATAGTCTCTAACAGCTTGGGTCATTCGTGACTTCTGCGGGGTTAGGATTTGAACCCGGGTGCTCGGTGTGAGAGGCGTGAATGCTAACAACTACACCGGGACTGCATTTATTTTTAGCTCAATCCTCCTAGACTCCGCTTGCAGTCTGGCACATATTGCCGCCGCAGTTGAAAAGTTCTTGGCTATGATTTGAAAGTCATCTGCAAAGCCTAGGAATTAGTGAAAATCATGCTTCTCGGTTCGATTCCCGCTCGTATGATGATCCCCTCAAGAGCGACGTTGAACAACATGCAGGACAAGCCGTCACTGTCTCAACTCTCGTCGCATCTCGATAGGATTCGAGAGTGTTCCCGGGATGCGCATGAAACACATCACTCGATGCAATATAGCTCTGATCAGTCGCGTCAGTTTATTCGGAAAACCAGATTCGAGCATTGGCTGGTATCGATGGACTGTATCGAACGCTGCTTTGAAATAAATTAAGATGTGATGAGTGGGTATGATGTATTCTCAACATTTCTACAAGATCTGTCCATCGCTATAAGTGACAACCGCCGTAATAGAATCTGATAGAGTACCTTGTGGGCGACGTTTACCAGCCCTTTTTGTAGATGGGACAAGGCACTCATTCCATCCATTCCTCCGGTAGCTTCTTCTCCCAAATCTTGGAAATAACTCAGCATACAGCCGTTGCCAGCATTTCTCGGGCATGTTTATAAAGATCTGCTGGTAGGCAGTTCTTATCAACGGCTTTCTTGGTCTCCCATGAGCACTCCTAGGTTAACTTTCGTTCAGCCTTCGCCTGCAACTTCGCCATTGAGGTGTTCATCGTAGAACTCTTCCCCCTGTCGGCCACCTCGCGCTCGGTTATGATTAGATTCCCTCCCTCATCCCTACACATGCCAGGCATCGGTGTGTAGCCCTTACTAGTTCACTTTCTCGTAAAAGTGCAAACCGAAAAGTTTTGCGTTTGAGAGTTTTCGCTGGAGCATTCGTATTACTCTTCACATCGAAGCGACGTATCGGGTAACAGTTTATAAAATAAATGAAATATTGATGGTGAGAACATTATAGTTGTTCAGTTACTACTAGACAGATGTTTTTATACATAATAAAAAAAAACGTAAAGGGCACCCCCTGGGCCCCCTCCAGCAAAAATTCCTAGCTACGCCAATGAATTCAATTATACTTCAAATCAATCTATCACAATGAATGATGCTATCATCAATTTCGTGGAAATTGACGAATGCGATGATAACCCAGACTAGTTATTTATTGTTTCGGTTTAACCGTAGTTGCAAGCAAACGCCTTATGTAAGCTAACTTCGTCAACTGCATACCAGTATCAAGCCAGTTACTTAAAGTTGACTGGTGCTACAAATCATGCCAAAATTGTCTAAATGCGAAGTCACCGCCAATCATTAGAAGATGTGTAATTGTGGCCTGATGGTTTAACTCTTAATGGAACTACAAACTTTAAGAAACTAATAAAAATATAGGTATGCAGAGTACAAACATTTAGGATATTCAATCTTTATATATGTATGTTATCTGTAGTAGGCAGGCTCCTTATTTCCTCACTGCAAAAAGCGCAATTTTTTATCCAACACAATGAGCAAAACTGCTGCCACAAATGAGAAATACATCCACACAAAGAGAAACAATCGAAATCGCTCGTACTGCAGTACCTACATGTAAAAGTGAAACAAAAAGGTCCGCGTTAGAAGCAACTACACGGGAATTCCGATGTTACCATATCTATCATCCATTATCGTCACATGCAACATTTTCTGCACTGTTACTGCTGCGAGAATTCTAAACAGTTTTTGTATTAACATTTTGTTGCTCAGTTTACTCGTCAATGAGCACCCGAGCAGGAGCGAAGAGCAAAATAATATAAAAACAATATCAAATTGTGTTATAATGCTATATATTGTTATTGAAAAGATATGGAGATACATTGATAACACATCTTGTTATTGAAACAGTTATTAAAACAGTGATTGTAAGATGAGTTTAATAACTGATGTTGTTATCAAATCATATTATGACCTTAAAATGACATTCGATATATTTCATAAAGTTTTATTTTATTGATTAAAGAGACTTTAGATTATTTTCTTTATTTTCTTTATTTTCTTTATTTTCTTTATTTTTACAATTCATCTGACTTGTCAGTCTTAATGAACTACACTATAATAAGCTAGAACTTGTAATCAATCGCTTAAATTTATACAAAGGATCACCAAATTCGAAATATTCTTCAACACGACTAAACATTCTAGTACACGATGCAATCGGTTCATTGCGGCCAAATTCAGTGCGGTGAAAGCGGTTGGTCAGCAGTGATGATGGTCGCAGAGTCCTTTGTGCTGCGCGAAAATTCACCAGCGATAGTAATTGCGGCGAGTCAATCTCTCCGTGTAACAGTTTTGCCACAAACAAAGCTTGTTGGATGTTCCGACGACGTTCTAAGGTATCTAAACCAAGCAAGCGACAGCGATCCGGATACGGAGGTAGATTTTCCGGGTCCCGCCAAGGCAAACTACGCAGTGCCAATCTTATGAACCTCCTCTGCACTCGTTCAATTCGAAGGTTCCAATAGAGTTGATGTGGAGTCCAAATTAGGCACGCATTTTCGAGAAGGGGACGAACTAAGGAGCAATACAGGGCCTTAAGGCAATGCGGATCTTTAAAATCTCGTCCAATTTTTGCAATAAATCCCAACTGGCGAGTCGCTTTTGAGATCATCGTTGTACGGTGACGATCGAAAGTTAGTTTCGGATCGAGAATCACACCAAGGTCATTCACATGCTCAACCCTTTTTAGTACCTGGTCGTCAATTTTGTAGTCGAAAACTATAGGCGATTTGATTCGGTGAAACGTCATAATTTCGCATTTAGAAACGCTGATAGTCATGTTATTCACTTCGCACCAATTTACAAATGTGTACAAGAGAAGTTGAAGGCGATAACAATCCTCGATGTAACGAATCGTCAAGTAGATTTTAAAATCATCAGCATAAACCAGTCTACATCCTCTTTCAAGGGCAGAGGCAGCGTCGTTAAAGAATAGAATAAATAAAAGTGGTCCTAAGTTACTGCCTTGTGGGACACCAGATTGATTCGTAAACGGGGACGATACCTTCGAGCCAAGTTTCACTTGTAAAACTCTGTCGCACAAATACGAGCGTAACTATGTAACAAACTGTTGCGAAACACCCAGTCGTAATATTTTATCAAGCAATATGCGATGATTGATGCGATCGAAGGCAGCTTTTAAATCAGTATATATTACGTCTACTTGCACTTTGCGCTCCATTTCAGTAATGCAATTGGAAGTAAAGTCAAGTAGGTTCGTCGTCACAGAGCGGCCAGCCACAAATCCATGTTGGTTAGAGGAAATGTAATGTTTAGTGCTACGAATTAAAGCATCGCTTACGATTATTTCAAGTAATTTGGACGCGGCGGATAAACTGGTAATACCACGGTAGTTCCTGACACTTCGGCGATCTCCACTTTTGAATACCGGGAACATGAACGAATGTTTCCAAATGTCCGGAAATTTTCCTTGTGCGAAAGATTTATTAAAGATGCAGCAGAGGGGTGCAGCTAAAGCTGCGGTGCACCGGCAAAAAACAACGGCAGGGATTCCATCAGGTCCAGCACAATACGATGATTTCAATTTTTTGGCGGCAGCGATGATCATGTCAGGATTGATCTCGAAGATATCAAAGTCGACACAATTGGTAGGAACCATTAACGCAGCGCCATCATCTGCCCCACTTGGTCCAGGATCACAAGTGAAAACAGACGAAAAGAACGTAGCAAATAACTAACATGAACTGGATTCAGTGGACGATTCAGTTCCATCAAGGTAGACTTCCGTAGGAATCGAAGAGCGTTTTCTTTTTGAATTTACAAATGTCCAAAAATTTTTCGGGTTTCTACGTAAGTCTGTTTGAACACTCAAAACATACGACTTATAAAGACTAGCATTTAAACGTCTGTAATCTTCACTAGCACGCTTAAAATCGTGTATTATAAATATTTTATAAAATAATTTTTTTAATATCTCATATGCTACTGCATTTGTTATTCATTACCTTAATAATACTCAATAATACTTTTCCAAACTCTGAATATAGTCATGTTATTGCTTTGTTATTCGAATGACACAAGTAGGTATTCTTTTGGCCTTAAAGGAGAAAAATTTTGATATTATTTTTTGTTATTTTACCAACTATGTCCGCCACAACAAGATCAAATTTTGATATGAGTTATTCGATTTCCATAACACATTTTGATATTACTTTGCTCTTTGCTCCTGCTCGGATAGATATAGAGATACGGCTTATGAATGAAGTGAAAAAAATAGGCGGTCATTTTGGATTTGGCAGCCATGTTGGATTTTATCAATAAATCGCCATTTCCACCATGATCCACCCAACCGATTTCAATTTTAAGACCAGTCTATTTTACTGCAGTGCTCCTAGTGGTCGGATCTGGAAGCAGTATTTCGTCAGCAGTTTCCTCTTTCAGTTCAGCTAACAAGTTTGTTCGATTGATTTTGTTTCAAATAAGTTATACTTAGCTTAGTAAATTCATAGCAAGGGTCGTAGTGAAACTAAAGATCTAGTGTGCCCGCAAGTTATACGATGAGGTTCTTACGAAGCACGACGGATGCATCCTCGTGGAAGACGAAACGTACGTAAAGATGGATAATGCACAGCTTCCAAGACAAAAGTTCAATAAAGCCAATGGCAAAGGTGATGCCCTAGCGAATTCAAATTTGTTTTTGCCGATATATAGGGTGTCCACGTTAAAATTGCAACCAACACACTCAAATTGCTCTAACTTTTAATCCGTTGGGTAAAATTATTTGTAATTTTGCATAAAGAAAGCTCAAAGTGTATTGTTTATACTGTGTGATTCTTTTTATCAGGTGCCCAAAAATATGAAAAATGCCGTCGATGTAACAGTACATCGAAAATAAGAATCTATCACATTGCGCCATCGGTACAAAGATGGAAATCCCAAATTCTATGGTTTCTCGTGCCATGAAACGGTTCGAAGAATATTATGACTGTTGAAGAAAAAAGGCGTCCGTATATGGTTAAGGATCACACCCGTGAAATTATGGCCTTCGACGGGAAACCAAACTCCTCCGTTCTAGAGGTAAGGCATAAGCATAAGCATAGGATACCGCCCGTGTGCTGCTACTCCGTTATTGACCAGGACCGATGAAAATTGCAAAATGATGGCTGGAAAGAGCATACTTGGGACAGCACGCTATTCCTCATTGTGCAACCTTATCAGGTTCCTGCATGCTGATCAATACCGACGCCGGCCACGTCCGAATGCGGGTCCTGGTGGGATGGGAAGGAATGTTAGTCCAATACTTGTTGCTACTAAAGACCAGGGAATCCTCTGCATCTTCACAAGTATTTCGGGAAAGGAATTGTTGTCAGTAGATGGGGGAGCTAGATGGATAATGCAAGTATGCAAGCACCAGTTATATGAGACTAACCTGGATATTCAAAAATTTTATTGTGAAGCCAGTAATTATGAAAATCAAAGATACCTTTAAAAACCTGATTTAATCCACCTAGTGGTGAAAGGAACCTTTGTTATATGGTCTTACTTGCTATTTGAGATAGAAATCGACAAGTTTGGTTTACATGAAATTTTTGGAAATTGAATAAGTTTACAAAATTTGAACCAAATAGAAACACTTATAAATTTTGATAGTTCCTTTTCTCATGAAATTGCTGTGTAAGTTGTTACTAATGAGGGTAAGTGCAAGTAAAAGCAAGTTGTAAGATGAAATATTCTTCTTTAACATATACATTGCGTAGTAAAGGTCTAGTTTATAGGTTTTTGAACTATGCATAATTTCCTGTATTGCCATTCTATTTGATTCACAACAATAAAGTTTTCTCGAATAAATTTTATCAATTTTTATTAACCTTCGGTTACTCACGTTGTTGTATTTTGTACACCATGTGTAGGTTTTTGAATGCCATATTGTTATAAAGTTACAAATCGTATATTACGTATATACTAACTTATATTCTTCAATCAACTTGTTATGAGCAAAATGTCAGAATTATTCAATGCATTAATACTTTAAATTGTTAGGAAAATAGATAAGCATAACCCGACGTCACAGAAACGAAGCAAGTAGCATGTGAGGTATACCGCAATTGACCCCAACTGGAATTTTCTCTCGTTTCTTCATATGGAAAAATGGTGTCTGTATGCAGCAAAACCACCAGCAAATGTAAAATGTATCCGTCTGTTGGTAGTTGAGTAATTCGGGGTCAAAATCAGGGTATTTTTTATAATCAAAGTTCTACAGTTTGTAAACAATACTATGTTCAGCAAAGTTGTGTATTTTTATTATTTATTCAACTTTGTAATACTTGAAAAAGTCATAAAACAATTACAAAAAGAGCTAAAATAGAAAAACTGATTTTACAAACTTATATACAATAAATAAGATCTCTTCGTTGAAGAGATAGAAGGTTACTATCTTCGGCAAAATTTCTTGTGATAATATGCTCTAAAACTTTGCACAACACATCAATGGAAAATAATTTTTTTATTTCACTTTTAGGGGGATTAATCAAAATTCAAATTCTACCAGACGATAGAGCTTTCAATTTCAAGAAACTCTTCCAAAGGTTCGATAAACTTAAAACCAAGTTTTCCTAGTCAAAACTCTAGTGCGCACGTTTTCTTTGGTTTTGGGCTATTGTGCGCGCGAGTAACTGTGTTATAAAAGTTGGCGCGAGTGTTCGAGGGTTAATATCTTTTGACCGGTAAAACCAACACTTATGAAATTTTACATATATATTCGTAGTGTGGAAACCTCTCGTTTGATATTAAAATAATTGAAATTAGGTTATTTATCTTGGTTAAAATCATTATAAATTATTGTTAATTTTGGTGTGGTGTATTGAATTACTCATAACTTTCAAATTAAACATCCAATCAAAAAACCATTCAATAGTGAACTATCCGGCTATATTACCTGCCAAATGAAACTAGTAGCGCGTAAATCGGTTTGGCCATCTCTGAGAAACAGGCGATCATTTGAACCTTGTCAAAACTGGTTTTTTAAGGCTAACTTTTAAACCACTTCACAGTGGTTCAAAAGGCGAAATACGTGATCGCGTGAGATTACGTCGAAACGTGAGACTTTTTGCTTATGGTGTCTTTGGGAATATTTCTTAGTATAAAAAGGCCCTTCTTTTGGCTGAATTCATTGGGTGATTAATTCCCCTAAAAGTGAGATACAAAATTTATTTTCTCATGTATTCGAGATACACCTTTAGTGTTTTCGGCAAAGTTGTAGTAAATATTAATACAAGCAACTTTGTCAAAGACACCACTCCTGTATCTCTTCATAGAAATTAGCTATAAAGCGTTGTTTGTGGACAAACCCTTGAAACCAGTTTTTTGACCCTTACTTGTTCTCATTAGTTTTTACATGGACGTTGTGTTCTAGAAAGTTGTTTATCTTGCTATAACCCACATTATTGTGGAATATTGTCATACATTATCTTTTGAATTTTCCGAGCTAATGTGCTTTTTTGTTGAAAAATAGTGCTTCTTTGAGCTCAAATATTTCTCAAGGTGGCAAATGGTGGCAGATCAAACAACTTACATTTGAAAGTACAACAAAAATTCTGCAAAAGCATATATCAGTCACCTGTATCTGATTGTATCCTCAAAAGTTACAGCTATTTTAAACATCCACCCAAGTCAAGTATGCAAAAAATAAAATGCAATTCTGACGCAATAAATGGCTTTCTGTATACTTTGACGATCTTTTTCTAACAAATTAAGATACCAGCAACTCTTTCGCTAATTTTCGCATCGAAAAAGTAATGCTGATTTAAAATCATTTGACGGAATTAATAAGGTAAGTTTCCAAATAACTAACTCATGCGCATTTTGTTCAGTGCTTTCTTTTGATGTCTTGGCAAAAGATTACACGCCTACTTCTTCAATCATTGTCTTACGTAATAGGGTAACCTATGTGTTTTGGATATAGCAGTGGCATATAATTTATATCGCTAACGTTCCGTTCAAAACATATTCGTTACCCTAAATACAGGAGATAAAACGCAGCAATTGTCATAGGTTTGAAGTAAATGGTTTGGTTTAGTGTTCGGGAGTTTTACTCGTCAAATTTTGTTCTCAAATTAGTAGTAGTAGTAGGTTTAATATTACTGGTGTAGGTAAGATGAACTACCGTCAGATGTTTTTGATTTGGAAAAGTGCGGAAGGAGACAGCAATGCGAACTCAATTTGTGTTCAAGCAATTGTTCGGCATTATGGAATAGATGCAACATTTCAAGCAGAAGTTGTATCTGAATTAACAGATTTTATACACAACATTTGCAAATATTTTAAACGGCTTTGGCAGAAACATAATCGCACATTGGCTAGAGTTCTTGAACTAAACACAGAGTACTTTGACCAACCATTTTGTTTACCGCCACAAATTATTCAAAAGCTTCCATCGTCGTCTCATGCTGTAAATATAAAAAGTAAACCGTTTGGCGAGACTTCCGATTGTGTTAAAAGACGTAGAACCGCAGAGTTACGCTTAAACCATAGCGCCGATGAGTTGGCGTATGCTGCACAAATGTCGTTTCGTGCTTCCAGACAATTAGATGCTGCTCATATTGTTAAAGAAGTTATGCAATCTTCTTCAAATCAAGAGCGTGCGTCTGAGATGTGGAGGTCATGGAAGAACTCAAGAGATTTACAAATAATCCCCTTCACAGATACAGAAGCGTTGGCGTTGATGATCGGGCAAAATTTAAGCAAATTACAATACATCAATATAAGAAAAGCTGCAAACGCTAAAAGTGTAGCATTGTACCCTTCATATCATAAGGTTTTGACTGCAAAAAAACAATGTTACCCTGACAAACAATATATGCATGTCAGTGAGACGCTGATGCAACTGCCGCTTCAACAGCTATTAGACCATACCACGCTGCGCATCCTGCAAGTGTCTGCCAAATCACTTGAAAACTGTTCAGATGATGAACTTTTACAAATGGTCATGACAGTAAAATGGGGTTTCGATGGCAGTAGCGAGCACCATGAATATAAGCAACGGTTCATGTCGGATGAAGAAGCGTCTGATGCGCACATGTTTTTGACTTCAATTGTACCCATAAAGGTGGAAACGAACGGAAAAGTGCTTTTCCAGAATCCGACGCCAGCTTCAACACGTTTTTGTCGTCCATTACGCATTCAGCTAATTAAAGAAACAACGGAAGTATCTATATGCGAGAAGAATATTGTCGACCGGCAAATAGCAAATCTCGAGTGTTTTAACGTAACATTGAATGGAAAAACCGTCATTGTGAAGTATGTCATGGTTTTGACCATGATAGATGGTAAAGTTTGCAATGCTATTACTGCCACAGCATCTTCACAAAGATGTTATGTTTGTGGAGCTACTCCTAAACAAATGAATGATTTAAATTTAGTCCAAACCCGTATTTCTGACGAGAACACGTATCAGTTTGGCTTATCGTCCCTACACGCCTGGATAAGGTTTATGGAATATTTCCTACATGTGGCGTATAGGCTTGAAATTCGCAAATGGCAAGTTCGAGGAACAGAAACAGAACGAATGAAAGAACGAAAAAAAGGAATTCAGGACCGATTCAGAAAGGAACTCGGCTTGATCATAGATAAACCACGCTCGAGTGGTTGCGGAACATCGAATGATGGCAACACAGCCAGACGTTTCTTTAGAGATGCTCAGAAGTCTGCTGAAATCTTAGGTATATTGTACAGTGCTTGTTATTTGCCAGTGTTTTATTCTATTTTTTATTTAGGGCTTGACTTAGATGTGATTCTTCGTTGCGGAACAATTCTCCAAGTACTCGCCTCCGGCCGCAAGGTGAATGTCGAAAAATTTGATGTGTATTGCATAACTACAGCTCGTAAATTAGTCAAACTATATCCGTGGTATTTTATGCCTGCTTCAGTTCACAAAATTCTGCTACATGGCGCCAAAATTATCGACAAATTTATGGTACCAATTGGCCAATTGTCAGAGGAGGCACAAGAATCGATGAACAAGGTAATCCGTCAGTCCCGGGAATTCCACTCTAGAAAAATTTCGCGCGAGGCAACAAATACGGATCTGTTCAATCGGTTACTTGTGCTCTCCGATCCTCTAATTTCAAGTATGAGACCTGTAGCGACAAAATACAACCAACCACTTTCAAACGATGCTCGGTTTCTGCTGGACATAAACAATTCGAGTGACTCTGATTTAGACTCTGATTCAGATAGCAACAAAGCAGAAGAGAGTGAGTAAAATATTTTTCAAAAATTTTATCTCATATTCGAATCTTATTTGAAAGAAAGACTGCAGGAAATAAAGAAAAAATGAATAATTAACAAAATCCATCGGTTATCACATCCCTAAAGTAAAGTTTTATAAAAGAAAGACAAAATAAAGATATGTTGGTTTCATATTGCAAGAACTGTAACTTTTGAGGATACAATCAGATACAGGTGACTGATATATGCTTTTGCAGAATTTTTGTTGTACTTTCAAATGTAAGTTGTTTGATCTGCCACCATTTGCCACCTTGAGAAATATTTGAGCTCAAAGAAGCACTATTTTTCAACAAAAAAGCACATTAGCTCGGAAAATTCAAAAGATAATGTATGACAATATTCCACAATAATGTGGGTTATAGTAAGATAAACAACTTTCTAGAACACAACGTCCATGTAAAAACTAATGAGAACAAGTAAGGGTCAAAAAACTGGTTTCAAGGGTTTGTCCACAAACAACGCTTTATAGCTAATTTCTATGAAGAGATACAGGAGTGGTGTCTTTGACAAAGTTGCTTGTATTAATATTTACTACAACTTTGCCGAAAACACTAAAGGTGTATCTCGAATACATGAGAAAATAAATTTTGTATCTCACTTTTAGGGGAATTAATCACCCAATGAATTCAGCCAAAAGAAGGGCCTTTTTATACTAAGAAATATTCCCAAAGACACCATAAGCAAAAAGTCTCACGTTTCGACGTAATCTCACGCGATCACGTATTTCGCCTTTTGAACCACTGTGCACTTGTTTGTTTTCAATAAAAATTGGCATGAAGTTTAACAATAGTAAGAGCTTTTATTAGGTACTAAGATCGATGAAATTGGTTATGTGGTTCCGGAGAAAATCGAGTCAGGTTATTTTCACATTTTTGCTTATAACTTTTAAACTAAAACTCGGACCACGAAACAATTAAATAGTGATATACTAGGTAATAATACCTTTCAAATAAAAGTTATAGCAGACGAATCGGTTCAGCCATCTCCGAGAAATAGGCGATTGAAAATTGAAGCGCACACACATACACACATACACACACACACACACACACACACAGACATTGCTCATTCGTCGAACCTGATCGATTGGTATATGTGACACGGCCCTCCGGGCCTCGGATCAACTTCGTGTTTTTCGACCAATTCCTAAACCTTTGTTATATTGTATAACAAAGGTAAAAATACCTTTTTAATAAATTTAATATAATGCCATTGATACTCATATACAACCATAATTTAATTAATGTCGAAAAATACTACGCACATGCGAGATTTACAGCTCGAAAATTACGTGACAACTTGAACTATAATAAGTAACTGAAAACAAAAATCAGGCATAATGAAACGAGCCAATATAGTCCCTAAGTTTATAAGCATTTCCTCCTATCAACGCTAATATGCAGAGATATAGCACCCTACACGCTTGCCAAACTCCTCCGTTCTAGAGGTAGAAAAAAAACTAAATCTGAGCAAAAATTTCATGCAGAATTACTTATGTCAAGGTTCAGAAGGGCCCAAAAGAATACGGTCGGGAAAAGCCGTGTCCAGAAGTTACACGATCAAAAGCTGACTAAACCATAATACTGCGTTATGAACGACGGTACCTACCTGAAACAGGACTTCAACCAGACTCCGTCGAACCAGTATTTCACTGCAAAGGCTAAGCTTGATGTTACAGAGAGCCTCCGAAAACAGAAGATATCGAACTTTACCAAGAAACTCTTGATTTGACAAGCATTTTGTTCATATGGACAACGAAGTACACCTTTCGTGACCATAAATACCATGAATGAACCCCGATGGATGGACATTTCATCGAAACCAAATTGGAATATTTTTTTCTTTAAATTGTAAAAAATAACCTATATTTTTAGTACTTAACATTTTTATTTTATCAACATGATTCACCAGCCTATATCAACTCGTATATTAACGTACGAAAATTATCGTAAATATCTCTTAACAAATACGATATCGTAAATCAAGCCTAATGAAGCGCGCACAATTTGATATTCCATCATTTATAATGGTTTGCGCATCGAATCGATTTTGTTGGATAAATATTGGTACGTAATTCTCATTTGTAACCTTCATATACATATGAAAATTCTAGCGGGAGCTACACATTTGAACTAATTCGTTATCGGTTAGTTCCAGCCATTTACTATTTTTGAATCCTTTTATTGGAATGAGATGATTCAAAATAGTTGAAAAAGGATATGCAGCATTCTTTCTGATATCATCCATGATGTATCTGTAAACCGCCGCCAAATTCTGGTGCTCGCTTGGTCTGCTATACGTGCTATACAATAAACACAGATATTTGAAATGCAGTTCACTGAAGCTGTCCGGAACATAGTGCCGGATACAACGTTCAACCCACCTTTTGGACAATTTAAGATCCCGACCGAAAGAAGTAGCTGTTGGCGTATGATCCGGGTACATTTGAAGGATGTATTTATCTATATAGGAACTATCAAAATATGTTCCCGGTGTTCTTTCTACCCTGTTACTCAAGTGTATGGTCATAACGTGCATGTCTGCAGTTAGTTTCGACAGCGTTTCCGAATTAGTTGCCATTATCTGCCTCATCTCGACAATATTGCGTTGAGATTTATCGTTTGATCTTTTCAAATCATCCAACTTGTACCCTATGGCCTTCGTCTCATTTAGCGTCTCACGTCCTACTTCTGCCCAAAGATCCCGGAAAACTTTTTGTGCATCTTTTTCTATATTATTATCATTGCTGTTATCGGTGGGGTCGGTTTGAACTGCGACGGAAGGCATAGCTTTGGTTACTCGAGTGAGATGTTTCACAATTGTTGCCATAACATTCGTCGGATTATCGTTAATGTCATCCAGTATAAATTTGTAGGCCGCCGCTAAATCCGGGAACTGGCTTTGTGCCCGTGATACGCAATACAGCAAACACAAATGTTTGAATTGTTGTTCACTAATTCGGTCCGGGACATTCTTGTTGAGAAAATCATCAATCCAGCCTGCCGGTAGCCCAAGTTCCTTCGCCAACTCAGCGGTAGATGGCTCACGAGTTGGATACAATTTTGCTATGTATGCATCTAGATAAGAACCATTGAAAAATGTCTCCTGTCTTCTTTCCTCCGGAAACGTAACGTTTGTTGGGTTATCTTTTAAATGTAAGGTCACGGCACTCATATCAGCTGTCAGTTTTGATAGCGTTTGAGAATTAGCGTCCATTATCGTTCTCATCTCGATAATATAACGTTCCATTTCCAAAACCCTGCTAGATAGTTTCCGCACGATAGTGGTATTCTCATGTAGTACATTACGACCTACTTCTGCCCAGTGATCTCGGAGGACGTTTTGTACAATCTGTCCTATATTGTTGGCCAGAGAGTTCGTAAGCGACACACCCATCGGATCAGTGAGCTGGTCACATGCTGTAAGCTTACCAGTTGGCTGTCCAAGCGTGCCTTCGGCGATATCATTGTTGGTTGGAACCACAATCTCCGGATCGCGAATATCATCCAGAAAAGTGGTAGAAGGCTTACTGTCCACATTCGGAGTGTCTGTCTTATTTCCTGTGCAGGATGTGGATTCTAACTCGGTCTGCTTTGCGGTATACATGATGATTATCTTAGCTGGTTCTTAGTACAGAAGTGTAAGCACTGGTTTTGAACTATTCACCTTCAGCAGTCCGAAAATACTTCATGAATACTGCCTTCAGAATAGCCTTTTTATGGCAATGGCTATTTTACCTATTTAGGTAAAGTTTTATGAGCAATGATGGTGTCATGTTAGGTAAACATATTACTTTGGTACTTGTTATCAACCACGTGTTGTTAAACTTTTACTTGATTCGATACAAAAAAAACATTTTCAGCATTCTAAATTTGTTATTTGCTATGGCGTTGGCTAGTCTTGTAAGGTTGCGAATTACTTCGAAGCCGCACGGTACACAAATTTAGCTTTAAACGCTTGAAACTGCGTAAGTTACAATGATTCCAATTATTATTATTCATTCAGCAAAACTGCAAAAGTTGAAATAATCTCTGTCATAACCCTCGAATAATCACTTTGTAGAGCAAAGCCGCGTGGCTTCTGCTCAGTATGCAAATTGCATTTTAAATGTTTAATTTTCCTGCTCGCTCCTGCTGACTAACCAAACCAGGCTACCGGCCGGCGGCCTGGCTGCCCGTGGAATGTCAAAAGCCAGCAGCAATGACACAGGAGACAGCTGTGCAAAATGCATATCAAAAACTATATGAGCATTCAGACCATCATTGCCGGTGGAATACCTAGACAACGAACCCAGCGCAGACAGCCGTCTAGCAGAAGTATTTGTCCGACGGAATCAACATTCACAACATAAATCCACTGCACGGAAGTTGAGCAAAAAAAACTTTCTCCATTATCCGGAATGGCCAAAAGGCACACTCGCTACCCTCCGGAAGGCATCCGTCAGAGGTGCCCTACGGGGAATTGCTTTTCTTCTCTTCCAAGAACTGGTGTACGCGCCAATGCTTACGTTCTTGAATTTGAATAAGTTTAAATACAAATTAATCAGCATTAAAACTTATGGCACGGGTAATCTATGGTCTTAAGATTACTTCTGGTTTCGTTCTCCGTGATGGCACTTCTTTTGTGGTTGGCGGTGTGATGAACCGTTAAAACAAATCAAAAAGTTTCAGGGAAGGTGTGCTACATTGTAAAGTTTGGAATGGTAAAGGACAGACATTAATAGTTAGGTAAATCCACTAGAGAATAAATGTAGTTTGTCAAGGTTTAAACAGAAGACAGATTGAATAAATCGAACTGTATCTTCCGATTGTGGCTTCGTTACAGCTACCATTTCTGGATGTTGCTGCCCGATTTGGCTACGGGGGACCTGCGGATGCGGATATGATAAATTGGCCCTGTTCGAATCAATAAGCGAGTGAGCTCCTCAGCCGTGAAATTGATTTAATAAATCAGACATGATAAATACTCCAGCTGGATTACAGGCGGTGTGGTAACCGGTTTGCCGGCAGCCGGCTGCCGAGCCGGAGCACAGGATGCTACTAGTGTAATTCCCACGCCGATTTGATCCAATCAAGCAAAATAAAGCCGCATTTTTCTTTCGAATTTTTCCCGGCGGTTTCGGGGCAGAACAGGCAGAACCCGGCAGAACGATTGAACGGATTATGCTGTGAATGATCCTGCTTTGCTCGGTAATACGTCTCTTCTTTGTTTGCCGGATACGCCTAGCCTGTGTGTTGTGTGCGTTCTGCGTTCATGTCTGATTTTCTGTTCGTTATCGGCTTTGATTAGTGAGCGCTTTGAGCAAGAAGGACGACTCTTCGTTATGCCGGATGATAAATAATACGGTGTCTCGATCGTGGTCTCGAGGTACGGTAATAGTTCGCAAGCGTCACTTGTCCTATGTTCGAAGTTCGATATGGATTACTAAAGTATAAATCACGAACATAACAGTAGCTACGTCCTGTTCACTAAAAGTTGCTGCCAATTTTTTCTAGATAAATGGCACAGTTCCTGAGAAATACGTTTTGTCGGGTGGGACAAACGTTGGCGGCTGACGGATTTTGCTTTGAATCCTATGTCTGACAAATTTTGGCATTACGATTATTGTAAATCGTTGGGTGTATTAGATCTATTTTAGAAAGCAGAAAACTTAAAAGCTTCCAGAAGCAGTTTGCACCATAATAATTGAAGCAAATTCGAGCTGTTAGATCTGACCGGTTCACCGTGTCGTCCTTCTTCTGCTTCTTGTTTACTTATTTGCTTCTACTTCTTCAAAAATATCCATAATAACAAAAACAGAACCAGAACCAGAACCAGAACCAGAACCAGAACCAGAACCAGAACCAGAACCAGAACCAGAACCAGAACCAGAACCAGAACCAGAACCAGAACCAAAACCAGAACCAGAACCAGAACCAGAACCAGAACCAGAACCAGAACCAGAACCAGAACCAGAACCAGAACCAGAACCAGAACCAGAACCAGAACCAGAACCAGAACCAGAACCAGAACCAGAACCAGAACCAGAACCAGAACCAGAACCAGAACCAGAACCAGAACCAGAACCAGAACCAGAACCAGAACCAGAACCAGAACCAGAACCAGAACCAGAACCAGAACCAGAACCAGAACCAGAACCAGAACCAGAACCAGAACCAGAACCAGAACCAGAACCAGAACCAGAACCAGAACCAGAACCAGAACCAGAACCAGAACCAGAACCAGAACCAGAACCAGAACCAGAACCAGAACCAGAACCAGAACCAGAACCAGAACCAGAACCAGAACCAGAACCAGAACCAGAACCAGAACCAGAACCAGAACCAGAACCAGAACCAGAACCAGAACCAGAACCAGAACCAGAACCAGAACCAGAACCAGAACCAGAACCAGAACCAGAACCAGAACCAGAACCAGAACCAGAACCAGAACCAGAACCAGAACCAGAACCAGAACCAGAACCAGAACCAGAACCAGAACCAGAACCAGAACCAGAACCAGAACCAGAACCAGAACCAGAACCAGAACCAGAACCAGAACCAGAACCAGAACCAGAACCAGAACCAGAACCAGAACCAGAACCAGAACCAGAACCAGAACCAGAACCAGAACCAGAACCAGAACCAGAACCAGAACCAGAACCAGAACCAGAACCAGAACCAGAACCAGAACCAGAACCAGAACCAGAACCAGAACCAGAACCAGAACCAGAACCAGAACCAGAACCAGAACCAGAACCAGAACCAGAACCAGAACCAGAACCAGAACCAGAACCAGAACCAGAACCAGAACCAGAACCAGAACCAGAACCAGAACCAGAACCAGAACCAGAACCAGAACCAGAACCAGAACCAGAACCAGAACCAGAACCAGAACCAGAACCAGAACCAGAACCAGAACCAGAACCAGAACCAGAACCAGAACCAGAACCAGAACCAGAACCAGAACCAGAACCAGAACCAGAACCAGAACCAGAACCAGAACCAGAACCAGAACCAGAACCAGAACCAGAACCAGAACCAGAACCAGAACCAGAACCAGAACCAGAACCAGAACCAGAACCAGAACCAGAACCAGAACCAGAACCAGAACCAGAACCAGAACCAGAACCAGAACCAGAACCAGAACCAGAACCAGAACCAGAACCAGAACCAGAACCAGAACCAGAACCAGAACCAGAACCAGAACCAGAACCAGAACCAGAACCAGAACCAGAACCAGAACCAGAACCAGAACCAGAACCAGAACCAGAACCAGAACCAGAACCAGAACCAGAACCAGAACCAGAACCAGAACCAGAACCAGAACCAGAACCAGAACCAGAACCAGAACCAGAACCAGAACCAGAACCAGAACCAGAACCAGAACCAGAACCAGAACCAGAACCAGAACCAGAACCAGAACCAGAACCAGAACCAGAACCAGAACCAGAACCAGAACCAGAACCAGAACCAGAACCAGAACCAGAACCAGAACCAGAACCAGAACCAGAACCAGAACCAGAACCAGAACCAGAACCAGAACCAGAACCAGAACCAGAACCAGAACCAGAACCAGAACCAGAACCAGAACCAGAACCAGAACCAGAACCAGAACCAGAACCAGAACCAGAACCAGAACCAGAACCAGAACCAGAACCAGAACCAGAACCAGAACCAGAACCAGAACCAGAACCAGAACCAGAACCAGAACCAGAACCAGAACCAGAACCAGAACCAGAACCAGAACCAGAACCAGAACCAGAACCAGAACCAGAACCAGAACCAGAACCAGAACCAGAACCAGAACCAGAACCAGAACCAGAACCAGAACCAGAACCAGAACCAGAACCAGAACCAGAACCAGAACCAGAACCAGAACCAGAACCAGAACCAGAACCAGAACCAGAACCAGAACCAGAACCAGAACCAGAACCAGAACCAGAACCAGAACCAGAACCAGAACCAGAACCAGAACCAGAACCAGAACCAGAACCAGAACCAGAACCAGAACCAGAACCAGAACCAGAACCAGAACCAGAACCAGAACCAGAACCAGAACCAGAACCAGAACCAGAACCAGAACCAGAACCAGAACCAGAACCAGAACCAGAACCAGAACCAGAACCAGAACCAGAACCAGAACCAGAACCAGAACCAGAACCAGAACCAGAACCAGAACCAGAACCAGAACCAGAACCAGAACCAGAACCAGAACCAGAACCAGAACCAGAACCAGAACCAGAACCAGAACCAGAACCAGAACCAGAACCAGAACCAGAACCAGAACCAGAACCAGAACCAGAACCAGAACCAGAACCAGAACCAGAACCAGAACCAGAACCAGAACCAGAACCAGAACCAGAACCAGAACCAGAACCAGAACCAGAACCAGAACCAGAACCAGAACCAGAACCAGAACCAGAACCAGAACCAGAACCAGAACCAGAACCAGAACCAGAACCAGAACCAGAACCAGAACCAGAACCAGAACCAGAACCAGAACCAGAACCAGAACCAGAACCAGAACCAGAACCAGAACCAGAACCAGAACCAGAACCAGAACCAGAACCAGAACCAGAACCAGAACCAGAGCCAGAACCAGAACCAGAACCAGAACCAGAACCAGAACGAGAGTTCATTCATTCGTAGTTGCTCCTGTGATGAAAACCGCTTTGTTCCCCAACTACAGATGGTTTGATCCGCGGATGCCCTAACTCGGGTAAAGAGGAACGTTATACAAACTCAATAAGCGTTGCTTCTATGAGTCTCCCTTACCTAATTTTTCGTTCTTTTTCCTTCACGTCTTAACACACCGTGGAGACACTATTTATCAACACCTTTGTTTTTCTATTTTTTTCTACCGTTTTCCTTGATCTCTTGGAAAGACCTTATCAAATCAACTTTGGAGTTACTTTACCTGCGAAGATAAATTTAAACTTACCCCGAGAGTCCCCCTTACGTTTAGCAAGGTAATAATTTTGACCTGGCGTATGTCCAAAGCCGTGAAACACATAAAAGTTTCATCGTCCAGCAAAATAAAACCTGGCTAAAAGTAAATTTAGACGCCCCTCGTGCATCAGCGACACGCCTCATTTGGTAAGAACTGGAACCATTTGACATAACTATGTTTATATGGACTAATCTCAAGTGTTTTTTTTTGTCGGAAGATTTGACCACTGCGACCATTATTTTGATCTATTGTGGTAATCTCAAGTGTTTAGTCTTGACCTTGAAATGCGGTCATATATATATATATATATATATATATATATATATATATATATATATATATATATATATATATATATATTAATATTTTTTTTTGTTTTTTTTTGTCCAGCGCCTCTATGGTTCAAAGTTACAAGTACCAGCGAACCACATGCCCTAGCGGGTGTTGTGGGTTCAAATCCGGTTATAATCTCAGATTATAGCTTGGTTCGACCCATGCACCTCCCAGCATTGGACAAAAGGTAGGAGTCAAAATGACTACTTGCCAAGCGTAGCTACCGATACCCCCACCCCCCCCTTCCTTTCCGCTCTTCCCCTCCTTCACAAAAAAAAAAAATTTTCATTTCTTTCCCCTACCGTCCCTTCATCAATTGTAGAACCATCGTTTCAAAAAAAATATGTTTATTTGTTTACTAGCTGACCCGACAAACTTCGTATTGCCACAAATTAACCTGTGTTGTACATAAATCATGAATCTCGTATGATCTTTGTCACAATCTCGAGTTTTGCAAATTTCTGAGGAGTTCAACCTTAGATGATTCATTTTGGAAGTTACGTAACTATGAAAGCATCCCAGGTAACCAATAAGCATAACCAATGCTATTCAAATATAGGCCAATAAGTATTTAAGTCGCCTTAAATGCTACTTAAATGCTATTTTGGCAAAATATACAGCTACTTTACTGATAACCTTCTTATAGTGCTGACAATGCTAATTTACAGCTAATTACCGACACGAAGAATTTGAATACAATTTTGGATGTCAATTTACAACACCTATGCAGTCAAAAAGCTAATATACAACAACGTGCAGTATAAAATGCCAGATGCGTTGATTTGCTGCTTATGTTAATGCTTATTGGTTACCAGGAATGGGAAGTTTAATATACAAATTTGCAATTTTTCCTCACAGTAAAGTAGAAAACAACTCCCATGTCCCCTCATTGCATAGCCAGAAAGCGGTTAGTAATATTCGCATGATTGTACAACGTTTCGCCGAATATCATTTTGCGAAAAACCTTAAGCGGAATGTACCATTTCACGGAAAACTTTTTTGTGGAAAGTACCATCACGCGATCCTCTCCTTGCCCGCTGTCGCTCGTTCCAGGAAACCCAGGTAGACCTAGGAAAACAAATAAACCTAGACAGTAGTGATTTCTGCGGGGAGTTGCCTCCTCCCAGTGGGGGGCGCTTCCGACAGCGGGTCTCCGGCAATACTCACGGCCGTCTCGTCCTGAATGATCTAGTGTTACTATAGATGGTTTTTATGGTCTTGTTATTGACTAATGTTTTATGGAAGAGTCTCGAATTTCTCGAGTTCGATCAGTTTTTGAGTTTCGCAATAATTTCTGTTTTATTTGTATGAAAGTCCATATCTTTCTACCACAGGGGTGAGAGGTCTCTAACTATCATAAAATAAATTCAAGACTCCAAAATCTCCCACATGCCAAATTTGGTTCCATTTGCTTAATTAGTTCTTAAGTTATAAGGAAATTTGAATTTCATTTGTATGGGAGCCCCTCCCTGCTAAACAGGGGAGGGGTCTTAATTCATCATAGAAAAAATGTCTGTCCCCTAAAAGCCCCACATGCCAAATTTGGTTCCATTTGCTTAATTAGTTCTTAAGTTATAAGGAAATTTGTATTTCATTTGTATGGGAGCCCCCCCCCCCCCTCTTAAAAGGGGAAGGGGTCGTAATTCACCATAGAAAAAATTTCTGCCATCTAAAACTCCCACATGCCAAATTGGTTCCATTTGCTTGATTAGTTCTCGAAATAAAAGAAAATTTGCATTTCATTTGAATGGAAGCCTACCCTCTTAAATGGGAGATGGGTCATAACTCGCTTTCTAAAGAGGAGAGGGGTCTCAATTCACTATAGAAAAAAATCTAGCCTCCAAAACCACTTACATGTCAAATTTGGTTCCATTTGCTTGATTAGTTCTCGCGTTATGAAGAAATTTGTATTTCATTTGTGTAGAAGCCCCCCCTCCTAAAGTGGAGATGGGTCCCAATCCATCATAGAAAAAATGTTTGTCTCCAAAAACACCCACATGCCAAATTTGGTTCCATTTGCTTGATTAGTTCTCGAGTTATGCAGTAATTTGTGTTTCATTGGTACAGGATCCCCCCTCTTAAAGTGGGGAGGGGTCCTAATTCACCATAGAAAATATTCTTGCCTTCGAAAACACCCACATGCCAAATTTTGTTCTATTTGCTTAATTAGTGCTCGAGTTATGCAGTAATTTGTGTTTCATTTGTATGGGAACCCCCCTCTTAGTGGGGGATGGTCTCTAACCATCACTAAAACCTTTCCTGGCCCAAAAACCTCTACAAGCAAATTTTCACGCCGATTGGTTCAGTAGTTTTTGATAAGGAACATCCCGACAGACAGACAGACAGAAATCCATTTTTATATATAAGAAGTTAAAGAACAACTATTGCAAGTTTCGTCAAATTATTCTACCACGTCGCGGAGCAGTACAGAATGGAACTCGAACGACGTGAAAAAATCTTGCACAAACACATAAAAACTCCAGACTGGTCTGGATCAAAGTTGGCTAAAGTGCTAAAAATGCTAAAATCAACAGTGTATAATGTTCTAAAAGGTTATGAGGTGTGGAAAGACGAAAAAGAACTTTTAAGAAATCCGGAACTAGGGGCCGAAAGCTGAGGGGGAATATTGAAGTGCTTTAAGTCCAATCCTGGCATATCCATCTGGGCTATGGTAGAACGTACGATGTCAGAATATCCTCGCTCGAGAAGGCTATAGGTCTTACAGTGCCAGTAAACATCCGAATCGGCACTTGAAGCTGAATTTGGCAACCATGAAGCTTGCTAGGCTCGTACAAACGAGCAAGTTTTGTGGAAATTGAACGGATGTACGATGCAACCTACTTAAAATTCCCAGTCCTGAATTTCCCGGTCAAAAAATTTACATTACAACTGGGCGTGGTGATGTGCCAGGCAAGTGTAAGTTCGTGTTTGCTGATAAATTCGCAAAGAAGGTCATGATCTGGCTAGGAATATGTAGGATTGAAGACTTTCTCAATCACTTCATCACAATGACATCAAGTTTATACATGGAAGAATGCTTGATGAAACGGATTTGGCCATTCATTCGTAAATTTAAGGGTAACGTTGTATTCTGGCCAGAATATCTAGGTGTCACTACTCTAAAGTGCCTGAGTGGTATGCACTTAGCGATGTAGATTTCGTGCCAAAAGAGATGACCCTCCAAATTGTCCGGAGTTTCGGCGCAAATTTTGGGAAATTGTCAAACAATGACTTTAGCGAAGCGGAGGGACAGCCAAGATTGCTAAAGAAATGCGTACAAGTGTAAGAAACATGCTGCAGAAACATGCAAACAACTTCAACTATGCAGGGTATGATGAGTTCTATTAAGAAAAAACTTCGAAATTTTATCAGAACCAGAGAAATGCAATAACGTAACACAGTGAAACATAAAAATCCTGCAATATAGACATTCACGAGTTTTTCTGCGACACCCCAATCCCAAGTTACAGATTGTTCTAAGCGTCCAAATACACTTTTAGCCAGACTTTACATCCGTTATATTTGGTCAGAACTTGGTCGTACAGTTTCCTTGTATGCTTTTCGACAGCCAGGTTCTGTTTCAGCGTCCTGTTGGGATATATGCTGACAAGGCACGACCGAAATCCTTGTAAGATTTACCGAACTGTACTGTACACCGCAGTGAACCTTTCCGTCCAATCACGTCCGAAGATTCCAGGATTATTTTGGACTGCCACAGTAGAAGTCCCAGGTTACTTCCCTACGGTATTCCATCCAAGAAAAAAAATGGAATTAAAGCTTCGTTCCTCACGCCAGCACTTCAATTCAAAGGCATGCTGAAACAGAACTAACTAAACTCGAATACTAATGCTACTTAGCGAAAAAAATTTAAACTTTGTCTACTTTGTCTGTCACTTTGTCTGTCACTTTGTCGATTGAAAGATCTTGGTCTGCGAATCAACCTGACCAGTAATTTTCTTTATTGCCCGAATCCCGAGCTATGCTTAGATAAGCTTAACGTTTCACAAGCGTTGTACAAAATACAACAGCGCGAGTCAACATGGTCCAGATTAAAAAAAAAGTAGAATTCTAGCTAGTGGTCCCGAAAACCTGCCCGGTAATGAACAGGGGACCATATTTTTGAAGTTAATATCATTTAAAAGATATTATTCCAGGTAAAATCTGCCTAAGAATTGGAAAACTTTACATCACTCTTTTCGATATAAATCAAAATTTCTACATGTCAACATTTAATAAACAGTAATGTTATACAAATTTAATAAGCGTTGCTTCAATGATTCTGCACATAATTTTCCACTCTTTTCCCGTCATGTCTTATCTCACCTTGGAGATACGATCAACACCTTTGTTTCATTACTCTCTTCTACCGTTGCCTCCGTCAATTGCAATGCCACATATTGCGCTATGAATGGTGTTGTACAATACCAAGATGATACCGGTCAAAAATTCATTATAACAAGCTATAAAACCACAATAAAACTGTTAATAAAGCGTGCCATGCTTCTGTTCGCATCGATTTTGCTCTTTTGATTACCTCAACCAAGCTGATCTAAAGGAAATTTATTGTGTTTGATTATGTTACCACGACAAAACTGGTTGACTGCGGCACATCTATTTATACAAGAGGCTTATGTCTGTACCGAAAACCAGGTCTCTGACAGGACGTCATAAGAGAATTATTGGTAACTAAAAACATGCTTTTGTAGCAATGGGTTGTATTGTCAGTCAGCTCACTGGTTGACTGCTGGACTGCTCGATTGCCCAACTGGTTGCCTAGTCAGTGCTCGACTGGACTGGTCGATTAGACTGCTCGATTTGTTTGCTCGACTGGACTGCTTAACTGAAATGCTCGACTGAACTATTCGATTCGACTGCTTGACTCAACTGCTCAACCTGAATGCTCGATTCAACTGCCCGATTAGACTACTCGATTTGATTGCTCGACTCAACTGACAGCTTGATTCAACAGCTCGACTGGACTGCTCGACTTAGCCACTCAACCCGACTGCTCGACTCAACTGCTTGACTTAACTGTTTGATTCGACAGCTCGACTTAACTGCTCGATTCAACGGATTGACTGGACTACTCGACTGAACTGCTCGATTCGACTGTTCGATTCAATTGTTCGGCTTAACTGCTCGACTGAACCGCTTGACCAAGCAGACTAGACTGGTCGACTCAACTGCTCGGCTAGACTACTTGATTCAACTACGCGATTAGACTACTCGATTCAACTGCTCGACTGGATCCTACTGACTATCTAGCAAGCACCGCCTAGCCGAGATTCGAACATACGACTACTGGTTTGTTAGACCAGCATCGTACCTCAAAGCTAACTGGGCGGTAACTAATGATAGCAAATGATCGAGAATTTTCTAAGCAACATTTTACTCTAATCAGACTACATAAATGTTGCAAACAACCAGAAGTTTTTATTCAGTTAAATAAAATCCAATACGACCATAAAAATTATTTGTTTCAGTTTCCGGCTATGACTCTTTTATGTATAATTATGCACTGAAGTCGCTTTTTACGCGGTTTTTTTATACGCGACTATTTTTACGCGATTTTCGGAATTTACGCGGGTTTTTTTACGCGGTTTTCGGAATTTACGCGGATGTGCTCAAAACGTCTATTTTTTCGCGTAGTGTTGAAATCCACAAAGTTTTTTTTACCCGAAATTTTGGTTTTTTTACGCGGTTTTCGGAATTTACGCGTTTTTCTTTACGCGGTTTTTTTACGCGGTTTTCGGAATTTACGCGGTTTTGATTTACACGGGACGTATCCTGCGCGTAAAAAGCGACTTGAGTGTATATATAACTCAAAGAACTAATACAAATATTAAACATCTTCGCAAACTGGTCAATGGAATGCATCCGTAGTTTTCTGAATTCTGGACAGACATTTATATTTTCCAAATCGTAACATTCGCTCAACTATTCTCTTATAAACTTACTATAAATGGGGCGTAGTAATACAATATTGTGTACCAATTAAAGTTTATCAGCTTGTCAAACCGCAATAAAACTGTTAGTTATATGGTGCTATTAAAAAACTAAACAAATTTATTACTGCTATTATGAAGAAAATTAGAGTTCAACATCGAAATATTTTTTTATGCAAGGCCCTATCGGCGTTTTCCAGTACTTTTTAGTCGCGAAAGGAAGTAATTGTAAATCGATTTTCGTGTCAAAATACAACTAGAATGATTCGGAGAGGATGACTGGCATCACTGTCAACCAAAAGTGCTCTGTTCGTGTCGGCTGCAGAAATTTTTGTAATTTTTAATAGTTTTCTCAGTTAGAATTGTTGAAAATGGTTGTAAAGGATAAATAGGCGTATTTTGCATGCGAAAAGCATAAAGGAAGTGCCGTGAAAGTTAATTTTTCTGTGAAAATCATCTGAGAAAATAACTTCTACCAGTTTGTTTGACGCTGATAGTGTAAGCAAGATGGCACTTTGTGCTACGATTAGCAGCGAGTAGTTGCGATCAAAATGCGTAACAAATTTTGCTGTTTGGTGTAAGTGAGATGTATTGAGTTGCTATCTCTCTCCATCGAATAAATCAAGATAAGTTGCTATTCTGTTCCTGCGGTTAGTGCACTGCGGCGAGTGATTCTATGTGATTTGTGGAAGTTTCATTCGGCAAACGAGGATAAGTATTCTGTTTTCATTCGTGTATTGCTGACGCGAGTAATTGCTATGCAAATTGCAAATCACACTGACAAGCTATTGTAGATAGTTGGCAATATTTTGGAACACTTGCTGTTAAATTATCGATAGTTATTGATATCGATAAAATTACTTTTCTGTATAGATTAATCGATACTTTTCATGAATTTGCGAGAGTACTAGATCCGCTAGCGCTAAGAGATATGCAATGCACGGGTGAATGCAAATATTTGTAATATCGTTCTATTTCAATTATTATTGATTTTATTAATTTTATTAAACCAAATACGCGCAAGAACAATGAAAATTATTCTGGAAGTGTGGATATTTAAAAGTATCCATGCAGGGCTTATTGTCCATGAAGGCGACCTCGGAATGTACGTCCAGGCATTCTAGAAATGGGTCGCTGGATGAACAATAGAGCTATCACCTTCCATCTCCAGGACTAAAATTATTTGTATATAGAGACGTAAACTTTCTAGTTAATGGATGCAAGTAATTTTTTTACATAATCACACACACACACACACACACACACACACACACACACACACACACACACACACACACACACACACACACACACACACACACACACACACACACACACACACAAACACAAACACACACACACAAACACAAACACACACACACAAACACACACACACAAACACACACACACAAACACACACACGTTAAGTTTAGCGGCTTATCATTCCAATATGCACGATTAAATTCAATGCGCATATGCTGCACAACTACAGAAACTGCTGAAAATGTATTACTTATTCTGCCGGATACTTAACCCTTTATGCTCACGTCTATATATTTAAAAGTTAATAAAGCTGTCTGGGTGATTTAGCTTTTTAAACATCAAGCTTTATGGTTGATAGCTTAATTAAATTAAGTTGGTTTCCGTCATGCAGTGAAAACCACGACCGGTGTTATTGCTGCTTTCAACAGAGTGTAATAAATCAACTTGAGCTTATGGCCTAATTCTTCAAGAGATTATAAAAACCTTTTGAAAAGTGGTTGGAAGAAAGTTTTATGACGGTCATCAGAAAGTTCTAGTGAAGCTCATAGTTTTATCATAGGTTAAGTGGTTTTATTAGCGGTAGCAGAAATGGGTTAAGGAACCAGAAATGGGTAAATAACAAATATCTACCTCTCTTTAAAATCTCTTTTTTTGCATTTTTAAGAACAATGTATAACGTATGATTGGTTAGTTTTCCAGCAGCTGCGTTGTTCTGTTGTAATATCAACCGTATGAATATTTATTATTTTATCAACATTCATGATCGAATCGAGCTAACTTCGAACTGTATTGTGTAACTAAATAAGATATGACTTGTCACAGAAGCGTGCCATTCTGCTCGCATTTGCAACAGTGAAGTGAAGTACGAGAAAATGGCTTCCCGTGCCAGAAGCTACCACACGAGTCGGCCAATAACCAATCTGCAAATAGGTACAGATCCACGGTGGCGGAGCTGGCAACCGGAAAGACAATTCGTTTGCATGATCGATTCGTACGGCAGGCAGGCAAGGAATCGGTCGCGTGCGCTCGGTTCGGATTCTAATTCACGCTGACAGATTTCTGTAGCAACAGATCGGAGGTTTCGGCATCCACCGTCGGAGGAAGTAAAAGTCAGCACCAGCAAACGAAGCGGAAAAAAGCGAATGGATGAAGGTATCTGTTACATTTTGCACATGATTGATAGCGAAAATTCGATTTGACTCGCTCGCTGAAGCAAAAGCTGCAGCTCGACGCATCGATGGCGAAAGGGTACTCGGCGAGTCGGGGCCGGTTGTCGGTAGGAAGGGTGGACCGCTGCTGCATAACGGTGTAAAGCCACCCGCTGAAGTTATGATCAGTAGCCGTGGAGGCGGCTGCTTGCTGAAGTGTTAGCTTAGCTTCATCGACGCTTCCGAGCAGGATCTATCGAAGCTGTGAAAAATTGTTTTCTTCCGTAGGAAGGGATTTACGTTCGGTTGGGGTTTGTCCTATCTCTGCTGGTGCGAACAGCAGTGGCAGCAGTGAATGCAGGCAAACGGCAGGGCTTCCCGAGTGAAGTGATCGGTGACGGGGTGGTACGGAATAATTCACCCGGAAAATCTATGAAATATGAGCAAACTTGAGAAAAGCGAATCGATGCAGCACCGACCAGCGCAAGAAATATGACTCTGCTCGGGAGGTCTCAGGTTTACATCGGTTGATATCGGCTGATAATTTCAACGATATCAATTAGAGACCATGTTGGGCACGTTAATTGGAAAAGTAAAGACCAAAGAGCGGTTTTGCTTACATTTGGAATTAACAAACTACAAAATAATTGTAATGGAAGATTGATTTTTTTTTTCGGAATAAGTTATTTTGATTATATTCCAAATTATTACAGATCGTTGATCCAATAATGTCGCAAGCCGTTAAAAATGAACGAATAAAGCTATCTAGAAAACGCTTAATTTGACTGGCCTTATATTCCTTTCCTAGTGCACATAAAACTATCCAACCATTTCCTTTGCAGAGAGTGTCATAAAGAATGCGGCTCCTTCATCCCGAGACAACTATTTTCCCCCTTTTCCATTGCACGCTGATATTGAAGGGATGAAGGCGCCATATTGCGCCAAAGAGCGGTAGGAAGTGATTTTCTAGCCTTTTGTTTTACCGCCGTCGCCAGCGTCGTCGCCGACGTCGCCATCGTCATCATCAGCATTCGTCGGTGGTAAATTACATCCACCTTCATCGTTCTGTATATATCCCTTAACCGTGCGACACAGTGCAAATAGATTTGGAACGGCCGTAGACGATCCGGTGGCACCTCGTACTGCTCTGCTGCAGGTTCTCCGGCAGTGGCTTTGACTTCTAGCGCTACTGGTCCTTCCGTTCTGTTTAGTGGTACTGCGAACCGGGCTGCGTGGGGGTACCTTTCACCCGAGAAGTGAAAAGTTGTAAACTATTTATCTCGCTGCTGACCTTTATCCGCAAGAACGTTCGCAGGCTGCAGCGAGCGACCCGGGGATTCCGGAAGGACACTAGCTGCTGGCTTTATGACCTTTCGCAGTACTAGTTTTTATGTAGTTGGGCTATATTCTCCTCTGTCTGCTGGTAGGAGTGCACCTTATTGGCTATCTTGTGCCTTCGAGTTGGTATTTTTATAACTCTCATTGACCACGCTTTCATGGGGTCTACCTTTATCAAATTTGAAATATGTGCGGGTTTACTAAATCCAGTGGAGAAGATTTATGAGCAACTATTTCTCTACACAGAAATGAGAAACTACCAAAGAAAAGTAGGTGTGACTTGTTACTACCAGAATGTGTTATGAAATTTCATTTCAGTGAATTGCAAATTCGGTGTTTCTTACTTTGACACTTTACTTCCCACATCAAGGAAATCTGTAAATCCGAGCCTAACCAATCGTTTTCTTCCAAAAGTAAACCAAAACGTCTTGTCAAATAAGATCAAGGAAAACTGTTTGAGCGTGTTTGTTATTGGATGATCCGTTTAGATTACAATTAATGGTTCTTTTGTTTCCAGTGAAAAAAAGCTTGAGAAAATTCGTCCGAAACACATTTTCCGTAGTGTGGCTCATCGCAGTTTCAATCAATTACTATGTAACTCAAGCAAACTATCCTTAACTCAACTAAAAAGATTAACTACCCTATAGGTAAAAATGGACTTATTTGTGGAGAAACAATTGTGGGCTCCGACCGATGTGATCGGCATAAGCCTTATGGTTCGTGATGGTCCGATTGTAGTAGCCATTCGTGCCTAACGAAAAATAGGCCTCCGTGTCTGCCTTCGGTTCGGTTTATTGCTCCTTTATGCTGCCATGGGGGAAATACATCTTTCCTGGTGCACACTCCTGGTCCTGGTACATAATCACTTCCGATGGTAATCACAGCCGATGGGTTCATTGGGTTTTGGCTGACTGCGCTCGGCCGGCCTATGATGATGTGTAGTGCCAAATAACACACAAAAGAGTGTCAATCGATTTATTTCCTCCTTTGTTGTACGAGAGGTTTATGCTAAGCTATATAGGTACTGTACATTTGCTTCTGTGGAAGTCACGGTGGTTGGTTAGAAAACTTGATGGATATAAATGGCACTGAGAAAATGTCTTATTTGTGGCGGATGGCTTTTGATCTGATCTGATTCTCTTGTGTGATTTACCGGCTGGCTGTTGGTACACTTTACCAGATTTATCGAGAAAATCAACTGTCAAGTTCATTTGATTTCTCTTGCTCTTGATAAGAAAAGAATGCTTGATTTTGCATGCCTTGGGGAGCTGATCTCCATCCATTTATCCTGCTATACTCGGCTGCCGAAGAGCACTGACATTTGAAGCTCAGCGCTAAGTGAGTTTGATTTCCAATGATGTTAAATAGAATGCACTGAATTGTATCTTTAACTTTATCGGTTTCTTGTGTAAAAATGCAAATCAAAATTTTATTTATATTCTCTTTGTAGTTGTGACCAAATGCTCTTAAAACGTCGACTTTTTTCAGTAAAAAATTGTATCTGAGACACGGCCACATTTTTGGCGTAAGACTACGCAAAACATGTACATACATGAGACAAAAATAAATTACTTATTACTTCTTATTAACAATAAAGTCGTCAAAGTTGCTGGTAGTTAGTAAGGCACCCAATATCTCCCTTCGCTTCCTTGTTTTACTAACCCACATACTCCAATAGTCCTAAGAAACCATCATCTATATATATAAAAGTGAGCTTGAGTATGTTTGTATGCTTGTACTTTTATATGTTCCAGCATCACTCCAGAACGCCTTGACCGATCTTGGCTCACATGTTCCTTGACATAAGAGAATCAGCACTGGGGGGTCAACAAAAAGGGGGGTGGAAGTTCCCTAATAGGTGGGGGAGGGTCCCAAATAGGGGGGAAGGTCATAACTCCGAAACGGCTTGACCGTCCTTCATCAAACTTGGTACACATCTTCCTTGACATAAGAGAATCAGCACTGGGGGGTCAACAAAAAAGTGGGGAGGTTCCCTAATTGGTGGGGGCGTCCCTAATAAGGAGGGAGTCCATAACTCCGAAACGCCTTGACCGTTCTTCATGTATAAAAAATATTCGATCATTAGTGCTAATTGTTGTTGCCGACTCTGAAATCATTCAAACAACGTGGAGTTCATCGGAGAACACCATGTTTTTCCCATGGTAAACTTCATGTGGCATGCTCCAGAGTGGGCTCAGCCAATAATTTGTGCATTACTTGCTCCTTGTGGTACACTAAAAACATTGTTTACAAACAAGTTTTATCTTGAAGTGAGATGAAAGGAATGACAGGTTTGTTGTATCCATGGAAGAAACACTGTTGCACCTTCTACTTTATTTTATTAGGATAGTATGTAATATGGAAGGAGCAAATAAGAAAAATGGCTTTGTTTTTCTTTTTTTATAGGATTTTATAGGGATTTCCGTAAAGAAAACAGATGTGCAGGGTAGACAAAAGAGGGGGTGCTGACAAATGGGGAGAAACGTCCGAAAGAGGAACAAGCGTTGTATTTTTGCATTATAAGCATTTCAGTTACAATAACCGATGTACCAGTGGCTGTGAGACAAAGGGTTCCCGAGTAAGATCGGGCACTCAGCTAGTAAAAAAAAAAAAAAAAAAAAAAAACAAATTGGCCACCAACATGACCGAAGTAAACAAATTTTACATTAAAAGCACTAAACATCGCATTTCTAAGGTTGTATTGCTGTTTGGATCACAAATTCCACTAAATATAGCGATTAGCTCTCAATTAAAATTGGCCACTATATTTTGCAAATAGTTTTATCGAACACTTCCGTTTAACAAAGTACTTGCATAAGTTCACTTGACGCAAATAGAAGACTGGCTTATTGCCCGAATAGTGTTTCAGAACAAAACAATGATGATATTGACGTAGCACTACGTCTTTGGTTACTATACCGGGTAACACTTTGTGAAAACGAAAATAAAAGTGTAACATTTGAATGAAAGATTTTAAATGCTAATACCGTGACCGCTCCTAATTCTGCGCATTTTTCTTTATATAATTATTTTTTAACATTGTGCATAACTATGATCATTGCGTTATTTTTTTTATAAATGCCTATTGAATGCCTATTCACAAACGGGCCATAATATTTGGGAGCAAAATAATTTAATGTGAAACTGAAAATATTTTATATGACAGAAAACATTGTCGTTAGCACCAACCCTAAGATTGTCCTTCTAGAAAATTAACAAATTTATGATCTAAATTCTTTGCAATGATCAAATTACCCAGCATAATTATAAAGAATAATTAGCTTTAGTTATGTTTTAGACAAAAAGAGTGATTGCATGCGTTGCTTTCCTTAGAAAAATGCGATGCAGTAATACGCAGATTTAGGCACAGATTTTTTATTCATGTTCCAAATTCTGCGCAGTAATGTATCCTACGAAGAAATCGCGAAAGAATACGCAACCTCACCCAAATGGCTGAGGTATAGAGGCGTGAAAATTCAAGTAGAATCTTTAACTTGCATTGATCCTGTGCTGTGTCTCGGAGTCCGAACCTACGAGCGCCAATTCATGAAACCATGTCTTCATTTTTTTTTAATGTCCCTCCTCATGGGGCTGTCAGAGAGTGGGAAAATGATTTCTATATGAAAACACAATTTTAGTATTAGTCTACAGTGTAATGTTCAGTATGCAGAAAACTCGAATCAATTCGCTCTTCACGTTATCGAGAATAAAATATTTAAAATGAGGCAATTAAAATGATAACAATATTCTTTTGCCAGCCGGACAACACAAGAAGGCCGGATCATGGATTTGATTATGGTAATGGCTAATGCCGGATTTTTTGGTGTGCTTTTAGCGTATAAAGACATAAACAGCATGGCAGGAGTATTTATTTTCATTTTTTGGGTGCGCAGAATTAGGAGCAAACATGCGTAGAATTAGGAACATGGACAAGAAAGTGCGCAGAATTAGGCACCGTGGATAAGTTTACAAAACGAAAAATATACTCAATTGTTGGTCGACTTATAATTCCCATATTTTTTACCAGATATTATAGACCGTAGCACTATACGTTGAGGATATCTACGTTGTTAATTTAAATCTAGAATACGTAGAATAGCGGAAGAATCATAAAAATGTTTTAAATGCGCAGAATATGGTACGTTCACGGTAGTTACTGTACTGCAGAACTGAACATAACTGTTGCTATGTCATTGAATAGATAAAATGTCCAGCAATTTTATCGTAACATATTTAAAACAATCTTTTATATGCTTTATTGTGAAAATGTATGTAAAGTTTCAAGATCAAATTTCCCCATACATTTTCTTCATTCTTACTTTGCTTCACAGGCAGGATCGACAGTTGGACACACCCTCTGTTAAGTGTGGTTTCCTTTCGCAAAAAAGTAACAAAACTCACGAAGATTATTATTTATGACATTTAAACCTATACCAATTTGATGTCTGTGCTTAGAAAGTACGCCAGAGTGCAAACTCCCCCTGTTTCTTCAATCAATTTCATCCTTAGACGAACAATCTGACAAAATTGGGTCAAATCGGAGACGGTCGTTTACAAGTTGGTACTTTTTCTCGGTCACTTGACGTGAAATGACCCATATATTATATTAACAATATAGTTCACTCTTCTATAATCCTGAAGACAAGACTACTAGCGCCATTGCGGCATAAAAGGTTACCAATGTACACCGTAAATTCGGCACGTCTATCGGAAACAACTCAACTCTCTGTATAGAGTTTAGCCAATTCTAGATAGAATTAACAAAAGGACGAATGTCGCATATTAAACAAAACGGGTAAGCTATTTTTTGCTCGACCAGCATAAAAAAAATCAGCCCTCGCTCGGTTTGTTCGCGCTTGTGACATTCGCCGTTTTATTGGTTCTATCTTAAATTCACGACTACGGAGCTCCATCATCCCTTAAACTCATGCAATTGCCCATATGAAGACAGAATCAACAGAAGGGCGAATGTCGCAAGCGTAAATAAACCGGGTGAGAGTTGATTTTACCTATGCTGGTCCAGCAAAAAATAGCTCTCACCAGTTTTATTAATACCTCCACATTTGCCCTTTTGTTAATTCTATTTAGATATGTGAGTGAATGACGAATATTTCTCAGCAGACGGTTTGAAATAAGAACATTGCTATGATTTAACCATTCGATTGGATCGCTGAAACCAAAACTTCTGTCAATTTGTCTTACAACAAACTAATCCGGTTAGCTTTAGTATCGATCAAGAGCTAAATTGTTGAAATGGGTCGCATATACTATGCAGTTTCTGGATGTTCCAGTTCAAAATAAGGTCCCTCGAGTGTTTCCTTTTGTCGAATTTATTCTATCAAGAGGTAAACTATTTTGTAGATATTTCGATTTTCAGCTTTGCTATGTTCCTATATTATTTTTGCAATTGTAATTGAAGGTTTTATTGATTTTTCTTGCTTGCCGTCGATCAATATACTACTGCCCAAGCGGTGTCGTTCGGCCTCGGTTCCGCTGGCCTGCATGTACTTTGTTTTAGACGTACTTACCTTTAACCCAAACTTTTCTGCTTGGCGCTTTAGTCTGGTGTACTGTTCAGCCACCGCCACAGATGTTCTGCCGATAATATCCCTGTCATCGGCAAAGCAGACGAATTGACTAGATTTGTTGAATATCGTGCCCCGCGTGTTGATATCCGCTCGGTTCATAACACCTTGTAGCGCTATGTTGAACAGTAGGCATGAAGTTGTTCTCGTCCATGATTTTCCATAGCTCTTTCCGGTCGATGGTATCATATGCGGCTTTGAAGTCAACGAACAAATGATGCGTGGGAACTCTGTATTCACGGTTTTTTAGGAGGATTTGGCGCAGTGTAAATATTTGATCCGTTGTAGACCGACCTTCGACGATAAGTTCCCACAAATCTATTCGCAATTGGTGATAGTCGGCGGAAAATGATTTGGCACAACACTTTATAGGCGGCATTGAGAACGGTGTCACAGTCCAACTTGTCGCCCTTTTTGTAGATCGGGCAGATAACCCCATCTTTCCACTCCTCCGGTAGCTGATCCGCGTCCCGAATTCTAACAATTAGTCGGTGTAGACAAACGGCCAGCTTTTCCGGTTCCATTTTAATAAGCTCCGCTCCGATGCCATCTTTTCCAGCTGACTTGTTGTTCTTTAGCTGCATGCTCCTTTAGCTGGCCTCCTTAACTTCGCCTATCGTTGGGGCTTGCACCTTTTCCCCGTTTGTTGCACCGTCGAAATCGCTTTCCCCGCCGCCATGGTTATCCGCCTGGGCGCCATTCAGGTGTTCATCGAAGTGCTGCTTCCACCTATCGGTCACCTCACGATCGTCCGTCAGAATACTGCCAGTCTTATCCCGACACATTTTGACTCGTGGCACAAAGCCTTTGCGGGATCCGTTCAGTTTGTGGTAGAACTATTCTAGAGGTAGAAGCTCAGGAGGATCGAAGTAAGCCGGCCTCGCGAATGGATGTCATATTTTTTCGCGAGCATTTTTTCCGATTAATAAATTAACATTAATAACGGAAACTAAAAGTTTTTTAAATAAAGGTTGATTGTGATACGATATATTTTGCATAAATCAAGTGTTTTGTCTCAAATTTGCAGTGATTTGTGTTTTTTCTCAAGATCAAGATCCTCAACATTAGGGAGGCGGATTCGCGATTGGAAAATGAAAATGAAAATGAAAGTAAAAATGTTTCATGTCAATATTTTTTCGTTTTTTTTACGATTTTTCTTTCAAATATTAATACCTACGTGCTTTGTTCTCTGAAAAGTTGAATTGAGTGTTAATAAGTACGAAAGCTTTCGGAATAACGTGCGTTTATGTGCGAGGGATTTCCGGTTTTTAGATGGTACTGGTGGCATCAAGTAAAAAAGACACTGAGCGCAAGCTGCAGACGCCCGGAATTCAAGACCGGTACTGGATGAGAGGCCGAATGCAGAACGGTCCAGAGGGAAACTGGGGCGGATCGACAGATCGAAAAAGACAAAAAGGTCGTCACTAGTGAATCGGTTGAATTTGAAGCTCCTGCATAAGCAGTGGTCATCCAAAAATGGTTGAAGCAACGAGGCCTCACTGGTAGGCAGTAAAGCTGCTGTAACAGGGAATAATCGGAAGCCAGCAACAGAGTGATTCATGTGTCCATCAGGATGTTGGATAAGTCCATTCCGGAAGTGGTCTATCTGGTGGTTGCCAGATGTCAAAGCAGAAATAAGCCCATTTTGAGTTGTGCTGTTTTTTGTTTTTTGTTTGGAATTTGCTATCGTGTTTCATAGCTTGTCGAGATGGAGGAAGACAAACAGGGAATGCTGGTGAGATCGTTTTGCAATTTTATCGTTTATTTTATTTTTGATTTTCAAGCATTAACTTCAAAATCTCAACACCATATTAGTTGTGTTAATTTTTATATTTATTTTAAGCCTTATATTTATCCAATTTTGGTAGCTCGTATGATTTATCTATCAGAGAGCGAAATAAGGTGCTATAACCTTGGCTTGTGGTTAATGCCATAAGTGCATCCTCGAGGGTCCGAAGTATCACTTAACCTTTATTAGCAATTGATACTCCCAACGAAAACAAAGTTGAAATTACTCAGAGACGGTTGGTACGAGACGCCCCCGTTTCTTCCCCCCTGTTGATTTAGAAATGTATCTATGTATGAATAACTTATTCACACAAGATTCATTTCGTATAATCGTCTTTGCGGCAATACTTCACAGTTGGCCTGGCTGATTAAACATTTGTGATATGTATTTGAAATTTTGCAAATGTTAATACAGACAAGATGATTCTATGATTAGAAATAATTAAAATTATTTCCAGGAATCCTTTATTGTGGCTGTGTTGGTATTAATAAGAATAAGAATAAGAACTATTCTAGAGGTAGAAGCTGATTCTATATACCGCACCTTTTACTTATCATTGGTTGCACGCTTAAAAAAAAGTGTTACAAAAAGCTTTTAGTCACCTTTTTGTCCGCAAAAGGGTGTTACTTTTGCGTCTTTTCGGATATTTGTGAGATTTTGCGAAGTGAACTATATTGTTAATTTATTAGTCTATTAATCTACACTCAAGTCGCTTTTTACGCGAAGGATACGTCCCGCGTATATCAAAACCGCATAAAAAACCGTGTAAATTCCGAAAATCGCGTAAAAAAACCGCATAAATTCCGAAAACCGAGTTAAAAAAACTGCGTAAATTCCGAAAATCGCGTAAAAAACCGCGTAAAAAGCGACTTCAATGTATTTATATAATCTATTTATATAAGAGGCTTATGTCTGTACCGAAAACCAGGTCTCTGACAGGACGTCATGCTTTTGTAGCAATGGGTTGTATTCTCAGTCACCTCACTGGTCGACTGCTGGACTGCTCGATTGCTCAACTGGTTGACTAGACTGTTCGACTGGACAGTTCGATTCGACTGCTCGACTAGACTGCTTGACTGGACAGCATGATTCATCTGCTCGCCTAGACTGCTCGACTCAACTGTTCGATTCGAAGCTCTATTCAACTGCTTGACTACACTACTCAACTCAACCGCTCGACTCGACTGCTTGAATGAACTGCTTGACTCAACTACTCGATTGGACTAATCGAATCGGCTGCTCGCCTCAATTGTTCAACCCGATTGCTCGATTCAATTGCTCGACTAGACTACTGGATTCGATTGCTCGACTCAACTGACAGCTTGATTCAACAGCTCAACTTAGCCACTTAACCCGATTGCACGACTCAACTGCTTGATTCGACAGCTCGACTTAACTGCTCGATTCAATTGCTCGACTGGACTACTCGACTGAACTGCCCGACTCAACTGCTCGACGAAACCGCTTGACCCGACTGATTGACTATGCTGTTCGATTCTCACTCAACTGCTCGACTCGACTGCCCGACTCAGCTGCTCAACTGGACTACTCGACTCAACTGATCGAATAAACTGTTCGACTGGACTACTCGACTCAACTGCTCGAATAAACTGTTCGACTGGACTACTCAAATGAACTGCTCGACTCTACTGCTCGACCGGACTGCTTGACTGAACAGCTTGACTGAACAGCTTGATTTAACTTCTCGACTAGACTGCTCGATTTGACTGCTCGACTTGACTGCTCGACTCGACCTCTCGACCCAACTGCTTGACTCGATTGCTTGATTCGACTGCTCGACTCGCCTGCTCAATTCGATTACTTGTCGCGATATCATATGGTCGGTGTTTAACTAGACCGGACCAAGTCTCAAAATTAAAAAAAAATTGGTTAATGATAGCATACGATCAAGAATTTTCTAAGCAACATTTTACTCTAATCAGACTACATAAATATCGCAAACTGTCAGAGTTAGATGATGATTTCGAATGCACCCTACTTTGAATGCGTTTTTCTCGAAGTTAGATTTTTACCACTCGGTTCTGTCTGTCACTCACACAAAAGAGCCATAATTCCCGCCTATAGAATCAGCACAGTGGAGATAATGTTTTGATTCAGTTAAATAAAATCCAATACGACCATAAATATTATTTGTTTCAGTTTCTGGCTATGACTCTTTTATGTACATCTTAGAGCTAAATTATGCAATATCAGAACTCAAAGAACTAATACAAAGATTAAACATCTTCGAAACACTGGCCAATGGAATGTATCCGCAGTTTGCTGAATTCTGAACAGGCTTTTATATTTTCTGATTCGTACAATTCGGGCTCAACTAGTATAATATAAATGCTTTAAATCAATCTATCACAATTAATGGTGCTATCAATAATTTCATGTAATAACGTGATATAACGAGGGCTGTAAATAATAACCCAGAATTGTTACTTATTTTTTCGGTTTAATAGTAGTTGTAAACAAGCTCCTTAAGTAAACTAACTCCGCCAGTTTCAAGCCAGTACATAAAGTTGACTAGTGCTACAAGTCATGCAAAAATTGTCAAAATCCGAAATCATCGCCAATCGATAAATTCAAGAAAATTCAATTTGAACTGCAGTTATTACTTGGTGGCCTTTAAAAAGGCCGATTGATGGGTGATATTCAGCTTTGTCTTGAAACTTGAAGGACATACTCGCCGGCAGGTATAATTCGCCATATTTATTAAGTTAAGTATACAGAGACTATAGATTACAGAGGCGACAAGGCACTCAAAATCCGCTAAGTTTTGAAGCATAACGGAGAGTTATCTTTGTATATGATGGTACTCCCCGTTTTGATTTAAAATTTGACGGTTCGTGAGTGCCTTGTCGCCTCTGTAATCTATAGTCTCTGTAGTCAAGTGACCGTGAATGATAGATGTTCGTCGTTAAGAAGTGTTAGACCTTTTCCTTTGACAAAATTACGCCAAAAATGATCCAATGTAATAGAATGATGGCCACATTTAACAATCATCGTGATATGATAAATGTTGAATTGACAAAGAAGCAAATAAAAGATAATCTAAGAGCATTTTATGTAAATCATTTGTAGTAATTAGGTAATAACTATGTCATAATTTTGAATATCGATAACGGGAAGAGCCATACATCAGTTAAATAAATAGATTACATGAAGCTTGCATATGTCATGATAATTCTGTTCCTTCTGGGACGACATTTTGGCTAATTAATTCAGCATCAAAAAACAAACGAAGGTCTGAACCTCACGCGCGTTATCCGTGCCGCACTTGCTCACTGTTGTAGTGAGCCAAGCGGTAGGTAATGATATTCTCATATACTCATAAACATACACATGCCAGAAATGCAGTTTGGATTAGTCTTTGATCTAACGATCTGACCTAAAGTAATACTTCATCGAGTAAAACATGTTAATGTAACGAGTATTACACGGCATAGTGCATAGTGCTACATCACCCTTCCGTACAATCCTTATAGGGCTTTTATCTATAGCTTTCAGTTGAATTGATGCGAAAAACTTCAAGTGATTTCGTTTGTAATCGCGAACCCACGGCAATCGTTTGTTGTCACATAACCAAGGCAACTAGCATGAATATGTACTCACTTTGAAAAGTCAACGTGGACAGGAGGAATCATCCCCAAGGCTCTTAATGTCCAAAACCGACTGTTAATGCCGTGCTCAAACGTTACCGGAAACATTGACGCTGGATTGCGCTTAGCAAATCAAACGTAAAAGTAAAACATGTCATCGGAAACTAAGACGAAGTCGAAAACTAGAAAAACTTAGAGTCTATAGATCCTTAATTGCTTGGTTCAGACCCTATTTGATAACCGATCGCTTTGCGTAAAGATCGGAGCTTCTTGCGCTCAAGTGTTTAGGTAAATTACGAGCGTTCTTCAGGGGAGCAATCTTGGGCCTCTTTTGTTCTCGCTATTTATTAACGATCTTTATGTTATACTGCCATCTGGATGCCGCCTGTTCTACGCCGACGATGTCAAAATATAACATCATTAGCCGACCGAACATGATTGCGACTACTTGCAACTAAGTTTATAGATCGCATGCAGAGTTGATGCTCCCGCCATTTTTGGACATTTAGTATCGACAAATGCAATTTGATAACCTTTCATCGCAAACAGAAACCGATCATGTTTTGCTTATAGAATTGCTGGACACATGCTTGCATTTAAAAGTAGTGCATTTTCGATTATATAGCTCCGGAACACTGGTTTATTGAGCTCTAGCTCGAGCCTTTCGTGCCGTTTTTTTTCGTTACCTCTAAACACTCAGCACAAGGAATAATTGTGAACTTTTTCTTCCGCTTTTGTCTACAGGTAAGTGGTCTAAAAAAGTGGTAAAAATGAAATTTGGTCTTCTTTTTTCTGTTCACGATTATCAAATGGTAAATAACGCTAAATAAAATTACTCAATCAGAATTTGACGAAGAAGTAGGCCGTTGTGGTTTCTTTCATTAGTAAAAAAGATTTGTATATGTATTTTAAATTCTGGCTGGATACATTCATATTTTTTATATGACGGACAGAATCACTTTAAATTGCAAATGATCCCAATTAAGTGTGCTTCTTAATAAGTTTCCTAACCACCGGTTAGGAATCTGTCACGTATGTCACCTTGACGAGAGTAGCAATTTCATTTTCAGATCCGTATGGAACAAAATGCGAATAAGTTAAACGCAAAACTTTTCAGCCTGGCATGTTTTCACAAGTGGATTGCATGTCACCAATCACTTTAGCTTGAAAAGTTTCCCGTATTGTTTGCGCGCATAATAAATTGAAACCGGCGACGTGAACTTTTTTAAAAATTGCTTCTAACGGAGCGTTTGTTTCTTTTAAATACTTTTTAAGAAACAATTGCAATGGCATAACTAAACCACGCTTTTACGTAGTCTAACAAAGCAGAAGCATTTAAACTTTTCTCATATTTTTACATGTAGCGTTATTATTCCGGTAGTGAACACTTGCAGTGTAATCCAGGATAATTTGCTCAGCCATCTTTCACATCCAACATCCTATTCGGACCATAAATAATAAGAAGTATAGCAGCAATAAAGACAAAGGAAACTACTACATCCCACACAGGCAACGGTCATCATACCGAAGGAGCATAACCGAGCAAAATTACGATCGCCACGTGCGCTAGCGTGGATGTCATAAATATATGGTGCTCTCCTTGAAAAGAAAAGTCATCCGCCTGACTGCCCCGAACCGGCCCGACCCGGCCCGCACACGATGCCAAGTGCATTTATGCTGTCGCAGCTTGGCCCCCTGCAGGAGCGCGCGCGCGGCTTCATGGTGTGGCGCAGTTTGCAGTCAGATCGACTATCGCGTGCCCGCGGGTGTTCACCGCAATCGCTGTGCCGTGCCGTCCCCGGTTCGCCCAAGTCACGACCGATATCGCATGAATTTCGATCAGGAGTTTTATATGGCATCCAGTGTAATCTACGAGCCGGCATGCCGGCTTCTGTTTCCCATCTTGTGTTGTGCGTGCCGCGGCGGAACTGGCGGATCTAACGTGAAACGATTTGTTTGTCCTGTGGAACGAACCGACCGACGGACGCGACGGCTGCTCGGGCTGGCCGGGGGGGGTTTAAGATTGCCGGTACGAAGCAGCAATCCGCCAGCAATCGCCATTGTTTATTTATGTGCGATTTCCCATGGTATAGTTTTAGTAGTCCGGACAGGGTTGTAACGAAGTATTGTCTGGTTTGAAAAATTCAATATGAGTTTCTGTAACTTGGCGGTACGTGTTGCATCTTACAACTAGTGTTGTTCTAATTTTATGTGCTAAAAATAATGTGCTTCTGAACTTTTTTGGTCGTAAAAATACCCGCTTTGTGCATGCTGTATGATTGCAAAACGAACGTTTCGACGTGCTCGTAGACGAATGACCTTTAACGACTTTAGACCTGGATCTGGGCTCTGAGTTCGTTCGAATCACGTTTTTTGCTCTCGTTGGGTTGCTAACTGTTGGTGAACAAATGGGACGCAGACGGAACATAATGGAGTCTACAAGAAAAAAAACCCTCCAGCATCCTGCCTCGTTCTGACGGCAATACGGGTAGAAGTCCACATACTTGTTTGTGTACGGTCTAGCCGTGTAGGCGACCGATTGTAAACTTGGGCTTCAAGATTTATCACTTCGATATTGGATTTTATGGATGAATTAATTGAATTGCACCTTCTGCGATGGCGATCGACGGCAATTGAAAAACCCGGTAAAGCCGTTCGATAGAATAAAATGGATTGTAATTGTGGTTGCAGCGCTTGCAGTGTGCTTCCGTTTGGAAAAAATACTATTTAGATTATTGTGATAGTTAGTACAATACTCGAATTGTTATTCTTTGCAATTTTCCAAATCTAAAATAAAACTACGAAAGCACCATTCCCATCAACATCAATTGGTGTTTTTAATTGTGATTTATAATGCATTGTGATTTTGTGGAACAATAAAGCCGATCAATTTAACTGACGATAAAAAAGCTTTTGCCATGGATCGGCCGTTTTTAACAACCACTTTACAACTGCTATCGTACTGTGCTACGAGTAATTGCCTTTCGAAAGCTCCTAAAATTTGATGTCCCAACAAACCCAAAACGGTACATTAAACCCTTTTTCAATCGAACCAATTATGGTTGACTGAGTTTCAATAAAATCCAGCACCGACCTGACGTCAATTCCGATAAAAAACCAAACTTCACTACTTTGTGCCCTGATTAAGGATCGTAAACTAAAGCAGTTTTCACACCCAACTGCAAACCTTCGAGCTTCTTCGAGCGAACTTCGGTCGATGGTGTGAAATCGTTTGTCAACTCTTTATCGTAGTGTCAATTGCAGCTGGGGTTGTTAACTATGTTGCAAGCACGCTTTTGCTCTAAGGAATGGCTCCGTTCTCATTTGCATTTATATAGCTGCAACAAACGGGGCGGCAAGTCAATGACCATTGCCATTCCAAAGTAAGCAGCAAGTAAACAGTTGCAGTCGACCATTTTCGCCAGACCAGCCAGTAGTCATGGGATTGCTTGTTTCCCCACTATCGAGAGTACCGTGCTGCAGTTAAATTGAAAATAAATATTGATAGCATTCGTTGCTGACCTGTACGTGCAGCTTAAGAAAGTACTCCCAACCACCCTTCGGGGAGCTTTCCGAAGCCGTTAACGAAGAAAAAGGAGCTAAAGTCTTGCTTCGGGTTCTCCGCTCCCAGGTGTATGGAGGCAAGTATCTTTATTCGTACTTTATTTAAATCAGCTTGATAGTTTATCCGAACTACCCAGCTCCCCAGGGTATCCTTACCCCCAGCAGCAGATGTCGGTTCGGCAGCATTCAAACTCGTCCGTTTCGCGTGAGTGTAAGCTGAATCTACTGCCAGCATGCCCTAACTGTCGGGTGTAGAAAAATCTTCACCTAAGTAAACCCATCATAAATCACGTTTTCGGGATGCAAAGATAAAACTTTGTCATTTAAAGATACTTGGCAATCTCAGGTAAAGTTTGACGCCGTTTTCTTTTTTTCACTGTCGAAACAGAGAAAAGCGCGCAGCGCGCTTCCTTACTGCACCACAAGAAGGAAAAGTTTATTTTTGTCCTAGCTAGTGCCGATGCGATGGCAAAAGCATCCCCCATATCTAATCGAAGCACTGAGCGTGGGCTGCATGCAGCCAGCCGAACCGGAGGCAACTCGAAGGACAGAGTTTTATTATCGCCCGTAAAAATAATCGTTCGGCAGACAATATGGATCGGAAAATAATGCTCGCACCAAACTGCTGTTCTTGCTACTAAGAGTTTATTACATTCTGTAAGTGCGGACGTGACGAACCACGCCATCGGGATGGGGCGGCCCCGAAGGAAGCGAGTGACGAACCATCTTCAGTTGATGCTTTTCTTTTCCAATAACCGATATGTCAGGTGTTTGAACGGATATTGGATCATAATCTGGCTAAAACGCCATGGCAGATGTTTACGCGCCGGTTTCCCACTGTGATGGAAAGGCGTATCATGGTTGGGTGGAGAAAAGTGGAACGGTATATTTGAGTCTGGAGCAAATATTTCTCTGATCTAAGTTATAGAATATGATGTCGTTTGTTTTGAAAAGATTTTTATGATGAAATTAACGTCGATAAGTTGAATGGTGGATTTCCAACGGCAATTACGAATTAATTTTTTTTTTTGCCTTTGGCTTATAAATTTATCTATTGCTGTCTTAAACCAATTCTAAACCAGGCCGCCAATGGTTTTGTTTTTGACGTAGGACTACGAGTTACTGGAAGGTAGCCGCCCAAATAACGCTTCTAAAGCCACTTGGTTTTACTTAAATTTTATAAACGTTTTATCGCGGTTTTAATCATTACCTCTGGTTTCATTGTGGTATTGCGCAATACCAAGAGAATAAGGGTCTAAACACACTTATAGCTAGCTAGAAAACCATAATAAAACTGCTAATAAAGCAAATTTGCTTATGGTTGCTCATCTTACCACGTTAAAACTTGTTAGCTGCACCACGTCTCTTATAAACCTTCCTTCTAGCCAAAATATTCTTGATCATGTATTGTGCAAAATGATAGACGCCAACCGACTTTGCAATCATACAACATTGAATGATTTAAGTGATCATTCTCTAATTGTATCAGAGTTTAAATTGTATGGTGGATCTAACAGGATAATCTTATCAAAAATATTGTCAACCATGATAAACTTGAAACGGAATTCAAACGTTACTTGGAAGGCATTGGACCAGTCCATAACGCGAATGATTCCTTGAAGAATATCATTTCTAAATATAACGATATCCTCAAAGGTTGCAGTAAAACCGTATCTAAGGTGGCTAATATAAAAAGCACCCAATGCCCTTGGATGAACGTTAGTTTGTGGACAATGATTAAAATTAAAAATAATTATTTAGTCGCAGAGTCGCAGAGATGTCGCAGAGATCCAAACAACACGCGATCAGCTGAACTATTGAAACATATTTCAAAAAAACTAGATACAACTAAAAACAAGCCAAAAAAAGCTATTACGAAAATCTACTAAATAATACACCGCATTCTAAACTTTGGAAAAATATTAACGCAATACTAGATAAACCTACTAATAATCCTAAACTCTCTCTACCCATACAAGGGAATTCCGTCACTGATAACAAAACAATCTGTGAAGAATTTAACAAACGTTTTACATCTGTTGGTCCAAAGCTAGCCGCTAAAATAAATGTTACTCGTGGAAATCCGTTAGGCATATCAACCCTGTTTCTGTATCAATCTTTTTGCAGCCATCGTCTGAAAATGAGATTGTGCTTTTGATTAACGAGCTAAAATCTTACAAAAGTCCGGGTCCTGACAATATCCCCGCAAAAATAATCAAAAGTAATGTTGTTCATTTCTCGGGAATCCTGTCTGAAACATTCAACCTGATTATCGAAACAGTTCATATCCAGATTGTTTTAAAACTGCAAAGTGGTCCCAATATTAAAATCAGGAGACTCAAGCCAACTCGACAACTATCGGCCCATATCAACCTTGTCAGTTTTTAATACAATATTTGAAAAACTTCTAATTAATCGTCTGATAAATTTTCTGAACCAGCATAACATATTGTACAGTTTGCAGTATGGTTTCCGTAGTGGAAGTAATACAACTGTTACAGTAACCGAGCTCGTTGATCAAATACTAGAAGAAACTGATGCAAAGAAAATAGTGGGTGCCTTGTTCCTTGATTTAAAAAAAGCATTTGATACTCTCAATCATGATATACTATTGCGGAAATTAGAAAAATATGGCATCAGAGGCATTGCAACTAACATCGTTCGTAGCTATCTGAGTAACAGAAGCCAATGTATATGACATATATGACGGGGAAATAAGTTCTCAGAATAATAAGTACTGGAGTTCCACAAGGGAATAACATTGGCCCTTTACTTTTCCTTCTTTACATCAATGATCTTAGTAAAATAAATCTTGCTGAGACAGCTAGGTTATCTGCTGATGATACAGCCATATTTTACCCTCACATGAAGTTGAATATTATCATTTCAGACATGAAACAGGATCTACAACTGCTTCAGGAGTACTTTTCTACTAATCTTCTGTCATTAAATTAAAAAAAAACTAAGTTCATGATCTTTCGATCACCCAGGAAAATTCTTCCACAGGTACCTGTATTAGCTATTGGAACTGATATTGTTGATAAAATCGAATCATTTAAATATCTGGGTACATATCTAGATTCCACCTTATCTTGGGATATTCACATCGATAAAGTTGCAAGTAAGATATCTTCTATGTACGGAGTATTGAGACGTGTTAGCTATTTTCTTCCTCGAAAAGCTATGCTTCACTTTTATTTTGCACATAAAACAACATTTGCACATTTGCATTTTAAGTTACCGTTCTTATATCCGTCAATTCAATTATCTAATCTTCCTCACACAATACTACCAATTCTTGGGCTGTGTGAAGAACAAACGTTGCTAATGGCCCACAGCATTTTACATGACCCAAAGCGGTTACACAATCTAGCAATAGATGTAGCACCTCGGATTCACAACACGAGACAAATTAATTACCTTTCGAGATCTCATACGCATTCCAACTTCAGTCAAAAACGGATTTCTTTCATAGGTCCAACCAAATATAATAGGCTACCTATGCATCTTCGAAAAATGACTAATGCTTCATCTCTTAAAACCAATGTCAAACAATACTTGAGAGATCAAATGGCACAACTAATAATTTCAAAATAAATATGTATATATATATATGTAATAAGCTAAATGCTTTTTCTTTCTTTTCTTTCTCTTTCTATTTGTTATTTCCTTTAGTATTATTGTTCAATATGTTTTTGCTTTGAGTAATTTTGTTATAATCGTCATTTAAATATAATTTGTAAATAGTTCAATATGCTGTACTTCTTTAAAAGGAAACTAAATCCACTAGAAGCACATATATTATTTCAATGTTCATTTTTTTTGTTTTTAGTTAATATTAAATTTAATCAGAATATTTTGATCTGCTCTCAACCAATTAAATTTTGTTTTTCTTGTTTAGTCTATGGTTGTGTATTGAGTGTCCATTACCTGGGGGCTCACGAGAGCTTTTTGGTGTGGGGTAGAGCGGAGGGTTAATTATTAAAAAAAAGTGCCCAGTTAGTATTTTTATATGTACATAAAAGTTAAAAATCAGCATTACGTTCATATATATATGCTAATAAATCGTATTTGATGCGCAACATTGGCATATCCGTGCTGTTTTAGAGGCGCTATACGTGATGAGGAATAAACATACGCATTTCATCGATAAAAGTAATTATATACGACAATATCCGATTAAGCTCGACTCGCTCCGTACTGCTATACGATTCTGTGCTGAGTATCATATGTATATCAACTATTATCATTATATACGACTGAAAATCAACTCGGGCGGACTTTATTAAGCATTAGTTACAATTCCGAATTTTTTATAAGTTATTAACGATAATTTTCTGTTATTGAAGTGCGATTTGGTACCAGCTGGGTGTGGCGTAGCAATACAAAATGGCGCTCCAATCAAAATTGATCTTATCGCGGTTGCTTGCCAAACCGTCATAAATCTGTTTTATAGAGCTACTAGCTGACCCGACAAACTTTGTATTGCCACAAATTAAACTGTGTTGTACATAAATCGTGAATCTCGGATGACCTTTGTCACAATCTTGAGTTTTGCAAGTTTCTGGGGAGTTCATGGGTTTTTAATAAACAAATTTTCCTCACAGTAAAGTATAAAACAACTCCCCCCATTGCTTAGCCTGATGAAATAAAGCGGTAGCATTTAAATATTCGACATCATTACAAACCATTTCGCCGAATACCATTTTGCGGAACACCAATTCTCGGTTGACCATAACGCGGAATGTAGAGTTTCTTAGAATACCATTTCGCGATAAACCTTACGCGGGAAGTACCATTTCACGGAAAATCTTTTCGTAGAAAGTATCATTTCGCAGGGGTGACCCAACTGAAGGAAAGTAATAGAGGTCAGTAGATCTAGAAAAATAAATAAACCTAGATAGAGGTGATCTTCACGGGGGGCTGCCCCCCGCAGTGACCAGCGCTTCCGACGGAGGGTTGTCGGCAACACTCGCGGCCGGTGGCCGTCTCGTGCTAAATTATCTAATGTGACTATTAATAGTTTTTGGTGGTCTTGTTATTGATTAATGTTTTATGAAAGAGTCTAAAATTTCTCCAGTTCGATTAGTTTTTGATTTACGCAAAAATTTCTGTTTTATTTGTATGGCAATCTTTATCCCCCTACCACACTGGTGAGGGGTTTCAAACCATCATTAAAAAATTCCTGCCTCCAAAACCCCCCACATGCCAAATTTGGTTCCATTTGATTAATTAGTTTTCGAGTTATGAGGAAATTTGTATTTTATTTGTATAGGAACTCCCCCTCCTAAAGTGGGGAGGGGTCTCAGTTCACCATAGAAAAAATTCTTGTCTCCAGAAACACCCACATGTGAAATTTTGTTCCATTTGCTTGATTAGTTCTCGAGTTATGCAGAAATTTGTGTTTCATTTGTATGCGAGCCCCTCCCCCCTCTCTAACCTTCATAAGAACCTTCCCTGGCCCCAAAAACCCCTACATGCAAATTTTCACTCCGATCGGTTCAGTAGTTTTCGATTCTATAAGGAACATAGGGACAGACAGAAATCCATTTTTATAGGTATAGATCAAAACGGTAACACATTGACCAAACAGTTTTTTTTGCTGCTATTATGAAGAATACTAAAGTTCAAAACCAAAATCATTTTTTATGCCATTAAGCCATTTTGCCATATTCTAGTACTTTGTTTCAGCTCGTAAACAAAAATTCATCAAAGCAAAGTGTTTTGCAGAAAGAACGTTATTATCAGTATTAAAAGATGTGGCTTTTCGTTCTCGGATTTCTTACGAAAACTTTATTTTAGGTTCAACTGACGTTTCGAAGAACTATGCCTTCATCATCGGAGCAAAACGTTGACAAATGTTTTCTTAGTCAAGTGTTTAAATATGAAAATGTTAATTTTGTTGACCCTCTATAACTATAACCTTCCACGCACATCACAACCAGATCGATTATTCCCAATCGGTTTCATGTCACAGGAAGCAAGGAAGCTAGAAATGGAGATTGCCTATCTGAAAATATTTATTTCTTCAAAACAACCAGTTTTCGAAAATTGCAAAATTTTAGTGGCGCGTTGATTTTATCCACCTATCATATCAAAATGCACGATAAAATTAAGTACGAACATGCTGCAAACGAATCCCATGGGGATATTTTATTATGGTCGCTCTATACCTAAAACCAAATCGATCAGAATAATCTGACAGTAGAACTTTAACTTTGCTGCTCACGGATGTATTTTCAAGTTGATAAAGCTGGCGAACTTATTTAGCTTTTACCAGAACGAAAAACGAAAAACTTTATTAAAATATGACCAAGGCTGTTAAGCAGTGAAAGCTTAACTGGTTTTATTGCTGCTTTCAGGTTCAGCAGAGTGTGATTCAAGCGTGTAGAGCGCTATATCTCTGCATATTAGCGTTGATAGGAGGAAATGCTTATCAACTTAGGGACTATATTGGCTTGTTTCATTATGCCTGATTTTTGTTTTCAGTTACTTATTATAGTTCAAGTTGTCAGGTAATTTTCGAGCCGTAAATCTCTCATGTGCATAGTATTTTTCGATATAAATTAAATTATGGTTGTATATGAGCACCAATGGTATTAAACTAATTTTTTTAAAAAGTTTTTTTTGTATATCTTAATTTTCGCAATTACTGGCTTTACAAGAAAATTTTCGAATATCCTGGTTGTTCTCATATAACTGGTGCTTACATACTTACATTATCCATCTAGCTCCCCCCATCTACTAACAACAATTCCTTTCCCGAAATACTTGTGAAGATGCAGAGGATTCCCTGGTCTTTAGTAGCAACAAGTATTGGACTAACATTCCTTCCCATCCCACCAGAACCCGCATTCGGACGTGGCCGGCGTCGGTATTGATCAGCACGCAGGGACCTGATAGGGTTGCACAATGAGGAATAGCTTGCTGTCCCAAGTATGCTCTTTCCAGCCATCATTTTGCAATTTTCATCGGTCCTGGTCAATAACGGAGTAGCAGCACACGGGCGGTATACTATGCTTATGCTTATGCTTATGCTTTCAGCAGAGCGTAATACGACTAGTTGAGCATATAACGTGATTCTTATAGAGGTTATGAAAATATTCTGAGGAGTAAGCCACTTGGTCAGAAAGCAGTTTTATAGCGGTCATCAGAAATTTCTGATGGAGCTCAAAGTTTTATTAGCGGTTTTATGGTTAGTCATGAAAACCACTATAGGAACGTAATAAAAACTTGGAATTGTTACTTGGGGGTAGGAGACTTTCCAAAAAATCCATTTCCAAAAAGGTCAGGTGTTAAACGCTAATAACTTTATTTTCTTTATTTTACAATTCATCTGACAACATGTCAGTCTTAATTACCTACGCTATAATAAGGTAGCGCTTGTAATCATTCGCTTAAATTTATGCAAAGTTTCACCAAATTCGAAATATTTTTTAACCGACAAAACGTCAATCGAGTCAATCTTGCCGTGTAACAGTTCTACCACAAACAATAAAGCATGTTGAATGTTGCCTTGACGTTCTAATGTATCTAGACCAAGCAAGCGACAGCGATCGGGATACGGATACGGTAGATTTTCCGGGACGCGCCAAGGCAAACTACGCAGGGCCAATCTGAACCTCCTCTGCGCTCGTTCAACTCGAAGATTCCCATAGAGTTGATGCGGAGTCCAAATTAGGCATGCATTTTTGAGAAGGGGACGAACTAAGGCGCAATACAGGGCTCTAGAAACTCGTCTAATTTTTGCAATAAATCCCAACTGGCGAGCTACTTTTGAGATTATCGCTGTATGGTGACCTTAGAGACCATAACCTTAAAGCCATGCATAACCTTAGAGACGCTGGTAGTCAAGTCATTCACTCTGCACCAATTCACAATCATATCCAAGACAAGTTGAAGGCGATGACAATCCTCAATGCAACAAATCATCAAGTAGATTTTAAAATCGTCAGCATAAACCAGTGTGCAGCCTCTTTCAATAGCAAAGGTAGCGTGGTTAAAGAATAAAATAAACAAAAATGCGCCTAAGTTACTGCCTTGCGGCACACCACATTTATTCGTAAACGGGGACGATACCTTCAAGCCAACTTTCACTTCACCATGAGACAAACTGTTGCGAAACACCCAGTCGTGATATTTTACCTAGCAGTATGCGATGATTGCGTTGCGTTCAAAAGCAGCTTTCAAATTACTATATATCACGCCTACCTGCGCACCATTTCAGTAATGTATTCGGATGGGAAGTAAGGTAGGTTCGTCGTCATAGAGCGGCGATATACAAAACCATGTTGGTAAGAAGAAATGTAATATTTAGAGCAACGAATTATTGCATCACTCACGATTATTTCAAATAATTTAAAGGCGGTAGACAAAGTGGTAATACCACAGTAGTTCCTGACACTTCGACGATCTCCACTGTTGAATACCGGCAACATGAACTAATACTTCCAAATGTTCAGAAATTTTCCTTGCGCGAAAGATTTGTCAAAGATACAGTAAAGTGATGTAGCTAAAGCTTCCGCGCACCGGCAAAAAACAACGGCAAGGATTCCATCAAATCCAGCACAATACGATATTTTCAGTTTTTTTGGCGGCAGCGATGATCATGTCAGGAGTTATCTCGGAAATGTCAAAGTTGACGCAATTGGCTGGAACCAATAACGCAACTCCATCAACTGGTCCAGCATCACAAGCGAAAACAGACGTAGTAAATAACTCACATGAATTGAATTCAGTAGACAACTCAGCCCCCATCAAAGGGGGAAACTTCCATTGGAATCGAAGAGCGTGTTTTTCGAATTTACAAGGATCCAAAATTTTCCGGACTTCCGGAGTACCTGAGGCGTTCCTCAGGGCAGCAACGTCGGACCCTTGCTATTTTCGCTGTATTACAACGATGTCTGCATGGTACTTCCTCCAGAATGCAGAAGCATGTACGCTGAAGACCTCAAAATCTACCTTGCCGTTCGCCCAGTTGTTGATTGTATCGAATTACAAAAGCGGATCGACATGTTTTGTGTTTGGTGTGTATGCAACCGTCTCAGCATCAGCGTTGCCAAATACTCCATAATCAGTTACAGCCAAAAGAAGGCTCCCATCCAATATAGTTATTCCATAAACAGCCAGAATATTGAACGCGTAATGGTCACCAAGGATCTTGGCGTTCTATTGGATACCGAACTTATATTCCAAGACAACTACAGCAGTGTTGTTTCCAAAGCAAACAAGAACCTGGGATTCATAATGGGAATGAATCCTGAGCTGAGAGCTTTGCATGCCATCATGACATAATAAATGCAGTCTAACCAATGTTAATTTGTGTAGATATTATTGCCTCCTAGTTGGCTTCGAGGTATGATGTTGGCCTAACAAGCCAGTCATCGTATGTTTGAATCTCGGCTGGGAGAGGCTGTTAGAGTCAATAGGATCGTAGCAACTGGCCCTGCAATTGTCCTGTACTCCACCAGCTGGCTGCGAAGTCTGTCATATAAAAACAGAAGGTCAAGTTTCGATAACGGAATGTAGCACCTAGGCTTTGCTTTATTATATGCTGCTCCTAGGGGACCGTAAACTAGGGAACTTTATCTATTTTTGAGTACAATTTAGAGGGCCCATATTTTGACCATGTTTTTCTTCATATATTCTACACTTTTCAGCTTTCGGTGTGAAGGGAAGCCATCAATTTGTTGACATAAAATTTTTGCATGTCCACCATTGCACTTGCAAGTTTCCAGAATCGTGATCAGCTTGTTACGTACTCAGAAAGTCTCTGAGTCAGAATGCTATTTTCAATTTCATTTTCCTCTATATCGCTTGTAGACATGCTGAGTTCACTTCACAAGCATATATGAGCAGACAAATACTGTCTTGCTTCCGGGACGGCTTCAACTAGTAGTTCTACCATTAACTAATCAACAAAGGAGTAACGTCTCATCGCATACGAGAAATGTTTTCGATAGAAAAAGAAAAGTGGATTTCAAGGAAACTAACCTTGAATCTGTATTTTAATGACTATGTTCGATTGAACGCGCATTTGATTGAAAGTGAGCACTTTCCACGTAGTTGTTTGAGTATTGGAAAGTTTAATAGGATTAAATGTAAAGTAAAATTATGATTATAGTCTAAAACTTTTAGTAGTAAACATTTCCATTTTTACAAAGAAAAAATCAGGATACGACATGCGGAAATATCATAACCTTGTAGGTTCAAAACGCTAAACATATTGAGATCCTAGCATTCTACTGGCTCGTAGTATCAATTAATCACTGTAAATGTGCTAAATAACGCAGTGTCATCTAATTTAATGAAATTATAAACGGAAATACATATTCTCAGCTTGGTTATTTTGTATCGTATCAACGGAAACCTAAGTAATCGTTACCATAATTGCTCGTTTTCCGTAATCATCTCACTTAAATCGAAACAATTTCCTCATTATTGAATTCCAAAGCGCAAATGAATCGAAAAGCTGACATTAATTTATACAAACAAGCAACTTTCGGCAGACATCAAAGTCAAATATTACAAGAGACAATCGGCAGACGCTAGAGCAAATAGCGACACACTCAAACGAAACTCAACTTCCCTTTGTTGATGATGCTCGGTTGTTCCATAATTTGTCAGTCCGTTTACAAATCGCCTTTTTCACCGGGGAACCATTATAAAAAGTTTGTTTTCCGGGAAGGATCTCATCAATTATTAGCAGGCAAATATGCCTGCTCGTCGGAACTGAACCGGAAACTTACCCCATCTGAATGGATTCAAATAACCGTCTCATTTCGGCGTAACTCTGGGAAGGCCTATACAAATCTGAAAATGCGCCGTAGTACTTCCTTTTCCAACATTTGGTCGGATTGTATTGACTTTGCAAAATCAATAGACGGCACGCGCTTATCTCGTGCAAAAGACGAACAAACGCCCATTTTAAAATCCAATTGGGCAAGAGCTGCGTGTTTGAAACAATTTGGCAAAGTTTTAATGAAAGTGCTTAATTTGCACAAAAAATTGTTTTTCTTCAGCATAACGATTCTGTCGCTGGCTGGTAAATACGCAGCTGACGTTGGGCGAGGAATTTGTGCTTGAAGTAAATACACCAGCATCAGGTTCTGTCTGCTCTACCCTTTCAGCCCCGGGTGCCAGTCGAAGTCGACAAGTGTCAGCCAGTAAGCCTGCCAGCCAAGAGGCGGAAAATCCCTAATAGGGAAACTGGTGATGAAAGGAAAAATCAATTCCGTAAGCTCATTTAAAAGCACGTCCGCTACGCTGCAATAAAACGGCGGCGGTGCCGGGGAAAATACGCGGAATATCACCAACATGGAGAATATGCCTGCAATCATTCTCCTAGCCCTCTGCAGCGTAGCGTCCCGCAGTTTTCCATCTTTGAGCGAAAAAATACTTGCCGCTTAGTTGCCCTGTGTTCGGTTCGCCCTGGAAAAACTTCTATTATGAAACAGTGAAAGCAACTGGAAGCCATTGAAAGCGCGCTCTCACATTGTCGGATTTTTGCGATGGTAACTTTTTACAAAAAAAAAAAAAAAAAACAGTGAAAGGCGAAAGCAATGACATTGAATAACTTTGGTTCGTGGTATTGATTGGTCTATTTTATAATTGAGGAAGACAGTACCAGTTGAGCTGGGAATTCTGCTTTCCGCACTGTGAAATGGTATTAGTTTTGCGACGGAAATGAGCTTCTACATTACGTCTTGCTTTAAAAGTATGTAAATAGTGTTCAAGTAGGACGCCTAGAAATGTCATTGAACTTGGTGAGAAGTTATCTGAGGTATTTATGCTTGCTTGTCGATAATTTAGAAAGCGACAGCTGTATTACTAGAAATCAAATCATCAAATATATTAAATATATTCAAATATATTGACATTTTGACCATGAACAGACATCACACTAACTAAAATTGTGAAGCCTAATGTACAATACAAAAACTTTGACGATAAGTCTAAATTAATAGCTTATTACTTTTTTCTCACAACTCGTTATCAATCTGCCATATCAATCTAGTTGTTGCGAAATAAAAATCCATTGGAACAATGATGATTAAAGCTTTAAAATTTATTTATAGTAAATTTAAATACTTGTAAACAACTCAGATTCACGCTTGCGTTAATCTTCTTTGGTTAAGTTCAATAGTTTAATCAACTGCCGGTTTTTGAGCTTGAAGCTTAATCCTTTAATTAAGCAAAGACGAAATTAGGGAGCAACAGCTTCTCATCTACAATGCATGTCGACAGACAAATAGGACAAAATAGGAATCGAAAAGATCCCGACCAGACAAAATTGCTCTAGTAATGTCTGGCAGAACAATTAACTGCTCCGCTACAACAACTGCTCAATATGTCGCTAAAAGTTGGAATTTATCCAGAAATGTCAAACTTGACATACGTAGTTATCGTGCAATTGCCATCATTTCCTGTATTGCGAAACTATTTAAATCAATTATCAATAATAAAATATTCCGGCAAGTAAAATACCAAATTACATCTAAGCAGCATGGCTTTTATAAATGTCGTTCAGCTACCTCAAATCTGTTTGGATTTTTTAATATTCACTCTGAATGCAATGGACAATGGTAACCAAGTAGTAGCTCTTTATACTGACTTTAGTCAAACGTTTGACAAAATTACTTTTTTCAAAATTGAAAAAAAAATGGAATAGAAGAAACACTTTTACAGTGGCAACAGTCATATCTTACAAAACGTAAACAAATAGTTCGCTTTCAAAATACCATCCCGAAATCAATACACATAAGTCACTTCTGGAGTTTCACCAGATTCTCACCTGGGTCTCCTTCTTTTGATGCTTTACGTAAACGACATCTTCTTTCTTCGAAATATTCCAGAATGAAATCATTGTATTCTATACAAGTCAAGAACGTCAAGAAATGCAATTCAATTGAATTCAGCACGAAAATACAAACATATTCAACAGGCATATACTAAGGAAATCTACGTGTAGAAAAATGTAAAATTGTATGAGGTCTAGGTATAATTTTAGACTCGAAATTTACGTTGAGTATATAGAGCACGCTGCATACTTATACGCTATGAATGTGCAATGGCAATGGCAATGGCTTGGCTTCATCAATGACATTATTTCCCAAAGGATACAGTGTACCAGATTACTATCCAAATTAAACTTTTATGCACCTAGTCGTAACTCAAGATCGAGAAAGATATTTCTGAAAAACTCAAATACAACATGCTACGCAAAAAATAGTCCCCTCCATCGCATGATGCGTTTTTACAACTAGTATTGTGAAAGTGTTGACATTATCATGTCCAAAAAACAACTGAAATCAAGACTAACTAATAGGAATAATACATACCATATTTGGGAATTTCGCTGTCAACCATGGAGAATATTTTAAAAGATGACCTTCGAGTGATTCCACACAAAAAACAACGGTTGCACGTTTTGACTGAAAAGCAGTAGATTGCAAGAGTCGAAAGTCGAAAAGTGATTGTGAAATTACGTTTTCGGACGAAAAAATGTTCCTGTGACAGAATCACCGCCACCAACAAAATAATCGGATATATGCAACACGTCTTTCTGATATTCCACGCCACAAACTGGCACAAATTGAACCTGGTATTAAAATTAACACTCAATATTAGATCGATAATACTTCGAACAACCATTTGCTTCGTTTAGTCAAAGAAAACTATAAGAATGCTCGACATTGCTTCCAACAAAATTCTGCAGAACCATCTCACAAGGCGAAAGCAACACAGGCTTAGTGTTCGAAAGGGTGGCCTGCCTCTTCGCCCAATTTGAATCCTCTCGACTTCTATGCATGGGATTACATGCTAAGCAAACTAGGGAGCACAAAAGGATTGACTGTGGATACATTCAAGCAACGTTTAGAGAAGACTTGGGTCGAAATGTCTCACGATATCGCGCGTGCCAGCCGTAACACTTTTCAACAACGTTTGTGACTAGTAATTAAAGCTAAATGGAGAAAGATATGAATTGAGCTAATTTAAGACAAGTATTATGGCTATACTCTATACGAAATACACTCAAAGCTAAAATTTATCGAAGACTCCATAACTCAAGACTGGGCATAGTAGAAGGTTCACATGTATACAGCAAAGGACGATACTACTAACGTCATCTCTTATCTCAAGAGAGTTACTACTGCTTACCAGTGTTAGTGATCGCAAGCATAAAAAGAATGTTTACGTGTGATGTTGATGTATGATATAATGCAGTGTGGTTGTGATGCTAGAGTGATGGCACATACCCAACAAACGCCGAAGCTGAATTAAAATGCTTCTGATTTGGTTCTAGCTGATTTAACTCTGAATACAGGTGGAAGACGCTGAATCAATTTAAGCAAAGGCCTCTGTATTCTATAAGTGTTTAAGCAGCCAATGAATGCGCTGTAAATCTTTGACTGCTTCACATAATAGTGTCACAAGCAGACTAGGCGCATCTTCAACCTCTCCACAACCCGTCAATATTCTCAGTAATTTTGCTATACTAGCTGAATAAACGATTGGTCATCTTAATAAACAGCCCTCCCACGAAACATTTATGCGCTGAGTAAACATTTTAGCCGTCATTATTATTCAGCCATAGCTGAATATGCATCGAATAAAATTTATATTAACAATTCAACAATACCGTCAAACGGGGTAACTTGCAACAGTTCTCAACTATGAGTGCAAGTGAAAACTTATCTGTAGTACATTTGAGGACATTTATTTAATACAAAGCTATTAGGTCTAGCATAGAACGATTTCACATATTGAGAACAAATATGCGATCAATATTGGCTGTTGTAGATTTTTTTAACTAATTTGTTACTGGTAACCCCTTAAACGGGGTAACTTGCAACAAGCAATATTTTTTGGGAATTGAACGAATTCAAAGATTTGTATGAGTTTCTTTTGACTTGAATATGCAAATGATAATCCGACTTGCGATTTTTAATGCTTTTGCTATGAATATACGCATAAATGTCCTATGTCACGTTGGTGAAAAAAAAATTATGAGCCCCGTAACGGAAATTACGGAATTAATTTTTATATTATTCATGCAGTTGATAATCCTTGTATGGATCCTTTAGAGTTGCCTTCCTTAAGGACCATTCACATATTACGTAATGCACTTAGGAAATCGGGAGTTGTGTAATAACGCATTACACGTCGTATATCCACTACGCAAAATCGTGTCATGAAGTGGAGCGAGTTAAAAGCGTTGAAGCGGAGTTAAAAATCATCGATATCTTGGTTACGTAATATATGAATGTTCGTTACGTCACGAGTGATCGTAATTAGACAGTCATATTGCTGGTCGATTCTCTCAGTGAGGATATTTTCTTTTTGGTCTCTTTCAATGCAATTTTCAGTATATCCAGAGAAAAACTGGCATATTTCCGACTTACCGAAAGTATCTTACACTCTTCAGGTGCACTTTAGTATTGTTTGATGCAAAATTAAACGATAACTTGTCTCTTGAAGCTAACGGAACACAACTTTTTATATCTACCAGCTGTTGCAAGTTAACCCGTTTATGTACTTGTTTTACGAATAATGTGGTAACAAATAAGATAAACAAAACTAGTCATCATAAATCGATTATTTTGTTTCCTTATTGTTCATTTTGCTATAAAAAATGTATGTTAGGCTTCTTTTATTTGAAGTACCTGTGGGCGACACAAACGTTTTACTAACGAAAAATCGACGATGAATTTGACACCATCTTGTGTATTTTTTTAAAAATCACCAAAACAGCAGAAAATCAACATAACAGCATCTATGGCTTCTTTGAACTGTTAAGAACAAAATTCAGTGACTGATGCAGATTAAAAATTAAAGTAACATATAAAAAAGTAGAGTAAATTGAATCGATATAGTGTTGTTGCATGTTACCCCGCTGTTGCAAGTTACCCCGTTTGACGGTACTTATTCAGTCGAAATTGGAGAACTTAAACAACCTATTTCGTTAGAGGCAGAAAAAACACTTGTTAATCAATTATATCGCCCTTTATATAACCTCTGTGCCCAGCCACGTAGCCAGAGGTGGGGGCCAGGAGTCATATCTTGGCTCCTAATACATTATATGCATATCTTATTGGTTATAACTATAATATATTATAATACATTTAATGTATTGTGGTTCTAAACGTAAAAATATGCACATAAAACAGGTAAAATCAAAATTGGGCCCCCGGGCCCCCCCTTCTGGCTACGTGGCTGTCTGTGCCCTTGGTTTCCAGGGTTTTGCGCAAATTTGTTATTTAAAAACGCGCAAAAGCCTCTATTAAGCTTCATTGCAGCTTCAAAAGCAGCTATTAGCAAGCCCGGAGCTTGATAAAATTGCCAAATTGAGAAGTTTAAGAGCTAAAAAAAGGTTTTCGTTTCTAAAATTAAACCATAGGTTGAAAAAAATCAGCAAAAAAAAGCGTTTGATCAGCCAGAAACTGTTACTTGGGTAGCTGCTATAAAAGTTGCAATGGAGCTTAATAGAGGCTTTTGCGTGTTTTTAAATAACGAACAAGAACGAGAAATAGTTTTGCAATACTTTTTCAATCGCCTTATCAACGTCTCATCAACCTTTATGCAGCCAAAATATAATCTACTTTTAAATAAAAAACAAAAGAAAGCGTTATATTTATTTTGCTATGGCGTTGTATGCTATATTTTTTTTAAATATCGAATAACTTGAATTCGTATATGCAAGCTAATTAAAAATGCACGTCGCCATCTTTCGGGAATTGAACTGCCATCTTCTGAAATTAAAAACTTTCCAAGCATTTAAAATATAAATTCTACTATTTATGTTTATTCGTAACAGATACATATTTCGCCTACCACTTGCAGGCTTCATCAGTGTCTGTTTTCGAAAAATCTTGTACACTGGAGCAATTGCTGTTTACGAGTTGGTTTAAGGCGATCCAAGCTGCATAAAGTAAGCACTCAAATGGTGTTTGACCAAGCGATGTTTAAGCTACTTGAAGTTTTTTTCAAACCAGCTTTCATCCGAAACTGACAAACAAGCTTAATAGCGGATTTTTCTGCTAAACAATCCGCTTCTAAACAGCCATAAACATCAAACCGTTTTACGGTTGCTTAAAGGTGTTAAAGTAGCTTTATAAACCAGTAGAGGCTTTTACTAGGCTCACAGCTTTCAAACTACTTCAAAGCTGCTTAAGAGTGTTAAAATGGCTTTACAAACTAATACCAAACTTTCATTCGGTTCACAGCAAATATACTGGCAGATCATAAAATTACGCAATTCGTCTGGCAGCAAAAATATATGTCAGTTATCGACATTATCGACTGTTTCAAGTGTAAAGATATTTTCACTGGCTGTTCTGCAGATGCAAATGGGGTGGATCATACGGTGAGTGCTTACGGATCAGAAGATGGCGGTTGAATTCCCGAAAGATGACGACATGCATTTTTAATTAGCTTGTATATACGAACTCAAGTGATTCGAAATTTAAAATATAGCATACGACGCCATAGCAAAACAAATGTGACGCTTTCTAATTTTTTTAAATTTAAAAATAGATTATTTTTTGGCTGCATAAAGGTTGATGACACGTTGATTAAGCGACTGAAAAAGCATTACAAAACTATTTCTCGTTCTAAAAATAGAATTGACAGCATTGCGTAAATCGGTTATTTAAAAACACGCAAAAGCCTCTATTAAGCTCCATTGCAGCTTTGAAAGCAGCTACCAAAGTAACAATTTCAGGCTGATCAAACATTTTTTAGCTGAATTTATTCAACCTGTGGCTGAACTGTGGTTTAGTTTTAGAAATAAAAACGTTTTTTCAGCTCTTAAACATCTAAGTCAAGCTTCGGGCTTGCTAATAGCTGCTTCGGAGCTGTAATGTAGCTTAATAGAAGCTTTTGTGCGTTTTTAAATAACCAATTTGCGTAAAGCTGGAAACAAAGCGCACAGAGGCACTATAACTGCTTAACAAGTGTTTTTCTGCCTCAAACGAAATAGGTTGTATAAGTTCTCCAATTTCGACTGAACAAGTAGCCATCTGGCATCCCGGCTACACTACAAGGAAGGATTTTGAGGCTCTGAATATTTTACAAAAAACTGGTGCAAAACAAATAATTTCCAGCATTCAATTCTATTTTCCGGAAAACGCAATATTCGGCAGCTGGGGTCATCGTCAAGGTTTAGTGAAATTTCTTCTCTTTAGTCGGATTCTTGAGGTATTTAGAAACCAGATTATCATTATTGCATGCCTGCATATACTATACCATTGTACAATAGTAGTACAATTGATCGTCACGCTGCGTAACGCATATTCACAGTAACTGCCACCGCTTATCTAGTGTGTTTGTTCGGCTTACTGTCAGTTGAACATCACGATAATAGATAAGCATCAATGTCTGACGATGAAAAATCATCCGTATGTTTCATTTGCGAAAAAACTGAAGACAATTCGACGCGAATTATTAAGGGGGCATAGTACTTTTTCAATTTAAAAAAATCGAAATTTTTTTTATTGATTATTTCGAAAGATTAACATTTTGACCATATGCGTTTCAAGTCATTTCGATGAATTCCAAAAATTGACAAAGTTACAGCTATTTGTACCGCGCATGTCTGGAGCGATTACACAGCGAATAAAAACTTCAACATCGTTTTTCTCGAAACCAGGTTTTGAAAGTCGGTACCATAAATATCTCAAGAACGGCTGAAGCAATTCTCATGATTCTTTTTTTGTTTCAAAGCTAACAAAATTATCTAGTGTTTGACCCATCCTTTTTTCGATATTACAATTTTTGTATTTTTAAGAAATGTTTAAAGTCAATTTTTTCGGCTAAAAACCTTACTTTTATGTTTGAATGTCCGCCATTTTGTTATGCTTTCGAATTTTAAAAAAAGGATGGGTCAAACACGAGATAATTTAATATTCTTTCATGTCGTTTTGGAATTTTTCAATTCGGATACGCCCCCCAGCGCCAATCCATGGTACCGCAAATCATGTTTTTTTCGAATGATCATGCTCAAGGAGCCGTAGGGGAGAGGGGAAGAGGTTCACATATGCAAACAAAACTGCAAATATTAGTATAAAGTGCAATGTTTAGCAAGCAATAAACCCGAATCGATTCGCTTTTCGCGTTATCGAGAAAAAAATATTTGAAATAAGGCAAAAAATATGGTGTAAAAAGTACTATGCACCCTTAATTGTTCTTTTTGTTGCCGTGGTGTACATTTTCGTTGTAAAAAAAATATTCGGGAATGCCGTGGTCAAAACAAGGAAAAAACCGTTCTTGTGTTCTGTCGAATGTGCAGAGATGTCTTCGCGTATAAATAATCAACAATCAGACTTTGCCGAAATCGTCAGTGAGCTCCGATCGTTAGGTCAATCAATTCGAGAAACTAAACAAGAATCGGCTCATGTACGGATTGCGGTAGAACAAACGCGCCTGCAATTATCGGCACTGGTCGAGACAACTAAGCACATAGAAGCCTCACAAGAATTTCTTGCAAACCAATTCGACTCTCTGCAAATTTTAACGCCTTGAAGGATCAAATGAAATCGGTGAAAGTTGAATATGCTGATACACGGAATACTGTGAACGAACTGCTATGCAATCAACAGACGATTTCTACTACTGTTGACAAACTGGAGATGGAAATGGACAAACTACACCGAATGAACCTATCTAAAAATGCTGTTCTGCTAGGTCTTCCGCTTACTCCTGAAGAGGACATAGTGAAATTAATTCGAAAAATTGGGGAGATAGTTGGTTGTCAAATACAGCCAAATGGAATCGTTGAAGCACGTCGTTTAGCGGTCAAAACTAACTCAGGAAATCCACCGCCGTATTAATCGAGTTCAAGGAGGAGCAGACTAAAGAAGATTTATTTTCGAAAAAGCAATCGCATGGTGCCATGATCGCCTCGGCCATTGGAAACGAATTCAAAAGCTCGACTGCGAAGATTACTATACGGGATGAACTAACAGCATATGGAAGAGAACTCCTGCGAAAAGCGAAGGAATCTCAAGCAGTTTTAGACATGAAATATATCTGGCCAGGTAGAAATGGAAAAATTCTACTAAAGCGCAGCGATGGAGCCAAAGTGGATGAAATCGGAAGTAAACTTCAGTTGCGAAATCTTCTCAAATCGTCATCAAAACGTATGCACAATTCTTCGAGTTTGAGTGTCGAGCCCTCACCGAAACGTCAGTTGGCGAACCAACATTAAATTAAGTAACGCGAAACGAGTAAACTGATCATATATTATTGTTTTATGTTAAGTTGTACCAATGGGAAAAATATTTATTATAATTCTTTTTCTGAAATAAACAAAAGTTCACATCAACACCGCAACCGCCTTAGCTTGAAAATTCTACAGTTCAACATAAGAGGAATGAATAATTTGGACAAATTTGACAATATTAAAGAGTGTTTAGACCTTTTGCCCGACAAAATCGATATCATTGTACTTTGTGAGACATGGGTACGGGATGATCGTAAATGTTTGTACCAAATAAATGGTTACACCAGTATTTTTTCCTGTCGTCCTGATTCCCTAGGTGGGGGATTAGCTGTTTTTGTTAGAAATCCGTTGATGTACGATGTTCTTTCTAATACACACGACGAAGGATTACATCACTTGCATTTGCGTTTAGACATCAGTGGTACACCGCTCTTTATTAATGCAATTTATCGCCCACCATCATACGACATTAAGACCTTTCTGAAAAAGTTGGATACAGTTCTAGCATCCTACAGGAATAGTCAACCTTGCATCTTGGTTGGTGATATAAACATACCAACAAATCGGCCAGAAATTAGCATTGTCTCAGATTATACCACTCTTCTAAGCTGCTACAACTTTGCAATCTGCGTATTGGTGATTCCGACTGCGACTAGGCCAGTAAGTGGAAATGTACTCGACCATGTAGTGTGTTCGGAATCCTTATGTAGCGGCATCATGAACGAAACTATTTTCTCTAATATCAGCGATCATTGTTTTGTTATTACTACGCTAGATTTATCAAAGCCGGTCACAAGAAGACAGCTGGAAAAAGTAATCGTAAACCACAAAAAATTAAATGAATCTTTTACTGCCGCAACGCAGAATATTGTTCAAGGGACTGCCGAGGAAAAATTGAACTTTGTCATAAAAACATATCAGCAACTAAAAGGAAAATGTTCCAAAAAAGTGAACGTACAAGCTAAAATTAAAGGACATTGTCCATGGATGACTTTTGATGTATGGAAACTGCTTCGTATAAAAGAATAAACCCTCAAGAATCATAAGACACGTCCTTGGGATGAAAGACTACATAACATGCTTTCGCATGTTTCTCAAAAGTTACAAAGAGCGAAGGAACAAGCTAAACGAGCATATTATGAAAAACTATTCTGTGATACAAATAAAAAAAATGCATGGCACAACCTAAACATCACTTTAGGACGAAAAAATGAAGAGAAGGAATCCTTCAAACTAACAATTGATGGAAAACCTACTGTTAATGCAACAACTGTTGCTAATGAGTTCAATAAATTCTTTAGTACGATAGGACCCCAGCTTGCTTCTACGATCAATAGCCGCAAAGATATAAACAAATTTCGGACCTTATCTCCAGTCAATGATTCTATCTTTCTACGACCCTGTACAGAGCAAGAAGTTATAGTGTTGATTAATGAGTTGAACTCCAACAAATCAAGTGGACCGAACGATATTCCACCATATTTCATCAAAACTCATCATATGTTCTTTGCGGCTCTAATGCGTGACGCCTTCAACGAGTGTATCGAAACAGGTCATTTTCCTTACTGTCTGAAAAATGCGAGAGTAACTCCTATCTTCAAACGCGGCAATAAATTAGATGTGAATAACTACCGACCGATTTCAGTCCTTTCAGTCTTAAGCAAGATTCTAGAACAGCTGTTAGTTGCAAGACTTCAAAGTTTCTTCCATAACAAACGAATATTATACAATCATCAATTTGGTTTTCGAGCTGGATCGAGTACACTGACCGCAGCAAGCGAGCTAGTCGATGAAATTTTCTCAGCAATGGATTCAAAGAAAATGATGGGAGTCCTCTTCTTAGATTTAAAAAAAGCTTTTGACACCATCGATCACGAAATACTTTTACAAAAACTTTACTATTACGGGATTCGCGGAACGGCGAATGATTTGATCAAAAGTTATCTAACTGGAAGATCTCAGTACGTACGGGCAAATGGCACACTGAGCAAACCTACATCTTTAACTGTCGGCGTGCCGCAAGGCAGCAACTTAGGACCGCTATTGTTCCTGCTGTACATTAACGATCTTTCTAAGTTACCCCTGCGTGAAAAACCACGGATGTTCGCAGACGATACGTCATTATCGTATCCTTGCACTGACCCATGCGTCGTTATAAATCAAATGCAAGAAGATCTGTTAATATTACAAACATATTTTGCTGAAAATCTCCTATCGCTGAATCTCCTCAAGACCGAATACATGATTTTCCATTCTCCTCGCTTAAAAATTCCGGTTCATCCTGAATTGAAGGTCAATGGTATTACCGTTCAAAAGACAGGGAAATATAAGTATCTCGGTTTGATATTTGATCCCGCTTTGAAATGGAACCATCATATAGACACGTTGCGGCGAGAGATTAGTTCAACATGTGGTTTACTCTGGAAGATAGCGAAATTTATTCCTACCAAACAGTTAATCACTGTCTACTATGCTTTGGTTCAGTCTAAACGGCAGTACCTAGTGTCTATCTGGGGAACGGCGAGCAGAACTTCCTTACATTCCCTACAAGTAACGCAGAACCGTAGTTTAAGGGCTGTATATAAGAAACCACCGCTTTTCTCGACAGCTGAGTTATTTAGTCAAGCCGATCGGTCCATATTCCCTGTGTCCGGCCTTCCAATCCAATCGCCCGGACGAATCCAATCGCCCACCACAATATTACGTTTCGGAACCCAAGCCATAGATATGCGCTAAGAACCCAAAATAACTTGTCCTTAAGTCGGCCAAATACCGAAATGGGCAAAAAGTCTTTCCTTTACTACGCGACAAAAACCTACAATAGTTTACCAAACAACCTTAAAGAACTAACCAACCTGATAAGTTTCAAAAACGCCATAAAATCGCAAATTCGAACAAAAATGCACACTTATCTCTAAGCAGACCGCCTGGATGCCACATTAATCCTGTTGTTTCACTCCCCCTTAAAAGAGAGTTATCTCACTGGGGGCGCCAATCGATGTCAAACAAATACGTAATATATTTTGTTCATCTACTTTTTATTTTCACGTCATCCACCGCCATACCGCCACAAAACTGCTGCCGCACCACTGCACCGCCACAAACCCACCGTCCCGCCACCGCTACAAACTCGCCAGTTTATCAAATTACAAATTATGAAGTGTTAAAGTTCAATATAAGAAGAAAAATTTATTGTAAAATCTCAAAAAAAAAAAAAAAGTATTGTCTTGTAGAATTGTTTACATAAATTTTATTCGATGCATATTCATCCATGGCTGAATCATTATGGCTGCTAAAATTTTTAATCAGCGCATAAATGTTTCTTGGGTATACAACCAAAAAGTTACCACCGTCAGCCGCAGAGGGCGTACTAACTCTGTCCGTCGAGATTTGACAGAATGCCCAGTCTTGAGTTCTGTAGTCTTCGAATTTATGCAAGTTTTATTTTTGTGACCATTCACTTTACTGGCAGTTATTACTACTCATCCTGTACTTATTTGATTCTGAAGTTTCAAATAATTTCTACGAAACACAGATATTTGATAAAGAACAGAAAGTATTCAATATCTGAGGAAGACAGACAAAGTAATGACGAAACGTTGGAAGGATTGTAAAAGCTGTGCCAATTTTAACAAATTAAAAGTCAAAAAATGAGAATTAGAATTTATAAGTTTTATTTACATTTTGTGTCATTTATCGTGATTTTTGAATTGCTAGTTATAATGAAGTTTTACGTGAAAATATTAAAACCCAACATCACAATTATCCGTTTTTTAGGGTTTAAAATTTTACTGTATTTGTTGTGTGTTTTTATGGGTGGTTTAAATATGTGATTTAAACTGAGTGTCTTAGCATGGTCAATGGAGGCGCATGGTGTAGTTAAATGCAAGAACTGCAAGAAAGCGCTGGTAAGTAAATGGACGCTTCTGGTAATTTCCTGTCAAAAACCTTACAAAACAACAATAGTCGAAACCAATTAAGCCATCATAGCCATTTTTAAAAACACCATCAATATAACGGCATCAAAATTTACTTCTACTACTTTGCACGGCCCAGCAGTAAAAGGTAACGGAAATAATTATTACCCTAATAACACTTTTACTACAATCCTTAAGCAGCACAAGTGCAGCTGGACACAGTCCCGCAGTTTGCCGGCTAGTACTGCTGGCAACAAGAAAACCAAGCAATGAAAAAGCTTTCAATTAATGTTTAATTATTCATTCTTTTCAGCGCGTTAGTTGAATTCGAACCCCAGGCAGGCAACATAGGAGGACGGCAAACCAGTACGCTAGTAGTTGACGACCGTCATTAAACCCTACCGGCGACAATTGCGCTAATGGATGACGTGCAAGTAAGTGACGAATTAGCATGATTGTTCTGCGAGTGAGCTGTTGAATTTAACCGATTTATTTATTACGCTACATTCTTTAGATACAGGAAAAAGTGTGTTGCTCTAGGTGGAGCGGCATTCAAAGTATTCGAACGGAGTGTCGATATGAAAGCCATAACCAATCGAGCTGAATGGCTTTAATCAAACAGCCTTGCAAAACAGAACCATAAAAAGCGGACTTTCGCTAAATTAACAGTTGATTTTTTATTTTAATTACAGACGTTTTACGGGGTGTGCACACCCACCGAGTGAGGTACATCATACACAGTACCGGAAACACTCCGTAAACAACAACGCTAGCAAATTGAATGCAATTATATGGGAAATCGGAAACTTTACAATTAGGACGTCCAGGCAGTATTTTAACGCCGTAAAATTGGGATCCCCATCAGGATTGTTTTTTGTATGGTTAATGCTGTGTCAAAGCAAATGGGACAATATTTTCATTCAATTTACTGCCGACGCCTGGCTCGCCGCTGAATGCTGTTTTACATGCTTTCCATTAATTTGTCACAGTGGATTATACGCAAAAAGAGCGTTAGGTTTCATTCGGAGTTATGGCTGGAATTAAAAAGTAGGACATTTCACATGTTGAAAAACCATTTGACATGTCAAGGCATGCATTATGGGATATCAAAATTACAAAACAGCTTTGATAACTGGTTAAGTTAGGAAAAAATTGCAATTAACTCGACTTTGCAAGCCATTTTTATCCTGGCATTCTCTGATTCGAGAATTTTACTAAGTTGCTGGAAAATAATTTAGAATTATTTTCATTTCTCTATTTAGTGAGGAAGTTACGAGAAATATCTATTTAATTCTTCTATGCTAGGTGCACCGGAAATAAGTTTTACAAAGACATTTTACGAAAACTATAATGCAAAGAGAAGGAAAGTTATAAGAAAAATTTCGCTTAATTGAGAACATGGTTTGTAATGTAAAAATCAATTTCGTAATCAACTTATATATACGTGTCATTATTATTCCAAATGTTGCATGGAAATACAAGACAATATCAACAACTCGGCCGGCCGTTCTGCTACTGGGTACAAGAAAAGTAGAAAATTTTGCAACTTAATAAAGCTTCCGCAATTAGCAGGGAAACATTTCCCGTCGCTCCCGAAACAAATGAAGATGATATTTTATCTACAGCCTGACCGGACAGTTCTTTTGTGTAAAATGCCATACAGCGAGCTCTCGCTGTCTCTCTTTCGGAAGACACGACGGTGTCCGGTTCCTTCGAGCGGCAGAAATAGGTGGAATAATTCTCATCTGTCATCACCGGTACCCTCGAACCCCGCTGCCCCCTCTCGTTCGTACCGAGTCGGCAAGGCCCGGAATTAATTAGCTGAAGTAATGCGAGTCAACGGTCACGTTCGGTATGGTTACAGGATGACAGAGGCGCAATTTGGCGTTCCACCGCCGAATCCACAGGACACAAAATGTAATCTAATTAAACGCCATCTGAGGAATGGTTGTGCTTCGCGTGTCTAAATAGTCTATCTCACCTGATAACTGTTGCCACGGCACGGAGCGCAAAAATGTGTTCTGATTTATTCGGCCTGCAAAGAAAGCGGAAGAGAAATAACGGTTAATTGTTAATTACGTCGCACTCAAGCGAATGTTTTACAACTCGTAATGGGAATTATGCGGCCGGAAATTAAATTTTCAGCTGCAAATTAGAGCGCCAATTTATGCCGTCCGGGCTTTAACTAATCGATATGTTATGCGGTCGAGTTTTGCGGAAGCCACAACCGCTTAGCGGTTGACATCATTCAAGATAAACGCCCAGCTGAGCCATCCAATCCATATTTATTAGTAATTCCATTATCGCTGTTCTTCCTTTGCGGTCCCCATCCACAAGGATTCACCGCTCATTTTCCATTCTCGTGCAAAACTCGCAATTGCATTCTTTCTCCCTTCCGCCCGGTGGTTGGCTGTGTGACAATATAACGCTTCGTACCCGGCCTTGCCTGGTCTGCTCAGATCATTTTACGGCTTTGTTTGTCGAGTGCGTCAATTCAGCTTAGGTCATCTCGGTCACTGCTGACTATCAGAATGGCCCATATGGGCTTCCTTCCGCCTGCGGAGTGCCACAATTGATACAGGCGGATGTGCCACATAAAAGCTCACAGAGGAGAAAAAATAAACATGTGACCCATGGTTGGTCGTTATGCTTACGTAACGGACGACGATAAAATTAAAAAAAATTGATTGCTTCAAATAGAAAAACAAACTGAGCATTTATAATCAATTCAATCGGCTTTTCGAGAAAATTCCAACCTTCCGGTTGGCCTTGAGATACGGCACTGCTCTAAAAACACAGTCACCATATGTTCGAATTACGACTGGCAGGATCTGAGGGGATTCAGTAAAATGTACAACTAACAGTTCTGTCGACTGCGTGTTGTATACACACTAACAAGCAGAGAAAATGTCAATTCTTTTTCAACGAAATCTGCCAGCGTTGACAGAGAACAATATTTGCTTTCTCGCTATAGATTGGCCGTTCAATTATGTGGACATGTTTGTTACCGATACCTATATCCATCGCAAGACACGACGAACCGGCAGCTGGATGGTGCTGACTCAGATCGTACCAGCCAGCATGGTCAACGGAATGGGAAATCGTAACAATAATATCCCAATCAAAAGGGGATAGCAAAAGCTGTGGGGGGAAAATCGTATTCGTTGCTATATCTATCGGGGTGAGGTCAATACAGCGATGTACAAACACGCATACGCACAAAAAAAAGATAGAAAAGGTGATTTTTTCGAGTTGAATATTTTTTCGACCTTAATTTTTTTTTCAATTTGCACTCCATGTTTCTGCCCTATATGTCAATACAATTGCGACAATCGCAAAATCATTAATCATGTGAAGCCAACTCGACTTTGCATAGGTAAAAATTATATTTCATTGCAGCGCAACTTTCATAAACAAACCAATGGAGCCCCGATGGGACACCCACTTTCGCCTTTTGTATATGAGCTTCTCATGATAAACATAGAATATTCAACGAAACTATTATACGTTGTGGTGGTGGTTTTTATCAAATTTTAAATCGAGGCGAACCAAAATTTGTAAAATATTTAGATTTTGTATCCCTGCTTTAGGCACCTTATTTGATACTCCACGCAAATTTGTTTAGAACTGTTTCGCATTTCCATCTGTTTTGTGAATAAACTTGAGATTCTGCTTACCGATTATTTTTCATTTCAGGCAAGTTTGGAAGGGTTTATCCCTTGGGTACGAGTTCCCATGTTGGGTATGTTCAAAGAAATTTCTCAGCGTTAAAAGCTTTTTCAAACGGCTTGAACGATTCTTTGATTAATCCTCCTAAAAGTAAGATAGAAAATTTATTTTTTGAACAGTAAGAGATACAGCAAAACAATGTTCTACAAAATTTTTGAGAAGATTTTTTTTGTTAGATTATAGTCACTTTAACTAGCTTCCCATGTAGCACACTTTAGGTACATTTAGTTGATGCAACCGAATTACGACTGAAATTAGGCATAATTTGGTTACCACAACTACTTTGTAACAACCGTGCTAGTAGGGGTGAGTCCTCGGCGTGAGAGGCGTGAATGCTCACCACTACGCCGGGATTGACCGCTTTAGAAGATTATTATAAAGAACTTTGCCAAAGAAAGTAATCTTCTAGCTATTATAGTTTTAGCGATAAGAAACAATTTTCGTGGAGACTTTACGAAAGTCAATTTTTTTACCACAGTTCTTTCTATAGTTTTCGGCATGTTCGGCAGAGATTTTCAAACAGTCAAATTACATGCTCTTCTAGAATATAGTAACTTGCTATCGGCAATATTTGACGAGAAAATTAAAGTTTTCTTTTAAAAATCATACAATTTTCAATAGCAATAACTCCTAAACATGCAAATATATGCAAGAAATTTATTAGCCATGTGAAAGTACAAGAAAAATACTACAAAATGCAAAACAAATTAGCTTGACACTGGCTATCCCTCTATCAAAACACTCGCATTGAAAATTGTTACTCGGTTGAATTTAATATGGCGTAGTGTAAAAGTGTGCAAAACAATCAATCTCGCTGTCACTGTGTTACTGTTACTGTTAGATTCAAAACTTTATTGGATCAAACCTCGTCAAGGATTATCAGCTCAAAAGCTACATCACTAGACACGTTCTCTGAATGAAGAGCATTTCGTAAAGTACGGTTGCGATGGACCCGCAGATCTTAGCGAGTATAAGCAAACATTCATTAATGACACGAAGTCCGACTCAAGCCTTTTTGGCACATCAATTGTTCCCATCAAAGCAGTAACAAATGGAAAGAATTTATTTCTAAATCCACATTCATCTTCGACCAGATATGTTTCTTTAAATTAGCCTAATTTATTCTAATTTGATCGTCGGCGACCAGGTATGGACAAGGACATGAAGCAGCTCCGAACTTATCACGGAAGAAAGATCTCCAGAATGGCTACAAATACATACCTTCTAATAGTTCTCACATGTCAGAAATTGGCTGATCATAAGAGACTTCTGATCCGCCAATTTCTGACATGTGAGAACTATTAGGAAAGCAAAAACGCCATATGCTCCAAAGATGTACTGCAACTATTGGTAAATATAGAAGATATGCATAGTTACAGAACAGCAATAGTGAGGATGAAGAATCTTCAAATACATTTCGAAATTTGTACACTTCGAACGACAGTAGTTAAATTTAATGCAAAAACGAAATTTGGAAAAAAATTCTGAATCTCTACAAATAATCCATGCCGCTTGGATTACTCACTTTCATGAATTATTTTGCACACTTACTTGATCGAGGTAACACGATATACATTTGCATGTTTAGGAGTTATTGCTATTGAAAATTGTATGATTTTTGAAAGAAAACTTTAGTTTTCTCCTCAAATATTGACAATAGCAAATTGCTACATTCTAGAAAAGTATGTAATTTGCTGTTTGAAAATCTTTGCCGAACATGTCAAATGTATATAAATGCTGTAGAAAGAACCGTGGTCAAAAAATTGATTTTCGTAAAATCTCCACAGAAATTGTTTCTTATCTCTAAAACTATATGAGCTAGAGGGTTACTTTCTTTGGCAAAGTTCTTTATAATAATCTTCTCAAAAATTTTGTAGAACATTATTTTGCTGTATCTCTTACTGATCAAAAAATAAACTTTCTATCTCACTTTTAGGGGAACTAAACACAGAATCGTTCATGCCATATGAAAGAGCTTTTAATGCTGAGAATATTCTCTGACCATATTTACCCAGTATAATCAACCATTTTAGCGCAATTAAAAAAACGCGTGTTTGATACCTTTGGGACCACTGTGCGCCGCCTTGAAGCCTATAAACAAATGCTGGGCCTACAAGTTGAATTCCCGGAATTTATCGGGGATTTGCCCCAAGGGGAACATTTGGTCCATCGTGGAGCGTTCCTGTCGAAAACCGCGTTGGTTTTCGCCAGTAAAGGTTTCCTGCAACGGTTTTAGTCTATGGAACAGGATACAGAAAAGCATTTTGTATACAGAATTGAGAAGAGTCATGCCTCGCTAATTGCTGCATTCGAGACAATAGCCCTTTTTGTAAATAAGACATATGAAACATTCCTACCAATTGCAAGAGTAACTTCAGACCATCTGCCGCTGCCGGGACGCATACACCAAAGCATAATGGAAGCCCCTTGCCCCGCCGAGACAGTAGCGCCGTTTTCTGTTACCAATTTAAGTTCCTTCAGCCGTCCCGGAACTGTACTTGGGTCTGGGGAAGGGGTCTTCCAACCCACATTCTCAGGCAAGTATGCGTGCAGTACTGAACACTCAAGCTTGTCTAAATCGTTTCCGGATTCCAGATGCAACCTCAATTATTCCATTTCGACTTCGGATCTTAATTTGCGATGCGACCGTTCAGTCGCAACACCCGGGTATTCTACTACAAGGATCTTCCGCGACGGAGTAGAGAGCACAGTTGACAAACCGTGTTCACCATCGGTAAACCGCCAACTTTTTTCGATATATTACCAGAATACCAGAGGTCTACGTACAAAAACGAGCGAATTGTATGGGTCACTTGCTGCTAGTGACTATGACATCATCGTCTTTACTGAAACGTGGCTTAATGAGAGCTTCTCCAACGCCGAACTCACCCACAAATACACATTGTATCGCTGCGAACGTAACCCACAATCAAGTCGGCTACTCAGAGGCGGAGGCGTTTTGGTCGGAGTAAGAATGACTCTAAACAGCTCTTCCGTTCGTCTGGCTGATGCAGACAGTTTGGAGCAAACCGCGGTTAAGATTAAGTTTCGTGACTCATCGCTTTTCATCTGCCCCGAACCCCCGAACACCGAAGCTGATCGTTACGTAAAACACTCTGAGTGTATCCAAGAATTATGTGATTTGAAAAATGCGCGGGACGCTCTTCTTATCATAGGGGATTACAACCTGCCGCACCTTCAGTGGTGCTATGATACCGAATTGGGTCAACTACTTCCCACAAATGCTACTACTGACCAAGAACTTGTTTTGGTGGAACATGTTGTTGCTGCTGGGCTTCAGCAACTGAACACACTCACTAATGCCAACAACAGAATTCTAGACCTGGCTTTCACGAACGATGCTGGTTGCTTTGAACTATTGGAGCCTCCTACAGGGCTACTCAGAATAGATGCTCACCATAAGCCATTTGTTCTCAACTTCGGTTAACTGACGGCTATGTTATTGGTTATGATTCGGACATGATATACAACATGACTAGGGCTGACATTTGCGACGAGCTTCCTTAGTAAAGTCGCCAGGTGGCCAGGAAACGGCGGGGTGGCAAACGGTGCATGTGCCTTCGTGCCGTGAAAGCTGGTAGGCCTTCAAGTATGTTCCAAATCCATCGACCGGCGACCACTGCACAGTGGTTTGATTTATCGGAATCGTGAACTTTCTTAATAACTCTTTTCATAGTGTTTTTTCACTATGAAGTACCATGCTGCATCAAAATCCGGACTGTACCAATCCGGAAACCTTCTCTAATTTATCCTCAATAAGCAATAATATATATAATTTATGAGGTGTAGCTATGTGGGTTACTTTGCAAATATATCTAAGATACTTTCAACATAATCGGTGGTTAAGTAGGCTGCGCGAAATAACTTTAATAAATCCAAACGTAACGTTGGTGTCAAACAGTGTCTTTTTTCTGCGAGTTTTTTTCAGATTACTAAAAAGTAGTGCTTTCGCGATTTAAGGTTTTGGGAACTTATTATTACGAAGAAACCAACTTTTTAGGCTTTGTATCAACAAAGAAGGTTAGTTTTAATTAATTGAGACGGTGTCATTGATTAAAGTGGTGAAATAAAGTGTATTTTTATAAATAATTACGCTGTCCGGAATTAAAACCATGTTTTTAAATCCGGACATGTATGATGCTAACTACCTTATGTTTTTCTTAGAAAATGAATGGACACGTTTTACCAGGTAGAAGGAGTAGTAAGAGAAAGAGTCTCGATCCACGGAACCGTCAAAATATTTGAAAATCCAAAATACTTTAAAACTTAATCACTTTCGTTCTCTGGTTATGTAAGGGTCAGTGTAGCACTTGACTAAAATCGTACAATTAATAACATCAAAGTGGCATTAAAAGTAAAAAAATGTATAAAGTTATGATTTTTTAATACTACATTTTAGAAGGGATTAGTTGTTTACTTATAGGCATACATTTCTTAGACAAAACATGAGAAAGTGTTGCCTGTCCGGAAAATGATTCAAAAGTGTCCGGATATTGATTCATTGAGATGTGAGGTGTCCGGATTTATGAACAAGACAAGCCAATTTATTTCTCTTATTTTAATGTATTTTATTGAGTTTTCGTTGTAAAATTGAGTTGCGAAATTATTGTTTACGGAGCATATTAAACATATGATCTGCTTAAGTATCCGGATATTGATGCAGCATGGTATTTGTGCGGTATCTTCGGAAGAATTTGTGTATATCAAGAGACACAACAACTGGTGGTTAGCATTAGTTCGGAACTCAAACACAGGTGGCGCAGGAAAATTTAACTTTCTAATTTGATGATATAGAGCTACAGTATGTTTTAGAAAGTTTCAGATAATCTTATTATGAATATTTTCGCTGAAAACACTATTCCTCTAAGTATCACAGTTTTTGAGATATTAAGCGTCGTACGGAGCTCCAAAAATCGGAGTTTTCACTGTAGCTTCAAAACTATGTGATTTAGGAAAAAATAATGTTCTGCAAACATTTGCATCTATTAAAATTACATACTTTTGCAGAAGAGCGTGAACACCTATCTCCTATACAAAGTGAGTTAATGAATGATTTAGGTAAAAATTAGCCATATTTCGTACTGCTATACAATAAAAAGTTGGGAAAACTGGCGACCGAGATATAATTAAAGTGAAAGTACATTCAAAACTGATCTTAAAACATGCTAAGTCCTTTATCTCTTTAAGTATCCTCATCATTTAATTTGCATTTCCAAGAAGTGTTACTCAGTCTTTTAGAGACATATATATCATAAAATTTACTATATCCCATCGCGCTGTTAGTAGCAAGCCACTCATCGTATGTACTAATCTCGGCTGTGTGGTACTGCTAGAGTTTAATAGGATCATTACACTCACCATGTAATTGTCCTGTACTCTAATAACCTGCTGCGAAGTCTGTCGTTAAAGAAGGGTATTGTCTTAAAGACGGTTATACCCAAAGCTTAGCTCTACTTGCATCGCCAGAGAGTAATAAAAAAATCAAACTAATGTACGTAATTACAAGTCATTACTTTGAGCGTCTTAGCAGAATCTCGAATACGGGAATATTGTGATAGATTTTTGTTATGTAACAGAATTAAACGGAAAACAGTTGGTAAATGAGAGAACCAACCGACCAAACAACTGGAAACACCAAGACGGGTGGCCCATGGATCGAGGCAAAGAAGAAAACAAGAGAACGCCCCATCTAAACCGACAGGGAAGCGAGCGAAGAAGGACGACGCTCTTATCCTGAAAACCGACGGGTCGAAATACTCGGAGGTTCTGAAGACCATGAGAGGAGACGTTCTGCTCAGGGATCTGGGTGCGGACGTGCGAAGCATCCGCCGCGCACGCACGGGCAATATGATCCTTGAGTTAAAGAAGGACGCCACCAAGAACAGTTCCGCATACAAGTCGATAGCAGAAGGAGTACAGGTACGTGCTCTCACACCAGAAGTAATTTTACAGCTTAAGAACCTGGCTGAGAGCACCGAAGTGTGCGAGTACGTACAAGCTCTCAAAGAGCAAAGTGGAGCGATGCCACCATACGACTTTCGCTGGCGGACGGAAGCGAAGCCCTGAAAGCTGCTAGGCTAAAAGTGGAGTGGTCGGTATGCCTACTGAGCGTTGGAGTCGGAGGCCTGCATAAAGCCTGGAACTGCAAGGAGCTATTTAGGAGCCAATTGTGCAGGAGATGTGGCAGTGCTGGCCATAAAGCAAGGAACTGCACGGAGCCTCCCAAGTGCTTGATCTGTACCGGTAAACGGGACGCAAAGCACGTAACAGGAGGTCTAAGGTGACCGGCCGGTGTGCCGGCGACCAAGCCACGTTCAAAACCGCTGGAGAGCCGATCAACGGCGTGTAAATAGCCTAACTACCATAGTCCAGTAGTTGTCTAAGAGGGTGCGTTAAGCACAATAGCCCCTCCCTGAAGTGATACCGATAAGGTGGTGCCAGGGGGGATTTAGGCTGGAGACTCGAGTAGAGTTTTAGTGGGTCTGGGTCCTCAGATGCAGATTTCCCTACTCGTTAAAAAAAGCCATGTTCATAGGGCAAGTGATAGAGATGGTCGGGTAGCGGAAAATTTTCCCGAAACCCGCACCCGTACCCGCCGGGCACGGGTCGGGTTCGGGTATTGAAAAAAAATAATTTGCGGGTTCGGGTCGGGTACGGGTTCCTAATTTTTGGCTTTGAAACCGGGTACGGGTCGGGTCGGGTATCTATTGACCTCATTTAACACTAATTGTTGGGTACTCGGACCCGTACCCTTGTCCGACGGGTTGCGGTCGGGTTCGGGTATCAAAAAAAATAAACCTGCGGGTTCGGGTCGGGCACGGGTTTTTATTTTTTTTCTTAATCGGGTACGGGTCGGGTTCGGGTATTCAAATTTTCATACCCGACCATCTCTAGCAAGTGACACAACTCAGCCTGAACCACTGCAGCATGGCCCAGCAGTTATTACACCAAGCACTTACTGAGTCAGCAATGAACATTGCCATCATCTTGGACCAGTGTTGCCACATGTACAGATTTATCTGGGAAAGTACAGATCTTTTCGAATTTTTTGGTACAGATTCTGTACGGTACAGATTACAGATTTTTACCAAAAAGTACAGATAGATACAGATTTTTCTGAGTGGAAAAAACTTATTCTTTTTACTCAGTGCTGTTTCTTGAAATCAATAGAAAAGCAATTCTTAGCATGAATTAAAAACAAACAAAACGTATTTATGTCTAAAGGCCCAAACAGAATGCTGCGTCAACGCATCCGTCAGCGTCAATTTGACAGTAAACCCATGGGAAAACTGTCAGAATGACGCCGACGGACGCGCTGACGCAGTATTCTGTTTGGGCCTTAAGCTTAGCAAGAATATGTGCAAACATCATCAAACAAATAAATGATTTAAGACTCGTGAATTTTTTTAATGCTTACAAACCAATTTTTCCTGTACAATAAATATTTTTAATGGTATAGATTTTGGTACAGATTTTTGGGAGAAAAAGAACAAATGAAAAAGATTTTTGCCCCTTCCAGTACAGATGAATATGTGGCAACACTGGTCAGCAGTGCGTTCCAATCACCGCGGGGATTCCGCAAGGTTACACACTGGGCCCGGTGTTGTTGAACGTCATGTATGACGAGGTGTTGAAGCTAAAGTTCCCGGTAGGGGTGGTGATAGTTGGCTTTGCAGACGACATCACCTTTGAAGTCTATGGTGAATCTATCAGAGAGGTTGAGTGGACGGCTGCCCACTCTATAAGCATTCATTGTCTTTTTTCTGGGCCGCCTCCTTCCTTTTCTACAGTAACCAACAATGGAAGGACAAAATATTTCTAAAATATTTGTAATGATCTAATGCTTAATTCAGAAAGATTGTAGATTATACTCAGCTCCACAAATGTTTCATACATGACTTTTATAAACTATGCTTCCATGAGGCAATACAGTCGATAACTGAGCGTAACCAATCGCAGCAACATTGCACATGATTGGTTCTGTCGCCTTAAAAACGGTGATCTGATGTTAACGTCCATCCTTGTCAACCTTAAGAAGATCTCGCTTAAGAAACGAACTCCTTATTGGGTCGAGTACAGCGCAAAAAACGTCGAAAATACAAGAAGCTGCAAAAAAAGTAATTCTACAGCATGACAACGCCCGATCTCACGTTGCCTATCACATTTATGTCTTCTTGCAAACACTCAAATGAGAAGTTGTATCCCACACGCAATATTTGCCAGACATTGCACCGTCCGATTATTGCTTATTATCTTCGATGGCATGTCCCTAAAGCTGGCAGTACAAAGTTAGCAGAACATTAGTAGCAACATTCAGTTAATTGATGCTCAATTAATGCTAATTAATGCTCCTAATGACGAATTTAATGCTCCATTGTTTCATAGGAAAAAACAATGCACTGCTAGCTTTAGATAAAGTTAGCAGGACAAAGTTCGGAAATGGCACTTCCGGTGCAGATAGAGCTACCCAAGTACGACCATCAATTAATGCTCATTTAATGCTCCAGGAAAAACATAACTTTGGTAACTTTGGACGTCATTTTCCATGAAAAATTGAGCATAAAAGAAAATGCACTGCTAGCTTTAGATAAAGTTAGCAGGACAAAGTTCGGAAATGGCACTTCCGGTGCAGATAGAGCTACCCAAGTACGACCATCAATTAATGCTCATTTAATGCTCCAGGAAAAACATAACTTCGATAACTTTGGACGTCATTTTCCATGAAAAATTGAGCAAAAAAGAAAATGTACTGCTAGCTTTAGATAAAGTTAGCAGGACAAAGTTCGGAAATGGCACTTCCGGTGCAGATAGAGCTACCCAAGTACGACCATCAATTAATGCTCATTTAATGCTCCAGGAAAAACATAACTTCGATAACTTTGGACGTCATTTTCCATGAAAAATTGAGCAAAAAAGAAAATGTACTGCTAGCTTTAGATAAAGTTAGCAGGACAAAGTTCGGAAATGGCACTTCCGGTGCAGATAGAGCTACCCAAGTACGACCATCAATTAATGCTCATTTAATGCTCCAGGAAAAACATAACTTTGGTAACTTTGGACGTCATTTTCCATGAAAAATTGAGCATAAAAGAAAATGCACTGCTAGCTTTAGATAAAGTTAGCAGGACAAAGTTCGGAAATGGCACTTCCGGTGCAGATAGAGCTACCCAAGTACGACCATCATTTAATGCTCATTTAATGCTCCAGGAAAAACATAACTTCGATAACTTTGGACGTCATTTTCCATGAAAAATTGAGCAAAAAAGAAAATGTAGTGCTAGCTTTAGATAAAGTTAGCAGGACAAAGTTCGGAAATGGCACTTCCGGTGCAGATAGAGCTACCCAAGTACGACCATCATTTAATGCTCATTTAATGCTCCAGGAAAAACATAACTTCGATAACTTTGGACGTCATTTTCCATGAAAAATTGAGCAAAAAAGAAAATGTACTGCTAGCTTTAGATAAAGTTAGCAGGACAAAGTTCGGAAATGGCACTTCCGGTGCAGATAGAGCTACCCAAGTACGACCATCAATTAATGCTCATTTAATGCTCCAGGAAAAACATAACTTCGATAACTTTGGACGTCATTTTCCATGAAAAATTGAGCAAAAAAGAAAATGTACTGCTAGCTTTAGATAAAGTTAGCAGGACAAAGTTCGGAAATGGCACTTCCGGTGCAGATAGAGCTACCCAAGTACGACCATCAATTAATGCTCATTTAATGCTCCAGGAAAAACATAACTTTGGTAACTTTGGACGTCATTTTCCATGAAAAATTGAGCATAAAAGAAAATGCACTGCTAGCTTTAGATAAAGTTAGCAGGACAAAGTTCGGAAATGGCACTTCCGGTGCAGATAGAGCTACCCAAGTACGACCATCATTTAATGCTCATTTAATGCTCCAGGAAAAACATAACTTCGATAACTTTGGACGTCATTTTCCATGAAAAATTGAGCAAAAAAGAAAATGTAGTGCTAGCTTTAGATAAAGTTAGCAGGACAAAGTTCGGAAATGGCACTTCCGGTGCAGATAGAGCTACCCAAGTACGACCATCAATTAATGCTCATTTAATGCTCCAGGAAAAACATAACTTCGATAACTTTGGACGTCATTTTCCATGAAAAATTGAGCAAAAAAGAAAATGTACTGCTAGCTTTAGATAAAGTTAGCAGGACAAAGTTCGGAAATGGCACTTCCGGTGCAGATAGAGCTACCCAAGTACGACCATCAATTAATGCTCATTTAATGCTCCAGGAAAAACATAACTTTGGTAACTTTGGACGTCATTTTCCATGAAAAATTGAGCATAAAAGAAAATGCACTGCTAGCTTTAGATAAAGTTAGCAGGACAAAGTTCGGAAATGGCACTTCCGGTGCAGATAGAGCTACCCAAGTACGACCATCAATTAATGCTCATTTAATGCTCCAGGAAAAACATAACTTTGGTAACTTTGGACGTCATTTTCCATGAAAAATTGAGCATAAAAGAAAATGCACTGCTAGCTTTAGATAAAGTTAGCAGGACAAAGTTCGGAAATGGCACTTCCGGTGCAGATAGAGCTACCCAAGTACGACCATCATTTAATGCTCATTTAATGCTCCAGGAAAAACATAACTTCGATAACTTTGGACGTCATTTTCCATGAAAAATTGAGCAAAAAAGAAAATGTACTGCTAGCTTTAGATAAAGTTAGCAAGACAAAGTTCGGAAATGGCACTTCCGGTGCAGATAGAGCTACCCAAGTACGACCATCAATTAATGCTCATTTAATGCTCCAGGAAAACATAACTTCGATAACTTTGGACGTCATTTTCCATGAAAAATTGAGCATAAAAGAAAATGCACTGCTAGCTTTAGATAAAGTTAGCAGGACAAAGTTCGGAAATGGCACTTCCGGTGCAGATAGAGCTACCCAAGTACGACCATCAATTAATGCTCATTTAATGCTCCAGGAAAAACATAACTTCGATTACTTTGGACGTCATTTTCCATGAAAAATTGAGCAAAAAAGAAAATGCACTGCTAGCTTTAGATAAAGTTAGCAGGACAAAGTTGGACAGAACTGCCGGGTTCTGGGAAAATTCAGAAAAACAAAGCAAAAATCGCATGTATAGCAAATTTAAAAAATAAAAAAAAAATGCTTCCCCCGTCTGGGCAGGGATTCGAAACTATGTCATGTCGCATGCTCTGCAGCTAGTGTAGCCAGTGAACCGTTGACGCACTTATGTAACTGCGTGCAGAATGCGTATTTAATTTAGGTCTGTCAGTTCGAGAAGTGAATTTGTGCGTACCATCGGCAACAGTGAGTTTAGATTTCGCGCTTATTTTTCGCTGCGTCTATGCAACATGTAGGGGAACAGGTGCTAAAATGCCATGTCGGAACAAAACGCGCCACTGTAATAAATTTTTAATTTTTTGTATGATTTATGTAATACAGGAAACTTTTATGATACACACGAGTTAATAATGAGAAATAGAAGCGAATAGCAACATAATTACTGTTGAAAAGTGTATAGATATGCGTATAATATTGCAGTGGCGCGTTTTTCCCCAACTGGGAATTTTATCCAGAATTCCCCTACTAATTTTTGTATGCTTGGCGACACTCTTGGTTGTAGGGTAGGTGGGGGTGATTCTGACTATGATGTGATTTTAATTTTTTTTCTCGAAAAGTCAAGCAGTTTGTCTGATTTCTCACCAAACTCCACTCGTTCGTTGTCTAGTTGTACCATAACTAACGTTAACTAACATATTGTGCTTTGCTTCGACAGTGTCGTAAACAAATCACCTACCTAAGTGTATTGCTGATGTTAGTTTGCCCTCTGATGTTTTAATATTTTTACAGTTTTGCCCCAGTCTCGAGAAACAAAAAGTGGAAAGTTGTTTTCAAGACACCGCATGTTTTACGTAGGACTACGCAACGTTGATGTAAGTTTACGTGAAAACATAGGTAATTCTCATCCATCACATTTTTCATGTAGCATATACGTAAATTATTGGTAACTCGCACTCATACTAACCAGTTTACGTGCGATCCCGGTAGATTTTATCAACGTTCCCATTAACTAGTACATGAAGTTCATGTAAGTTGCTGTACAGAAGTTTACATAATTTTTCACGTGGATGCGATGTGTCGATTTTTTTGAGTGCAGACGATCACGAGGTGGTCGATAGGTGGAAGCAGTTCTTCGATAAACATCTCAAAGGCGATATAATAGAAGGAGACGGAACGAAAGTTCACCTAGGAATACCTACAAACGATAACACAGTACAGGCTCCTCATCTCGAAGAGGCTCGGTGAGAAATTGGTCAGCTGAAGAACAACAGAACCACCGGAAAGGCCCGACTTGCTTCATAATTCTGCAATAATAGCCAAGAATCGCTAACTTCACGTCACTGGATAATTTCAAGGATTTGTGAGGAGGAAAAAATCAGAGAGGTTGAGTACAAGACATGACCGCATATAGGTGACGTAGGACTACGTAAGTCTATTTGATTTGATGAAATCGAAAAATTGTTATGTTAAAATGGTTTGGTTGTGCTGCAGGTTGGAAAATCTAAATTTTTGCAAGTCGATAATTGTTTACAGCGTTTTATTCATTCTCATGATATAAACTACTAAATACTAAATAAGTTAAAATTGTTTGCAAAATGTTTTGTACCTTACTGCCTTATACTGAGTTGACAGTCAAATAAACATTTGCATCACTACGGGTCCCTCTTGCCTTGTCTTGTGCATCATTTTCGAAAGAAAATAATCTAAATGTAATGCTTGACTATGGAAACTATGTAAAGAATTGCCAGCAACTAACTGATGCAAAGCAGCAAATGAAACGTTTAAAACTATTTTCGGATAAGAGAGTTACCGATTTTCCTCACTTTGAGAATTCTGTGTCATGTCATATGCACAAATACCAGACAACAGTTTGGAACAAATTCTTGCAGTGCCTACACAGAGAACAGACTACCAGGTAATTGTCAAAAAGTGTGTAAAAGGTTTTTAAGTAATCTACGAGTAATCCTTCAATAGAGCACCCCTTGAGCAGTAAGTGGCAAACTAAATCTTGATGTCGCTGCGATCGCTGCTATGTAACTCCAGCACAAAGAAATACTGATAAAGGCACATGGATATTTTTTATGCGTTTGGCAAACTATTTCTGGAGGGCGCTACCGACAGATTTTACACACAAAAAACCGATTACTTCCTTCGAGCTTGTTAATCTGTTCTCTGTGGTGCCTATATGGATACAATCTGGCAAAAGGAAAGTATGACCGTTCACTTTTCGAGGACGTTTTACCTTCAGGACATCAATTTGGACTAATTTCAAACTTAAATGTTAAAGGCGGTTGAAGAAAAGGGGTCGTTTTATACTTTAAGAAAATTATTTACCTTCAGCACATCACATTGGACTAAGTTTAATGCTGAAACGATGAAATCGATTGAAGAAGAGGGGTGGTTTTGCACTCTGAGGTACTTCCCAAGCACAGATATCAAATTGGTATAGGTTTAAGCGACGTAAAGAATCTTCAACCTATTGGAACGAGGAGTTTCTGTCACTTTGTTGCAAAAAACACGTGCAAACCATGATGAGGTTTTTTCTCCGACCAATCAGGTAGGGAGGATTCTAGTTGGACAATGCTTCATTATTTTCAGTTTTTCAGTAGTGTACACTTACGAAATAATAGTGTTCTTCATTTGAGCCAATTCTTAGAAGATGTTCCGATCAATTGGTACAAAAATATTGAAAATCGATTGGGAAACCGCTATACTATTAGCACAGACAAACAGACGAGACATTCGCGAAAATTCCATCGTCCAATCAAAAACCACTCATTTTTCAAAAAAGCATGTTTCGCAACATGACCACACCGCGGCGCGCGAGTTTTGCTTCGAGATTTCAGTATAAAACCATACAAATGTAAAAACCCTACAGCATAAAACCGTGCAAATGCAAGCTACTCCGCGACATGCATAACAGAGGGTGCTAGTGGCCAAGCAAAATGTGTAGGACGATGGTTTTAAAAGGATTTTCTTTTATGTGTCATGTCAGTTCGTCAGTGCTATTAGCGTTCAAAACCTGACCACTTTTCGAGAATGATTTTTTGGAATGACACCCTTCCCAGCCAAAGCTTGCCGTAAGACGTAGTCCTACGTCAAAACTACTGGAGGAGTAGAAGAAAGGTGTAGTTTGTCCCATTGACAAAAAGAGCGATCGGCTAGATTGCTGTAACTGCGGCATTACGCTGGTCAACGTCGCCTACAGGATCTTGCTCAAAATATTAAATTGTTTGATTTTGTTACGTCGTCTATCCTCAATAGGAAAAGAGTCCGTAGAGTAGTATCAGGCGCGCTTTATGGAGGCCCGTACTCTTTCGGATCAAATGTTTCACTCGCCGCCAAACCCCCAGAAATGTTGGAAGCGTAACGTGCCCACGTATCATATTTTCGTGGATTTCAGGGCAGCATACGATACAGTCGAGCGCGAAAAACTCTGGCAGATAATGTACGAGAACGGTTTTCCGGACAAACTGACGCAGCTGATCAAAGCTACCCTGGAGCAAGTGACGTGCTACGTGTCAAAATCCCAGCAAATGCCATAGGAAATAGTTGCCGCTTAGTTTACACCGATGACTTACAGATTTATTAGATTCAGATTCGTTTAACCATTTTAAAAAGACAAATAAAATCACCGAATGCAGCGATTAAATTGTTTAAATAGCTAGAATTAAGCATTGTTTTGAAACTGGTGCTGGCTAGGTATAAAATAGAAACAGACTCAAGAACTAGTGTTCCAACCCTACTAGGTCGCTACTATCGCTATTCATTTACGGAATAGATCCAATCAATTCATAGAAATGACTGAAATTTTTTGAGGATTGAACGAATACAATGTTACTGCTTTGATAATTGTAACATACAACACATGAGCATGATTTCATGAAGAATAGTATTATTACATGTATGGATTACTTGCAATTATTGCTACAAAGAGACTTACGTAGTCTTACGTTAACGATGTGTAATGGCTTGTACACAACCTCTCAGATTTTTGGTATGATGTTAGTTCTCATCTAGTCAATTACCACAAATCAACTTAATTGGCTTACCAAACCGGTGATTAGAGGGTTCAACGCACACCAGCTTACCAATGAAATAGGCCTAAAACTTATCGACTTTGCCACTTCCAAGAATATGGCCGTATGAAGTATTTTTTCTAGCAGACAATCCTACACAAGTACTCCTGGAGGTAACCAAATCAGATAGAATCACAGATCGACCACGTTTTGATCGACGGCCGGTACTTCTCAGACTCTTTCGACGTCAGATGGTATCGAAGCGCCCTACGCTGATTCGGACCACCGATGGTTAAGTGATGGTTAAGATGCGCCCTAAAATCTCCGGTACAGCTTTCGGTACCGACGCCAGTCTCGGTTAGATCTCGCGCGACTGAACCAGCCAGACGTCGCCGTAAACTACGCGCATTCACTCGAAGCTGCGCTGCCGGAGGAGGACGAGTTGGACGGAGCCCCTCTCGAGGACTGTTGGAACACCATCAAAACAGCCATCAGCAGTGTAGCGGCGTACACTATTAGGCATCTGGCTCGGAATCAGCAGAACGATTGATTTGACGATGAATGGAGGAGGGTGATGGATGAGGATAACGCTGCGTGGGCAGCCAAGATGCGCAGTGCCACACGTCAGAACATGGTAAGACACAAACAGAAGATGTAGCGAAACCAAATCTTCTGGGAGAAAAAGCGCTACCCGGAAGAGGAGGAATATGTAGAGATGGAGCTGCTACATTGTTCTCAAGAAACGCGAACGCGAAGTGACCGATAAGTGGAAGCAGCACCTGAATGGCGTCCAGGCGGAGAACCATGGCGGTGGGAAAAGCGATTTCGACGATGCAACAAACGGGAAAGAGGTGTCAGCCCAACGATAAGCGAAGATAAGGAGGCCATCATGCAGCTAAAGAACAAGTCAGCTGGGAAAGATGGCATCGGAGCGGAGTGTATTAAAATGGAACCAGAAAAGCTGGTCGTTTGTATGCACCGGCTTATTGTTAGAATTTGGAATACGGAATAGTTACCGGAGAAGTGGAAAGATGGGGTTATCTGCCCGATCTAGAAAAAGGGAGGCAAGTTGGACTGTGACAACTGATTAAATCGGATCCGATTAGAAATTGCGCTTCGATCAGAACACAACGTATGCTATAACACAGGTCGATCGGGACGTTTCGGAACGGGCCCGATCGAAATGTAGAATCGAGGCGATTATCGGCAGAACATCTGTGGCGGTGGGTGAACAGTACACCAGACTAAAGCGCGGAGCTAGTGATGTCCGTTAATCGTTCGATTAATTCAACTAATCGAATAACACATGGAATATTCGAATAACTTTTAATCGAATACTGCCAGCACGAGTAGTTAATTAATCGAATAGTTCAATGAGTACGAATAATGCCCGAACAATGCTGTTTAATAGTTCATAATCGTTCGATTAATCGAATCAAAGAAATATTCGAATATTTTTAATCGAACACCACTGACACGAATAATTGAATTAATCGATTAGTGCAGACAACGCGGCACCGCGCCGTACTGACGCCGCTTGGACAGTAGTATAATAATCGATGGCGATGAGTTTGAGGTAGTCGACGAATTTGTCTACCTTGGTTTACTGGTAATGGAGGACAATGATACCAGCCGTGAGATTCGGAGGCGTATAATCAGCGGAAGTCTTATTTTGAAGCAATTGCGGTCGAGCAGACTAAGTCCCCGTACAAAGTACACCCTCTACAAGACCGGTTGTTCTCTAAGGGCATGAAATATGTACAATGCTCGAGGAGAATCTGCAAGTGCTCGGAGTTTTCGAACGACGAGTGGTAAGATCGATCTTTGGCGGCGTACAGGAGAACGGAGTATGGAGGCGGCGGATGAACCATGAACTCGCACAAGTCTAAGGCGAACCCAGTATCCAAAAGGTGGCTAAAGCTGGAGGGATACGATGGGCAGGGCATGTAGCAAGAATGCTGGACATCTGCCCTGCAAAGATGATTTTCGCCTCAAAGTCGGTAGAAACATGGCGACCGGCAGCGCAGCGAGCAAGATGTTTAGATGGTGTCCGAGAAATTGGGGAACGGTAGCCCACAACCGAGTTATATGGAAAAACCTTGTTCAACAGGCTTTGTCTAAAGACAGCAAACCACTTAAGTTAGTAAGTAAACATGGTGAGGAATCGCAACAGGTTTTGACGGAGGACTACGTCTTTGATTTCTATATTGGGGTGCACTTTAGAAAAACGAAAAGGGAACATGTAACGAAAGGTGGTTATAGTTTGACGCTTATAACCAGGGAAGGCACAATCACTTTGACACAATTGTCAATGAGACTGTAGCATCTCAGTCACGCAGAATTTGAAAAAGTTATGTATCGGACGATTGAATAACTAGTTATTACCTACAACTTTTCTGAATAAAGTATTGCTGTATCTTTTCTATTTGTGGTGCTACAATGCTAGTACCTCTTTAGTGACTAAGTAAACGTTCATTTAGTCACTAATGAGTTACTAGCATTGTAGCACCGTAACTGCAAAAGATACAGGAAAACTTTATTCAGCAAAATTGTAGATAATAACTAATTCTATAAATAATAAAATTTAGTCAAATTTTGCTTGGCTGAGACGGTACTGTCAAATGAATGTGAATTGAGTCAAAGTGATCGTGCAATCCCTGCTTCCCTACAGTCCCCTCTCGACCTAACAAAATTTCAAAGGATAGCTATAAACTTAGACCAATTCGATGTCGGTGTTAGGAAAGTGTCCCAGAAAAAGTGACAAGTCTCTTCTTTCCAGCAAGACTTCGTAGGACCACGACAAACCTAGTCCAACTTGATGTCCTGAAAGTGAACGGTTATAAAATAGTCTGCGACCAACCTTATTCGCCCGATTGTATTCATATACTGAAAGTATTTAACTGATTACTGATGTCTTAGGTATATGAAAAAGGGATTGTGGGAATATTCATGCATGTGACGTGATGCAGCAATTTTTAAAGTCTGTCTGATCCGAAAACAGAGTTTACTCAAAGAGGCACAAAAGCCCAGTATCTTTTACATCGACATACAATAAAAATATATAGTACAAAATAAGTAAAAAACTAAACTTGAATCAGTAAATTTAAAATTGCACAAAAAAGTAGCTAAAAGTCCATGCTATTTCCGCGACGATTGTTCTCCAAGGCCATACGTCGAACTGGCTCGTGAAGTCCATAGTTAGTGCGGTGCGAATCGACGCATAGGAACTGTCGGTTCCGTTGAGGCCGAAGAGGACAGTATAACTGAAGCTGCGACAGAACAGCGGACAGTCAAGAACACCCAACAGTATCTTATGAGCGTCTTAGCAGACAAAGTTCTTCATAAGGCGGAAGAGCATCAGGGGTTCTCCAGGTTATATATCAACTATCTGTAAGGAAATTGACGAAAGTGAACCAGTGGTAAATGATAACCCAGATTATTTATTTATTTTTTTCGTTCAACCACAAGTTGTGCGTTTGTTTGAAGCTAGTTACCTAAAGTTAACTAGTGCTACAAGTCACACAAAAATTTTCATAATGCGACATCGTCGCTAATCACCATAAAAACTACAAGGTATACAGCCCTAAGGATTGTACGAAAGGGTGACGTAGGACTATATCAGATCATTAGATCAAAGACTAATGTAATCTGCATTTCAGGCATATGCATGTTTATAAGAATCTGTGAGTGCCATTAAGAGAAAAAGTGAAATATTCAGATTCAATTCTTCATTGAAAGCAATGGTGGCTTTGACAATACGTGGACGGGGGTTCATAAGTACAACGCCTGCAACCATTGAGATATAGAAATTTCCTTTAAAAATCACTTGTGTGCATAAAGGTTGAAAGAGTAATGAATGACCAGCTCACAGATTATTGTATTAAATATGATTATGCGTAGCTTGACATGTTCCAATAATCTTACTTTAACTCCCTTGTGGCCTTTAAAAGGGCCATTGGTTACAAGTAACATTAACCTTTACGTCCCCGACATCAAAAATGATGGTACTTGCAGTTACACTTTTGGCTCTATCTGCACTTATTTTCATTTGATTTTTATTCAATTAGTCTTAAAAGAACCTCATTAGATTGGCTTTAATAAAAAAATAAGGTAATAAATTATGGTTCCCTTTTCCCGGAGATATTCTAGATCGCAGTGGGATTTTTTTGACGTCATACGTAGCATGAGATATAAAACTCTGAAATCTGCTTAACCGAGTACGCAAAAGTTATACATTTCATTTGTAGTCAATAAGAATGAATCTTACACTATCCTGTTGAGCGCAAGTTCATGTCCCACACTCCGGAACATCCGGTATGGGTTCTACCGGAACTGAAAATTGACCGTTTTAAATTCTCTTCAGTAATATGACAAATGGGGTATCAAACCAAAGGATTTTTCAACGCAAGTTCTTGGGTGGACTTTAGGATGCATTTTGAGCCGATCTGGACATTCCGGAACATCCGGTACCGGTTCTACCGGAGCTCAAAATTGGCCGTTTTGAGAGAATTCAAAACGGCCAATTTTCAGTTCCGGTAGAACCCATACCGGATGTTCCGGAGTGTGGAACATTAACTTGCGCTCTACAGGATAATGTAACATTCATTCTTATTGACCACAAATGAAATGGACAACTTTTGGGCACTCTGTTAAGCAGATTTATAGTATTATTTCACATGCTACTTATGACGTCAAGAAAATCCCACTGGGATCTGGAATATCTCCGCGAAAATGGAACCAAAATTTATTACCTTATTTTTTCATTAAAGGCCAATCTATTGTGATTCTTTTAAGACTAATAGCATAAAATCCAAATGAAAATAAGTGGAGATAGAGCCAAAAGTGTAACTGCAAGTACCATCATTTTTGATGTCGGGAACGTAAAGGTTAAAGCCAAAACACGTTCATCGTAAATATGACGTGCCATTCGAATGTCCTTCTCTTTTAACATGAATGGCAACAGGCACGTAAGTTAGCGGCGTCGATTCACTATCTTTTGCTTCGAGAATATTTAACTATTTACTTTCACACCTTACCGCTTGTTACACAGCAGAAAATATGGCACATACGCAAAAATTACTGTTTTATTTGTATGAGAGTCCTTATCCTCCTAGCACAGGGGTGAGGGGTCTCAAACCATCATAAAATAAATTGATGCCTCCAAACACCCCCACATGCCAAATTTGGTTCCATTTGCTCGATTAGTTCTCGAGTTATGAGGGAATTAGTATGTTATTTGCAATGGAGCCCCCCTCCTATAGAGGGAAGGGGTCATAATCCACCATAGAAAAAATTCTTGTCTTCTGAAACCTCCACATGCTAAATTTGGTTCTATTTGCTTAATAAGTTCTCGAGTTATGAGTTTGTATGGGAGCCCCCCCCCCTCTCAGAAGGGGAAGGGGTCTCAGTACACCATAGAAAAAATCCTGCCTTCTGAAACCTCCACATGCCAAATTTGGTTCCATTTGCTTGATTAGTTCTCGAGTTTTGAGAAAATTTGTGTTTCATTTGAATAAGAACCCCCCTCTTACGCCCTCCTTAAAATTGCTTTCTTGAAATTGCTTCCCCATAAAATTGCTGGTCACTTTATCTATCCAACGACATATAAATTGTTCAGTTTCATGCAGTAGTTCAGAAGTTATTACAATTTGAAATCTTTCATTCAACACTTCTATTTTCGTTTTTACAAAGTGCTACCCAGTCCTAGTATAGTAAACAAAGACGTAGTCCTACGGCAAAAGTGTGATTGTGGCCTGATGAAACTCTTGGTGAACCTACGAACTCTAAGAAATGGATATAACAGATATACAAAGCACGAGCATTTAGGAAATTTGAACTTGTCTTCTGATATCAAATTTATTGGAATGTTTGAGTGCATTTATTACAATACAGTAAATTAAAAATTTACGTGACAAACTTTTGCAAAATGTCAAGCTTTGTCGAATTGAGTTTTTTTCGGTGAAAATAAAAGCTATGATGCTTTCAGCGGACGTTTCGACTTACTATCCTTTAGTCATTGACTACGCATTAAACATCTATTCTCACTTCTCACATTGTTCTATAACTATAACAGTTAGTAATAGTTATAGTGGACGACGCAGTGAGAATAGATGTTTAATGCGTAGTCAATGACTGAAGGAGAGTAAGTCGAAATGTCCGCTGAAAGCATCATAGCTTTTATTTTCACCGAAAAAATCAACTAAAGTTATACATAAAATTCACGGTGACGAACTCTAACAATATTTGTTGAATTGAACCGGCATTCGTGGTCCAACGTGAGGCCCTAGTTAGTGAATCTAGGCACAGACCTTCATACTTTTCGTGATTTCTACCAGCACTTATTACTTCAACGTTGCGTAGTCCTACGTAAAACATGCGGTGTCTTGAAAACAACTTTCCACTTTTTGTTTCTCGAGACTGGGGCAAAACTGTAAAAATATTAAAACATCAGAGGGCAAACTAACATCAGCAATACACTTAGGTAGGTGATTTGTTTACGACACTGTCGAAGCAAAGCACAATATGTTAGTTAACGTTAGTTATGGTACAACTAGACAACGTACGAGTGGAGTTTGGTGAGAAATCAGACAAACTGCTTGACTTTTCGAGAAAAAAAAATTAAAATCACATCATAGTCAGAATCACCCCCACCTACCCTACAACCAAGAGTGTCGCCAAGCATACAAAAATTAGTAGGGGAATTCTGGATAAAATTCCCAGTTGGGGAAAAACGCGCCACTGCAATATTAAACGCATATCTATACACTTTTCAACAGTAATTATGTTGCTATTCGCTTCTATTTCTCATTATTAACTCGTGTGTATCATAAAAGTTTCCTGTATTACATAAATCATACAAAAAATTAAAAATTTATTACAGTGGCGCGTTTTGTTCCGACATGGCATTTTAGCACCTGTTCCCCTACATGTTGCATAGACGCAGCGAAAAATAAGCGCGAAATCTAAACTCACTGTTGCCGATGGTACGCACAAATTCACTTCTCGAACTGACAGACCTAAATTAAATACGCATTCTGCACGCAGTTACATAAGTGCGTCAACGGTTCACTGGCTACACTAGCTGCAGAGCATGCGACATGACATAGTTTCGAATCCCTGCCCAGACGGGGGAAGCATTTTTTTTTTATTTTTTAAATTTGCTATACATGCGATTTTTGCTTTGTTTTTCTGAATTTTCCCAGAACCCGGCAGTTCTGTCCAACTTTGTCCTGCTAACTTTATCTAAAGCTAGCAGTGCATTTTCTTTTTTGCTCAATTTTTCATGGAAAATGACGTCCAAAGTTATCGAAGTTATGTTTTTCCTGGAGCATTAAATGAGCATTAAATGATGGTCGAACTTGGGTAGCTCTATCTGCACCGGAAGTGCCATTTCCGAACTTTGTCCTGCTAACTTTATCTAAAGCTAGCAGTACATTTTCTTTTTTGCTCAATTTTTCATGGAAAATGACGTCCAAAGTTATCGAAGTTATGTTTTTCCTGGAGCATTAAATGAGCATTAAATGATGGTCGAACTTGGGTAGCTCTATCTGCACCGGAAGTGCCATTTCCGAACTTTGTCCTGCTAACTTTATCTAAAGCTAGCAGTACATTTTCTTTTTTGCTCAATTTTTCATGGAAAATGACGTCCAAAGTTATCGAAGTTATGTTTTTCCTGGAGCATTAAATGAGCATTAAATGATGGTCGTACTTGGATAGCTCTATCTGCACCGGAAGTGCCATTTCCGAACTTTGTCCTGCTAACTTTATCTAAAGCTAGCAGTACATTTTCTTTTTTGCTCAATTTTTCATGGAAAATGACGTCCAAAGTTATCGAAGTTATGTTTTTCCTGGAGCATTAAATGAGCATTAAATGATGGTCGTACTTGGGTAGCTCTATCTGCACCGGAAGTGCCATTTCCGAACTTTGTCCTGCTAACTTTATCTAAAGCTAGCAGTACATTTTCTTTTTTGCTCAATTTTTCATGGAAAATGACGTCCAAAGTTATCGAAGTTATGTTTTTCCTGGAGCATTAAATGAGCATTAAATGATGGTCGTACTTGGGTAGCTCTATCTGCACCGGAAGTGCCATTTCCGAACTTTGTCCTGCTAACTTTATCTAAAGCTAGCAGTACATTTTCTTTTTTGCTCAATTTTTCATGGAAAATGACGTCCAAAGTTATCGAAGTTATGTTTTTCCTGGAGCATTAAATGAGCATTAAATGATGGTCGTACTTGGGTAGCTCTATCTGCACCGGAAGTGCCATTTCCGAACTTTGTCCTGCTAACTTTATCTAAAGCTAGCAGTACATTTTCTTTTTTGCTCAATTTTTCATGGAAAATGACGTCCAAAGTTATCGAAGTTATGTTTTTCCTGGAGCATTAAATGAGCATTAAATGATGGTCGTACTTGGGTAGCTCTATCTGCACCGGAAGTGCCATTTCCGAACTTTGTCCTGCTAACTTTATCTAAAGCTAGCAGTACATTTTCTTTTTTGCTCAATTTTTCATGGAAAATGACGTCCAAAGTTATCGAAGTTATGTTTTTCCTGGAGCATTAAATGAGCATTAAATGATGGTCGTACTTGGGTAGCTCTATCTGCACCGGAAGTGCCATTTCCGAACTTTGTCCTGCTAACTTTATCTAAAGCTAGCAGTACATTTTCTTTTTCGCTCAATTTTTCATGGAAAATGACGTCCAAAGTTATCGAAGTTATGTTTTTCCTGGAGCATTAAATGAGCATTAAATGATGGTCGTACTTGGGTAGCTCTATCTGCACCGGAAGTGCCATTTCCGAACTTTGTCCTGCTAACTTTATCTAAAGCTAGCAGTACATTTTCTTTTTTGCTCAATTTTTCATGGAAAATGACGTCCAAAGTTATCGAAGTTATGTTTTTCCTGGAGCATTAAATGAGCATTAAATGATGGTCGTACTTGGGTAGCTCTATCTGCACCGGAAGTGCCATTTCCGAACTTTGTCCTGCTAACTTTATCTAAAGCTAGCAGTACATTTTCTTTTTTGCTCAATTTTTCATGGAAAATGACGTCCAAAGTTATCGAAGTTATGTTTTTCCTGGAGCATTAAATGAGCATTAAATGATGGTCGTACTTGGGTAGCTCTATCTGCACCGGAAGTGCCATTTCCGAACTTTGTCCTGCTAACTTTATCTAAAGCTAGCAGTACATTTTCTTTTTCGCTCAATTTTTCATGGAAAATGACGTCCAAAGTTATCGAAGTTATGTTTTTCCTGGAGCATTAAATGAGCATTAAATGATGGTCGTACTTGGGTAGCTCTATCTGCACCGGAAGTGCCATTTCCGAACTTTGTCCTGCTAACTTTATCTAAAGCTAGCAGTACATTTTCTTTTTCGCTCAATTTTTCATGGAAAATGACGTCCAAAGTTATCGAAGTTATGTTTTTCCTGGAGCATTAAATGAGCATTAAATGATGGTCGTACTTGGGTAGCTCTATCTGCACCGGAAGTGCCATTTCCGAACTTTGTCCTGCTAACTTTATCTAAAGCTAGCAGTACATTTTCTTTTTCGCTCAATTTTTCATGGAAAATGACGTCCAAAGTTATCGAAGTTATGTTTTTCCTGGAGCATTAAATGAGCATTAAATGATGGTCGTACTTGGGTAGCTCTATCTGCACCGGAAGTGCCATTTCCGAACTTTGTCCTGCTAACTTTATCTAAAGCTAGCAGTACATTTTCTTTTTTGCTCAATTTTTCATGGAAAATGACGTCCAAAGTTATCGAAGTTATGTTTTTCCTGGAGCATTAAATGAGCATTAAATGATGGTCGTACTTGGGTAGCTCTATCTGCACCGGAAGTGCCATTTCCGAACTTTGTCCTGCTAACTTTATCTAAAGCTAGCAGTACATTTTCTTTTTTGCTCAATTTTTCATGGAAAATGACGTCCAAAGTTATCGAAGTTATGTTTTTCCTGGAGCATTAAATGAGCATTAAATGATGGTCGTACTTGGGTAGCTCTATCTGCACCGGAAGTGCCATTTCCGAACTTTGTCCTGCTAACTTTATCTAAAGCTAGCAGTACATTTTCTTTTTTGCTCAATTTTTCATGGAAAATGACGTCCAAAGTTATCGAAGTTATGTTTTTCCTGGAGCATTAAATGAGCATTAAATGATGGTCGTACTTGGGTAGCTCTATCTGCACCGGAAGTGCCATTTCCGAACTTTGTCCTGCTAACTTTATCTAAAGCTAGCAGTACATTTTCTTTTTTGCTCAATTTTTCATGGAAAATGACGTCCAAAGTTATCGAAGTTATGTTTTTCCTGGAGCATTAAATGAGCATTAAATGATGGTCGTACTTGGGTAGCTCTATCTGCACCGGAAGTGCCATTTCCGAACTTTGTCCTGCTAACTTTATCTAAAGCTAGCAGTACATTTTCTTTTTTGCTCAATTTTTCATGGAAAATGACGTCCAAAGTTATCGAAGTTATGTTTTTCCTGGAGCATTAAATGAGCATTAAATGATGGTCGAACTTGGGTAGCTCTATCTGCACCGGAAGTGCCATTTCCGAACTTTGTCCTGCTAACTTTATCTAAAGCTAGCAGTACATTTTCTTTTTTGCTCAATTTTTCATGGAAAATGACGTCCAAAGTTATCGAAGTTATGTTTTTCCTGGAGCATTAAATGAGCATTAAATGATGGTCGAACTTGGGTAGCTCTATCTGCACCGGAAGTGCCATTTCCGAACTTTGTCCTGCTAACTTTATCTAAAGCTAGCAGTACATTTTCTTTTTTGCTCAATTTTTCATGGAAAATGACGTCCAAAGTTATCGAAGTTATGTTTTTCCTGGAGCATTAAATGAGCATTAAATGATGGTCGTACTTGGATAGCTCTATCTGCACCGGAAGTGCCATTTCCGAACTTTGTCCTGCTAACTTTATCTAAAGCTAGCAGTACATTTTCTTTTTTGCTCAATTTTTCATGGAAAATGACGTCCAAAGTTATCGAAGTTATGTTTTTCCTGGAGCATTAAATGAGCATTAAATGATGGTCGTACTTGGGTAGCTCTATCTGCACCGGAAGTGCCATTTCCGAACTTTGTCCTGCTAACTTTATCTAAAGCTAGCAGTACATTTTCTTTTTTGCTCAATTTTTCATGGAAAATGACGTCCAAAGTTATCGAAGTTATGTTTTTCCTGGAGCATTAAATGAGCATTAAATGATGGTCGTACTTGGGTAGCTCTATCTGCACCGGAAGTGCCATTTCCGAACTTTGTCCTGCTAACTTTATCTAAAGCTAGCAGTACATTTTCTTTTTTGCTCAATTTTTCATGGAAAATGACGTCCAAAGTTATCGAAGTTATGTTTTTCCTGGAGCATTAAATGAGCATTAAATGATGGTCGTACTTGGGTAGCTCTATCTGCACCGGAAGTGCCATTTCCGAACTTTGTCCTGCTAACTTTATCTAAAGCTAGCAGTACATTTTCTTTTTTGCTCAATTTTTCATGGAAAATGACGTCCAAAGTTATCGAAGTTATGTTTTTCCTGGAGCATTAAATGAGCATTAAATGATGGTCGTACTTGGGTAGCTCTATCTGCACCGGAAGTGCCATTTCCGAACTTTGTCCTGCTAACTTTATCTAAAGCTAGCAGTACATTTTCTTTTTCGCTCAATTTTTCATGGAAAATGACGTCCAAAGTTATCGAAGTTATGTTTTTCCTGGAGCATTAAATGAGCATTAAATGATGGTCGTACTTGGGTAGCTCTATCTGCACCGGAAGTGCCATTTCCGAACTTTGTCCTGCTAACTTTATCTAAAGCTAGCAGTACATTTTCTTTTTTGCTCAATTTTTCATGGAAAATGACGTCCAAAGTTATCGAAGTTATGTTTTTCCTGGAGCATTAAATGAGCATTAAATGATGGTCGTACTTGGGTAGCTCTATCTGCACCGGAAGTGCCATTTCCGAACTTTGTCCTGCTAACTTTATCTAAAGCTAGCAGTACATTTTCTTTTTTGCTCAATTTTTCATGGAAAATGACGTCCAAAGTTATCGAAGTTATGTTTTTCCTGGAGCATTAAATGAGCATTAAATGATGGTCGTACTTGGGTAGCTCTATCTGCACCGGAAGTGCCATTTCCGAACTTTGTCCTGCTAACTTTATCTAAAGCTAGCAGTACATTTTCTTTTTCGCTCAATTTTTCATGGAAAATGACGTCCAAAGTTATCGAAGTTATGTTTTTCCTGGAGCATTAAATGAGCATTAAATGATGGTCGTACTTGGGTAGCTCTATCTGCACCGGAAGTGCCATTTCCGAACTTTGTCCTGCTAACTTTATCTAAAGCTAGCAGTACATTTTCTTTTTTGCTCAATTTTTCATGGAAAATGACGTCCAAAGTTATCGAAGTTATGTTTTTCCTGGAGCATTAAATGAGCATTAAATGATGGTCGTACTTGGGTAGCTCTATCTGCACCGGAAGTGCCATTTCCGAACTTTGTCCTGCTAACTTTATCTAAAGCTAGCAGTACATTTTCTTTTTCGCTCAATTTTTCATGGAAAATGACGTCCAAAGTTATCGAAGTTATGTTTTTCCTGGAGCATTAAATGAGCATTAAATGATGGTCGTACTTGGGTAGCTCTATCTGCACCGGAAGTGCCATTTCCGAACTTTGTCCTGCTAACTTTATCTAAAGCTAGCAGTACATTTTCTTTTTTGCTCAATTTTTCATGGAAAATGACGTCCAAAGTTATCGAAGTTATGTTTTTCCTGGAGCATTAAATGAGCATTAAATGATGGTCGTACTTGGGTAGCTCTATCTGCACCGGAAGTGCCATTTCCGAACTTTGTCCTGCTAACTTTATCTAAAGCTAGCAGTACATTTTCTTTTTTGCTCAATTTTTCATGGAAAATGACGTCCAAAGTTATCGAAGTTATGTTTTTCCTGGAGCATTAAATGAGCATTAAATGATGGTCGTACTTGGGTAGCTCTATCTGCACCGGAAGTGCCATTTCCGAACTTTGTCCTGCTAACTTTATCTAAAGCTAGCAGTACATTTTCTTTTTTGCTCAATTTTTCATGGAAAATGACGTCCAAAGTTATCGAAGTTATGTTTTTCCTGGAGCATTAAATGAGCATTAAATGATGGTCGAACTTGGGTAGCTCTATCTGCACCGGAAGTGCCATTTCCGAACTTTGTCCTGCTAACTTTATCTAAAGCTAGCAGTACATTTTCTTTTTTGCTCAATTTTTCATGGAAAATGACGTCCAAAGTTATCGAAGTTATGTTTTTCCTGGAGCATTAAATGAGCATTAAATGATGGTCGTACTTGGATAGCTCTATCTGCACCGGAAGTGCCATTTCCGAACTTTGTCCTGCTAACTTTATCTAAAGCTAGCAGTACATTTTCTTTTTTGCTCAATTTTTCATGGAAAATGACGTCCAAAGTTATCGAAGTTATGTTTTTCCTGGAGCATTAAATGAGCATTAAATGATGGTCGTACTTGGGTAGCTCTATCTGCACCGGAAGTACCATTTCCGAACTTTGTCCTGCTAACTTTATCTAAAGCTAGCAGTACATTTTCTTTTTTGCTCAATTTTTCATGGAAAATGACGTCCAAAGTTATCGAAGTTATGTTTTTCCTGGAGCATTAAATGAGCATTAAATGATGGTCGTACTTGGGTAGCTCTATCTGCACCGGAAGTGCCATTTCCGAACTTTGTCCTGCTAACTTTATCTAAAGCTAGCAGTACATTTTCTTTTTTGCTCAATTTTTCATGGAAAATGACGTCCAAAGTTATCGAAGTTATGTTTTTCCTGGAGCATTAAATGAGCATTAAATGATGGTCGTACTTGGGTAGCTCTATCTGCACCGGAAGTACCATTTCCGAACTTTGTCCTGCTAACTTTATCTAAAGCTAGCAGTACATTTTCTTTTTTGTTCAATTTTTCATGGAAAATGACGTCCAAAGTTATCGAAGTTATGTTTTTCCTGGAGCATTAAATGAGCATTAAATGATGGTCGTACTTGGGTAGCTCTATCTGCACCGGAAGTGCCATTTCCGAACTTTGTCCTGCTAACTTTATCTAAAGCTAGCAGTACATTTTCTTTTTTGCTCAATTTTTCATGGAAAATGACGTCCAAAGTTATCGAAGTTATGTTTTTCCTGGAGCATTAAATGAGCATTAAATGATGGTCGTACTTGGGTAGCTCTATCTGCACCGGAAGTGCCATTTCCGAACTTTGTCCTGCTAACTTTATCTAAAGCTAGCAGTACATTTTCTTTTTTGCTCAATTTTTCATGGAAAATGACGTCCAAAGTTATCGAAGTTATGTTTTTCCTGGAGCATTAAATGAGCATTAAATGATGGTCGTACTTGGGTAGCTCTATCTGCACCGGAAGTGCCATTTCCGAACTTTGTCCTGCTAACTTTATCTAAAGCTAGCAGTACATTTTCTTTTTTGCTCAATTTTTCATGGAAAATGACGTCCAAAGTTATCGAAGTTATGTTTTTCCTGGAGCATTAAATGAGCATTAAATGATGGTCGTACTTGGGTAGCTCTATCTGCACCGGAAGTGCCATTTCCGAACTTTGTCCTGCTAACTTTATCTAAAGCTAGCAGTACATTTTCTTTTTTGCTCAATTTTTCATGGAAAATGACGTCCAAAGTTACCAAAGTTATGTTTTTCCTGGAGCATTAAATGAGCATTAAATGATGGTCGTACTTGGGTAGCTCTATCTGCACCGGAAGTGCCATTTCCGAACTTTGTCCTGCTAACTTTATCTAAAGCTAGCAGTACATTTTCTTTTTTGCTCAATTTTTCATGGAAAATGACGTCCAAAGTTATCGAAGTTATGTTTTTCCTGGAGCATTAAATGAGCATTAAATGATGGTCGTACTTGGGTAGCTCTATCTACACCGGAAGTGCCATTTCCGAACTTTGTCCTGCTAACTTTATCTAAAGCTAGCAGTGCATTGTTTTTTCCTATGAAACAATGGAGCATTAAATTCGTCGTTAGGAGCATTAATTAGCATTAATTGAGCATCAATTAACTGAATGTTGCTACTAATGTTCTGCTAACTTTGTACTGCCAGCTTTAGGGACATTTCGATGGCAGATGATCGAAATGATCAACATTTTCGCTCATATGGAAACATGGAAACATGGTTCAACTCGCGGATAGTCTCAAAAGACCTTTACCGTCTTTTAAATGCAGCTACCCCGTTAGTAACCAAGTGAACGTTTGGTTGGTTGGCTACCTTATAATTACATAAGATACAGCCTAGCCTTTTCAGCAAAATTATAGATAATAACTAGTTCTACAAATGTCCCATACATAACTTTTTCAAATTTTACTAATATTTTTTTTTGAAACGATGATTCTACAATTGATGAAGAGACGGTAAGGGAAAGTAATGGAGAAGGATTTTTTCGGGAATGAAGGGGAAGGGTGGAAAGGAGGGGGAGGGGGTAATAGGTAGCTATGGTTAACAAGTTGTCGTTGTGACTCCTGTCTTTTGTCCAATGCTGGAAGGTGCATGGGTCGAACCAAGCTGTAATCAGAGATTATAACCGGATTTGAACCCACAACACCTGCCAGGGCGTGTCGCTCACTGGTACCCGTGTACCTTTGAACCACAGAGGCGCTGGACAAAAGAAGTCTGCACAACCCCCCTTATTAACCATAGCGCGACATGGGTTGATCAATTTGCAAGTCGTAAGGGCCTGCATAGTGTCGTCGTTCTGAAAGTAAAATGACGTTAGATTAAAACTTCTCGGTCGGTGATTTCTACAGTAGGTGGAGGAAGAGGCACAATTTGTGTGTCTAAAAATAGATCAACCCATGTCGCGCTATGGTTAATAAGGGGGGTTGTGCAGACTTCTTTTGTCCAGCGCCTCTGTGGTTCAAAGGTACACGGGTACCAGTGAGCGACACGCCCTGGCAGGTGTTGTGGGTTCAAATCCGGTTATAATCTCTGATTACAGCTTGGTTCGACCCATGCACCTTCCAGCATTGGACAAAAGACAGGAGTCACAACGACAACTTGTTAACCATAGCTACCTATTACCCCCCCCCCCCCTCCTTTCCACCCTTCCCCTTCATTCCCGAAAAAATCCTTCTCCATTACTTTCCCTTACCGTCCCTTCATCAATTGTAGAATCATTGTTTCAAAAAAATATTAATATATGCCTGACCGCATTTCAAGGTCATGACTAAAGTCACGAGTTTGGTCAAATTTTACTGTCAATTGAATCAAAGTCGAGTCAAAGTGATCGAGCCATCTCTGGTGGCAAGTCCTACACTCAATTAAGACAACAAAATTGCAGCAAGTAATTGAATTGTTTCCACTCCAGTGAAAGTGAATATTTGAACGATTGTTTCGCATTAAATTGCTTCGCACGAATCATTCGCTCCTGTGGTCTGCTGAAAACTAATTTACAAAAAGTATCAAATCACCGAAGAGGGAAAAACACAAATCATCTGTCAGTTTCATTCCTTTCGCATACTGATCTGCTGAGAATGGTACCACCATAAGCGTAGCGGGTTTTAGTTTCAAAGCCGAAATCCGCTTCCCTGCTGGTGTCAGACACATTTTTTTAAGTGTCACTAAGTTTAACAGGCCAGAAGGCGTACTTTCCAGGAAACAGAGCCTTTCCTTTGCTGTTTGAAATGAGATCACAGAATTTCATTCAATGTTTTCGATCTGTACTCCAGCAGTCAGAAAAACGCACGTACAAGCCGAAATCCCGATGCTCGTTCTAACAACCGGCCTAACCGAGTCAGCGAATGTAGGTATTTGTCGTCTTAATGTTCGGTACCTCGCATCAATCAACCGGAGGTCAGGTTTTAAAGAGCTTCCATTAGACATTATGGCGCAGGCCCCCAGAGATTCACCAACTGCCATGCCATGCCATGCGATGATGTGGCATGAAAGCTCTCTGTGCTGTGCAGCTATCTGCTTTTCATCACAGGCACGACGACTGGCAGGCAGAGCAAGAGGAAGCCAACCGACCCGGTCACGGACGAAAAACAAACATTCGTCCGTCAGTAGAACGAACCAGCTGCCAGTGGCATATTTTCATGTTCCAACCGAAAGTACGGTAGCATGTTGCCTGTCAGGTCAGGTGCTTCAACGGCTGACCTTGTTTCCGGGCTCTCTGCAGTTGCGGATATAACTCCCAGTGGAGTTTTAATTATAAAAAGGAACCTTCGCGAGATTTTGTCTTGAATAATGTTTGTGATGTTTGAATACGGACAGATTAACGGTTTAATTTGAAATCGTTTTAAAGCAAACGAAGCAAAACTTTGTTGCAATATTTTAGGTATTATACTATGTGCTTATTTTACTGACTAGAAACTGTTTCTCTGGGCAATTATATTATACGTAGCACGTTTTAATGCTCACGCCGTAAAAGCAACAGACTCAGCAGAACAGGCAGAATTGTTTCGGTAGTGAAGAAAAGATCTGTTCATGATGGTACGGAGAAATGGTACCGATGGATGGAACCAGCATACGTTGAAACCATTTTCGTTGGCTTCACTAACCAACAGTAAGTGTAAATAATGAATGTTGCATGGGTTGAGTGGTACTACGAGGAACGAGCAACTAATACGCCGGGATAGCGTTTCTAATGACCAGCTCTTTTCAAGAGCGGAAACGATTATCACCCCCTTAGCAAACCCGATACACGCTGCAAGCGTGTCTTGCATCAGGATTGGATCTCAAATCCGCGCTCAGCGGAGCACAGTCAAATAAACAACCAACTGCTTTCGAAGCTTCTTCCTTTCCGTCGACAAATAGGTGAAGCGTCTTGTCTTTGGAAATGATAGATGCAATAACGCATCTTAGAGCTGGGATAGTACGATGATACCATACTGCACCACTGGGGTCTTTGTTATGAGTTTTACTATAAATCCGTTAGCTGATATTATTGTATTTCTTTTGTCGATTTTGGCATTAAAAAACAAATTTTGTAACGCCCTAGTGAAATTAGGACTGCAGTAAAAGATTATTGTAAAATACTTTATTTATCATTTCGTAGAACCCTTCCCGTCGCAAAGCCATGATTGCGCAAAAATTACCGAAAAATTAGAATATCAAACAAAGTTAAATTGTTACCAAACTCGGCTCGAAACTAAACCAATCATTTCGGAATGGAAAATACGCTCCCAGCAAATAATAATCATTCGATGATAAATGCAAAGAATTTTAAGCCCGTTGAGTTGCAAACATCTGCCCGGAAAAAGTTCGCCCGTTATTTCAAACACGTAACGATCCTATTCCGCCCCGGAGTTGGGCACGCACTGTTTTATCAGAGCCAAAGCAAAGCGAAAGTTCGCTGGCTGCTCGTGAATACCAAATGACTCCCAACGCCTGGTTGTGTGCGGCGAGCGAGGGTTAAATCTGATGCTTCACTTTCATTAACCCAATTCGGAAAAAGTTTTCCCCTAGCTACTACTGTAAATGTTGTACTGAGCAGCGAGTCTGTTTGAGTACGAACGGCGGGCAGTGCCAAAGGTGGTGGCGGGGATGTTATGTGTGAATAAGTGACATAAATCATAACGGAGGTGGTGGCTGATTTCGATTGCAGAACAATTACGGGACAACTAAATAATCTGCATGTGTGTCTGTATTTGCACGGGCGACGACGAAGTTTGAATTTACACTTTGCAATTTATATTTGGTTTAAATTACAAGTAAGTTCATGAAATGATCATTCGGCTGTCTCTAATGTGGGAATGTTAATCGTATGTATACGCAAATGTACGAACAAAACCAATAAATTATCTTAAGTGATTGTTATAAGAAGTGTTTAAATTAGCTACCTTGGGATTCAAGTAAATTAACTAAACATTTTAGATACTTTTCATTATTTAGTGAAAATATCTGAGACATGCCTCGTGAAAGTCAGACTAGACATTAATTGATTCACAGGCCGCGGCTTTGAGTCCCACGTAGTATTTATTTATTTAAAACAAAATAACATGCGCCTCCATTGCACAGTAGTCCAAAAAGGCGAAAAGTGAAACTTTTTTCCTAGTTTCTTTTGTTTTCATTTTATCATTTATGGTCGTCAGCACTTTTGTCTGTATGAATATCTCCCTTAATCTGTCTTAAACTGTCAAAATTTAAAATAAAAAAATAACTTTTTTGTGTTAGGAAATATAGACTTAATTTCTTTGACAGATTTGTAAATAATGTAAAAAAAAGCAACTTTGCTGAAGTTAAAAAATTTCTATCTTTATCGAGTGCTAAACTATAGGGCAACTATAGGGAACTATATTCTTCAAAACTTCTTTAACCTTTACGTTCCCGACATCAAAAATGATGGTACTTGCAGTTACACTTTTGGTTCTATCTCCACTTATTTTCATTCGATTTTTATGCAATTACTCTGCCTAGAACCACAATAGATTGGTCTTATAGGTTAATAAGGAAATAATAAGTTAATAAGTTTTGGTTCCGTTTTTCCGGAGATATTCCAGATCGCAGTGGGATTTTTTTTGACGTCATAAGTAGCAAAAGTTATCCATTTCAACCGGCAAGCATACGTTTCATGTGTTTCGCGTTCGCTAAAGGCATTTTATTGTGTTAGTAGATAGACACATGGTTTCTTCGGCAAAGTTATAGAAAATACAAAAACAAACAACTTTGCTAAAAAAATGACATTTCTATCTCTATCAAGTGCAGAACTATAGAGCTTTTTCTTCGGAAATTCTTTAAAAATAAGTTTTTCATACTTAACGTATGTTGGTTCAATTTTACAGGAGTATACGGTTCTAGGCGTTTATTGAAGGACTCAAACCACATGTTTTTGCAGAAGATTGTAAATCTCTAGGACCTCTCCTCATAAAGTTATCGCTTATTTAGGCTTTATTTTTCTTTAACTTCGCGAGCCAAAAGCGATAGCTTTGTAAGGAAAGGTCCTAGAGATTGGCAATTTTCTACAAAAACGTCTATTTTGAGTCCTTTAATAATCGCGTAGAACAATATATTCTTGTAAAATGTTACTAACATATGCTAAGAATGGAAAACTAGTTTTTAAAGAATTTCCAGAAAAAATACCCTATAGCTCTACATTCGATTGAGATAGAAATGTCATTTCTTTAGCAATGTTGTTTGCCTTTATATTTTCTATAACTTTGCCGAAGAAACCAGATGTTTATCTACTAACACAAAAGAATGGATGCGCATCGAGCCTATAGCGAAAGCAAAACATGTAAAATGTATGTTTCTATTTCTCTAATTTGGGTAGTTGGAGACAAGCGGAACCTATACAGGTTTATAGTACTCGACTTAAGCTTCAAGATGAAATTTTGATTTCATAAATCCACTTGCCCCATTTTACCCCACAGGCTCGTAAAGCTATGAAAATTTAAAGCATGAACATATGATAACTTAGAAAGTAAAAGTCCAAGAGATTTACGGTCTTCTGCAAAAACGTATGTTTTGAGCGCTTCGATAATCGGCTAGAACAATGTGTTGTTGTAAAATGCAACTAACAAAAGCTGAGAATGAAAAACTAATGTTTAAAGAATTTTAAAAGAATATGCCATATAGTTCAGCACACGATAAAGATATAAGTTTTATTTCTTCATCAAAGTTGCTTGTTTTTACATTATTTGCAACTTTGCTGAAGAAACTATGTCTATATTTCCTATCACAAAAAGTTATTTTTTTTATTTTCATTAATATTGTAAGCAATGACTATCTTTTGACCATTTTAGATTAAGGGGGTATTCATACGAACAAAAGTGCTGAAGACCATAAATGATAAAATGAAAGCAAAAGACACTAGGAAAAAAGTTCCACTTTTCACCCGTTTGGACCACTGCACTGTGCATTGCAGTCTCAAAACTTTATTTCTTTGAAAAATTGTACCGCAAAAACTAAAAACTATTCGTTGCTAAATTTTTGATATTGCATGTAAATTTTTGTAAATAGAAAATAGAAAATAGAAAATAGAAAATAGAAAATAGAAAATAGAAAATAGAAAATAGAAAATAGAAAATAGAAAATAGAAAATAGAAAATAGAAAATAGAAAATAGAAAATAGAAAATAGAAAATAGAAAATAGAAAATAGAAAATAGAAAATAGAAAATAGAAAATAGAAAATAGAAAATAGAAAATAGAAAATAGAAAATAGAAAATAGAAAATAGAAAATAGAAAATAGAAAATAGAAAATAGAAAATAGAAAATAGAAAATAGAAAATAGAAAATAGAAAATAGAAAATAGAAAATAGAAAATAGAAAATAGAAAATAGAAAATAGAAAATAGAAAATAGAAAATAGAAAATAGAAAATAGAAAATAGAAAATAGAAAATAGAAAATAGAAAATAGAAAATAGAAAATAGAAGTCGGTGTTAAATCAGACCGGACCAAGTCGCAAAATTTAAAAAAAATGAGTTAATGACAGCAATCGATTAAGAATTTTCTAAGCTACATTTTACTCTAATCAGACTACATAAATGTTGCAAACAACCAGGGTAAGGAGATGGTTTCGATACCATACAGAGCAGTAAATTTTTAACGCGTTTTTCTCGAAATCCGAGTTTTGTCACTTGGTTCGGTCTGACTTAACACCGACCATATAAGATTCGACTATAATATTTAATACCTGTTCAAAATATCGTCTCAGTAAAACCAATTAAGAATTTCAAGAAACTTGTAAACCTACTAAAAGCTTTTGAAAAATAGTCATGCAGAGAATGTTGAATATGTATCAATATCAAGTAATCCCCGCAATTTACGCACGCATTCCGAAATCTTGCAGCACCGGTTGACTAGCAATTACCTTCATTAAAATTTACACGGCACCCCATGTATTTATTCATGAAATTGCGGACATCTTCCATGCCAACCAGTTACCAAACTATCGCTTCCTTCGAGGAAGAACCGAACGACATTCCACCCAAAGGCTTAACATCGGATTACCTGCCAAGCAAGCCGGTTAAGACCTTCGCCCAGTCTGCTGCCCTAATCATAAGCCAACTGTCCGCACCGGATCCGAACCGACCGTGGCCGCATTGATGCTGGTGAAGTTGTTTTCCTCGGATGTTTCCAGGCAAGCCGTAGCAAGCAGCAAGCAAGCAAGCTTCCATGACAGCCGCCATGTAGTGCTTCCATTTCTGTGTGAGAGTCTTCACCGCCATCGGATCCATCGGAAAACAACTAACAACAAACTCTTCGGACTCGTTTGGAACTTTCATCGGTAAATGCGAAAACAACACCGAGTGACGTGAATACTGCCTGCAATCGCACACTAGTTTTGCGTTAAAAAGGCACCCCAGGCAAACATGAGACTGATCTGCAATTACGGACTGAAACCCTTGTCGAACGAGTGAGATGTCATCTTGCCATTCGCCGAAGCTAATGGACGGATGGATGGATGGATGGATGCAGAGCTGAGCTGAGACAGTCTCAGCTTCGACCGGTTGCGACTTTTCCAAGGACATGAACCGACGACAAGGCAGTCCTGTCAGCAGTGACGGGAAATCACTACTGTAAAGGACGCATTCTCGAAAGCGTGATCCATTGTCCGCAACGTGGCACCCGCTTAGCGGTGAGCTACCGCAATGGGACTGGTCATAACTTCCGCAACTCACCCCTTCCACCCTCGTCGCAGACAAAAGCTCGCCCGATGGCCATGATTTATTGTGCCAAAAGTGAGCAGCAACGAAAGGTTTCCTTTTGTTTTGGATTTTCATGTTTTCAGGGCTGAGGATGGAAAGTGGAAGAGATAGTACGGGGAGAACTGGAAAGTTTTAGACTTCCTCATTGTTTGCCGGTGACACACACCCACATAAACACACACATGGCTACTGCTTGAATAACTGTTTGTCCAGACTGAAATTATCAAATTTGCATATTGAGTTATGACTTTCAGCAATTGTTTCCAGATATTTCAATGAGGTTATGACGAAAATAAACCTTTCGTTGTTGTTGACGTAGAAATCTTACTGCCATTCCAAAATTGGGATAAACAATTTTGAAATTGTGTGTTAATTGCTCGATTTTTGATGGATTCTGATGATTATACATTTTATAAGAGTCGACTTCAAGGTACGATACGGGTTAAAGTCAATAGAAAAATCGAGAAGATTCAGGAAGATTTACACAGAAAATTTAGCTAACTATTTTACTCTATCGTGCATAAATAGGTGGAAAAAGAACAATGAGTAATTACGTTGAAACGGGGCCACTACTGACACGAGTTCTTCAAATATTGGAACTTGGCTACAAACAAGATGGCCGCCAAAATTTTTTTGTACTCCGTTTGAAAGCCCTGTTGTTTTTCATTACTGAACCGGGCCATTTGTTAATTGTTTCATGGCAAATTTATGAAATATCACATGACATAGATCTCAAGGTTTACTCAAAATTCAACTTTTTGAAACTGTTAGGCTCCTTGGCGAACGAGGGATCCACTATTTCGAGGTATCAAAAGTGTAATTCTTATTTTTTAACCATTTTCAACCAATTAAGCGCAAAAGTTTCAATATTTGAAGGCCTCGTGTCAGTAGTGGCCCCGTTTCAGAGAGTTACTCCAATAATGATTTACGTTTGCTAAAAGTAACGGAAACGTTAATTGTTTTCCTTTCGTTATTTTCATTTCACTCGTGGTTTTTCCAGACAATCATTTACATAAATTTTCCGATTGATGGTGCCAATTGCAATGAAAGTGTCACACTTCAAGTCACAGGTAGATAACCTGTTAATTTCGATTTTGTATATGTCTGCTACGTTTCCATTTTTGCAAAAACTCCTGTCCAGGAAGCTAGAAAACTGCCTTAACGACCTATGTCGTCATTCATCACCACGCAATCAAACTTAATTTGTGTACAGCTCGCGGGATCGTGTTTTGATCATCTTCTTTTAATTACGTCGCAATTAAAAGTCGCTGGCTTCTTCTAAGGCAGGTGTTCAGGTTTTTTAAATGCACAAAATCATCATCATCATCATCATCATCATCATCATCATCATCATCATCATCATCATCATCATCATCATCATCATCATCATCATCATCATCATCATCATCATCATCATCATCATCATCATCATCATCATCATCATCATCATCATCATCATCATCATCATCATCATCATCATCATCATCATCATCATCATCATCATCATCATCATCATCATCATCATCATCATCATCATCATCATCATCATCATCATCATCATCATCATCATCATCATCATCATCATCATCATCATCATCATCATCATCATCATCATCATCATCATCATCATCATCATCATCATCATCATCATCATCATCATCATCATCATCATCATCATCATCATCATCATCATCATCATCATCATCATCATCATCATCATCATCATCATCATCATCATCATCATCATCATCATCATCATCATCATCATCATCATCATCATCATCATCATCATCATCATCATCATCATCATCATCATCATCATCATCATCATCATCATCATCATCATCATCATCATCATCATCATCATCATCATCATCATCATTATCATCATCATCATCATCATCGTCATCTTAACTCTTGGAGATTCTTGTGGGAAAGCTTGTTGCTGCTTAGTAAAGGGTGTCCACGGTATAATTGCAAGACATTGCTCTAACTTTTGAACCGTAGAGTAAAATCAACTAAAAATTTGCACGGAGAAAGTTTAAGGGGCATTGTTTATACTGTGTGAATCTTTTTATCAGGTGCGCAAAGATATGAAAAGTGCCGACGTAAGAACAGTTCATTAGCGACAAGTTTTGCACAAGTACATCGAAAAACAGAATCTGTTACATCGTGCCATCGACAAACAGTTGGGAATCCCAAATTCTACCCTAAGTTTGACGTTCCAGCGAACCTCCGAAAACAGAAAATGTCGAAAGTTGATTTGTTCATGTGGAAAGCGGAATACACCTTCCATGACCACAGATACAATGAATGGACAGCTGCATTTGAAAAGGTGTCTCCAAAAGCCTCTTCTCCCTTGCCTCATAACTGTCCTATGATCTTTTGGCCGGATTTGGCTTCATGTCGCCACGCAAAGCACTTGCTAGAGTGGTATATGGCAAATAATGCCGATTTCGTGCCGAAAGATCATAACCCCTCAAATACACCGCTCAGCAGTCCAAAAGGGCGAAAAGTGGAACTATTTGCCTAGTGTCTTTTGTTTTCATTTTATCATTTATGGTCTTCAGCACTTTTGTTCGTATGAATGTCCCCCTTAATCTAAAGTTGTCATCGCTACCTATAATGAAAATAAAAAAAAATCTGTAAATTGTAAAGTTGTAAATATTGTAAAAGTTTAAATATTTAAAGTGTAAATATTGTAATGTTTAAAGAAATTTCGAAGAATATGACCTATATCAGCACTCGATAAAGATATAAATTTTATTTTTTCAGCAAAGTTGCTTGTTTTCACAATATTTACTACTTTGCCGAAAAAACTATGTCTATATTTCCTAACACAAAAAAGTTATTTTTTTATTTTCATTATAGTTACCGGTGACTGACTTTTGACAGTTTTAGCTTAAGGAGAATATTCGTACGAACAAAACTGCTGAAGACCATAAATGATAAAATTAAAACAAAAGACACTAGGAAAAAAGTTCCGCTTTTGGCCCTTTTGGACCACTGTGCACCGGTGCTTCGCCAAACGAGAAATACTAGGCAATTATAAAGCAGAATCTTCTGAAACATCCTAAAGTAGCCAAAACAGTTAAAGAAATGAAGAAATACTAGGCTATTATAAAGCAGAATCTTCTGAAACATCCTAAAGTAGTCAAAGCAGTTAAAGAAATGAAGAAAGTGGCTAAGTGGCTATGGCTAAATATGCAACCCAAGTGGCACACTTCTGACACTTTTAGTTGCAAAAACTTATTTATGACTGAAATTAGTCATATTTCGGTTGTTTCAACTGTTTTCTAACAACTGTGCTAATAGGGAAAACATGTCGATTTTGAAGTTGTGAAAGATCTCAAGGATGGGGTTGGCCAAAGCATCGGCATTCGGATATGGGAGTGAAGTTTAATAAAATAAAAACGCTAAACCTAAGCTTTTACTACTCTTTTTACGCTAATATAAGAACTGTTTAGTTAACTGTTTAGCTCAACATACAGGTATACCTCGATAGTACGTACACCTTCGTTTCGTTTAGCGTCCGTATTACCGAAATGTACGTACTATCGAATCACAATTTTAGGCTTTGCAACAATGTTGTATTATGCTTAATATTGCATGAAATTTGCAAATTAGCATACACTATTGAATAAATATATATTTTAGTGGTGTTGATTTAGTATAACAGTTATTTTTATTTATTTTTTAAATCAATGATTTTGCCCTTTGTGAAGCTTGGAATGAAACAAGTCACGTGTTGCTGAAAAATGTTCGTACTATCGAGGCAAAATGTACGTATTATCGAGGATACGTACTATCGAGGCAAAATGTACGTATTATCGATGGTACGTAGTAACGAGGGTACGTACTAGCGAGGGTACGTACTATCGAGGTATACCTGTATCCTGAAAAAATAATAATAAAATTTTCGAATGGATTGTGAGTAGCTTTTATTACCTCAGGAGATTTTTATGCTTCTCATTTAAACAAACTTCAAAGCAGTAAGCAAAATCAGTATCAGACGATCGATAGCTGACATTCGCAGAAAACTGGAACAAACATAATATAAATTGACTATTGACTACAAAATTTATTTCCAATCTAAGCCTCAGTTCATATGTCGTACTGCACTCATATGCTTGCGTTCCGTCGATAACTAAATTTCTAACTCATTCCGATGGTATTACATGCAAGCATAGCCACACGGTCAGTGAGCTTTTCATTGGGAAGCCCATGACTCCGGACTCTGAACCGTTCTGAACCTGCAAGCCAGTAACTGAACTGTGTTCTAAAAACCGGCATCGATATCGAAACGCATCGGAAAGATTGATTGAGCCGGAACAATCTGTGATTCGATGACCCATATGATGTGCGGCAAACGATGCATAGTAAGTAAAAGAGACGACAGGATCGGCTAGGTACCGGCCAACCGGCTTGTTGGGCGTCGCATCGCTACGGCCCGGCCGACCGGGCCGTGTCGAAAGTATATTTGTTCCGGATAGAATATCATTTATCAGCATATTGAACGAGGCGGGTCAGTGATGCCCAAGACGTGACGCAATTTGTTTTAATGATTGTTTGAGCAATGAAGCATTTCTTGTGGACGAAGCCTTCATTAGTCATGCTTCCTTTGCCTTTCACTGTGCCGTAAAAAGAAGGGAAATCTTTGTAAACTCGTCCATCTTCGTCGTGGCAACCAACCAGCGAGCGAGCGAGCGAGCGAGCGAGCGTATGTCAGCCATCAACAATGGAATGCTGGAAATTCACAACAGCTTGGCAAATAAAGCTCAAAAACTTTACAAATTTTGCCCTAGTATTATCATTCTTGCTTCAACATAACAACGTACTCTCATACTTTGTCTGTTTCATAATTCGTGCTAGAGCCAGATACACCTTGGCACGCGATGCAATGCCAAAAGTAGCACGAAGCACAAAAACAGCACGACTAAAAAGCAAATAACATCGCTTTCTACAGCTGCCAGCGCGATGGAATCGCTAAGAAAAAAGGTATCATCATTGAAATCTTTTCTGCATGAAGCACCAATCCTTAACGAACAATTTCGCTGCATGATGGACGACCCCATTCAATTATTTTTCCATCAAACTCCCACTACAGCCCTTCCAGCTGACAAGGGTAATCAATTTGAAACACTGTTCCAGCACCCACTAGTGAGTTTTTCTAGTGTTAAGTGAAAAACGGCAAATATCATGCGGGAGAATCAGCTTTATAACAATAAGCGCGTAATCCACGATAGATCATCATGATTCCTACAATGAGCACTTCACTTCGTGTAAACAAACCAAATGAATGGTAATTACTTTGATTAGCTTATCACAAAGCCAGCTCCGGTTTCGGTCGGATATTCTGTCGGAAAAACTTTCCGAGCAACTGCTTGCGGGTTTCTTTACGATAGCCCGGCACTCAATTTATTGTGCTCATCAAACGTTCGAAAATAATTTTCCGAGCAAGCAAACGCAGCCCTACGTCCCAGTAGCACCAGCACCGGCGCACAGTGGGACGGATTCAAAAGAATACGGACATTGATATTTGCGATGAAACTACCAAAGATATCAACTTACTGTCTTCTGCAATGTTTCTTCTATTTATGAGAACTTTATAATAGTATTGTAAAATTTGGGATTAAGGGGATACCACAGCAGATAGAAAAAATAACTTTTTAGTTTCAAGCTTACCGTCTTCGATTGGTGAGAAACATTTGTAGGTAATATTGTTTTGAGTAACTTCACTGAAGAAAGAAAGTGGCTATCTCTTAAGGGAAAAAAGTTACGGAGCGAAACTTGCGGGTACCCCCTTAGTATTGGTATTTTTCACATAGCTCTTTTATTTTTTAACTTTTATAAACATGAAATGTTCTGCAAAGTTGTAGACAATACTAATTTGCATATTTTTGTAAAATATTTGGAAACTCTACAATTGCCGGTTTTCAAGTTGTTTAAATTTTTTGCTTTTTTCATTGCAAGCTTTAAGGGGATGTTTCTTGAGTAGTAGCAGAATGTAGCAGCTGACTTACAATGTTTTTGCAACATCCACTCTTTATGTATAAAAGCATGTATAAATGACAATGGGATCTCATGGGCCAAATGAGTAAATTGCATTTAAGTTTTTCAGTTTTGAAGATTTAACCCTCCAACGAGAAAGACCGCCTGCTGACCTAGATCCTTAGAGCAACTTATGAAATTTGTTTTGAACGAACAATATAAAAAGTTTGTTTACAATAGACTTCTTGGCATTTTGGAAACAAGATTACAACATTCTGACCATGCGTTCGAGAGTTTTCATCTTTCAAAACCAAGAATTCATGAGAATTGTAAAAAGATTATTCCGTCATTTTTACTTTTAGAGAAAAGATCATTTAGAACAAATTAATCGACCTCATCATTTTTGTGAGTTGTTCATATGCTTTATTTAAATTTTGTAATACATTTGATTTTGTAAAAAATATTTAGATATACCGCTGGAGACATGGGAATCGTGGAAAAAAGTCATTAGCTCGAACGTACGGTTTTTTTCGATGTTACCTGTTAGAGAAGTCAAAGTAAATAATATGTACCTAACAACTTGTCGCCTGTTCGAATCTTGACTGGGAGATGCTGCGATAGAATCGCAGCACTATCCCTACAATTGTCCTGAATTCCTACAACTGGCTGTGAAGTCTGTCGTAATAAAAAACAAAGTGCCAAGTTTCGAAAATAGCATCTAGGCTTTACTTTACTTTCACCCTGGTTATGGCATTCGTGCCTTAATTTGTTTTTATGTTTGTGTATATATAAGACATGTTTAGTAAAAGAAATCAGCTAATTTAAGGTAACATGAGATTTGTACGACTTTAAACGTTCTTTTGTACTGTAAAACTGATAAACTAAAATGCAGTTTACTCATTTGGCCCATGAGATCCCATTGTCATTTATACATGCTCTTATACATAAAGAGTGGATGTTGCAAAAACATTATAAGTCAGCTGCTACATTCTGCTACTACTCAAGATACATCGCCTTAAAGTTTGCAAATAAAAAAGCAAAAAATTTCAACAAATTGAAAACCGGCAATTGTAGAGTTTCCAAATATTTTACAAAAATATGCAAATTAGCATTGTCTACAACTTTGCAGAACATTTCATGTTTATAAGAGTTGAAATAAAAGAGCTATGTAAAAAAACCAATATTAAGGGGGTACCCGCAAGATTCGCTCCGTAACTTTTTTCCCTTAAGAGATAGCTACTTTCTTTCTTCAGTGAAGTTGCTTAAAATAATAATATCTACAAATATTTCTTACCAATCGAAGACGTTAAGCTTAAAACTAAAAAGTTATTTTTTCTATCTGTTGTGTTATCCCCTTAATCCCAAATTTTCCAACACCATAAAAAAGTTCTTATAAAGCGAAGAAACTTTGCAGAAGACATTAAGTTGATATCTTTAGTAGTTTCGTCACAAATATCGATGTCCGTATTCTTTTTAATCCGTCCCACTGTGCGGCGCCAGCTCGAGACTTGCCCCCATTAGCCAAACTTTGATTGAATTTTCTCTTGTCAAGCTGGCTTGATGCTGGTAGCTCAGACCACCGGAAAAGCTTGTAAATTTTCACCATTTAATCATTCTCACCCTCAACCGCTCCGGCACACAGCCGTAACCGCTTTGTGTAAAACTATAGTGTTCTCGGAAAATTTTTACCATTTTCTAGCCCAGCCCAGGCACAGAACAGGCAAACCCTTCAGCACTCCACAAGAAAGTGAGTTATTAATTTTCCTCAACTTCTCGTCGTCAGCAACAAGAGGGACAAGAGCACTTTCGCGAACAAACATGCACAAATGTACACCTACTCAGTGGGACGCAGCGACCACGGTGCCGACAATAATGCCTGGGCGGCGAGTTGCATGCAGCAGCAGCAGCAGGACGGAAAACAACAGCGCATGCAACACAAGTCACGATCTGTGCTCTCCACCAGCCAGCAGGCTGCAGTTGACATGCCATGCCACGCCATACCCATACTGCCAGGCCACTGCTGTCACCACGAGCCGTATCGCATCGCCTAGCGATGGGGAAACTCCTTCGGGTGGTGAAATGGCGATCACCGTGCACGGTAGGGCTGCTGGTGGATTTTAATTTGGAAAAGTTGAATTATGGCATTGCATTCTCTACGATGGCGATGCTTAGCCCAATTTATTATTAAAATGTTGGCACAGACAACGACTAGACGAGTTGCATGTCTGCTTCTATGGGACGTATACTGGTTGACTGGATGTTTGTAAATCTGCTTCTCATTTTGATTCGCGATTGTACAGTTTTAAGTTTAAGTCCACCAATCGTAAAATGATACGCTATTTGTAGGTATAACACATTCCATCGTTACAGGATTCCATCCCCACTGTGCAAATCAATTCCTAATCAAAATCCCTAATTTTGATAAAATCTGAAGCGTCGTGATGGTAACCGAAAACAAATAAGTCAAATAATGGAAGTGTTTGTCCGTCCGGTATAGACTCAAAAACTAGTGGACAGACTATCACCAAAAATTTGCACACAGGGGTTTTTGGGCACGGGAAATCGGAGGGTTTTATTCTATCTCAGTGTCATATACCAAAGAGAAGGAGGTTGTTTTTTGTTTTTGCTGAACGGAAAAGGTGAAAATTTGTATTATTAGTGTAAATTTGTATTAGAGGGATAGTTTTTTTTCGCTTTTCCAATACAAATAAGTGGAAATGTGCATGACCGCGATTGCGAGTACAAATATTACTTTGCATTGCTCTATTTTAGTTAAGCAATTAAGGAGCCGGGTGAGGGGCAGGGATGCCACATATAATTCTATGTTTTTTGTTGGAAAAATCTGGCCAACTGTACAGCGATGAAAAATATCTGTGCAAAAATCTGTCCAATGCAAAGCAATGAGAGTGAAAGAGACGAAGAGTCATTTTGCTGACTATTTTCGTCTCTTTCACTCTCATGTAAAAGTTCAAAAATCTGTTTAATCTGTGTAATTGGCGAAAATCTGTATTCTATGCCTACAGATTCTGTACAGGCGATTTCTTTCAAATATCTGTTAAATACAGAATAATCTGTGCATGTGGCAACCCTGGTGAGGGGTTGTGTTTTATTTTATTGAATGGCAAACATTTTAAGCTCTCAACTAGATTCGATTCGAACACTACCGAACCGATCGTAACAAAAATGATACAAGGGTTTTCGGGCACATGAAGTGATTTAGTGCCATTAGAGTAACTCAGTATCAGTGGCGTATCAAGGGGGAAGGCCTTATATTACAGAGCATGAAAAGTAAAAAAATTCATATTAAAGTTTTTGGATATAGGTAATTTTCCAGTACTATTAGTTTTAGTTATACTACAACAGGTGAAAGAAGAGGCACTTAACCCGCCAGTATTGGTAGAGTTTGAAATACGTCACACACTTAATTAGGGGATTGTGGAGTCTCCCCTTTTTCCAGTACGATGTGGTTTAAAGGTTCACCAATATCTGCGGTCCACAGGGCCCGGGAAGAATAGTGGGTTCGAGGCCGGTTGTAATTGGTTTAAATTATAGCTTGTTTCGATCCGCGGTTCCCCGCAGTTCGGGTAAAGAGGAACGCTTCTCAACTTCTTCAATGTTGCTTCAATGACCCTCCCTTACCTTAATTTCCGCTCTTTCCCATTCACGCCTTGTCCCATTCTGTTTGGATACTAGCAACACCTTTGTTTCGTTACTTTCTTCTACCATCACCCTCGTCGATTGTAAAAAACTTCCGTTATAAAAATTCATTATGTGCCTGACCTCCGAAAAGGTCAAGACAATAACGCGAGGTTGGGCTATTAGTTTTGTTCGGAAGCATAGAAAACGCGGGGGGACAGTGGTTTTCTACTTTTCTGAACATAAAAATGGACATTTGCCTTTATAGGTTTTCGGGTACGGAGACTTTTCTCTACTAGATGTTCGTAGCTCTAACCTAGTAGAATAGCGAAGGAAAGAAAAGGTTTACGTTACTGCATGTGAAAAACTTGAAACTCTCAACTAGATTAGAAAATTATTGAACCGAAAATTTACTTGTGGGAGGTTTTGGGTAATGTGTGTGATTTAATAGGTTTCAATCTATCTCAGTGGCATCGTTAAGGAAAAGAAAGGTTGATTTTTAGTTTATTGAGTAAAAAAAATTGAATATTAAAGATCTTGGTTGTGAGCAGTATTCCTGCGTTATAAGTTTAGCTCACTAACGCGAATTAAAGGGGATGAGTCATTTTATATTCTGCTCAATCCAATCTCCAATTTCTTCGAATACCAGCAGACCGTGCATCGTGCTCGACAGCGCACATCTATCGAATGTTTTGGCTACTCTTCCGTCGGGCATTCTGGCCACGTGCTCAGGTGTCACCGCAGCCTACCACATTGTTCTACCTCCATAAGTCAACATTTTCGTTTACTTGATACAGCTCCTGGTTTATGCGTCTGCACCAAATTCCATTTTACATTTTACAATGGGCTGGCCACTTAGCAAGGTTGTCGGATGAGAGACCAGCAAAATAATATTTAGTAGAGTACTTGACAGGGGCCACCTACTTCGAAGCAAACCTCGTACCCGTTGAATGAGCACTGTTGACGAGGATGCTAGAACAGCGGGTATTAAGGGCGACTGGAGAGTGGCAGCTCAAGACCGAGAAACGCCGAAAAAGTAAAGTTAATAATGATCGCAGAATTTGACGCCCGAAACCCCCAAACACTCGTTAATCTGGTTCGTTTAACGTCCATGATTCATGTACGTAAAAGACCATCGGGAGGCTTACTACACTGATAATAAAACTTGGTTTATAGTACGAAAACGAACGTTTGCTGTACGAATTCTTTCGTTGTTTTCTACCACGAAGTAGATTCGAAAAATTATGTTTCGTATATATGAACAAAGCTATATTCGTATGAATTATTGCATTTTACAATATGATTCGTAGATTTTACGAATGTACGAAAAAGCTCACGATAAAAATAGTACTAGATTTCACTATTTTCCGATAGGTGTCAGTATTCATTACCGACACCTATCTAAAAATAGCGAAATTTCTTTTATCTCCGAAAAAAGCTGATTTTATCGGAAATCGAACTGAGCTCGTTTGTCATACTTCTTTACGAACACCCGACGAAAACGCGAACCACAGAACCACAGCTACTGCATACCAAGCAGGTCATAATTGAACAAGTCTATTTTCTCTTGATACAATCTTCGCAACCCGTTTTCGTCGATAACGATGCCAGACAACAACCGTGCACCAAATGGGTTTTGATGCTAGACAGCTACGAATGTGCTCTTGTAGAAAATGCGAATCATTCGTAATAACAATATTTGCAGTAGACAATAAGCCTATGAATGTTTTTAAATGGGATGAAATTATTTTTATCAGCTACGAATATAGTTTTATGAATGTTTTTTCAGAAAAAATACTAAATCATATTCTCAGTGTAGGGTCTCACCCGCAATTCTTGTGCATGATTTTGACCCATCCAGTGTCGTGCGAATCTGCGTGATTAGTTTCGTATGAAAGCTATGTTCTAGCATTAACTGCCACAGCTCATTTCATTTGACTAAATCGTACGCCGCCTTAAAGTCCACAAATAGTCGTGAAGCGACCTCCACGAAGACCAGCTTGGTGGCCGTCGCCCACAATTCTGATCCTGTTTCTGCTGAATTCCTTATTTATCTCTCCATTCAACAAGTCTGGAAGTGCTTCTTCCACCTGGCTGCTAACGCCATTCTGTCAGAAAGCACGTTGCCAGTACTGTCATTGCACGACACAGGCATGGCAAAATTCCTGCTACTCATCGTTTCGTAGAAACTCCGAGTGTTGTTGCTGGCGAATCTTTCCTCTGCGCCGGCATGCACGTGCTCCTGGTACACGCGTTTTTTAGACGGTGGGTTCTTTTTTCTGCAGCTCTACTCTCTTTACACTTTTCTCTGTTCTGACGTGTAGCAGCATACGACTCCTGACCTGGCACTTGTCGGCTATCACTCTCTGGCATTCAGCATCAAACCAGAGCTGTTACGTTATCTTTCACGCGTCATGCCTACCACCTCCCTCGCAGTTTTTTCAATGGTACCATAGTGGTTCGTCTACATCCCACTTATATTTTCTGCCCTTTCTTCTTACTCTGGTGCAATTCGTTAATCAAGGTTTCTCGCATATTCCGCTACCACGCCATCTACCGCCAACCATTGAAACGAAGCGTCCTCTCAGTACGGGCCTTCGGCGCATTCGACAACCTAGCGCGAATCTTGCATACGACGAGATAGTTGTCAGAGTCGATAAACCGATGACGTCCAAAAAGTGACGATCGTCAATCAGGGATATAATCGACCTGAAAGTTAGATTGTCAATTTGGACCCTTCCAGGTATGTTTCCGAATATTTAGATGTGGAAAGTATGACCCTGGCAAAGTTTTTGAACCTCAGACCATCTGCGCACGTTCACGTCTGTTCACATTATGTTTTGGGCACTTTCCGTAGGTCCTCCAGAGTATGCCGTAGAACTCGTCCGTAGCAACACCGGATTAACCACTTGTCGTTGATTCGTTAATTAGGTTAAAGTTTTTTTTTGTGTGGATATTATCACTACGACCAGCATTTTGATCTATTGTGATCTTATCCAGGTGTTGTTCCGCACTTCGTAGTTATTGCAGTTTCGCTATAGAGTGAGCGAACTGCTTATTATCCGTGCTTAAAGTATCGGTGTGTTTTCACCCTTTTTCCCTCTACGCTTCTTACTACTTTTCAGCCAATCTAGCTCTAGAGCCAGGAAGTGCGTAGACTAGTTACAATTTGTCCTTGGACAAGAGGTTTCATTCGCACCTCGAGTATGTATCATTCTTATAACCAGCCCCGGCTAAAGACTTCATGGTCGGTAAAACAGAGTTCAGCACAGAGTGAGGGTGTGTATGTGTGTATTTATGTATTCCTTACTACTTTGGCATTACCAATCTCGTTCCTAGAACCAGGAAGCGGAACAAACTATAATTTGCCCTTGAACAAGAGGCTTCATTCGCACCTCAAGCAAGTACCACCCTTATAACTGGCCCTGGCAAGAGGCTTTCATTGTTGGTAAATGCAGAATGCAGTAGGAAGGATGTGGAGGGGCCTGAGAATAAGCCCATGCTAAAGTCACTTAACATCGAATGGCCTGATTCTACTAAGATTCGAACCCACGACCACTCGCTCCAAGCCACCTCCAAGCCTCCGTTTTTCTGGTGTAGATTGCCTCCACTATGCGAAGGTTTTTAGCAATAATGTCGAGATCGCCTGCGAAGGTTATGAGTTGACTATTTTTGTCGCAGATCATTCTTCTCGTTTCGATACGCGCTCGCCAGATCACACCTTCAATACCGATGAATAACAGACAGGACAATCCATCCCCTCGGCACAATCCTCTGTGCGAAACTAAAGGACTCGTAGCGCATGTCTCACTCCAGGGTAACTTTGATCAGCCGCATCAGTTTCTCCGGAAACGTGTTCTCTTGCAGTTTTGTCATAGCTTTTTGCGCTCGAGTGAATCGTATGCTGCCCTGAAATCCACGAACATTTGATGCGTGAGCAAGTTACAATCCCGACATTTCTGGAGGATTTGTCAGAGAGTGAATATTTGTCGACTCATCGACCACGCTGCGCTCGTTTGTGATCAGGTTTCCCTACTTGTCTCGCCTACACAAATCAGGCATCGTTATATATGTTTTACGTGATTTATTCACCATCTCATAGATGCACGTCTCGTTATCCCGGAATAATTGTGCAAGCGCTTCACGATCTCTGTCCTTCATTCCTCCTCAGCATTGTAGTCAACTCATTCCACGCTCGTCGAGACTTGGCCAAATTCTCTAGCAAATATCAGATAATTTTTCCAATTTTTTCCTCTCCACTGCTTGTTAGCATACTTCATCAAATTATTCATTTTGTATACTCCGAGGCTCTTCCTTCTACTCCAACCGTCTTCGAGGCTTGTAGCACCTAACTCCTCGGAAGAAGGTGGGGTCTCATTTCCCACGTTGCTCTCGGAAGATCTTAGGATATCTACCTTATTTTTAGCCGAGTAAGACAGATTTGACGTGTACGGTTAACAGTTTTGGTGCTTCGGATCACCAGGCCACGGGAAGCTGCGAAGTTTATACATCAGGCTATGGGCGACCTGGGCATTCATATCCCCGATGACGATCTTGATGTTACGTGACGAACGGCTATCGTACGTTGCCTCCTGCTGCGCACCGAACACTTCCAAAGCCACAACGAGAGTTTTATTGGGCTCTTATTACGGTTTGCATGACCAATTTTGGTCATGAAAACCATTATAATAAAACTCAAATTGTTACTTGGGTTCCTTCTCGTTCTCGGGTCTATCTTAGTGCGGGCGGAGCACGTTGATGATGCAGTATTTGAACTTCTCTGGTAAAACTGGGTCTTTCCGCTGCGGATTTTCCAAACCTTCTCTTGCTTGTGACAGGTTTCATGTAGAGGCATGGTGCCGAGTTTGCGGGCTTCAAACTGCACGAGCAGCGAAATTCATGGTTTGATTTAGGTAGGTTGCTTTACTGGAGACACGCTAGCCGAGTTTCGTGATGGAGTTGCTATCTTAGCTTTAGTACCGAGACGCCACGCTTCTCGTAATTTAGTCGCCTACTCCGGATCAGACGCTGTCATGAGCCGCTCATAACCTGAAGTACAATCGCTCACTTGGTTGGGGTCTCTGAGCCGCACCTGAAATAGAAACAGATTGCATGTATTCCGGCTGATATCGCGAGGTCCCTATCGCCACCTAGGAGTTGCTCTATAAGCAGCTCAGGACCACTGTCCGGTCTATTTTATACAGACGAGGCACCGATGTAACGCATCACCTAGCCGTTCATCAACCAACCACCACCGCACCGTGGACCAAAAGGGCGAAGAGCGGAACTTTTTTCCTAGTGTCTTCTGCTTTCATTTTATCACTCATGGTCTTCAGCACTTTTGTTCCTATGAATATCCCCCTCAATCTAAAACTGTCAAAAGTTCATCATTGCTTACTGTAATGAAAATAAACAAATAACTTTTTTGAGTTAGGAAATATAGACATAGTTTTTTCAGCAAAGTTGTAAATATTATAAAAACAAGCAACTTTGCTGAAGAAATAAAATTTCTACCTTTATCGAGTGCTGAACTATATGGCATATTCTTTAAAAATTGGTTTTTCATACTTAGCTTTTGTTATTTGCATTTTACAAGCATACAATGTTCTCGGCAATTATTGAAGCTCTCAAAGTACACGTTTTTGCAGAAGACCGCAAATCTTTTGGACCTTCACTTGCTGAGTTTTCGCACATTCAAGCTTTAAATTTTCATAGCTTCACGAACCCATAGGGTAAAATGAGACAAACGGATTTATGAAATCAGTGCTTCATCTGAAAGCTTAAGTCGAGTACTATAAACTTGTATGGGTTCCGCTTGTCTCCAACCACCCAAATGAGTGTACGGTAAGCATACGTTTTATGTGTTTCGCGTTCGCTAAAGGCTCGACACACGTCCATTTTTTTGTGTTAGTAGATAGACACATGGTTTCTTCGGTAAAGTTATAGCAAATATAAAGGTAAACAACTTTGCTAAAGAAATGGCATTTCTATTCCTATCGAGTGCAGAGTTATAGAGCATTTTCCTTGAAAATTCTATAAAAATTAGTTTTTCATACTTAGCTTATGTTGGTTACATTTTACAGGATTATATGGTTCTAGGCGATTACTAAAGGACTCAAAATACACGTTTTTGCAGAAGATTGAAAATCTCTAGGATATTTCCTTACTATGTTATCGCTTTTGGTTCATGAACTTAAGAAAATATAAAGCTTAAATAAGCGATAACTTTGTAAGGAAAGGTCCTAGAGATTTGCAACCTTCTGCAAAAACATGTCTTTTGAGTCTTTCAATAATCGCCTAGAACCATATACTCTTGTAAAATGCAACATACGCTGAGTATGAAAAACTAATTTTTAAAGAATTTTCAAGGAAAATGCTCTACAGCTCTGCACTAGATAGAGATAGAAATGTCATTTCTTCAGCGAAATTGTTTATCTTTATATTTTCTATAACTTTGCCGAAGAAGCTATGTGTCTATCTACGAACACGTGGGCGTGTATCGAGCCTTTAGCGAACGCGAAATACATAAAACGGATGCTTGCCGTACACTCATTTGGGTGGTTGGGGACAAGCGGAACCCATACAAGTTTATAGTACTCAACTTAGGCTTTAAGATGAAGCGCTGATTTCATAAATCCGCTTGCCCCATTTATTCCCATGGGCTCGTGAAGCTATGGAACTTTAAAGCTTGAATATGCGATAACTCAGCAAGTGAAGGTCCAAAAGATTTGCGGTCTTCTGCAAAAACGTGTATTGTGAGAGCTTCAATAATTCCCTAGAACATTCTATTCTTGTAAAATGCAACTTACAAAAGCTAAGCATGCAAAACGAATTTTTAAAGAAGTTTTAAAGAATATGCCCTATAGTTCAGCACTCGATAAAGATAGAAATTTTATTTCTTCAGCAAAGTTGCTTGTTTTTATAATATTGACAACTTTACCGAAGAAACTATGTATATATTTCCTAACACAAAAAAGTTATTTTCTTTTATTTTCATTATAGTAAGCGATGACTAACTTTTGACAGTTTTAGATCAAGGGGGATATTAATACGACCGAAAGTGCTGAAGACCACAAATGAAAAAATGGAAACAAGAGACACTATGAAAAAAGTTCCACTTTTCGCTCTTTTGGACTATTGTGCACCGCTGAGTAAGTGTAATCCCAACATTTGAAATGACAGCAGAAGAAATGACAAATGACGCCATTTACACAGATTTTTACCTCAATATCAAGAATCAGTTTACACGTCTTTTTAGAAAGTTTTTTGCGCAATGACTATAGAATCTTTTAAATAATATCCATGAGATCAGTGTGTAAGATTGGCATTGGCTTTTAACTTTAACAAGGAAATTACATAATTTGCTTAATGGTGCTTATTACCCCAGGCACCCCTTTATTATATTAGCTCACGTAGTATTTTACGATTTTGTTTAAAAAATATCTAACGCTCTCTATCAAAAACTGTACGCAAATATTATAATATTAAGTAATTACCCTACAGCTATATTTTCATAATCACTATTGTCCCATATCGTTTCGAAACTATCGTCAACGTAGAATGAATGCATATTCCCCATTTATTTTACAACCAGTCTGGCTCTTTCACCATAATTAAACTCATAAAATGTTTAAACCATCCAATTATTCAACACACGACCCAGCTTCCTGTTTTTATTGACTTAATAACGTCATTACACCGAGCATTGGCCCACTGTGGTTTCGTCACATCGGGAAGAATGTACACATGGCAAGTCCCACCGCCACCCCGCCGCGCCGGCCAGTAGCAACAATGACGACGGAAGCATATGTTTTTCGGACCACCCAGCCGGCAGATTCCTGGGTACCCGTTTACCACGCTGCTCCGCGCCGCTCCCCGCTCGGGCGTTCGTACGTGCTGGGCCATAAAAACAGACACCCGGGAAACGTGTCGGGAATATTTACTGGACCAAGTTCTCCGGCGTTCATCTTTGTCCTGTTTTCTTTCGGGCCGGTCGCGCACACACGGGATGGACACGGAAAAATTGGAAACGGTGCACCTCCATCGTTTCGTGTTTGTTGTTTGCCACTCGAGCCCGGATTTTCCCGGACAAGAACATTTGGCTCATTTTCCATCACTCACTAACTGCAATCACTAACAGGGGGTGGTCCCCCGCTCCGGTGCGGTCCGTCGGTGATGGCTGAAGTGTAATATGACAAAATGGGAGTCTTTTCATTTGGTGCTTCGGTTCAAAAGTCGACCGTGTCAGGAGAGAGAGACAGAAAAAAAAGTTCGAAACATCAAACCGATTGTTTTCCGTCGGAAACAAGATCCGACTTCGTCAACCTGTGGGTGAAAGAGAACCAATCTGCGACGTGTTGGTACGGTCATAAGATGGACGGTTGGTGATGTTTTTTTTTCGTAACAAAGGCAAACTAGTGATTTTGAAGCGTGACAGCATATGACATGGGACGTCCGGATTTGCATAGGTAGCTTGGCACTACTAGCTCAGAGTCCTTTGACATGGTTGAGCAAGTGGCTGCCCGTGCCTGAACCCCGGTTGTTTACGGTCGACTTGGGACGGATAAGAGGCCATGTTTGTGATTTGTCGTTGACATCTCACTTGCCGTATGCAACGGTTAAGCTGAACGTTGTTGGATGCGCATCGATGGATCTGATTGATGGTCGAGCTGGAAAAAGGACTACGGTGTTATTACCAAGCTTTGAAAGTTTTATTTTATTGCAGGAAATAAGTGAAACTAATTTGAAATTCTTAACAAGAACCCGAAACGTTCCACAAGACACAATTTGAAGAAAACAATCATTTCAAACAATTCATTAAAGTACCGCTAACTTTTCAAACAGTTTCTCGCGTGCGAACTCCAAGCTGACAGTAAAAGCTGTACAGGTGAAACAAACAAATTAAATTGAACCGAACAGCTTCACTGACTGACATAACAGAATCCACCAATAGCTTACAACATGATCATCACTGTAGAGAACGGCATTATACTAAGGATAGTGTTTATGTTGCAAGTTCTGCTCACGTTGTTACTACTGTGGCAGCTGCTGATGCTAACGGGAACAGCTACTGCTTTGTGTCGGGTTGAGAAAATAACACTTCCGGGTCTTGCTTGCATGCAATTCGATCTTTCCTTCGGGCAACGTCCCCGTGCGCTTTCTCCAAAGATGGCAAATGTTTCTATTAATTACGTTTTTCATTTTTTGCTGCTCATCTCGTCTTGCCTCGTCCGAAATTCGGCTCCAGCTGTAGCTTGTCGGGTTAAACTTTTTCGACGTTGAGCAAGCGTTTTTTAGTTGTGGCGATGTCCGCTTTTTTTTCTCGCCATTCTGGTTAGTACCAAGTTACGGGCACGTTGTTGGTTGCTGCAGAAAATGGGCCACCAGTCAGTGGCCGGCAAGAGTCGCACAGCAAGCAGCAGCAGCGGAAAAACGACACCAATTAATTTGCCACGATATTCTTGCTGTTGAAGGCGAGTGGACACATCCGGACCGGAATGTGACACAAACATTAAATGAACACCCAGCGAAGAGATGCTCTGTTAAATTAACCTCCTCGTTGTTTCGCTGAGTAAGAACGAATTTCAGAAACACGTGTCAAAGTGATTATGAACGATTCTTTCTTGTAGAAAGAATACAAAAGACGCAAAAATAGTACAGTGCTAATATAATTGGAACTCGCCTCTTTTAGTGTGCCGTAGAGGGGTAGTTCAAGTAGTAATATAATAGCCGTTTCAAAAACTGCAAGTTATAAAGTCATAAATTTTGCCTGTAAATCGAAGATACCATAAAGTAAGCTCAGAATTATTCTCTTTCTATCCAATATATCATCAACATGAAGTCTTTGTTGCATGGAGTTAAACCAAAACTGATATTCCATCAACTTTAGTAATTGGTTCCGGAACCGATGTGTTTTATCAACATTTTATGATCTCACTGGCTGGTAACCCCGGGCAATGTATTTCCGACACTGCATCGTTCAGCTAAGTTAGGGTGGCACACTTACAGTCCACTCCAACACATATACATTGTGAAACAATCTTCAACAAAGTTATAAAACCAAACATGCCCCCAAATGTTACTGTAAAAATCCAACGAACACCGCCCTTTAAATTGACGGTCCCGAAAAATCCAGCACCCCAATTTGTGATGCATTTTTTTGTGCTGCAACAAATTCTGATGCAGCTTCCTGCTACTGCACCACATGTTGCTCTTGCACTAATAATCCCGTCCCTAGGCGCCCCGATCAAAATGCACAATTTATCATCACACCCGGCTGGAATCCCCCCCACCACCACCACCAATGCATGTAGAGCAACCCCATCGAAACGAATAACTATAGTTATTTCATTTTTATTATTATTTGAATATCCTCCGTTCCGTTTTTTAACGGTTTGTTATGCGTTCGCTGTAATGCAGCAAACAAAAAAAAATATGTACACCGAACCACTGCGCTGGCCAACCGTCAATGGGTACCAACCAGGGTTTCTGTCATCACTGCAGTACTAGCCGTACTGATTGCGTTGAATTTCCCGCAACACGGTAGGAGTACTGCCCTTTGCTTGACCGACCGACCGACCGACCGACCGACCGGCCAAGCTCGTATTCACGCTGGCTGCATCCTATCTGGTTTTAATTTTACGCTTATATGGTGCATGTTTTTCATGGCGTCCTGGCTGCGCTGCTGCTGGTTGTGCGCTGACAATATACCAACGCAACGGAGATGTCAACTCGTATCGAGAGCTCGGTAAACCGCTCTCCAGGTAAAGCTCTCCAAAATGGATCTTGAATTATGTGAAGCTCTTTTAAAATTTTAATACGTTTCATTATGCGCTTGGAATCTGCGAAATTTCACCCCTTGCTGAGCATCAGTTCGTCAATTCATTGTTCCGGATATGGTAAATCTCGAAATTGAATTAGCTTTGCAAATGATGCAAAGTTTAACAAATTACGATGAACAACTGGATGTTCAATGTATATGGCTGATTGAGTTGATACGAGAAAATTCATCATGCGTCTCCATCGTAGAAACCGATGGAGGCGCTTTGTACCACAAAGGTTGCAGAATGTTTCGTTTTTTCCGGAAGAACACTAAAACATATTTCCAAAACGTAACCTTTAACACCATAGTGTCCAATTTTTAAAAGTTATCGTGAAGTTTTTAACTTTCACACAAAATAAATGTTTCAAATTAACGTAATAAATCAAATAATGTATTAGACTAAAATGAGAAGGTATTAAGGGGAAATGAGCAGTCATTAACTTTTCGTCGGAAAGCCCAATTTCGGAAGCAGTTTTTGGGCCTAAACCTCAGGTTTTGTTTTCAGAAATGAATTCACTGTATTTTTCTTGCCAATCTAAACATAAAGAATATATATTCTTGAACATTTTTTTCCCTGTTGGGTACATTCTCCACTGCGACCAGTAATTTGATCTATTGTGGCGGGCCCCTATTTACTGTAAGCCACGTCAAGGTGTCGTATCACAATGAATAGGAGTGATTTCCACTTGTTGACTAATGGCATTGTCCCAATAAGGTATAATACAACGAATAAAGTTAAGTGCCTTATTGGGAGAACTTGTTACCAGGCCACAGAAAGTACGTAAATCTTTTTTAGATACACTAAGAAGTCTCTGAGTTACTGTTTTGTCAGGTGATATAAATCGCTTTGATTGGCGAGCTGTTAAACTATTTTTCCATATGTCATTTATCATTGATTTTTCCCAGTTACTCAATTCCATTCTGAGGGTACACGTTGAGGCCCCACAGAATGGTTCTGGTCAAATGAAAGGTTTAATCGATCCAGCTTTTGCCAATTGATCCGCTTTTTCATTGCCTTCAATTCCACAATGCTCAGGTACCCAAAAAAGACTTACTGTACTTTTTTTAGCCACCTGCTGTAGCAATTGAATGCATTCCCAAACCAGCTTCGATGAACACGATACTGACTTTAGTGATTTTAATGCAGCCTGGCTATCAGAAAATATACATATATTTGCATGTCTATAATTTCGTCACAGAAAAACTGTAGCACATTCAATTATTGCCTGTATTTCTGCCTGAAATACAGTCGGCCATTGGCCCATAGATATTGATATGTTGACTCCGGGGCCCGTTACCCCTGCTCCGACTCTGTTGTTTAATTTAGAACCGTCAGTGTAGAAGATAATGGATCCTGGTTGAATATTAGGCCCACCTGATTCCCACTCCGTGCGACTTGTTTTGGTCACTTGGAATAGTCGTTCAAAGTTATATTGCCTATTCATCCAGTCTTCCTGGATTAATATAGGATTAATTTTGAAATCTCTTAAAATACTGAGGTGGCCCCTAAGGTCTCCATCAAGAAACTTCTTTGTTCTTCTTAGCCTTAGTGCATTTTTCTCAGCTTCCAATTGCACGAATAGGTGTAGTGGCAGTAAACTTAAAATAGCATCTAGTGCTTTTGATGGTGTACTAGCTCCAGAAATGGAGATTGTAGCAAATCTTTGCAACTTCTCCAGTCTCTTCTGTGCATGTTTAATTTTAGTTTTCGGCCACCATACTAAGGCTGCATATGTTATTCTGGGTCTTACTATTGCCGTATAGCTCCAATGAATCATTTTAGGTTTCAATCCCTATTTGTTTCCAAACGTTTTCCTGCTTGTCCATAAAGCATTCGTAGCCTAGTTACTCCTAAATATTTGACTTTTGGAGAAAAATTATGTATATTCTTGAACATAGTTTTTGTTTCAATTTGAAACTTTCAAATAAAAACTGCTTTTGAAATTTACAGAATCAATGACGACTCATTTCTCCTTAATACATAAAAATGGAGTATTAAAGATTTTTGAGGATTAATTTAATTTAATTTATTTATTACCTCTTCAACTTAGTTGCACAGACAATTTACTAAACTAATAATTGGATCCTACGTCTAAAAACAGTCTTACTTATTTGAAAATCATAAGCTTCACCAACTTCATTGAAAGCACGGCAACACATGACCCATGGTTCGTTCAATCGAAAGTTTGTGCGACGCGAGGGCTGCCACAGTAGGATACGATTTCGGAGCTGCCTTCGGGGAACCTGGCTTAAGAGAGAGCTGCAATCGACATCTCCACTCAGTAATCCGAAAACAAAAGGCCGTAGCAGTAATTTTCTTCTGGCAGCTAACGAATGCAGATCAATAAGCTTGCAACGTTCCTCGTAGGCTGGTAGATTTGCGGCATCGTTCAAAGGCAGAAGACGTTGAGTATATCACAAAAAGTTCTTCGGGATGGCCTCCATCCTGTTGATATGCACAGCATAATATGGTGCCCACACCATAAATGCGTTGATGTTTCTTTTCACGAATCCAAGTATTGCGAAGGCCTTGGCAGTGATCGTTGAAATATGTTCGGTGAATCTGGCTCTGGAATCAATAGGTACACCCAAGTCCTTTATGGTCTGCACTCGGCGTATATGGCTCTGCTCGATAGAGTATTCGTTACGCAGGGGCTCGCGTAGTCGGCTAAATGAAATGACGCAACATTTTGTGACATTAACTTGCATACCATTAAGCGTACACCATCGTGAGAGAGAATCAATATCGCTCTGGAGAGTACAACAGTCAAGTCTGGTTTTGATTTCACGAAAAACCTTAAAGTCATCGGCGTACATCAGCTTAGATGAACTTAAAAGGCTGCTCAGCTCATTAGCGAACTCAATTAACGAAGCCCTAGATGGCTGCCTTGGGGCACGCCAGATGGTATCTCGAAACAAGACGAGTTAATACACTTGATACTGACAAAAGCGGAGCGTTCGGAAAGATAAGCCCAAGCATCTCAATTTTTCAACTGCCGGTGCGTGTGGAACTTTGTCGAATGCCTTGCTGAAGTCAATGTATATTGCATCAACCTGTGTTCTACTCTCTATACTCTTGATCAGCGAGTTGACGAATACCATCAAATTCGTGGTCATAGACCGTTTTTTCATAAAGCCGTGTTGATGTTCCGAAATTATTGGGTGCACAACATGATACACAACACCGTAGACCATCCTTTCAAGAACTTTAGAGAGACATTTCCAGCCTGGTGTATTGGGGTAATTCATGCAACTTTCCATACCATTGGAAAAATGCCACGATCAAGTGACCGATTGAAGAATATTGACCCAGGTGAAGCGAGGGACGTAGCAAATTGTTTAATGAACGAAGGTGGCAAACTATCAGGGTCAGGACCTTTTGAGGAGTCCACCGACGAAAGTGCTTCTTCTACATGCTCTGATTGCCGTTTGTAAGGGGCTCAAGTACAATGAGCTCAGCATTACCTCCAAGATAATCGAAACTATAGGCATTTCGATTAACACGGCAGATGGGGAACTACATTGGACTGCTGCTTAGTTTCCTGGAGCGAAAAGACGTTCGACTTTGACCCAATTTCGTCGAGACATCTCCACTATCACCAAACGAACTGACCCATTCTTCATAGTGGGAGATTTTAATGCACGACATCGATATTGGAACTGTTCTCGAGCCAACAAGGCCGGGACGTTACTCTTCCAGGAAGCTGCTAGCTCATAACTTTTTTCATCCATTTTCCGGACACATTTACGTTCTGTCCGCTAAACCTAAACCTGAAGTTGGATCTACTAAACCCATCTATCACGACACTGGACAACGACATTGCTATTGATGGCGCAATCGGCTTGCTGATGACGGTAATATTAGAAGCAGAATCTGCCTCAGTTCCTGAAGTACAACAACGAGCCTATCAGACCGCAACAACCCCCGATCATACTCTACAATTAATAGCCCTGCGGAACAAACGTCGACGACAATGGTCGAGACGGAGGGATCCTATCTATAAAGACATAGTGATATCGTTAAACAGCAGAATCCGAAGTGAATGCGCCCAAGCACGCTTTAAAAAATTTGAGGACACATTACGAACACTTGACAGTGACCGCGATACACTTTGGAAGATTTCTAAGGCTCTGAGAAAATCAACCAAACACAGCCCTCCTTTGTACCAAGGTGAGTCCGTAGTTGCATCTTCTTCTGGTAAAGCGCAGCTACTAGCAACGAGTTTTGTTCAAGCCCACAACAACCAAATGGTAGGTGAGGCTGATACTGTTGTACCGGTAAATGCTTCTAACAACTACATCGATCAGACCAATCTAACAAACACACATCAGTGGTTGATTTGTCCGAAAAAAATAATACAAATTATTAAAAAGCTGAAATCCGAAAAGTCGCCAGGGCAGGACCAAATTCGAAACTGTGTGCTTAACAGATTACCCCGGAAAACCCACATACTATTTGCCAAAATATTTTCTGCATGTATTCGGCTTGGGTACCTACTTTCCATCACGATGGAAGCATGCAGTTGTGATCGCTGTTCGGAAGCCAAACAAGGACCCAACAAACGCTTCGAACTACAGACCAATTAGTCTACTCCCTACCCTTAGCAAACTCCTCGAACGCATTATCCTAAGCCATGTCGAACAACATCTAGAAAATACATGAAAATTTCCTGACGTACAATTTGGCTTCAAAAGAGGGCATTCGACCACCCAGATAACACAACATCGTAATAGAAAGTTCATTTTAAATCGTTTTCATGTCAATTTTACATTGGTGTTCTGTAATTATTAGAGTATGTCAAAACAAAGTAAACAATACATTGTTTTGCAGTCGTGCGTGTCCTCATATACAACTCATGACTGTGAATTTTAAAGCAGTATTAAGTTATATCTAAATCATATATCCAGGAGTATTAAGTTGCGTGTTATGAAAACCACTGTATGAAATGCAAGATAGAATTACAAATCATTGTCAAAATTTTCGCACGTATATTGCCTCCACTTTGGTACTTATATGTTCTTATCTGGCGTGAAATATAACTTTTTTATTCAGATAGGATGTCGTATTTCTCAGTTGCAATCGAGATACACAAACCAAATGGTTTACTGGGCAATCACCAGTTGGTTAGACTTGTGAGAGAAGCTCGGGCCAACTTCGTGTATAAAAATCTTCAGGTATAGTCCTCCTGGATGTCGAAAAAGCGTATGATTCTGTTTGGTAGGAATTGCTCACAAGATGCTCCAAGTAAATTTCTCTTTGAATATCCTGAAAATCATCCGTTCTTTTTTACTGCATCGCTCGTTCCACGTTACAGTTAATTAACAATCGTCAAATCAGAAAGCTGTTCCTTTTGGCGTTCCACAAGGTGCTGTTCTAAGCCCCACGCTGTGTAACATTTTCACCGCCGACTTAGTGATGCTTGATGGTGTCGAATATTTCCTTTTCGCGGACGACACCGGTTTTATTATTTCTTACGCAGACCCAGCGACAGTCATCACCAAATTGCAAGCTGCCCAAAACGCTATAGAAGACTACCAAAAGCGATGGAAAATCAAAACTAACGCTAGCAACTCGCAAGCAATTTTCTTCACTCGGAAACGCAGTCCACGAAAGATTCCTCACAGTCAGATCACCGTGTGCGGGCAACCAGTTTCATGGTCGAACGATGTAAAGTACCTAGGCCTAACGCTAGATCGAAAGCTAAATACATCAATAACACCTTAACCAAGTGCGAAAAACTCACGAGAACCCTTTATCCGCTTATCAAGCGGCGATCGATAAAAACTTGAAACTGTTACTGTACAAAACGGTATTAAAACCATCGATGACATACGGCTTTCCTGCTTGGTACAACTGTGCTGCATCTCACAGGAAGAAAATACAGGTGAAACAAAACCGACTACTGAAGATTATGCTAAATTTGGATCCATTTCACCCAGTTGAGGACGTTTGTATAATGGTAGACATTGAAGAACTTGACGATTGGTTCCAGCGAATACTTCCTAAGTTTTGGGACGGTTGTGCTACCTCAGCAAATCCATTGCTGGAGCACTTAGCTGTATAAACTGTGATATTAGACCAGTATAAAAACCTTTCCTCTAACTATCCCTCAATATTCTTGCAATTATCGAGGCTTTTTTTCAAATATATTTTTCCATATATAAGATATAAGACCATAGAATATAGACGGCTTAGTGGTGTAATTGGTTAAACAACACACTCAACTAGAGATTGGGAGCTGTGAGTTCGACTCTCACCTTCGCTAAGTCTGTATTTATGATTTGGTTTTAGTCACCGTGCACTTAAGTCTATATTTTGGGCCTAATATCAAGAATTTTCAGTTTGCCTGAATCTACATTTCTCGCATTAAGCATTTATTCTTCTCCAACTAAATATTAATTGATAGATCCTCATTCGCTCTTGCAATTTGAATAAAAAAGTTGTTGAAAGTTATCACATATCTCAGCTCATGTATACTATTACTTACAATGTATTGCTAAACCAATGAAAACTAAATTGAATTGAATTCAATTGAAAAAGTTCCCATCATTTGTAGATACGCTATTAATTAAATTACTTTTTATTGATCTACAAGATTATTCATTGTCAAAACTTAATATTTTCAAAGCCATTGTCATTAGCTGCGGTTTTTGATTTGATAACTACCATTTGCTTGTTGCGACATGGGACTGAGTATTCCGCTCAATACAGTATATTTCAGGAGACTAAATAAATACCGAGAAATCCTGCCAAATAATAAAGTCAGCTCACAAGTAGGTACCTGTTCTCCAACCCTCATTTTCACACCTGTTCAAAGTTGTTTCGAAGAATAAAACTCAATATAGCGAGATTTCATATCCATTCACACAAGCAGAACAAAAACGCAAACAATCTTCAAGTACACAATAATATACACTAATTTTGTCCTTCCATATACAAGCAAAACAGCAAAACTTTTCCCACGCTCGGAAGCGATTTTGTTCACCCGAAAAACGACTTTCTCGTAAGTTTCGATTGCCGGTACAGTATTGTCGAAGCACCGGCATCTCGGCTAAGTATAGTAAGCTCCTGCTTGCCCCGGTACGCTAATATTGTCTGAGTGTGTGTATATGTTTGCGTCAGAGGGGTAACACGACATTACAACCATCCCGATTGCTTCGGAAAGCGATTTTCCAACAACCCACCCACCAGACTGCTGCCCCAGTACCAGTACAGATACAGACAGAGTCAAATTCACAGAGCGACAGTGATACTTCCACTTCATGAATGCCCATAAAAGTTTACTAGCGTATCTTCCGTCTCGGTGTGAAGCAGTGAGACAATTTCCCCGAAACCGACAGGTAGGTATTTGGAGACAAAGTGCTCGTTTAGTTTAGCATCTTTTCTCGACTCGACTGGAGAGGAATGCAATTGCTTCAAACTGTTCATTCCCCCCATCCTCGGCCGTAACGATTCAATGCCAAATGGTATATATTGCGCATCCTTAACGGACATTCCACAGCTCGGTCAATTACTGTTACAGGTCCGGCGGGTAGCAGCAGTGGAAATGCTGCCGGGGGCCTGGGAATTGCAATTGCTGGAATGCGCTGAATCAATCGTTAATAATCCTATTAGTATTAAAGAGCTTTCGAAAGATGAAGCAAACTAAGTCAGGATGCTTAAATTGGAATGCCGACTGATGCAAGATCTCCCTCAATCTACGATATGTGCAATTCGCGATTGGGGGAAAATGTATAATTGAAGCTTCCGAAACTATTAACCTATTAGTTGTTCGGTACGTAGCTACTTGTCGGATGATCGCAAACAAGTTGTAAGGAGTTTGATTGGTTTGTGGATGATCAAACAATGCTTCTAGAGAATCGATTATATAGCAAAATGTTCTTCAATTTAGAGAATTATTTATAACAAAATGACCTACACAGAATCACCATAAAATCGTCAGCCAAAATTTTCTACAATTGTTCAACAAATAAAAAGCACTAAACGAAATCTTTCTGAATATAGAGATAGACAGATTCGTTGCAATAATCTTTCACAAAAAAAAAGCAATTTTGTGTTTTGTGGCAAGCAAAATAAATCTTAATTATTAGATCAGAATTGTACCACGAAATCATCTCAGAGACTTAGTATCAATATCCGTTGCCCCACTTTAATTGGGTTTAAATGCTAAATCTCAAATAAAGAGAAAACAATCGCTTTGTTTTTATAATCACTGGAAAGTAATTACTCACTTAATGTGTTTATGAAGTTCAACTGTCAGTCATAATCAAAAATAAAGAAATTTCATCCCCAAACACGGGCTGCAAATAGACAAAAATTTAAAAACAAAACACCACCATTCTTGCTATTGCTGGCGCTATTATCCACGCTGAATGTTGATGGCTTCCAAGAAGGGAAAAAACTTTGTTTTCCAAACTAAGCCTCCAGATTTCGATTTGGCTGCTTCGGAAACCGAATCAGACATTTGACTTTGAAAAAGAAAAACAAAACATAACAATTGATTTCTGCTGCTTTGCATAAGAGCGCCGTTAAAGTGCAAATCGATGTTCGAATGTAATGGAGTTATGTTGTCGCCCCCATTCGATTGATTTCAATATTCCGCAGGAAAAAAAACATTGAAGACCTTGTTTGGAAGTTTGCAGTGCAATACACATACTATCTGCTTTTCAAATATTATCAGAGATTTCAGATCTTAATGCTCGCAAAAGAAACTCTTTTATGACCAAAATTGTTCTATGAACCAGTGAAAAAAATTGAAATAACTACGGGCATTTTAGCAAACGCAAAAGCCCGTAGAAATTGAAAACCTCTCGGTATCATCAACTTACTTTAATTTTGTGGACTTCCTCCACTCTCCGCTTCCCACCACCTAGTGCAGCGGCAGTGGACCAACTCGAAGTTTGATTGCCCCTGCTGGCGACGACGCTGGCGCTGTCTACCAATGAAACAATTTTATTCGGCCGCCTTTTCCACAGTCGAAACAAAGAGCTTGCCTGCGTACTTACGTTTGATCGTCGTCGTCGTTGTCGTCGTCGTCAAGAAAAAGTACAAAACGAAAACGGCCGGAACAAGGATACCATTATGGAACAAATTTGCGGTCTCTACGACATCGGCTGCGGCAACGGCGACGGCAGCGAGTGCAATGGCGGCGCGAAACACTCTACTTCTCGAGAGCATTGCTTGTCCTGGCGGTAAAAATGATGATGCTCTTGGTTAAGTTCAACACTTTTCACCCATTTGTTCGGCGCTTGGCTTGGCAGGTTCTCCCGCTCCGCTCCATTGCCGGTGACGATAGCTTTCAACGGCCGCGGCGGCATGACGGCACGAGGTACCTACCGACAACTTTTAATTACAGTCACGAAGACGTTAACCTCAATTTTGCTTCGGGCTCGGCTCGGAGTTAGGCTGCGCCTTGACGGTGCCAGCCGACATTTACCGCAGGCCAAGATTGCTCTTTGCTACATCACAATTGTACGATGGTTCTACGGCCGGTATACCGGCCTGCTTGCGGCAGCATCCTTCAGCGCAAGGATTGTCAACATCATCGGTGAGGTAGCGGCGAGCGAAAATGCTGCGTCTTAATGCGAACGGTTGCTCGATTATTTTTCCTCGTAGCAAACTGCGGTCTTCGGTTACGTCTGGGTAGAGATTCAACGGCTTGGAAGATGGATGGGTTGTGATTGAGCTGTGACGATAAATTGGTCGTTGGTAATTAGCCAACTAGGCAGAAAGGAGTTGACTCTGATTTGCACTGGAAAAGGAACGGTTGTTTGAGGCGTAGCTTTTCCCAGGGCTTTACTGGCGGAATCATCGCAAGGCTGTGATTTATGTTATCTAGTTCGAGCTTGTCACTTCTTTCTGAACGTAATCAAGTTCAATGCAATATAAATTAATCTTTGCCGAACAAGGAAATTTATCAGAGTACTTATATACCGGAATAGACAAAATAATTGAGACAGGCAACATTTTGATAAAATTCAATTGACCATAACTTTTTTAACCGTTATGTGTTCGGCTGGGTACCCGGGTACCTTTTGAGACTTTATAGCCTCGAAAAACAAGGTTTACGACAACTCAGCCAGCTAAAACTCGTAGAATGCTCCTAACTAGTGGGAATAAACCATTTGTCATCAACAGATTGCCTGTAGCAGCAGGGGGGGTCGAAGGGGGGGCCTTCGAATTTTTTTACCCCATAAGTGTTCGGATGGGTACCCGGGTACCCACTGAAATGAAATGCTTCTAACTTGATCAATTCTTGACCGATTTTGGATCTTGAACCGTCAAAAGATTGGAAAATTTATCTATTTTTAGCATTGGCGTAACTAGGGGGGGCTAGGGGGCGCATTGGCGTAACTAGGAATAAACGCTAGTTCCGCCAATGATTTTTAGAGCATGAGACTTACCAAGCCTGGGACTACGTCTGGTTTCCGTAAATCCGGATCTCCGGGACCATGTTCCGGATCCAAAACTAATGTGTACAATTGTCAATAAAACCACACAATATTGGTATCAAAATTCATGAAATCACTCCAGGAGTTGATGTTTATCCATTTTGAGTCCATTCAACTTATAGTCTTCGGAATGGCCCCTCCGGAGCAAATTCCTGTGGGGCCTTTCGGGACCGCTAACATATTTGGATAGAAAACCCTAACAACATGTATATCAAAATTCACGAAATCACTCCAGGAGTTGAGTTTTATCCATTTTAAGTTCATTTGATAAGCTGTCCCCGGAATGACCACTCCGGAGCCGGTTCCTGTGGGGCTCTATGAGACCAGTAACATGTTTGTATAGAAACCCAAGCAATATGCATATCAAAATTCGTGAAATCACTCCAGGAATTGAAATTAATCCTTTTTGAGTTCAGTTGATGACATGTCCTCGGAATGGCCATTCCGCGGCAGGTTCCTGTGGAGCCTTATAAGACCAGTAACATGTTTGGTTCGAAACCCCTGCAATATGTATGTCAAACTTCATTAAATCACTCCAGGAGTTGATTTTTATTCACTTTGAGTCCATTTGATGAGTTGTCTCCAGAATGGCCATTCCGGAGCAGATTCCCGTGGGGTCCTATGAGGCCACTAGCATGTTTGGATAGAAACCCTAGCAATATGTATATCAAAATTCATGAAATCACACCAGGAGTTCATTTTTATCCATTTTGAGTCCATCTGACAAGTTGTCCCCGGAGTGGCCATTCCGAGGACAACTCATCAAGTGGACTCAAAATGGATAAAAATCAAACTCTGGAGTGATTTCATGAAGTTTGACATACAACTTGCCGAGGTTTCTTTTTATACCAAACAAGCTTGACTATATCAGGCCCCTCGGTAGGTTATTCCGGAATGGTCATTCCTAGGACAGCTCGTCAAATCGACTTAAAAGGACAAAAATCAATTCTTGGAGGGATTTCATGAATTTTGACATACATATTGCTAGGGTTTCTACCCACACATGTTAGTGACCTCAGGGCCCCATGGGAATCTGCTACGAAGTGGCCATTCCGGGGACAGCTTATCAAATGATCTCAAAATGGATAGACCTCGACTCCTGGAGTGATTTTACGAATTTTGAGGTACATATTGCTAGGGTTTCTATACAAACATGTTACTGGTTTCATAGAGCCCCACAGGAACCTGCTCCGGAATGGCCATTCCGAAGACAACTCGTTAAATGGACTCAAAATGGATAAACATCAACTCCTGGAGTGATTTCATGAATTTTGATACCAATATTGTGTGGTTTTATTAACAATTGTACACATTAGTTTTGGATCCGGAACATGGTCCCGGAGATCCGGATTTACGGGAGCCAGACGTGGTCACAGGTTTGGTAAGTCTCATGCTCTAAAAGTAGACAAATTTTCCAATCTTTTGGCGGTTCAAGATCCAAAATCGGTCAAGAATTGATAAAGTTAGAAGCATTTCATTTCGGTGGGTACCCGGGTACCCATCCGAACACTTATGGGTGTTAAATTTCCCGTACACATAACGGTTAAACAAGACATATTTAGATTCACTGGTGTGTAAAGAATCACATGCCACTATGGGCCAGAAATTAAAATTTCGGGACAAAAATATTTGCGGTTAAACAGCATGTCTCAGCTCAATGTGGTCTTCGGAAACTTTTTGAATAAAAAATTGATGCATATTTTGAAGGGGTCTTCCAAAATTTAAGCGTTATTTAAACAACAATTTAAGTAATAACTTTTTGAGTAAACTTTTTTTTACCTTTTTTGCTTCAAAATATTAAAGATAAACCAATTTCAAGTAATTTTTGTGAAGATATGAAACTTCTACCTATTACCCATTTTCAGCAATAGACCTTTGTTTATAAACGACCTCTCAAAACACATTTCTTCTTGTAACATGTTTATTTCAACAGACAGCTCAATGTGATGTTCTAGAAAATATTTTGCACATAAAAGAGGAATATTTTTGTTGAGGACTGTTTTGCTTTATATGCATTAATTAATAAGATATAACTAATTTTAGGTTAAAAACCGTCTGATGAAAAATCCGAATATCTTAGCCATCTGCAAGTATCTGCAATTAGTTTGCATACCAGTTTGTAGGGAATTATTAATGCTATCTGACCAAATGTGTATTTCAGAGAATACCTGGGAATACCATGGCTGGGAATACCTGGGAATAGTGCGGATTTCTTTTTCATACATTTTATAACTTAATAAATATGCGTCCTAGCATCAAACAGTCTTCACAGAAAATATAATTTCAACATACTAAATAACTTTGTAGAACATTTTAAAGCAATAAAATAATCGTGTGCAAAGTTATTGAGTGTAATTGATTTTAAATGCTCTTTTTTAACACATCAATATATTTCGTAACCGGTAAGAGATAGATAGTTACTTTATTCAGCAAAGTTGCTTATTTTAGTGTTTTCTGCAACTTTTGGAGAAAACACCTTTTTTTTAAATTATTTATGAAAACAAAAAATTTGTATCACCCTAATAGGTGAATTCATGGTCACCCTAATAGTGCAGGAAGATACGCTATATTTTATTATTTTACTTCTCCGAAGACACCACCCTTGAAAAAAATACACATTTTTTATCAAACGGTTTTTAGCCTAAAAACAGTTATATCTTATTAATTACTGCAGAAAAAGCAAAACGGTCTCTAGCAAAAATATTCCTTTTTTATGTGCAGAATGTTGTCTAGAACATCACATTGAGCTGTCTGTTGAAATAAACATGTTTCAAGAAGAAATGTGATTTGAGGGGTCGTTTATAAACAAAGGTCTATTGCTAAAAATGGGTAAAAGGTAGAAGTTTTACATCTTCAGAAAAAATACTTGAAATTGGTTTATCTTTAATATTCTGAAACCAATAAAGTGAAAAAAAATTTACTCAAAAAGTTATTACTTAAATTGTTGTTAAAGTAACACGGAAATATTGGACGACCCCTTCAAAAGATGCATCATTTTTTCATTCAAAAAGTTGCTGAAGACTACATTGAGCTGAGACACGCCGTTTAACCGCAAATATATTTGTCCCGAAATTTCAATTTCTGGCCCATAGTGCATGCCAATACAAACAAATTATGCACCCAAAACCTGTTTTCGGATAAAATATTCGCAGGACACTCTTGGTCTAGGTTCAATGTTTAACTCGATTGAAGAGGAAAGATGATATTACACTTTTACAAAATTGTTTGCCTTCAGGGCATCAAATTGGTCTAGTTTTAATCGAAACGAATAATCCCTCATATCTGTCGTCGCGGGGTCCTGGGAAGTAAAAGGGGGCTTACGTGTGATTTATGCTTGTTCCAAAATTGACATGCTAAATATGACCTTTTGTTCTCCTTTCAAAACAATACTTTTGTGATCGATCATTGTATAAATATTGAAAATGGACTCGCTTGCAGTTTAACTTTAATCGGCCACTGTTTTAGCGATAAGTAACTTTATTGAGAAAAATAGTTCCAGTTGCAGGTCCAATTTCAATTCCAGTTATCAAGTTAATTTCTGTCTGTCGGTATGTTCCTTATAGAATCGAAAACTACTGAACCGATCGGCCTGAAAATTTGCCAGCAGGGGTTTTTGGCGCCAGGAAAGGTTCCTATAATAGTTAGAGACCCCCCCATCACTAAGAGGGGGGCTCCCATACAAATGAAATTCAAATTTCCTCATAACTCGAGAACTAATCAAGCAAATGCAAATTTGGCATGGGGGGGATTTTAGCGGCATGAATTTATTTTATGACGGTTTGTGTTCGGTTATTCCGGGAAAGAACACCCTTTGGATCAGCTAGGTAGCAGATCAAAGCTAGAAAAATATTTATTTTAATTTTGTTTGTTACAAACTTTATTGTTAGCTTACATATTTAGTGTTCTTGTAAATTTTCACGTTTATTTATCAGCAACGTGTCCTTACGAATTTATATCGATGCCTGTGATAATTGTTTTATGTTTTATTAGATATTGTTGCGCGTTATTTTCTATTTTTACAACTTACACTTTCCGTACTTCCGTACTTATACTTCCTTTCTAATCTTCCACCTTTATTTTAATCTACTCTTTATAATTTCGAAGAACCATGTATCGAAATCGACCTGTGATAAATTCTGTGATATTAGATTTTAAGCTTTATTAATTTAAGTTCAGCTCCAGTTTTAGCGTTTTTATTACCTTACGCTTTTCGCGTTCTATCAGTCTCCAACTTCCTATATAACTGCAATTACCCTATCTATCTATCCAAATATTTTTCACCTTCTACACTTCTAAATTCCAATCTTTCGCTTTAACTTTCCACTATGGCACTTTCCGTCTTTAACGCTTCCATCTTCATCTATCTTTTCCGTGATGACATTTTCGACGCTGATGACATTTCAATCGCTGTCACCTTCCGCGGCAGTGTTGCTAACACTTGGTGTCTGCTGCGGTAGGGGCTGTTCCCAGTAGAGAGCTATATGAATACATCTGGGTCGTTCTCACTGATTTACGTATATGTATTCACTGTCACAGTAGGAAACAATGCAAAGGAAAAGAGATGAAACGATATTTAGAAAAATACGAAAACTGGAAACCCAAGAAAAGGAATAAAGTGAAAAGAAAAGACTTCAAACGGGAAAGATAATAACAAAAAAACGAAGAAAAAGCATGAGAAAAAATACTGAAAATAAAACTTTATGTCACATTTGTGGTCCATATTCTGTTTTAAATAAAATTTCAAGAGCTTGGACGAATTTTCACCGCTATTCTATATTTCGAACAGATTGGTAAAATACCAATCCGTTCGAAATATAGAATAGCGGTGAAAATTCGTCCAAGCTCAAGTCAATTTTAATATCCAATGTCAATGTTTTATTAAACGTGGAGGAGCGTTTGGTGAGGAAGAATGATAGACTGGGTGATATTGTGAAACTTCGATGTGGGGCCAAAAATATATGGCGTAGTTAAATAACTGAGTGGGACTCTAACCCACACTCTCTCTCGGTTTGCGCCCAAGTGTTTTGACAATTAGACTATCAGTACACGACACCCTATATTAAATAATCTCCCATCTAGTTTCGATCATTCCAGTCTAACCATTCGTACGCACACACCAAACGCTCCATCTGCCGACGATAATTATTTTTATATGATTGCCCTTTCTGCTTCTACCACTGAGAAGATAGACTATTATCGACTGCACAGAGGAGTATTTGGACAAAAAAGTTGGCCAAAATGAGGAAAATCAAAACTCGTTCAATCCCCTCCAATTAAACCTCGCTGTCTTTCCAGATACCTATCACACAATGTAACGTTAGTTTTGAAACCATTTGTTTTGTTTACATCTTGCATAGAGCTGTCAAACTTCGAGTAAAAATGGGCCATATATTTCCGCTCATATAGGTAAGGATGTTGCCTTTCACATTTCCAAGGCTATATATATCCTATTGACCAGCTGTAAAATGGCTTTTTAAACTCAAAGATTTTACAATTATTTGTTGATATAAACTTTAGATTTCAATGAATATAATGATGACAATCGAGCAGTATTTATTATAGCAAAATAGTATAAATATGTTGCTACTTTAAAGTAATATTTGTTTATGTTCTCACCATTTCTCATCACAATCTTTGATGCCATTTGATAGTTCCAGGAAGAGGGTTTTGAGTGAAATTTTTGCAACTTTTTGCAATTTTATGAAATAAAAACTTTACTAGATGATGAAATATTCAATTTCGCAGCATTTTTCTTATGATAAATTATACTATCATGAAATTTCGAGCATTTGAAAGATAAATTTTATGTCATTGTGGTTGTGAGACACCAGGGGAATGCTCTATAAACTAATTGAACAAGAAGGGGGCTCCGTAGCCGCAAGGTTACCGAGTCTGCTTTGACAAGCGAGTGGTCGTGAGTTCGAATCTTAGTAGAATCAAGCCATTCGATCTCAAGTGACTTTAGCATCGGTTTATTCTCAGGCCCCTCCATTTACCCTTCCTTCGTGCCGAATTCTATATTTATCCTCTGAAGCCTCTTGACAGTGCAAATGTCCCTCCTATAGTTAAGTGTACTGGTCAGAGGTACGAATGAGTCCTCGCCAGGGACGGCTATAATATGGGATAGTACTGGCAGTGAGGAATAGGTGGGTAAGGTAGATCAAGCTTTGAAGGAAGGGTAAATCCCAATACACACAAGCACGCATAAAATTTAATAAGCATATCGCTCATTCAATAGCGATTACAGCAAAAAGAAATGCAGTGCAGGTTATATAGCAAACACCCGGGCGATATCACAATAGATCAACTATACTGGTCGCAGTGATGAGTCCAAACAGGCAAAAAAAAATTGAACAAGAAATTTCAGGTATTATAAGAAAAATTCGTCAAATTTCTTTAATTTCTATCAAATTTGCGCATGCTTTGAGCCTCTTCGTAACGCAATTCATTCGATAAGCGTGTTATCAGTTAAAAGGCCGGTTTTGTAAGAAAAATAAGTGCTGGATCTGGATTAGGTTTTCCTGTGATAATTATTGAGGGTCGCCCATCGAAGGGATTCCATAGTGGACCGAGAGAAGCATGCGTAGGAAAACGAGGGAGTGTTTAAGAGGTGCTCTCTCTCTCTTTCTCTCTTTCTCTCTCTCACACACACACTCTTTCTCTCACTCCCACTCTTTCTCTCACTCTCACTCTTTCTCTCACTCCTTCTCTCACTCCCACTCTTTCTCTCACTCTCACTCTTTCTCTCTTCTCTCACTCTTTTTCTCACTCTTTCTCTCTTTTTCTCCACACATCTCTCTCACCCCTCTCCCTCTCATCTCTCTCTTATCTCTCGCTCCCTCTCTCACCTCTTTCTATCTCACTCCCTTTCCACACACACTTTTTATAAAAGTTTCCATTCTTCAACTACAGTAAAAGCAATAGCAGAAAAGTTGTGCAACAGTACTAGGTAGATACAAACATAATTCCATAATTCCATGCAAAATTACTTCATAGAACTAATGATGCTATTTTTCACTCATTACCGCTTGTTTACTCTAATAAAAATGATTAACAATACTTTTCGGCTCAAACACTTCTATGTGGACTGCATTGTGGTAGGAGCTTGGCAATCGGTACCGGCCGTCGATCAGCACGCTGGTTTATTTTACCACACCATGTGTGTTTTTTTCTGTTTCACTTGTCTTCAGGGATGGTTCGATCACTTTCACTCAATCTTGCTTCATTTGACAATACCGTCGCAGCCGAGCAAAATTTGGCAAAGTGAGATTTGTAGAACTAGTTAATACTTACAATTTTCTAGGAGGTTCTAGCATTGTAGCACCATAACTATAAAAGATACAGCAAAGGGGTAGTTTGCCAATTGTTGCTCATCACCCAATTGTTGCCCACCTCGCAGTTTTTGAATAATATCTGAGAATATCAATGTTATCGCAGCACTCCAAACGGTCAAAACATAGATATATGTCATTACCTTCAAATATGTGTAAACATGATTGTTAGCAAACAAATGTTTGGCATTGAAAAATTCACTCATAAAATCTGACTCTTAGTAGAGCCAAAAAACACCGAAAGCTTACAGTTTGGCTTAAGGAATCACTCATCAAATTTAAGCTTTTAGATCTCAACGAAAAGCAAATTCCTCATATTACTTTCTATCCCTTTCAAAATACCTGAATTCATAATGTTTGATTAAATAAATATTTTTGTGTTCTAATGCATATTGGTTAATAATTGGAAAAAACTTTGGATTTTGTCCATTTCCTGCACACCATCCGCAAATGTCGCTAAACTTGGTCCTGCTTTACTATTCTTGCATGATCCAACTCTTATTGAAATTTTACCACTATTTGGATGTCCGATTGAAACAAAACCAATAATTGTCGATTTCTTTGAACACTAAATTCACAAAAACCTACTGATATTACCGGCATTTTACAATTTTCGTGAATGGGAAATAATTCTCGTATCCGTAATCCGCAGTCGATTAGTGGAACAATGTGTGCGGAGGTTTGTTATGAAAATTTCTTGAGAAACGAAGATTATAACGTAAAACAATGCCTCAGCCTCTATTAAAGGAAGAGGAGAAAGTTATGTTCTGGCTAAAAGAATTTTAAAGTCGAGGTTTTGCTTATTCGCTCGAATGTAAAAAAATCAAGAAACTTTGCTTTTGAAAAAACAAAATCTCAAACAAAAATATATACTGCGTTTAAATTTGAAAAAGGAAAGACACCGGAAAAAATGTGTCATTTCATTATAATGAATAGATATATTCAATCAATGCAATCATTTGTACCAAGTAAGCTTATATTCAAGTAAACCATTGTTCGATGATGATTGAAATAAAAAATGTGGCAAAATGGTAACGGTACGATACTAATCTAATCTAATCAAATCTCACACTAACGCAGCCAATTCTTGAAGGCATCCTGGAAAATGACGATTACTTGAATCAATCATTTTTCTTGTCAACGGCCAGGCCAACTGCGCAGCATGTACCGCAGAGAGAATTCCAAGGAATCAAGTGGAACCAGAAAAAATATCTAATTCCATTTAACTCCTTGAAATCAAGGGGAAGGAAGAAAGCGTGGACCTCCCGTACCAAACGCTTCCCGTACACATAGATAATGATTTATTTACAATCGTTGGGAGTATCTTTGCTAATAAAGGTTAAGTGATACTCCGGACCCTCAGGGATGAACTAATGGTATTTAGACCAGAAGCCAGGCTGCAATTGGCCAAGGATATAGCGCCTTATTTCGCTCTTTGAAAATAGATTAGTTTGCCAAAAATATTAGTTTAAATCATATAATACTTGAAAATAAAGTCGTGTGGTTTAATGGTTGCCTAAAACTACATTTATAAGGTTAGGAACTGAAAACCGCACGACCCCGCACCTCCTAGCTTGGCTACTCAATTATACAAATTGAAGTATTTCCAGGTATGGCCACGTGGAGGCGCTAGGTAGGGGCTTGGGATGGCTAGAGCTATGTTGGGCGCTTCTTCCTAGTTGCCTTCCCCATTTCATACCCTGGCAAAATGGTAACGGTACGATACGTATATTTAGTAAATCGGCTTCTAAGGAGTTCTTCTTTATATATCAATTTTCTGTGCTTGGTAATTCTCCTAATTTAATTTTTTTCTTTGCCGTGCAACAATTGGGTTGAACGTGTGCAATATTAGGCAAAAGATGTTAAACAAGTGGGCAACAATTGGCTCTCTATGATGTGAGACAAAAACTCAAATTGCATAATATATGAAATATTTCATACTATGAAAACATACATAATGTTTTACTGAAAGGTCATTTTGTTTACAGGGAAAAAATTTGATATAAGTAACGTAATAGTTTCCCCGAGAGATAAGAAAAACTGAAAGTTCCTGCGTTAGGTGTGCAACAATTGGCAAATTACCCTACTTATTCAGCAAAATTGTAGATAATAACTTTGTCATTTTGTCAAACTTTGCTCGACTGAGACGGTACTGTCAAATGAATCAAAATTGAGTCAAAGTGATTCCTGCTAGTCTTTGCCTCTGCCGCGGTCCAACAATGCAATCGATAATAGTCTAGCGTATCAATCATATAAAAATAATTACCATCGGCAGGTGGAGCGTATGGTGTGTGCGTACGAATGGTTAGACTGGAATGATCAAAACTAGATGTGAGATTATCTAATATAGGGTGGCGTGAACTGATAGTTTAATTGTCAAAACACTTGGGCGCAAACCGTGAGAGTGTGGGTTAGAGTCCCACTTAGTAATTGAACTACGCAATATAGTTTTGGCCTCACATCAAAGTTTCGCAATATCATCCAGTGTATCATTCTTCCTCACCAAACACACCTCCACGTTTAATAAAAAATGATTTACGCTGGACCGCGACAGAGTCAAAGACAAGTAAAACAGAAAAAAATCTAATGTCAAGTTCAATTTCAAGTTCAATTGCTTGTTCCATTTTGAGCCCAATTTAAGGCTAATTTAATTCCAATTTGAATCAAATGTAAACTCAATAGATAGCTTAGTGGTGTAATTGGTTAAAAGACACACTCCACTAGAGATTGAGAGCTGTGAGTTCGACTCTCCCCTTCGCTAAGTCTATATTTTTGGCCTAATATTAAGAACTTTTCAGTTTGTCTGAATCTACATTTTTTGCATCGCATTAAGCATTTATTCTTTCCCAACTGTGAACTCTGATTTCAAGTACAATTTGAAATTCAATTTTAAGTCTAATTTCACACGTAATTCCATGTCTAATCTCAAAACCAGTTTAGATCTAATTTATGGTATTTTCAAGTACAATTTCTATTCCAATTTTTAATTTCGATCTTAATTTCAAATGCAATTTTAAGAAGAAAAAAATCAGCTTGCATTTCAAATCTAATGCCAAGGCTAATTCAATTTTAATTTCAAATAAAAATTTTATATTCTGTTTTAAGTCCGATTTCATGTCTAACGCCATATAAAACTTAGAGCCCATATCAGTTCAAAATTGAATCTTAAATTGAAGTTCAATTTTAAGTCCAATTTCCAGTTCAAGTTAAAATAAGTCCAAATTCAAACCTAATTAAATGCCCCATGTCAATCTCAATTATAAGTTTGATTCCAAACCCAGGTAACCAATAAGCATTTTCAATGCAATTTTAAATACAAGCCAATAAGCATTTAAGTTGCCTTAACTGCTACTTAAATGCTATTTTGGCGAAATATGCGGCTACTTTACTGCTAGCCCTCTTATAGTGCTGACAATGCTTTTTTGCAGTTAGTTACCGACAAGAAGAATTTAAATAGAATTGTGGATGCCAATTTACAACAGTTATGCAGTCAAAAGGCTGATAAACAGCAACCTGCAGTATAAAACGCCAGGGATGCTAATAAACGATTGATTTACTGCTTATACTAATGCTTATTGGTTAACTGGGAATTTAATTTCTAGTCCAATTTCAACTTTGATTTTAAGTAGTTGCAACCAAAAATCCGTAGTTTTCAACCTCGACCAATCGACCAGTAATTTTATTGTAAGTAAGAATAGATTCGTTATTCCGCGATTACTTCATTTTTTCGAAGCCAAAAAATTCTTCTGAAAGGTCGAGCGTACCCCACCTTTTCTTTATGTCACACTAGCGATGTGCTGGTCTTATCATGTTCCTGCTGATTTCCATGTTTACCTCTCCATTCAACAGCGTCTGGCAGTGCTTCTTCCACCGGGCTGCTACCGCCGCGTCGTTTTATCGCTGCTCTGCCCCGACGAGCACATGCTCGTCGCACTTGTGTGTTTTTAGACGATGGATTCTATTTTTCCGCCGCTCTAGACTCTTAAAACTTGGTTAAAGCTACTGAAAATGCCCTTGAAATGTACGGACTCAAATTTTGAGCAGAATATTTAACCAATTTTGGGCTACTTGCTACTAATAATTTAGTTATTTTCTGTGAAAAATAATGCAGTTTTAAGGTGAAACGGTACTGAATCCCAACATGGTTGGAAAACTGAATGAAACTAGAAATGTGTATCACATTTTGGCGGCTCGTGGGAGCCGGTAGTGCGATCGGTACAATTCCATCTTTGACTTGTCTTAGATGGAAATGCATGTCTGCCCAAGAGACATGCCTAAACTCTAGACTCTTAATCCTCTAACGGGTAACATCGTAAAAACAATTCGATCAAGTTAATGACAATTTTTTCAGGATACTGCATTCAAAACAAGCTCTAGTTTTCATTTTATGCAAAAATAATTATCTGGAGGAGTGCCAGGCAAGAAACAGTTCAATTTTGTTTCGATGTATTCGTCAATACTTAATGACATGTATACCACTTGTAATGGCTCGTCATTGTGTTTCAAAGTAATTAAACTAACTTCATTATTTGGTGTACTGTTGACCTCATTTTACACCCCAAATTGACTCATTAGACTCAAAATCTGTAATTGATGAAGCTATGTATAACCTATTCACCAGCTTCATTGTATCCCCGGTGGCATTCAATGTTCCAATATATCAATTTTAGATTTTGTTGACAACCTGGAAAGAATTGCGTAAAAATCACGAAAACCTCCTGAGCGTCGGTTGGTTGCCATCGCTTGCGTGGCGGTTGATTTATTCGATTCTCCAGGGATCGTCGGAAGCCCATTATTCTTCCATTGTGAAACGAAGAATAGCTGTTTCACGCCCCGAGAAGAAAGCCTTCTCCTACTCATAGCTACTATATCAAACGATAAACGTTCGGGAAAAATATAACTTCTTTCCACCCGATCAACCACACGCGCCATCCACTACCTACCCTACTACTAAATATTACGTTTGCATTACTAGCAGTCAGACAGAGCCAATGTTTCATCTTTGCGGCCGGCCGACCGACTAGCAGCAGCCGTCAGGATTTATTACCGCCTTTCGGTGCTGAATTTTTAATCGCAGTTTAATTTTATTAATGTATATTTCATAAACCAACACAACACTGACTGTTGCGCCTGTCGTTCGTCTGACCGTCTTACCAAACAACTGGCCGGGCTGGGCTGGCAAAGCAAATCGTTGACCGACGCTGGCACGCGAAGGCAAACGATGATGGCAGAAGAGAGAGAAGTTTTCCAAAATAACGTTTTAAATGAAAGCTAGAACAGCAAGCAAGCAAGCAAGCAACCATCCAACTAAGGAACAAGATGACTGAGCCGGACTGCGTCCGTTCTGCTAGAGTTTTGCTTTCCTTTGCTTGAGGAAGGAGGAAAATCTGACACTCTGTCAAGATAAATTTCGCTTTCTGTGATTCTGTCTGTTCGAGCGAAGCAAGAGCAATTGTTTATTGTCTGTCAATAAATAGAAACAGATGCAGTTTATTTCGGTTGCTTTCGCATTTAGACGAATGAAGTTTCAGTGAGTTTATTCAGTGATTATTGTTAGACTTCGTGGTATGAGCTTTACAAATATAGATCGGTTAGATGTGATTTCCTTCGGAAATGACCATTTTTTCTACTGCGAAAAAATAAAATAAAAATGCCAATGGAATAACGAATGAGAAAAATGAGCCTTTCCCTTGTTATATTTATGAACAGGTACTGCAGGAGACTCCATCGGAATTCGGTTTAATTTATTCGCCTAATTAATCTGTCATGATATTCGAACCATTTGCCACCAATCAGTTACACAGTGGTACTTACTTTATGCTCGCTCCGCATGGTTTGCGTGTGCTGCCAGCAGCGTAGGTACCTGCCAAAAGAATTCAAATCAACACCGCACTAACCGACGCGACAGGGCGCACTACCGGAGCACCCCGATGTAGCATTCCAAGCCACGAACGGCACACGAACCTGTTCACTTTACTCCGTACGACACAAATCCAGATTGAATCAATTTCTTTCACGTTCACTCCTGTGGGTTGTACTCTGGGAGCTTATCTGAAATTGGAATGTAACCGATAGGAAATAAATTAGCAACTGGTAGTTGCTTTGTGACTCCACTAGATTCTAATGAAGGAACTTTTGACATGCAATTTAAATCGGATTGTTACGTCAGATCGAAACGTTTAAACAGCCACGCTTCATCGGTTGTACTGTTGATTAGGATTGAGTCGAAGCAGGACTTTTTGTCCTGTATGGAGATGGAAATTAAAGTCTACCGTATTTTTTTTTAAATACAGGTAAGATAATATAAAACACCAAAAGCAACGAAGGATCGAAAAAGAGTTTTAGGCAAAATTAAACCCAGAATAATTAAAATTCGTCTACTGCAGAAAATTCCGAAGGCAGGCCTTTCCGTTCAAATAATTTAATTCCAATCCATTAATAATTTAAGAGTTTAACTTTTTCTGCACGTCAGTTCAATCAATTCGCTCAAAAACTCCTTCCACACAAAACTTTCTTTCACAAACATTATTAGCGAATCATTTGCTTATCGATGTTCGGCAACCTTACATCAGAACAAACAAGCCTATCAGACTAATCAGCAAACCACAAGCTGTGGTTTGCGACATTTGTTCACAATGGCTTTTGTAAAAAGAGCTTCGACTTTTTTTTTCAACCAACCTTGAGGGTGGGCACGTTTTCCCGCGGTCTAATACGAGAGCTTTTCCAATTTTTTTGTACGATGTTCTGTGGCAACAAAAAAAAAACTTTCTCGACGACCGAAATTATCGCTTTCTTCGTCAAAACCGAAGCCCTGAGCACCACCATCACATCGCTTCGCATCGGTTTGCCGCTGAGCGGATGCCAAAGTTAATTACCAAACAGCGACGGTGGCGCGGCGGCGTCCTTGTGCCGTAGAAACAAGCAATGAATAATTAAGATAAAATACTGTTATTAAAATTAATGGTTGATTTCAGTTCATCTAGAACCGTTCGTCTACGACCGGAGAAGGTATTTGTGAAATAAATCAAAAATCTCGTTAAAGTCTGTCATCGTGTGAAAAACTGTGTGAAAAAAACTCATTAGTTGTTTTCTAATTTAATTTTAAACACTGCTAGTTTGAAAACTATTAGGCGTAACCTTATTCTTTGGAATCGATGGAGGCGCTTTGTTTATTTCCGTTTTATTTTTACCACTTCGCCAACCTTGCCGTAAAGTTAAAACACAAAATTGCAGCACAACAAATTACGCACGAATGACCAAGAAACTAAACTGTTTAGGCGACTTTCTTCTCGGACAACAAAATCACGCCAAATTGGGTGCCAACATTGACTGTCCTCATTCTGTGTTATTTCGTTTTCTGCGACGGAAAAGTCCTTTCGCCGGAGCTGTTAATGTGATTGCCTTACGTCAAACAATCGCCTTCCCGCCCCTGACCCGAGGCGCGGGTGCCGGCAAAAAGCCACCAGCCAGCACCAGCATCAGCACCAGGAAAAGCACATATTTCTTCGGACAGACTCAATATTGTGGCAGGTTCAAAACACGATCGTAGTACCAAGACTGGTTGGCTGACTGGCTAACTGCAAAATGTGAACTGAATCGAAATTCAACGAGCCTGACCAGGGCAAAAAAAACGGGAAGCAAAAACAGCCAAAGAATAAGGCACAAAAAGAAAAGCTTATCCCTTGGGAAATACATTCAACTTCGTTCGTGGTGGCCCCGCCCGGCAGCACTCGAATGGATAGAAAATCAGTTCCAATTTTTTTCCACCCCATTTTCCTTCCCAGCTAAAACCTTACCGCCGCGCCGCTGCGCTGCCTTTTTGGCTAAATAGCGTTTCGCTGTAAAGAATTTATTTCCTGTTCGGCTCGGTTAGCCTGTGTCCTTTTCGAAAATTGATTGTAAAACCAACTGAAAAGCTCCACCGGCCGGCAAACGAGTGAGCAGCCCCGCGCAGGGGCATCACCAGACGCATACAATGGGCCAAAACGCGAAGAATCGTCCATCTTCCGAGCCCGGGCGGTACCCGGTGTTATCTTCATTTATTAAGAGAGAAGCACAGATTGGGTCCCACAGCGAATTGTTCGGAACGAACACCGAAATCCGAAAGCATCGAGCATCAAAACCGGACGCAGAATTAAACATTCATAATGCAGGGACAGAACTTTCTTTCGCGGTCCGTGGGTCCCAGTGCGCCATTTTGGCGCTTTAGTATGCATCCGCGCGAAGCGCCATTTTTCTTCATTATCCATTATCCATTCGCTGCGCGGTAACTGCACGGAACGCAACCCCGGGCCGGGAACGCGCTTCGCTGGCTAACAGTGCGTAAATTTCAAAAGTCCAGATTCAAATTGGCATGATAAATGTTGAAACTTAAATTGAAATGGAGTGCCCCGGGGCCGCGTGTCGCGGCGGCGACACTCACGCGGATGACAAATGGGGCCTGCGATAAATTGTGTGAATCTCTTTGGCGTCCCCTTGAGATGCGTGTTGTTCAAGTACTGCACAACGTGTGTATAGTGTAGGTAGATTTCACCGGAGAGCAGGCGATTCGCCACCTGGTTTGCTCTTCGGTCATAAATCAACTCGAACGACACACTAAATAATGAATTAACAACGGTTTTCTGTCTAGGCCAGTCGCTAATCACGTGCTAATCAGTACTGTCTTTCGGTAGGAATGTAACATCAATCATTCGAAGCTGGGTAAAGGACAACGGGTTGGTTAGTGGCTGGGAACCATTTCCCGCCGCTGGATGCCGGCGAACATTGTCCACATCTGCCACACGGTTATCACTTAAACGAGTAACGAATGTTGTATGCTAATTTGACAAGCTTCAGACTTCATAGTACTGGGAATTCTGTGTGATGTGACAGCGCTGTTGTGTATATTATTTGAATTTCTTTTAAAGATCATTACGTATCATTGGCAGAAGATCGATCAAAATTCGTAAACATATGATCGTACCGATATAGCAGCATTACATAAATATGTCCTGTTCATCTGGTGGCATCTTATTTACTCACTGTCATTGGAAAAATTTTCTTGAAAAATCCGGTGCTGATAGGCATTTTTCAAAATTGTCATTCAAAATGGGCCGAACAATTTCAGAATTTCATTAAATGTCGAAATTACGACTGGGCAAATAACTGCTGTTACCGATTTCATGTTTGCGGATGTTGTCTACATGAAACTGATGGTAAGTTGCAGAGGACTGTGTGAGTATGTTTACAACATAGACTTGCGTCCTTTCGTAAATGTTCATGCTCTGAGAGCTTTTCCATTTTTGCACAATATTGAGAACTGGAAAGTACCAAACGTTTATTTTCTAAACTTACGGGTCTGCGAGGAAAGCATACTATGGGATTCACAGCATTGTTCTTTACATGGAGAATTACTCGTTGTGATGGGTGCAATTTTTGTGGTTGAGTTAGAATAGGGAGAAGTCTTCAAGCACCGGACACCTAAGGATTGTTCCATATAGAAAATCAACACAACAATCAACAAATTATTACTTAAACACTGTGTCTCCCGGTACCGGACACTAACAGTAAACATAAAATAAATTAAAAAATACATGTCAAAATGTTTAAAATCTTTTAGTCAAGCATATTTGTTCGCTAAAGATGTTTGAAAAGTTGAATAAGGCCATTGCAAATTATTTTTCAAGGTTTTGTCAATCCACACCCCCTCACCCCTTGGAAATTGACTTGAACAATCAGTGGGCAAAAAATAATGAATTAATTTTTTTTATAAAATCAACTGTCTGTGGGCTTTACAGCCTGAAAATCTCGAAAAATGCGCTTTCGAGTTGATTTAGCGCTTCTGGTGCGAAACAGAAATGGAAATTCGAACAATGGAATTTCCGAAAATCGTCCAAAAAAATTTTCTTTCGTTTTTGTCTTTTTTTTCGTAGATTTTTGCATGGAAAATAAAAACGTCTATATTAAAAGCAAGAATAGATTTGGTTTTCACGTTTAAACTTTAAGTAAACATGCTTAAAACCCATTTTTTTTTTTTGGTCGATTAAAATTGTCTTTCTTCGCCCCCCCCCCCCCTTCAGCGACCCAACACCGGAAGGACAAAAACTTTATAAAATATTTGTAATGACCTAAATAAATTTTTTGATTTTTTTTTTGTTTTGGCCAAAATCATGCAACATCTTACATAAGAGGAGGGAGCGGCCTTTCCAAAAATGGGAAAAAAACCCGTTACATAATTAATGCACAGCCCCTACATTTCATCTTATATATAAAAATGGATTTCTGCCTGTCGGAATGTTCCTTATAGAATCGAAAACTACTGAACCAATTGGCGTGAAAATTTGCATGTAGAGGTTTTTGGGGTCAAGAAAGGTTTTAGTGATGGTTAGAGACCCCTCCCCCCACTAGGAGGGGGGCTCCCATACAAATAAAACACAAATTTCTGGATAACTCGAGAATTAATCAAGCAAATAAAACAAAATTTGGCATGTGGGTGTTTTTGGTGACAAGAATTTATTCTATGGTAAATTAAAACCCCTCCCTTCTTTAGAAGGGGAATTATGACTCCTCTCCCCTTTAAAACTTGAGATTGTGACAAAAATCATCCGAGATTTATGATTTATGTACAACACAGGTTAATTGGTGGCAATACGAAGTTTGTCGGGTCAGCTAGTCTTATATATAAAAATGGATTTCTGTCTGTCTGTCGGGATGTTCCTTATAGAATCGAAAACTAATCAACAAATCGGCGAGAAAATTTGCATGTAGAGGTTTTTGGGGCCAGGGAAGGTTCTTATGATGGTTGGAGACCTCTAGCCCCACCAAGAGGGGGGCTCCCATACAAATGAAATACAAATTTCTGCACAAGGGGCCATCCATATACCACGTGGACAGTTTAGAGGGGGTGGGGGGTATCGATATGTCCACGCTTGTCCACGGAAGGGGGAGGGAGTATCGTAAATGTCCACGTGGAAAAGTGTTTTTTTTTCTTACCAAAAACAGAAATTAGAAACAGAATTATTAAATTAATTATACATAACCATTGATCAGTGATGGTTTTTAGGCTCAAATAAAGTTTTATCTTCTGATGAGGCATATGTTGACGTAAACACATGAACCGAGCATTACGGAAGGATTCGTCTTCAGAAGATTTTACAAACCGCGTCGCATCGGAAAGGTCCTGTGTTGTGTTGAAATAGACGGAAAAACTGAGGTGCTCTAGTTAGACAGGGATACTCTTGACGGAGAAGAATCGTCAAGCAAAAGTCAAACTGAAACTGATTTTATTGCAGTCGATAATAATTCGCTGTAGACAAGGTTGCTATGAACAGAAGAATTCAGGTCCTAACACCTTGCATACGGATTTTAACGCTGCGGAAATTGACAGAAAATGCACGAAAAAACTCAAATTTCCGCAGCGACTCGAAATCCGTATGCATTGTGTCGGCCTTTAGCCTGGAGCGTATGTTTTTTTGTAAATTCTGCATAAATCAGGTTGAAAACAATATTTAGCACCATGCATTTCTATTTTGTTAAATTACACATAAGAAAAAAATGTCCACGTGGACAAACAGGGAGGGGGGTAGGAGTTGAGTCAATGTCCACGCTTGTCCACGGTGGGGGACGGGGGGGTTGAAATTTGGTATATTTCTGTCCACGTGGTATCTGGATGGCCCCTAATTAGAGAATTAATCAAGCAAATGGAACAAAATTTGTCATGTGGGTGTTTATGGTGACAAGAATTTTTTCTATGGTAAACTGTGACCCGTCCCATCTTTAAAAGCGGAATTATGACTCCTCTCCCCTTTAAGAGGGGGGGCTTCCATACAAATGATATACAAATTTCCTCATAACTCGAGAACTAATCAATCAATTGGAACCAAATTTGGCATGTGGGTGTTTTTGGAGGCAAATTCTTTTTCTATGGTGCATTGAGACCTCTCCCCTCGTCAGGAGGTAAATTATGACCCCTAGGGGGATAAGGACTCTCATACAAATAAAACCGAAATTTTTGCGTAACTTAAAAACTAATCGAACTCGAGAAATTTTAGACTCTTCCATTAAACATTAGTCAAAAACAAAATCATCAAAAACTATCAAATTGGTTTATTTATTTTCCTAGGTCTACTGACCTCTATTACTTTCTTTCAGTTGGGTCCGGACGAGCGACAGTGGGTAAGGAGAGAACAACCCCTGCGAAATGGTACTTTCCACGAATACATTTTCCGTGAAATGGTACATCCCGCGTAAGGCAATGGTATTCTGCGAAACTCTATATTCCGCATTATGGTCAACCGAGAATTGGTGTTACGCAAAATGGTATTCGGCGAAATGGTTTGTAATGTTGGCGAATATTTAAATGCTATCCGCTTTATTTTATCAGGCTAAGCAATGGGGGGAGTTGTTTTCTACTTTACGGTGAGGACAATTTGTATATTAAAACACCCATGAACTCCCCAGAAACTTTCAAAACTCAAGATTGGAACAAAGGTCATCTGAGATTCACGACTTATGTACAACACAGTAATTTGTGACAATACGAAGTTTGTCGGGTCAGCTAGTAACTAATATATCCAAATCCTATGATTAGGCAAGCATTTCATAATACTTCAGTATAGTTCTCACATGGGCATCTCTATTTACCTGGAGGTAAACTTTACCTCCTTACATATACTTCGATACATATGTCTTGTTATGAGGAAATTTGTATTTCATTTGTATAGGAGCCCCCCCCCCCCTCCTAAAGTGGGGAGGGGTCTCTACTCACCGTAGAAAAAATTCTTGTCTCCCAAAAACACCCACATGTCAAATTTGGTTCCATTTGCTTGACTAGTTCTCGAGTTATGAGGAAATTTGTATTTAATTTGTATGGAAGCCCCCTCTCTTAAAAGGGAGAAGGATCATAATTCCCCCCCTAAAGAGGGGAGGGGTCTCAATTCACCATAGAAAAAAAAATTCCTAAAAAACACCCCCATGTTAAATTTAGTTCCTTTGCTTGATTAGTTCTGGAGTTATGAGGAAACTTGTATTTCATTCATATGGGAGACCACCCCCACCCGCTCCTAAAAAGGTAAGGGGTCCTAATTCATCATAGAAAAAAATCATGCCTCCGAAAACATCCTATAACAGAAATCCACATGCCAAATTTGGTTCCATTTGATTAATTAGTTCTCGAGTTATGAGCATATTTGTATTTCATTTGTATAGGAGTCCCCCCTCCTAAAGTGGGGAGGGGTTTCAATTCACCAAAGAAAAAATTCTTGCCTCCAAAAACCTTCACACGCCAAATTTGGTTCCATTTGCTTGAATAATTCTCGAGTTATGAGGAAATTTGTATTTCATTTGTGTGGGAGCCCCCTCTCCTGAAGGAGGGAAGGAGGATCATTATTCGCCTCCTAAAGAAAGTTATGCCTTGAAAACGCTCTATTGCTCTCTTGCTCGCAGTGTTCTGGAGTATGCAGCACCGGTTTGGTCCCCATACTCGATTACGCATGTTACTAAAATAGAAAGCGTTCAACGTGCATTCATCCGGTATGCACTGCGCCGTTTGTCATGACAGAACCCGATACGACTCCCAGCTTATGAAAATTGCTGTCAGTCAATAACTTAGTAATAGTACGCTAGCTGAAAGAAGAGTGGTATCGCACTGTTTATTTTTGACCTACTAAAAGGGACTGTGGATTGCAGTTACCTCCTGAAATAGCTAAACATTCAAGCACCTCGTCGGAATTTGCGAAATTATGCGTTACTTTGCGTTACCCCTTTTAGTGGGGGAGAGGTCTCTAACCATCATAAGAACCTTCCCCGGCCCCAAAAACCCCTACACGCACATTTTCACGCCGATCGGTTCAGTAGTTTTCGATTCTATAAAGAACATACAACATACGGACAGGCAGACAGAAATTTGTGTTTCGTTTGGACGCCAGCCCTCCCCCCTCTTAGTGGGGGAGTGGTCGCTAACCATAATAAGAACCTTCCTTGGCCCCAAAAACCCCTACTTCACCAATCAGTATAAAGTATATTTTCTTCGCTTAGTGAAAGAAACGACTGTTTTTGTGGGATTTATATTAAGTCCGTCTTGTAAGCGGCATAACACGGTGGTGTTAAGAGCTTCTAACAAACAACTTGACAGTACAATATCGACGATAAGTTCTCCAGTGTCCAAAGCGAGGGAGAGAAAACTCCTTGTGGATATCCTCTGATCGTGACCGACGTGTCTCCCAATGATGCTGAGATTTCTCTGCTTGAAAACATTGCTTGAATCTAGTTCATTGTAGTGCGGTCGATTCCGTTTTGAAAGAGAGCCGCAATAATTGAAACGAAGGACGTGTAATCGGAAGCTCCTTCAATGTTAAGGAAAGCACAAAGTGTCGTCTCCTGATATTTGAGTGATTTCCTAATTAACGTCACTACACAGTGCTGTGCTGTTTCTGTAGATTTGCCGTGTTGGTGTGTAGCTATGTTGATTTCCATGCAACAGAGAGCTCTTTAAAAACTCGTTGCGGATATAATCATCTGTAATTTTCTCCATCGATTTGAGAAGCATTGATGTCTGGCTTATTGGTCTGAAAGCCTTATGCATGATTTTCTCTTTTTTATCTCTCTTAGGTATGAACACCACCTCTACTTTCCACCAATTCTCCGGGATATGTCCCAAAGCGAAACTGGCCCGATAACGTCGTTCGTTTTCTGTAAAAAAACGGGTAGAATACCGACCGGACTTGGAGATTTCATTAATATGAAAGAGCTAAGTGCCCATTTGATAGAAGCCTCTGTAAACAATCGGCGTGCAAGCAGAGCTGAGTCGTTTGGCGCATTATGTAACGACCCATTGCAAAGCAGCTAGGCCTGATTTCATCGATTATTTCTTCACACTTTGCACTCTGCATTTAAAAAAAATATGAAAAAATGCAAATATTTCTGAATAGTCAATTATGCTGTATACAACCAGGGATTGACCACTAGAAGTTTTTAAATATTTTTCGCGATACAGCGCGAGGCTCTGTGCGACTGCACGCGTTTGCCGGCCTAAATGCCGGCTCTGAGTTTCGATAACGGAATGTAGCACCTAGGCTTTGCTTTGCTTTGCTTATTTAATTGTTCTAATTATCCACGATCTCTGTCCTTCTTTTGGAGCTTTTTACTCCTCGTGGTCAAATGACTCCTTGCTTGTCGGTATTTTGCCAAGTTCTCCCTGCCCAGTGGCAATGTTCAGATAAGTTTTCCAAGCAATTTTTTTCTCAATCGCTTGTTGGCATTTCCCATCATTTTATATAATTCGGGGCTCTCCACCTAGGGCCAGTAGCGGCCTCTCCGGTCGCCAAGCGTATTCTACCCCAACCGTCTTTGAGGTTTGCAGCCCCTAGCTCCTTGGAAAAAGGCAGTGCTTCATCCAGTATTCGCAGGTAGTTCTCGGCAGATTACGGGCTATCTAACTGCCTGATGTTCAGCCGAAGAGGACGACTTTGACGTGCCTGGTATATGGTTGACAGTTTTGAGCGCATCTATGCTGCTACTAGGGGATGGTCAAGCTCTAAAAATATGGTTAATCTGGTTCATTGCGAGTTAGTCTGGTGATCTCCAGGTGGCTTTGTGGTTAAAAAGGGAAAAAGGTTGTTAGGATCACCAGACCTCGGGAAGCTGCGAAGTTTATGTACATCGTTGGCCGTTATCGGTCGTGTCGTTTTTTCCTGTATGGAATCATCACTGCGACCAGTATCGTTGGTCTATTGTGATATCGCCCGGGTGTTTGCTGTATAACATGCACCGCATTTTTCTGCTATAATCGCTATTGAATGAGCGATATGCTTAACCTTCTGTCTGTACAAAAAATACTTACGTTGTCTGTACATTTGGGGTTGACCCCAAAATTCAAACCGCTCTATCTCAGCGAAAAATAGACGGATTTCCGAATTTTCAGATGTTTTAGAAAGGTAATGTAATACACTAAATGACAAAATTATGCATTGCGACTTGGCGGGGTGGTCCTTTTACAAGGAGGGATTTTAGTAAAGAAAAGTCGGAAAAATCGATATTTTTCAGATTTCTGACGTTTATATCACGAAATCCTTACCACCTAGAACGATGCTTTCTTCTACAAAAATATATGCGAACACGAGATCTTCAAAGTTACCTTTGGCATATTACAGGATTTGCTTGCTAGGTGGTGTTTATCTGGAAAAATATATCTTTTTCGGTTGCAAATTTTTTGGGTTCTACTAGTGTGAATCGTTCTTGTTCTCGCTAATGTTGATTATATAGACAAGATATGAAGTGAACATAGTCCGGTAGTAGATAAAACTTTTGGTTAACGGTTCAGAATTCATCCGCCAGGTGGTGTACGTGTACCATTTTATAAATATTGCTCACAGTTAAGCTAGTTGATTGCATGCAAGTTTCTTGCCTTTGGCAAGATTGGTCGAATGGACTAGATTCATTCTATGATAGACAGTTTAGCACAGTATTTCATCACCACGTGACGCTAGTGTGCTTTTTGTTTTATTTTATTTATTCCATATAAACATATTGTTTCGTCAAAAGTCGTCGTCTTGGACATTATTTCGCAAAATAAAACTAGTAACAATTATTCGCAATACTATATAGCCACCGATTCGGCCAGGATGTATGTTAAAACGATCCGCAAAAATTGAACATAATACCGAAAGAAAATGAATACATCACTAGCGCCACCTGGCGATTGAAAACCAAAATTGTACCAAAATTTTCAGAATAGAGTGGTCTCGACTATTTGAACAATTATGACGTAGACAAAAATTTTGCATCTAGTCAGTATTCTAAGCTGCGATAAAAAAATAAAAACAAATGGACCACCTATGCCCCCTAGCGATCAAATTCTGAACCACACTATTAGCCATAGCTTTTATCTGTCACAAGACCATGTTTACTGCAAAGCTTGTCTTTCTGTCCAAATTTTCCGCGAGCAAGAACGATTTACACGAGTAGAATTCATAAATTTAATACAAAAAAAAGTGGATTATTCTCACAATAACGCCATCTTGCGAGCAAATTCTGTAAAATGCTACACGTAACTTTGAAGATCTTGCGCACGCGCATATTTTTGTAAAAGGAACTGTCGCTCTAGGTGGTAAGGATTTCGTGATATAAACGTCAGAAATCTGAAAAAATCCGATTTTTCCGACTTTTCTTTATTAAAACTCCTCCTCGTAAAAGGTTCCCCCTGCTAAGTCGCCATTTAAAACTTTATCATTTAGTCCATTAAATTACCTTTCTGAAACATCTAAAAATTCGGAAATCTGTCAAGTTTTCGCTGAGATATAGCAGTTTGAATTTTGGGGTCAAATTGACCTTAATGTACAGACAACGTAAGTTTTTCAATAAAATTGTCGGCAAACGTAAGTTTTCGAAAATTTTTGATCTAATAAGGCCATTACAAATATTTTATAAAGTTTTTGTCCTTCCGGTGTACGGCCACTGAAGGGGGGGGGGGGGGGCGAAAAAAAAACATTTTATTCGAGCAAAAAAAACATGGATTTTAAGAATTTTTATTTAAGGTTTAAACGTGAAAACCGAATCTATTCTGGCTTATAATATATACGTTATTATTTTCTATGTAAAAATATACGAAAAAAGACAAAAACGAAGGAAAATTTTTTTGAACGATTTTCGGAAATTCCATTGTTCGAATTTCCATTTCTGTTTCGTGCTAGAAGCGTTAATTCGACTCATTTTCGAGTTTTTCAGACTGTAGAGCCCACAGACAATTGATTTTAAAAAAGAAATTTGACTCATTTCCTACGAATTATTTTTTGCCCCCCGATTTTTCAAGCCAATTTCCATGGGGGGGGAGACAAAAACTTTAAATATGATTTGCAATGGCCTAACTTCTATAATAAAAGTTCTCCGGTAGACACACCTAGTCGTGAAAAACGTAGATTGATTCATTAAAAAACAAAAAAGTTATAGCTTCGCAAAGTGACCTGGGGTCAAATTGACCCCAGTGTACAAAAAAAGGGTTAAACGTGTCGTGTCGTTATATAAGATTCTATCACCGGTCTATACATTTCTTCCCGACCGACCTAGGCGTTCATATCCCCGATGATGATCTTGATATCTCGCGGTAAGCAGCTATCGTATATTGCCTCCCAGTGCTCGACCTGTATGAAGGCGAATATAAAACGCATTCAGCGCATTCAGTTTTAGCCATGGTAGTATTATTTTCTCAGTCAGTCCATGGACATGACTAGTGAACTGCTGACAGTGTTTGTCTTGCTCAGTTCTCTACCTTTCAAAACAATTAATGCATGAATTGCAGTGCTCAATGATTGCTCGACTAGCCCGTTAGTCAATTTTGTTGCTCTTGAATGATATTTTAGAGCTCAAACCATAGTTTTTCAATTTGTCTGATTTCTAAAATCAACTAAAATCTGGCTGAAGAAAATAAATTAAAACTTGAGAGCAATGTTTACGTTTATTGTAATGACAGTTCAAAATGAATGAATGATTCACATTTGATTTCATTCACTATTGTCGAGAATGAATGGATGTAGAGAACACGAATGTTCGCTTAGCTACTAATGAGCTACTAGCATTGTAGCATCGTAACTACAAAAGATACAACTAAACTTTTTTCAGCAAAATTATAGATAATAACTAGTTCTATGAATGTCCCATAAGAAACTTTGTCAAATTTTGCACGGCTGAGACGGTACTGTCAAATGAATCAAAATGGAGTCAAAGAGATCAAACCATCCCTGACCGTGATCGACTGCTGAAAATTAATAAAAGAACAAACACAAAAACTCTTCTGTGGCATTACTTTGAAGTAGACCAAACCTCGTGGTTTTATTCTTGACCCGTCCCTTTATCAATTGTAGAACCACCGTTTCAAAAAATATTACTTTAAAGGTTTAAATACAAAAATGGACTATCGATTTACATCAACTGGATTTAGGGAGAATCTTCCAAATCATGGCGATAGGGCCCGCTTGCCTCATTTACCGGGGTATGTGGGTCCCATATTCAAATTTGATTAAATGTGTAAGTGTATGTAAGAGCAAATAACTGTTAAAGCACAACGAGCGACTTTATAATCAATATAAAACACAATTTGTGGGCTATTACTCAGTAATGTAGTATTGTAAAGACATGCAGTTGAATATGTAGTTGTATTCAATTTTTGCGAAACGTAATTTATGATTAGTCATTCTTTGATAGCTCGAAAACGATTAGGATCTGTTTCTTCTACCATCCCCAATGTGATAGAGCTACTTTTGAAACTATTCTAAGAGATAGTTACGCTAGTATAACAACCATAACGCTAAATATTGTTTCACTTCCAGTTGCAGATTATAGCTTAACTATATCAACTTTACCCTACCAGTGTCAATTACATTGTTTATAAATCTCCAGAATGTGACCAAACTGTTTGCTCGCTCATAAGCCATGTTAATGGATTTTCTTTTTTGGATCCTCTTGGTTTAGTCCTTTTCGGTTTTACTTGAAAAGCCTTGCCGATATCCGGTTCTGATCGACAAAGAACGTGGTTGCTCAACTAATAATCTTCTGTTTTCGCTAAATTTTAAGACAGGATCTAGGTTTGCTTCAAGAAAAATATTCACGGACTGGAAGGAAAATAATAAAGGAAAAGCGAAATGAGTTTGGACCGTTTAGTATACAAACCTCCTGTAATATTCATGGAAAGGCGAAGAAGTTGTTAGAAAGTGATTCAATTTTAATGGACTGTAGACTGAGATCGGCAGTAAATCTAGGGTGTTTGCAGATGTATAAAGAAACTTATGAATACAAATAATAATATATGGCCCAGTCAGGAAGGCAAAGAACCACCATCATCAAACCAAACGGCAGTAGTTTCCGAAAAACGAGCAAGAAGCTGTAAAAGATGAAGATTTATTAGCCACTTGAATAGATATATGTGAGAATGTAATCGTCGCACGACTCAAAACTCACATTATGTAATAATTTCATGGTAATTTTCAGATTCTTTTCTAATATCTAGCTTAGTGATAGTCAAACCAGAACCACAATCTAGCATAAAATAGAACAAAAACCCAAGAGCCTGTGTAAAATTCCTCTGAGGATTTGTAATTCTATTAAAACACAATAATTTTATGTTTCTTCCAACTGGCGGCTGCAAAGGCTTCCGCTTCCCTACGAACGGCACTCATCCGTTGGCAATAAAACTAAATTGTAGACGCTGTGTCTGCGGGCGTTCTGCTGCTACTTCGCCAGTACCAAACAACTTGATAAATATTATTCCCCTTCTTCGCAGGCCCACTAATGTATGCATAAGACACAAAATTCCAACAAAACTGTCAGTCACAAATCAAGCTATTATCTCGCGCTGTCAACATCTCCAACCGAGTGCTGCTGTTCGGGGTGGAATTGCCGTTTTGAAAATTTGCTCACTCAGAGAACGGCAAAATAAATTATCTTATCCAACTGTGTAATGGAATGTCTCCGAAAAATTAAAGTTACGACTATTTTGGTTTCAAATTTAGGACACTTTGATATTTCGTTTACATGTTGGATCGTATCACAATGGAGCAAGAGGCTTATGAATTTCGCAAAACAGAAATTACGAACCGCTTATTTTTTACCCAAGCACAGCACAGTCAAATTATTCCATTCGACATCTGGTACAAACGACGAAGCTGTAGCGCAGCCTATCATAAACAATTGTGTTTTCGTTTCCAGCTTGCGAACAGCTTCCCTAGCAGTGAGCTAGTTACTTTCCTGTGATATTTCAATTCGTCGACGATGAATGCAATTTTCCGCTTTGATTTTCGAAATTCTTGCTGGCGTGGATACTGCATCCTTTCATCTGTGCAGCCTAGCCTTTCGCGGTAGTCAAACACAACGGAACAGACGCCTTTCTGCCTTGCCTGCTTCTGCCACCGAAAGCTCGTCTCATCGCAGCCATCACATCACACTGACTGACTGGCGACGGGACGAGAAAGAATGTGTTCACTGAGCAAGTAGTAAAGCTCCGGCTCCACGCTTTTCGGCACAGGAAGAACGTGGCTCACCGTGCTAGAAAGGAAATGCCGCCAACACCATCGACACACCGTCAACCGCACCGCATCGCCAACCACAGCAGTAAATCATACGAATTTGCAAATTAAAATGATTCATTGTGTTCCTGCTACTGCCTGCCTGCCTCGCTATCTGACGACGAATACCACGCGGCACGACTGCTACTGCCGCGGAAGCTTATTTTTGTTCTCGCTCATCCGTACGAGACCGGTTAGAGATTCATTTTTGCACTCGATTTCAAAAAGGACCCGTTTTACTTCAAAGTTTGTTCCTGTCCTTGCTCAAGTGCCCAAAGCAACCGCCACCGAGCCGTCGTCTTCATCGTCACGTCACCCACCCAAACTAGATCCGTGTCTAAGGTTTGATGGCAGAGGGACTTCCCATAGAACTCATCCGTTGCAGATGACAAATGCAAAAGATTTGCGAGAAATCCTGAAAGGCGGTGAATCGCTATCTCGGTTGTTAGCAGGTGGATCTCGTGATGAACGGTCGCTATAGGATACCTAGCTGCGTTGGGAAAGAAATCCCAGTGAACTGATTTTCTTAATTAAGTGGTGCACTAAGAAGTGTAATCGTAGTGCGATTATTTAAATTTACCTTTAAAATAATTAAAATCTCATTTAACTCAACTTACACTGATTTTACCACTCAACGTGTTATGTAATGAAAATTCTGGTCGAATTAGACGAAAACATGTGTTAACATTCAGGCCATGTTGTCTTCGGACCAGCAACTAATTTGCCACGACACTGTTCATAAGTCTGCAGCTCCGGTGCCGAATTACCGGGGCGGGTACAACTCTGAAGTCGCCAGATATTTCCACGCAAAGTTTATCCATCCAAATGAGATAGTTTGGTGCAGTTTACTCGCAATTCCAGCGCCGTGCATGTTAACAATGGTGATTCACTTGAGAAAACATTGCATCATGTGCGCTTTGTACTGATCGTATATACACTTCCATTTATGGCATGTTTTCACTTAGTTTTACCCCAGCCAGCACCTGTCCCTCGCGTGCGCGCAGACCCCCGCTGGCAACATCGTGTTGTTTTTTCGCAGTTACTCCCCGGGATGCTGCTTATCTCGAGCGGAAAAGTTTTCAATGAAAAGATGCTTTTCTTCTTTAGAGAACGCAAGAGTCCATGTTTGCCTCCTCTGACAGTTTCCCAGCCAGCCGCATCAGCAGCAACATCATCACTCGCATCCTCATCATCTCACACACAGAAGAAACCCAGTCGGAAAATCCATTGCTGAGGAAATGGAAAAGAAGCTCATTTGCAATCCGTCTTGTTTCGTGAGCTAGATGGATATGAGCCGGATTGTACGGATGTACGTCCGTGTGTGAGTGTGTGTATGTGTGAATCTAAGATGTTTGAAGTTGCCATGCCATCAAATGAGTGGGTGAATACTTGCCATCGTCGTTCCTGTTCCTGACAAGTTCCGCCTAACTAAGTGAAACGGAGCAAGGCCCGGGCACTTCATTTCGAGAGGAACTTAACCTTCGAGAGACTTTTGTTCCGATTCGCAAGTGGAAGGAATTGTTGCACTATTCGATGGGCATAAAAGAATCCTTATCGATTCATTGGCTCGTAAATAAGGGTTGCTTATCATTCAAATCAGCGCTGCTTGCTCTTGCCGGGGCAAAAGAAAAGTTTATAATTAGCAACTTTCATTCACGTTTCAGATGTTCATAAGCACAAAATAACTTTGTTACAATAAGCTTCTATATCTTCAAACAAATCTGACATTTTTCGAGAACTGAAGCAGCAAAACTTTTACCAGGCTACAAAGGTCTACGAGTGCAGTCATTGTTTTAAATTCTGACGGGATATAATCAGAGGATTCCCTCCCATCATAAGATGGATTTACGTCATCGTAATAATTAAATGAAAATCAGCTTACCAATTTACATGCAATATTGAAAAACAAAGTCTTCCAACCACTAGCGTGCCAAGACATAAACAAAAGATGGGAAACCCGACCTTTCAGAAGAATGTTCTGGCCTGGAAAAATAGAGTAATAGCAGAATGCCCAAAAATAAAAAACTTAAAAATTTTACTTGAAATTAGAGTTAAAATTGGACTTAAAATAGGACATATGTGACATATGTGCCTAGGTCATTAAATTAGACTTGAATTTGGACTAATTTGGGCTTGAAGCTTTGTTTTATAATTGAACTAGAAAATATCTTGAAATTGGATTAAAAATTTGACTTGAATTTAGAGTAATTTAAACTGGAAGTTTAACTTGGAATTAGACATGAAATGTGAGTTAAAACAGAATATGAAGTTTTTATTTGTGATTGGACTTGAAAGTTTATTTGTCGGTAATTAAAATTTAATTAGACTTACATTAGATTTGAAATGAAGTTAAAATTCGACTTGGAATTGGATTTGAAATTAAGCTTGAAATTGAACTTATAATTGAAATTGAAAGTGAACTTGAAATTGGACTCAGGGATGGAAGATCAGTGATTTTGATAAAATCTGTGAGTTATCACCACACGCACAGATCACGATCCGCACAGGTCAAGATACACAGTGAATCTTTAGCGTTGATAACAAGATTTTGTCCTCTAAACAGTATCAGCAGTCGATCACAGTGTTACATCTTCCCCAGCTGCGAGAAAAAAGGTCACACATGTTGTTTGTATTGTGATTCATACGATGCACACAACCAATCGCCCGTATTGTATTGTATGTATTTGAATATAGGCTTTGAGCCCGTTACCCAATCTTAACCTAGTTACAAAACATAAACATAAAACACACTTCTTAAAATGAATAATACATATAAACAATAAAGACACTAATACAATTGTACTCTAAAATATAATCTAAGCTTATGTCTAATTGTATCTGGGGTCATATCAATGGTAACAATTTCCTGCAGTGTGTTGTAGGCATTCACGAAGCGGGACGTTGGCTCATTCTGTGTGTAGTTCCTGGTTCGCAACGGTGGCTCGAAGGTTCTCCTTCGCCGTAGCGAGACTGGACTATCGTTCAATATTAGTCGGCTGGCAAGAGGTTGGCTGACAGTTCGTCCTGCAAGAATATTCGTGAAGAACACGATGTCGGCTATCTTATGCCTCACGAAGACCGAGTCAAGGTTTACCAGGCAGCACAGGTCCTGATAAGGTGGTAGCTCTTCTCCGTTCCATCCGAGATTTCTGAGAGCAAATCTAACGAATCTCTTCTGGATTCCTTCTATTCGCTGACATTAGACTTTAAGTTATGCTTGACGTTGGACTAATTTGAATTTAAACTCTCACTTCCAACCAGATTCTGTTCCGTATTTTCTCTTTTGCAGTCCCGTTTGTCCACTTTTTTCCGCATTTACTCCTTTTCTGTACCATTTTCTTGGTTTTTGTACTCAATTGCTCTCCTTTTTTTCTTTTTATTTCGTTGTTCTTTCTTTCAGTCCCGTGTTTCTTGTTTCACTGTTTCCTGTCCCAGCTTTTCTTATTTTCAGTCATTTATTTTGCCTCGTGTTTTTCACTTGTTCTTCTTGCATTTTTTCGCTCCTTTTTCGTAGTATTCGTCATTTTTCCACTCTTTTTTCCCTTTCATCATCGTTTCTCGTCTTCGTTTTCTGCTTTTTCCTCTTTTAGGCGTCCTGCTTTTCATCTTTTTTATCACGGTCATTCTGTTTTTGACTCCTTTTTTCTCTTTCTCTCCTGTTTTCCTTTTTTAATCGCCATTTCGTCCGTTTTTCTTCCGATTTACCTTTTTCTTAGTACGTTCTACCTGTTTCTCCTTTTAAACCTTATCTGTCCATTTTCCAATGTTTTATACCATCTTTTTTCTTTTTTATCATGTCACCTGTTTTTCCTCGTTTCTATGTTTTTATTTTTCCTGTAACCGTTTATCCTTCTTTGACGTATGACTACGTCTCTCAGGAAGTTTGCTAGTATAAGGGGTAATTCTAAAAAATCAAAAAACGCCAGCGTTACGGAAAAAAATGAAAGATTTTGAACGCTAATAGCTCAGCCAATTGGGCCATTACAAATATTTTATATAGTTTTTGTCCTCCTGGTATTGAACAACTGAAGGGGGTGGGGGGGCGAAAAAAACAGAGATTTTTTTAATCGAGCAAAAAAAGGTGCCTTTTTCATTTATGAGAAACTAGCTGACCCGACAAACTTCGTATTGCCACAAATTAACCTGTGTTGTACATAAATCATGAATCTCGGATGCTCTTTGTCACAATATCGAGTTTTGCAAGCCCCTCAGTGGGCGGCGCTTCCGACGGCGGGTCACCGGCAACACTCGCGACCGTCTCGTCCTGAATGATCTAGTGTCACTATAGATAGTTTTTGTGGTCTTGTATTGACTAATGTCTTATGGAAGAGTCTCGAATTTCTCGAGTTCGATTAGTTTTTGAGTTTCGCAAAAATTTCTGTTTTATTTGTATGAGAGTCCATATCCCCCTACCACAGGGGTGAGAGGTCTCTAACTATCGTAAAATAAATTCAAGACTCCAAAATCTCCCACATGCCAAATTTGGTTCCATTTGCTTGATTAGTTCTCAAGTTATAAGGAAATTTGAATTTCATTTGTATGGGAGCTCCCCTCTTAAAAGGGGAAGGGCTCGTAATTCACCATAGAAAAAATTTCTGCCATCTAAAACTCCCACATGCCAAATTTGGTTCCATTTGATTGATTAGTTCTCGAGATAAGAGGAAATTTGCATTTCATTTGTATGGAAGCCCACCCTCTTAAAGGGGAGATGGGCCATAACTCGCTTTCTAAAGAAGAGAGGGGTCTCAATTCACCATAGAAAAAAAATCTTGCGTCCAAAACCACTTACATGTCAAATTTGGTCCCATTTGCTTGATTAGTTCTCGAGTTATGAGGAAATTTGTTTTTCATTTGTATAGGAGCCCCCCCCCCCCCCTCTTAAAGTGGGGAAATCCATAGAAAATATTCTTGCCTACAAACACTCTAGAACTAATCAAGCAAATGGAACCAAATTTATCATGTGGGTGATAAATTTGGTTCCATTTGCTTGATTAGTTCTAGAGTTATGAGGAAATTTGTATTTCGTTTGTATGAGAGCCCCCCCTCTTAAAAAGGTAAGGGGTCCTAATTCATCATAGAAAAAATGGTTGCCTCCAAAAACAACCACATGCCAAATATGGTTCCATTTGCTTGATTAGTTCTCGAATTATGAGGAAATTTGTATTTCATTTGTGTAGAAGCACCCCCTCTTAAAGTTGGGAGGGGTCCTTATTCACCATAGAAAATATTTTTGCCTCCAGAAACCTCCACATGCCAAATTTGGTTCTATTTGCTTGATTATTTCTCGAGTTATGAGGAAATTTGCATTTCATTTGTATAGAGGCCCCCCTTCCTAAAGTGGGGAGAGGTCCCAATTCATCATAGAAAAAATTTTTGTCTCCAAAAACACCCACGTGTCAAATTTGGTTCCATTTGCTTGATTAGTTCTCGAGTTATGAGGAAATTTGTATTTCGTTTGTATAGGAGCCCCCCCTCTTAAAGTGGGGAGGGGTTCTAATTCACCATAGAAAATATTCATGCCCTAGAAAACTTTCACATGCCAAATTTGGTTCCATTTGCTTGATTAATTCTCGACTTATGAGGAAATTTGCATATCATTTGTATAGGATCCCCCCCTCCTAAAACGGGGAGGGGTCCCAATTCATCATAGAAAAAATTTTTGTCTCCAAAAACACCCACATGCCAAATTTGGTTCCATTTGCTTGATTACTTCTCGAGTTATGAGGAAAATTGTGTTTCATTGGTACAGGAGCCCCCCCTCTTAAAGTGGGGAGGGGTCCTAATTTACTATAGAAAATATTCTTGCCCTCGAAAACCTTCACATGCCAAATTTGGTTCCATTTGCTTGATTAGTTCTCGAGTTATGAGGAAATTTGTATGGAAGCCCCTCCTTTTAAAGAGGAGAGGAATTATAATTCCCCTTATAAAGATGGGAGGGGTCTCAATTTACCATAGAATAAATTCTTGTCATCGAAAACACACACATGCCAAATTTTGTTCTATTTGCTTGATTAGTTGTCGAGTTATGCAGAAATTTGTGTTTCATTTGTATGGGAGCCCCCCCTCTTAGTGGGGGGAGGGGTTTCTAACCATCACTAAAACCTTTCCTGGCCCCAAAAAACCTCTACATGCATACTTTCATGCCGATTGGTTCAGTAGTTTTCGATTCTATAAGGAACATACGGACAGACAGACAGACAGACAGACAGACAGACAGAAATCCTTCTTTATAGGTATAGATAAGATTTTTCTATCTTTGCTGCAGAGATTGAAGGTTACTGTCTACAGAAATATTTCTTGTAATAATGTGCTGTAAAACTTTGCAGAACACATCGATGTGTTATATTGAAACTGAAGAAAAATAATTTTTTTATTGCACTTTTAAGGGAATTAATCAAAATTTGAATTCCGCTGGGCGATAGAACTTTTAATTTTAAGAAACTCTTCCAAAGGTTCCATAAACCTAAATCCAAGTTTTCCCGCTCAAAACTAATACGCACCAAAAAAGGTTCCGGACCAGTGTGCTGTGCCCGGTTCATTTTGCTTTCAGTTGATCAATTGAGGGTTAAAATTTAATTTTTAGTAGAAGTCTTCGATATTGCAAGGTCTTCTGTCTTAAATTTTGAAAAAAATTTCGAAAAAAAAATTTTCCGATTTGATCAGTTTCTCTATTTTGTCTGCCGAAAATTCAACATAGGGCTGACAAAATCGGAACATTACTGTATTTACAATGACCTTATTAATGGATTTTGATGGTTTGAATACCAATCGATGCTGATAGATGCTGCAATTATTTGGCTTTCATTAACAATCACTGAATAGTGAAAATTGACGAAAACTTTCAAGGTCAAATTTACGCATACGTTTTCTTCGTGTTTACCTTGGTGGACATGCAGAAATAACAGTTAAACACATCATCTGTTAAGTGTGGTTTCAATTTGCGAAAAAAAGCTGGCAAAACTCCCCACGTCCCACCAGGTTGAAGATTCTTTACGACGTTTAAACCTACACCAATTTGATATCTGTGTTTGGGAATTATGCCAGAGTGCCAAACCACCCCTCTTCTTCAACCGGTGTTATCGTGTAAACATTAAATCTAGTCTAATTTGGTGTCCTGAAAGTGAAATTCATATAAAAGTGAGTGGACACCCTTTCCTTTTACCAGATTGCATCCATATACTGCAAGAATTTGTTCGGAACTGTTGTCTCGCACGGAAACAGAGCTGAAGGAATATTAGTGCATGTGATGTATCGCAGCAATTCTCAAGGCGAGGAAATCAGTAACTGTCTTATCCGAGAATAGTTTTTGGGTATTTCATTTGGTGCTTTGCTTCAGTTAGTTGCTTGCTATTCTTTACATAGTTTCAATTATATTTCTGTTAAATATGCAAACAGCTGTAAAGTAGAGTGTCGAAAAGAACTAGCAAGATGCAGAGGACGTTAGCCAATTGATATTTTAACCGGCTGTCTATATGTAAGTTGTATAAATTATACTTCAAATCAATCCATCACAATGAATGGTGCTATCAACAATTTCGTGGAAATTGACGAATGAGAATCAGAGTTATAAATGCTAGAATCTTTTTATATTTTTTCGGATTAACCGTAGTTGCAAGCAAGCTCCTTAAGTACGTTAACTTGGTCAACTGCATACCATTTTAAAGCCAGTTACTTAGAGTTGATTAGTGCTGCAAGTCATGCAAAAATTGTCAAAATGCACAATCATTCCCAAACATTATAATATTTGTAATAGTGGCCTGATGGTTTAAGTTTTAGTAAAACTACAAACTCTAAGAAACTGATAAAAGTGATATAAAAATGATAGAGTACAGACGTTTAGGATATTTAAACTTAACTTCATTTAATAAATGTATAAAAATGTTTTAGAGTATGTATTACAAAGTAGTAAACTATAAATTTGCGAAACGAACTGCTGAACATTTTTAAATTGTCAAGTATTGTCGAATTGTACCCGCATTCGAAGTCCTACGTGAATCATTTGGTGTGAAATCTGTTGATGCAAAAAATGAAGATTATGTGCCTGCTGAAGAAGGAGCCGGTCCACTTCCGCGGGCTTTTCCCTTCTTAAGGAAGAAGCATTTATATTTTCATTTTCTTTCTTGTTTTCTGTGTAATTTTTCCTGTGTAATTTACACACACACACACACACACACACACACACACACACACACACACACACACACACACACACACGCACACACACACACACACACACACACACACACACACACACACACGCACACACACACACACACACACGTGTTTCTCCTTTTTTCTACCCGATTTGTCTAGTTTTCATCACGTTTTCCATCGTACCTCATCTTCTGTCTCATTTTTTTTTTACTTCTTTGCCTAGAGAGCAATAGGAGACACCCTACGTTTATATCCATTGGCAATTCAGCTATGGATATGCTAAAATAGGGGAACTGTGGGTAAAATGAACAGGGGAGGTAAAATGAACAGGCAGCCAAATTCCCAGTAAACGGATTAAAATCTGTTCCAGATCAATAGGTATCTTCTCCTAGAAGTATTTCAAGCTGTTTGAGACAATACGTGGTGATCATAAGCTTTCCAATGTGAAAAAAATGGAAAAAGTAAAAAATATTTGCAGAAATCTGACGCCGATGGTAATTTCCACTATTAGTAAATAAGCTATTTTGGCGAAACAAATTAAATTTCGGCTATTGGTATCATTCACTGTTGTTTGCTTATCATTATCTTACGGATCTGTCGAAAATTCCAAATATTTTTATCAACTGTTTGTTTATAATAAACACTTGAAAACAATTGGTGTTTTGGGGGTAAAATGAACACCTCACTATGGGGGCAAAATGAATAGTGTGTATCATGATGTTTTACTTTCCATTCATCAGCAGCTACGAAATAATTACAATTCAAGCAACAAAAATCATCGAGTCTCTCGAAAAATGACGGAAAATGACCGAGTGCTGGAAAATCCTGCGAGCTAAGAGTCAAGCATTGTATGAACGTGGCGAAGATACATTATGTTAACTTTGTGGACTCCCATCTTAACCCTCTAACGGGCAACATCGTAAAAACGATACGATCAAGCTAATGACTATTTTATCATGAAAGTACACTCAAAATAACCTTAAGTTCTGAATTTCATGCAAAAATAATTATCTGAATCAGCGCCAGGTTAGAAAAAGTCCAATTTCTCTTTTTCGTTTTTCATGTCTAACGCTCTACCCAGATATTTTTTCAATTCAGATATATTACAAAATTGAAACAAAGCATGAAATTTACTTATAGAAAAATGTTAAGGTCAATCATTTTGTTCTAGATGTCCTTTTTGTTCAAAAGTAAAAAAGGGAATATTCGCGCAATAATTATTTCCGAAATTTTTCGAAATTTTTGTTTTTGAAAGAGGATAACTTTTGAATGCGTAGTCAGAATGTTGTGATATTGATATCAAAATGTCAAGAAATTTGTTCTGAACATATTTTGCATATTGTCAATTCAAAACAAATTTCGTATGTAGCTCTGGAGCTCCAAAAGCGAAGGCCGTCTACAGACGGTCTTACCCGTTAGAGGGTTAATTCCAACAGCCCTGTTGAATACCTACGGCTTATGTAGAACAATGATAATATAAAATAATGTTTAATTTATCCAAACTGCATGTTAACTCTAGTTTTCTATGACATGTTCATTTTACCCACATGAAAAAAATCAGGCTCGAATGTGACGCTTTCGAAAAAAAGGAATTTTTCATGACAAATAGTCCTTTTCTAAACATCTTTATATATTGCTATGTGGAATATGAATCCAGCTTTCAATTCATATAGTGCGATCAGCATTTGGTTGGTTCCTGGGGGAGAAAATGGCGAAATTGCTAAGGGTGTTCATTTTCCCCCCGGTTCCCCTACTTCTAAAAATTTACTAACATATTCATAAGAAACTCCCATCCCGGTGTCCCGGTGTAGTTTATCATTAAAAGATTAAATACTGACAAACAGGGAAATAAAGCCACTTGGATTCAGTTGAATTTTATGAAGGTTTTATTGCAGTATTAATCATCTCTGGCCACTGGTTTTATAATTGTATTACGCAATACCAAGACGATACGGGTCAAAACACACTTAAAGCTAGCTATAAAACCTACTATAAGTGTGGCGTTGCAATACAAAGTGGCACACCAGTCAAAATTGATCTTATCACGGTTGCCTGACGAACAGTAATGAATCCGTTAGTTTAATAGAGCTATTAATACGGTAACACCTTGATCAAACAGATTTATTGCTGCTATTATGAAGAATTTTACCAAAATCATTTGCTCGCAAACAAAAATTCATCAAAGCAAAGTGTTTTGCAGAAACAAAGTTATCATCAATCAGTTTTCCTGTCCCAGAAAGCAAAGAAACCAATTTTGCTACAAAATGAGTTTGACTAGCTGAATATATTAATTCTAAAAACAACCTGTTGTCGAAATTTGCAAAATTTCAAAGTCGCGTCGATTTTATCCACCTATCATATCAATATGTACGATAAAATTTAATGCGCATATGCTGCAAATTTACAAATCTCCTGAAGAGTTGGCCACTTGGTCGGAAAACAGTTTTACAGTGGTCATCAGGAATTTCTGGTAAAGCTCATAGTTTTATTAGCGGTTTATGAAATTAGTCATGAAAACCACTAGAGGAACGTAATAAAACTTAGAATTGTTTCTTGGTATAAGCATTTCCAGTGCTATTCAAATGCATACAAATTTAAGTCACCTTAAATGCTACCTAAATTGTCAAAATATGCGGCTGCTGAGATGGTAACCTTCTTACAGTGTTGACAATACTTATTTGCAGCTGATTACCGATAAGAAGAATTACAACAGATATGCAGTTAGCTTGAAATTGGATTTGAAATCGCACTGAAAACTATACAGGCAGTTAGCCTTAAAGTCAAAACTGAAATTAGACTTAGGAATGAACTTGAAATTAAACTTGAAAATAAACTCGAATTACGATTTACAATTGGATTGGTCATGAAACTGGAATTAAAATTGGACCTGAAATCGATGTTGAAATTGGGTATGAATTTTGAATTGAATTTGACTCGGGTTGAGCTTAAAATCGGCATGAAACTGAACATGAAATTTAATTTATAACTAGACATGAAATTAAACTTGAAACTAGAACTATTGTCACGCAATTAATTTACTTATCGCAAAAATAATAACCAATTTTAATAAATGCTGCGGACTTCTGGGTTAAAAAAATTATTTAGTTTTACATTAAATATTACAAGGAAGGTGGGGCACGTTCCCCAGTGTGGGATCCCAGCCTGGGCACGTCAATGCTCTCCACCAAAACCAATAGCGCATTAAAATCGACTGCCTAACCGACTGCCGCTTAGCTGTCGGAACGAGAAAGACAGCAACATAATGATAGCATCGCATAACAATAGCGACCATTTAATATGATAGAACAAAACAATTCAAAGTATTTTAACAAGCAAAGCTCTACAATAAGCAGCTTTGCAATGCCGTACAATGGCGTCCAGCGAAAGCCACAGCAAAGAGCCATACTTTTTGGCCGAATTACCGCCAGTCGCCGGACCGAATCTGCCCAATAAAAAAATCTTTCAATCTCCAAACTTCGAAACCGTACCACACCGGCCGGCCGACGAAAGCATTGGTTGGGGTGACACACAGCCACACTCACAAATCCACACCGACAACCGACCGACCGGAGTCGCTAAATTCAGCTGCAGTTATTCAAATGCACGCGATTTTCTCTTCGTTTTTTTTTTTTGCACCTCCCGACGAAGCATAACTTTTTTACCACCCACTTAAACTGATTGCATAATCCACAGAACCTGCTGCTGCTGCTCGCTTTGTCGGGCTAAATCTGCCATCGGACACACCGCAACCACCCACTAGACTAGGCAACTACAGGCAATGTTTTATTTTTTATTTTTTGCTATTTCTATTTTCAGTTTAGCTAAGCCAAAAAACCAAAGAACATATATATTTTTATGGGCTTCTCTCGGTGACACTGGAAATATTTCACTCGCCACGGATTTTCCTCTCAGCCTTTTTCTAGTGTCTACTAGCCTCAGGTTGGTACTTTTTTGCCTGAACTAGAGCAAAAAAAAACAGAAGCATCCACAAGTACGGACCACTTTTTGCGCCACTTCTAGAGGGCGGTAGGGCACAAGTTCAAACGCGATTTATCCGCCCTCAAAGTTGTCCGGAATGTACAAGGTGTCACACGCTAATGTTATTATAGCTAAAAGACATTAAAAAAGAGACACCACCAACTGGTACCGGGAATCAACGAGTTCTCGTGCACGAAAAGGATGTTTCAGAAAACATTAACTATTTACTGCACTCGATAGTGGCACTGACACTGGCCCACTGTCGGTTAGCGTGTAATTGGCTGATCCTAGTTCCGGTAAGAAGTTGACACAGTCCACTCGACTCGTGTCACACCTTTTGCCGCACTGCGATGATGCCGCACTCATTTAGAAAGTCATCCGGTTGGAAAATGAGAGCACATTTGCGTGTCGCTACATTTGAACCCTTTTGATCGTTGGCGCTATATTTACTGCCCTGCCAGACTGCTCTTACAAATAAAAACGTGAAATATATGTCACTCGTTAAAACGCCTTTTAGTTGCAACTTTTACGATCTCATCAAAAGTATTAACACCTGGTAAGTCTACCTGCGAATATCCAGGTGTAAATTTTTCGAATATACTTAGGCTCTTAGGCAGTTTTAGGTATTGCACAATTAATGCCTATCATCTACAAAACTGAATTCCTCTCAATTACAATTACAATTGAAATTTCCCCAATTTGGTCGATTACAAAACGTGTTTTGTCTTGATCTTAAATGAGATCAGGCATATAATTAGTTGATTGCAGGGTCATTCAAGCAACGCTTAAGAAGTTTTGTACCGTTCCTCTTCTGGCGAGGAGATTCTAAGTTCGCATCCGGTTATAATTGGTTCCAGTTATAGCTTGGTGCGAGCAGCGAGGCCCATAGCTTGGTAAAGAGGAACGTTACAAACTAGGTAAAAGAGGGTTATTGAAGCAACGCTTATTAAATTTGTATAACGTTCCTCTTTACCCAGGCTGGGGGATACGCAATCGAAACATAGTCTAATAACCGCCAATTATACAAGAAATTTAACCTGAACTTGTTTGATGTAATAGGTTTACTATGACGGAAATAACCGGAATATATGACCAACGCCTAAATGTACCCCTAATGGTATGAAATTCAACTACGTTACTGATGCTTGACTGAAATCTGGCTTAATTTGTTTGAGTCTTCGTTTATATTTATTTACTAATTTGCCACTGTCAACTGTGGCACTGGAGTTATAACCAGGGCACTGACATCTGCACATCGTTGTATCACGAATACATATTGTTATGTTTAAAAACGATTTTTTTTCGACCCTACAGGAAATCCTGACCCGCATAGGAGAGTGTTCATTAGGTGCTCACACCAGCTGTAATTTAGGTGCAGCTAACTTAATTTCAGCTTTGTGTAAAGCATTTAGGAAGCGAGCTGCCATTCTTGCTACAAAAACATAACGTCCTGTCATGGGTCTGGTTTTCGTTACAGACAGAACAAGGAGCTTATAGAATTAGATGCTAGAAATTGATCTAGTTTATAACAAGATCGGTTACAAAAATCAACATTCTGTCATGTACAATGGTTGGAGAATTCGCGAAAAAATGTTTATTTGAATCGATGAACATCCCCTATTCGTCTGCTTCGCCGATAATGGATCCATCAACTTTGAATTCTATCACGAACATCACCTCATCGTGAACATTGGAATTCATTCAAAAATTGAATGTTGAACATTGAGTGTGGCCGAGTGTAGCAGGTATAGGATGCTCGGGGACGCCGGCAAGTAATCAAAATATTATCACCACGAGAAGAAAATAATTTTAAGTAGTGTTAGTTGCTTTGGAAGCAGCACAAGGAATTATTTTGCACTTTTGCAATGTACACAATATTCGTATATGCAGCAATGGTATGAAGCGTGAATGTATGTGGTTCATATAGTTATAAGCGAATTAAACCAATCGCTTTTCTGTTTTCTCGTGATAAAATCGTTTGCTCGGCGTATATATTTATTTTGCGAATTTTTCAACCTCTGACCATGTATTATACACTCGAGTCTTTTTTTACACGGTTTGTTTTTTTCGGTTACTCAAGAACGGTGCAATTTAGGGACCATTTACAAAATACGTGACGAATGTCGGGCCTCTCTCAAACGTATTAAGAAATAAATGAATGGTCCCTAAATAGCCCCGTTCTCAATATTCGAAAAAACAAACCGTGTAAAAAAGTACTTAAGTGTATCCAAAAATTAACTAAGCGTATTCTTCGAAACAGTACTAGATAAAAATTTAATAAAATATTTAGGTGTTGCCAGAAGAAATATAACCTGGTGCTACAATTCTGTAATATTGTTGTTAAAATTATCTGGTCGAAAAATCTAAATTTCAATCTAGAACATAGCAGCAAAGTTTAGTCAAGACCAAATTCAAATCAACTGAGGGATAGAAGAAAATAGTGACTTTGTTTGCCTAACTGGCTACCTGGCAGAAAGAGGAGCTAACTAGGATGACGCTAACGAGGGAAAGGGGTTTGAATGACGAACGTGAGTATGTATGTATGTTCCGCAATAACTCCGAAACGCATGGTTCTCCAGCAAACTTGGCACACATGTTCTTTGGTGGAAAAGAATGGTTGACAAGGGATGGGCTAATAATGGGTGTTAAATAAGTAAGAGGGCTTGATTTTCTTTTGCATTTAGACCGATTATGCTGTGACTGTGAGTTAAGAAGGGTAAAGGAGTTATGGAGAGGGGGAGCTTACATGTTCCTTCATAACTCCGAAACATATGGACGGTTTCTCGTCAAACTTCATCACACATGTTTTTGACATAAAAGAATCAGCTCCTGCGTTGACAAAGGTAGTAGACAGTCTCTTACAAGGAGAGAGAAAGGTTCAACACGAACGACAGCAATTATACAAGAGGCTAGACGATAAGAGGGGATTTCTGAAAGAGAGGAATAGGGTGACCATTAACAAGGGGGAGGTTCAAAAACGTTAAAAAGACTTTGTCTCTCTTCATAGGATTTCCGAAAAGAAAACAGATTTTTAAGTGACTGGGAGACAAAGAGGCTTCGAGTAAGATCGGGCAATCATCTTCATTAATATGATAGAAATCGATGACAGATGTTAAAATAATCAAGTAAGCATAGACTTAAAAAGTTTTAACTCTCAAAATTGGAACGCCAATAGGTGATTGATTAGAAAAGAGGAGCTTAAAAAATAAAAATATCAAAATAATAATGTATATGCATGAAGAAGCTATTTTGTATGTTCGCCATTGCGTTTATGCTGTTAAGATCGACTGAAGTACATATATTGTACTTGAGTTGTGCACTATGGTCAAAAGGTTTAGGTGTGTACATTATTTTGTCACCAAACCAATGCAATTGGAGCTGTTTAAATTCGAACTTCCTTCCGTTGGCAATCAACGATTAGACAAGAAAACGTAACCATATTACCTTTGAAAAAGGCCAAAACCAAAGGCCGAAACGTCAGGCAGTATAAAAAAGCCGTTTTTAATATAAAACTGACTGGAAAGCCGAAAATCCGCAATACAAAATAATAATGTTCAATAAAATTGAACAGCTGTGAAATCAACATTAGAAAGTCATTACACTCCAAAAAATATAAATTCCTGAAACAAACATCTCTGAAAAGTTGGAGGTCTAAAATAAATCTGAAATATGTTGAAAGAAGTGCAAATAGTCTAAAAGAGAGCAAGTTTTAAAACAGTTTAAAAAAGTTTAAAAGAAATATCAGAAAAGTTTGAAAGAAAACTAAAGAGATCTAAAAGAAATCCAAAAGAAGTTTAAAAGAACACTTAAAGCACCCTAAAAGAAATCTTAAAGAGAACTAAAAGAAAGCTAAAAGACGTTTAGAAGAAATCAAAAAGTAGCTTGAAAAAAGTCTAAGAAAAATCCACAAGAGGTATAAAATAGAAGTCTAGAAGTCTACGAAAAATCTGGAATGAAATTCTAAAGGATTCTAGAAGAAATCTGAAAAAAGTTTGAAACAGGTCTTGAATATTTTCAAGTCTAAGAAACGCCTAAAGGAATCAGAGAGAATTTAGAAGTATAAAAGAAGTGCTAAAGAAGCCTAAGAGAAGTTTAAAAGAAATCCAGAAGAACTCTAAAAGAAGTCCAAAGGAAATCTTAAAGACGTTTTTAAGAAGTCTAACAGAAGTCTATAGGAAATCTAAAAGAAGTCTAGAAGAAGCCTAAAAGAAGTCTAAGTGAAGCTTAAAACAGTCTGACAGGAGTTTAAAAGAAGAGTAAAAGAAATTCAAAAGTAGTCTAAAGAGTCTTAAAAAGAAGCTTAAACGCAGTCTAAATGAAATATCACAGAAATTTGAAAAAACCCAAAAAAAGTCTAATAGAGTGCCAACAGAGTTCGAAAGTAAAGAAAGAAATTTTAAAGAACAGAAATCTAAAACCATTCTAAAAACCAAAAATAAATCTAAAAGAAGTTTAAAAGAAGTCTGAAACAAATCAAGACTAAGTCTAAGAGATATATAATGAAAAGTTACCACAAAGCCCAAAAGGAGTCTAAAAGAAGTCTAAAGGAAATCTAAAAGAATCCCAAGCGAAGTTTATATGAAGTCTTAAGGACAATTAAAAGAAATTCAACAGAAATCTAAAAGGAGTCTAAAATAATGCTAGAAGAATATTGAAAAAAAAGCTTAGCAGCAAACTAGAAGAAATCCAAAGAAAGCTTAAAAGAAGTCTGATAGAAAAATTGAAGAAGTTTGAAAGAAGCCCAAAAGAACTCGGAAAGAAATTTAAAATAAATCTAAAACGGTTATAAAAGAAGTTTAAAGCAAGTCAAGAAGAAAACTAAAAACCCGATTTAATCCACCTAGTGGTGAAAGGAACCTTTGTTATACGGTCTTACTTGCTATTTGAGATAGAAATCGAAATCGTCTTCGGAACATAATTCATCTATTGGTTATCGTTGCGTAGTGCGTTGGTTTACATAAAATTTTGGAAAATTGAATAAGTTTACAAAATTTTAACAAAATAGGAACACTATTATTTTGATCGATCCTTTTTTCATGAAATTGCTGAGTAAGGATAAATAAGTTGTTATTAAGCTAAGTAAGTGCAAATAAAAGTAAGTAGTAAGAGGAAATCTCATTCTTTAAAGTATACATTGTCTAGTAAAGGTCTAGTTTATAGGTTTTTGAGCTATGCATAGTTTCCTGTAATGCCATTCTATTTGAATCACATCAATAGAGTTTTCTTGAATAATTTTAATCAATTTTTATTAACCTTCGGTTACTCACGCTGTTGTATTTTGTACAACACGTGTAGGCTTTTCAATGCCATATTGTTATAAAGTTACAAAACGTTGTTTAACTAACGTATATTCTTCAACAAACTTATTGTGCGCAAAATGTCATAATTATTCAATGCATTAATAATTTAAATTGTTGGGAAACTGTATGCAGCAAAACTATCAGCAAATGTAAAATGTTTGAAATGTATCCGTCTGCTGGAAGTCGGGTAATTCGGAGTCAAAGTTAGGGTATTCTTTATAATCAAAGTTCTACAGTTCCTAAACAAGCAAACATACAGGTATACTATTTTCAGCAAAGTTGTATATTTTTACTATTTGTACAATTTTGTAGTACATGAAAAAGTCATACAACAATTACAAAAAGAGCAAAAATAGAAAAACTGATTTTACAAATTCATATACAATAAATAAGATTTTTCTATCTTCGCTGCAGAGATAGTAGGTTACTGTCTTTAGCAAAATATCTTATAATAATATGCTCTATAACTTTGCAGAACACATCAATGTGTTATATTGACACTGAAGAAAAATATTTTATTTATTTCACTTTTAGGGGGATCAATCAACATTTGGATTCCACCAAACGATAGAGCTTTCAATTTCAAGAAACTCTTCCAAAGGTTTGATAAACTTAAAACCAAGTTTTCCCAGTCAAAACTCCCTTGCACACGTTTTCTTTGGTTTGGGACTATTTTGCGCGCGAGTAATTGTGTTACAAAATTTGGCGCGAGTGTTCGAGGGTTAATATCTTTTGACCGGTAAAACCAATTCTTATGAAATTTTGCATATATATTCGTAGTGTCAAAACCTCTCGTTTAATATTAAAATAATTGAAATTAGGTAAATTATCTTGGTTAAAATCATTATAAATTATTGTTAATTTTGGTGTGGTGCATACGGTTACTCATAACTTTCAAATTAAACGTCCAATCAAAAAATCATTCAATGGTGATCAATTAGGATATATTATCTTTCAAATGAGACTAATAGCGCATAAATCGGTTTGGCCATCTCTAAGAAACAGGCGATAATTATTACCTTGTCAAAACAGGTTTTTAAACATAACTTTTAAACCACTTGTTTGTTTTCAATTAAAAATTCCTGAACAATTTAGCTTTAAAAAGGGCTTTCATTTGATACTAAGATCGTTGAAATCGGTCATGTAGTTCCGGAGAAACCCGTGTCACGTATTTTTCACATTTTTGCCTATAACTTTTAAACGAAACGTCGTATCACGAAGCAACTCAATAGTGATCTACTAGACAATAATACCTTTCAAACAAAAGTAATAGCGAACGATTCGGTTCAGCCATTTCTGAAAAACAGGCGATAGAAAAAATCATTACATACATACACACACACACACACACACACACACACAGACATTGCTCAAATCGTCGAACCCTATCGATTGGTATATGTGGCTTGGCCCTCCGGGCCTCGGTTCAATTTCGTGTTTTTCGACCAATTTTTAAACCTTTGTTATAGTATAACAAAGGTAAAAAAGTTTAAAAGAATTCCAAAAGAAATCCAAAGGAGTTTTGAAAGAAGCGAGAATAAAATCTAAAACGAGTTTGAAAGAAATTTGGAAGAAGTCTAGAGGAAGACTAAAACAAGGTTGGAAAATAATTCTAAAGGAAACATAAGAGATTTGAAAGAAGTCTAGAAGAAACCTGAAAAGAAGTCTTAATCTAAAATAAGTTCAATAGAACATCTATAAAGCGTGTAGGGCGCTATATCTCTGCATATGAGCGTTGGTAAGAGGAAATGCTTATCAACTTAGGGACTATATTGGCTCGTTTCATTATCCCTGATTTCCCTGATCGCGGATAACTTCAAGTTGTTACGTGGTTTTTGAGCCGTAAATCTCGCATGTGCATAGTATTTTTCGATATAAATTAAATTATGGTTGTATATGAACACCATTGGCATTATATTAAATTTGTTAAAAAGGAATTTTTATATCTTAATTTTTGTAGTTACTGGCTTTACAAGAAAATTTTCGAATATCCAGGTTAGTCTCATATGGCTGATGCTTACACACTTACATTATCCATCTAGCTCCGCCCATCTACTAACAACAATTCCTTTCCCGAAATACTTGTGACGATGCAGAGGACGATGGTGGTCTTTAGTAACAACAAGTATTGGACTAACATTCTTTTCCATCCCACCAGGACCCGCAGTCGGCCGACGTCGGTATTGATCAGCATGCAGGGACCTGATAAGGTTGCACAATGAAAAATAGCGTGCTGTCCCAAGTATGCTTTTTCCAGCCATCATTTAGCAATTTTCATCGGTCCTGCTCAATAACGGAGTAGCAGCACACGGGCGGTATCCTATGCTTATGCTTATGCTTAATAAGTTCAATAGAATGTCTATGGAAGTCTAAAAGCAGTCTAAAGAAAAGGTAAAAAAAGTGTAAAAGAATTTTAGGGTTCTCAAGTTTGAAAGAAGCACACAAGAAATTTAACAGAAGCCTCAAATAACTCTGAAAGAAACTTGAAACAAGTTCAAAACATCCATAGAAAAGATAGAAATGAAGAGCAAAATAAGTTTAAAATATAGTCTAAAAGAAGTATATAAAAGCCTTAAAGAAGCCTGAAGAAAATCTAAAAGAACTTTACAAAAAGTCTAGAAGAACTCCTTCTAGACTTCTTTTAGACTTCTTTCAAAATTCTTTTAGAATTCTTTTAGGCATCTTTTAGACTTCTTTAATTTCAATCTTCTTTTAGATTTATTTTAGACTGTTTAAAGACTGCTAAAAGAAGTCTAATGGAAGTATAAAGAATAGAGCAGTAGAGGATAGAAGTGAGGGTTTTAAAAGAAGTTTGCAACATTGCTGTATAATTTATATGGCATTTTGAATAATTTTTATAGCATCTATGAATCATTCTCATTTTTATTTCTATCCCGTTAAGGATGGCGCGTAATTTTTCGCGGATTTCGTAATTTTTCGGGAAATTGTTCCTATGAAATAACTACTTTTCCTAGAACGTATTTAAAAGATAAGGTTGCTATTCAGCTGACGTTGCTCAACTTTTATACTCTTGTCCTACATGCGTCATGTGATTCGGCATTCACAACATACTCGCCTTTCTTAAGAAGAAGGGCGAGAGACGGAAACCTGGTTCCGTCCACATGCCTATCCTGCGTCGAAAAAACCGACCAAACGGTGAAGAAGAACCTGACCGAAATAGAGACATTTACGCGGAAGCGCGAATCGAGGTCGGCCGTGTCTGAACAGCAAGCAATCACCCAGAATGAGCGCCGCGAAGATGTCGGACGATAGTACCTGTTCTCTTCAAAGACCAGGAATAGAAAAGCTCAATGTGCTAGATCAGTGGTGCCCAGGCATAGGCATGGTGCGGGGCAAATCTGATCGTCCCATGAGTGCCGCGTGCCGCAACGACCTCTGACTATTCCTGCGCATAACAAAATATAAAATATGCGGCAGCGAAAACCATTTAGGAATCCCTATCCCTACGTAAAACTGAACCTTGACGTGGTGTAGGGCTTTCTAACTAATCAGTAAATGAACAGCGCTCACGTTTACTTCTGAATGTGGATATATAACAAAATACTTTTCTGATTTCAAGTGGAACTCGGGGTAAAAATTTACCAAATGTGATTATTGCGTTGTTCAAAAAGTGCTTTTATTCCGTTTAAGAATAAAGCCAGCACGGGGATCTCTGATAATTATTAGATTAATGTTTCTGGGGCACATCCCTATCTATCACAGCTGTCACAAACCTCTCCGAAAATTACGAATTTGATTGGGTCGACCGGGGGCTTAGGGTTAGTAAGGGGGGCTCTGTAGCCGCAAGGTTACCGAGTCTGCTTTGACAAGCGAATGGTCATGGGTTCGAATCTTAGTAGAATCAGGCCATTCGATGTCAAAGTGACTTTAGCATGGGTTTATTCTCAGGCCCCTCATCGCCCTTCCTTCATGCTGAGTTCTATATTATCCCGATATGGCCTATTGACAGTGCAAAAATGAGACCCTTATAGTAAAAATGCACTGGTTTGCTACGCCAGGGATGACTATAATTGGGGACTGCGCGCTGTCATGTGGAACGAGGTGGGTAAAGTAGAGTAAAGCATTGAAAGAAGGGTACCCAATTACACGCAAGCACGCATAAAAAAAAAAATTCAATAAGCATATCGCTCACTCAATAGCGACTATAGCCAAAATAAATGCAGTGCGGGTTTATACAACAAACACCCGGGCGATATCACAATAGATCTAACCATACTGGTCGCAGTGATGAGTCCATACAGGAAAAAAAAAAAAAAAAGGGGACGTAAGCGGGATACCAGACTTGGTTTGGATGCCGAAGGAGCATTCTACAATGATTACGGGTAATAATAGAGGCGCTAAGGTAGCATACGTCAATTCTTATACTATTTTACATTTAATTCACAATAATAATATTTCTAGTGGTCGGTTTTTGAGGTTTGGTGACAGAGATCCGTTATAGATACTGCGCACTAGCTCTTTCAAGGGTTGGGAGGCGGGTGCGACTCTATATTTTAAAGTTTCTGTCGGCTACCGCGAACGTCCAGGTCGTGCTGCGCTCAATTTACTTTGTTGACCTGTCTTGGACAGTGCTCAAATGCTGGGGGATGTAAGATGAAAAATTGCCCTGATAAGTTGGTAGCCATTAACGGTCCATTAAATTTGTTTTCCTATTGGTTCGTTTGTGGCTGTTTGTGTTGGAAAATTGATAGTGGGTGATAGTGATAGTGACCGATATTTGGTGGGGCTGACGAATCTTTTACTTCGTCAATATACTACATTTTACAAGTCAAGTAGTACAAAATGTCCAGGGCAAAGCACATTTACAAATTAGATCTCTCATTTTTCTTCTCATTATTATTATTATCATCATCATCATCATCATCATCATCATCATCATCATCATCATCATCATCATCATCATCATCATCATCATCATCATCATCATCATCATCATCATCATCATCATCATCATCATCATCATCATCATCATCATCATCATCATCATCATCATCATCATCATCATCATCGTCATCATCATCATCATCATCATCATCATCATCATCATCATCATCATCATCATCATCATCATCATCATCATCATCATCATCATCATCATCATCATCATCATCATCATCATCATCATCATCATCATCATCATCATCATCATCGTCATCATTATCATCATTTTATTTAAAATATGGCATTCCGGCCTTTAGCAGAGAGATCTCAGAGTCAGTTCGTGGAGTTCGCTCAGGGCCGGAACGCCTCCGCCTGCGGGCATAGACGTGTCGGCTAAGGTTGGGGTTCTATCTGTGTTTTAGTGGGCGACATTGCCTGTCTCGTCAGGTAGAACTGATGTTTTAGGTCTCCCTGACACTTTTTTGAATATCGCAAAAGGGTCCTGCTGGATAACCCGAAAAAGGCAGCGAAAACCATTTATGAATCACCATCGGAAAGAAATTTAGGAAGGGTTTGAACCGGAAAGCATCCACAACATGCACGAGTCATTAGGACTAAACTGAGTGACCCCTGTGTCATTTACTCATAAGTCCACCGTCCCTCAAATTAGTCCGCGGGCCGCACGAATTATTCTGAAGGGCCGGAGTTTGGTCATCACTGTGCTAGATGACTCGGTAGGACCGAAGTTGACTTGCGAAAGTTGAGATGCCCAAGGAAATGGCGATAAGTATCCCAAGACCTAGTTGAGTGAAAACGAGTACTCGATACAGCATCAACCACCCGGATTCTGAGTTGCTAGAGAAAAAGGAGTTGATAATAGGACTCGAAAGCAAGTTGAATTTCTATTAAACCCATTGGCTCGCACGGTCTTTATGAGACAGGAACCTATAAGTGATGGATTCGTTGCCAAATTCAGAACATGCTCAGGTCATACCGATTCATATGATTTGCCGAATAATGGACATTGAAACGAACACCATAAAGTAACATTTCCAAACTTTTCATTATAAAGTGTTCTAAGTTAAATCAAAACAGCACTAAACTGCAAACATTCGTTGATATAACGTTTCATAATCTATAAGTAGTGTTTGAAACGATACAAGCCTCTAAAACATTAGTTCATTGTGGCTTTTTGTCCAATAAATATCTACGCAAGTGAACTAGAGCTTTCACAATCCAGTTGATTGAAGAGTAACTCCACAACAACAGTCACTGTATTGCTGTAAATGATATCGGAGATCATTCCAGCAAGGTGTGTTAAGCCGGTAATAAATTACCGGCAATCTTTATCCCTGGACAAACGTAACCCATGGACTGTTAAATGCAATTTCTACGCATCAGTACATCTCCGGATCCCCCCATCTTCCGGAACCATGGGGTTTAAACTGTACGTTCGGTCTATCTTTTCTCTGACCGAATTCTGTAACCATAGCTCTCTTTCTAGCAGGACCACTTTAGATCGGATCGAATTTTAACATACCACTAATTCATAATCCAACACGTCAGCAACCAGCATCTAGACGGGAACTGGAACGCTTTCGAATAGCCTTACACTGCCTGTCTGAGCTTTCAGTTTTGCACGTTACACACCGGCACCGGCCCCGGTACCGGGCTCGAGTTCTGTTTAGGAAGTGTGTGAGTGTGAATGTAGCACAGGCATCAGTGTCGACAAATGGACTGTGTAATGGTTTGACCCTAAACCAGAATGCGAACCAAGTGCGGTGGACTCGTTATGGATGGATCATGAATACTTTCTCCACCGACCGTCGTCGGTCGGTATCTGGTGGGCGTAGGGAGGGCGGCGGGGGGAATGCCTGCGCACCGGGTCTGAAACGAAAGTAAAACGTGCAGAATATTCGTCCCTGCGGCGGAAACAGAGCTGCACATTTGCCGCATTCAGTGTCGGCGCAGAATGCCGGGTTGCTGAAAACCAGCAATGCTGATGAGGTGATGTGTTCACAGAATGTTGTGGATGCGGGCGATTCGCCGAGAAAAAGTACATTTGCAGATAAATCATTTACGGGAGCTCACACTCTCGCCCATCGCTTCGGGACGACGACGGCACGTGAGCATTAATTATTTTCCCCTGACCATTACCTACATTATATGCGGCAAGATCAGTGGATACGGTTCTGGTTAGATGATGTCGGCGTGCTCGGGAGCTCTGAATGCTATTTGGTTTACCGCGACATAAGTTAAATGACGGTTCACTCGTTTGTTCTAGTTTCGTTTTTTTAAGGAAAGGAGTTCGTTATAGCTGATGTGCCCAAATGGTCTGGCTTCACAGACGACCGGACAGTCAAAGTTTTTTTTACGCATTAATTAAACAGCACAAATAAAGTATATACCAACCAACAATATATGTTAGATGGGGCCGTATGCATAGGTAAATTATTTTCACTACAACACATCCAACTTGCAGGCAACTTAGAAAAACTTTTCCAATTACGCCATTTATACAACACCATCCTTGTGTGGTACTTTACCTTCATCTTCGTACGGCCAGACTCTAAATGAGCATCAATTATCCCTAACTTATTTAAGCAAATTTATTCACAAAGGTTTTCTCTGCTAATTGGAATGAACGCAAACACAAACACACACCGGTACCAATTTCAGTCGCCGTCCCTCCTTCCCACGCAAAACGCGACTCAATGAAAATGTGGAATAATCTGCGATCTCTCATCGGCTGAACTTTTCCTCGTGGTCGTATTTTGTGAATTTGATGATAAATATCTAACTGATTCATAGCAAGACAGATACGACTTAATTCAATCCTAACTGTCGGTGGAAAACTTCTAATGCAATTAATTCATAACCGAGCAGCTTCTTGATGTTTGAATTACTTTGCCGTCGCTATCATTGTCGCATCAGCATATTTTTAAGGCAGAGATAAAGGAATAAAATGCTTTGTGTTGTTCAGGAATAATTCGTTTCGTCAAATTTGTTGTTCTATAAAAAAATCGGTTCTCATTATGCCCTACACCTTAATTGAATTTTGAAGTCTAAAGTGGAAACCTGTTAACACTAATTTACGCATAGGTATTATGCGTATGTAATAAAATAGGCATAATGACGGTATCCAATCGTATATTAAATTTCTAATAGCTTAAGTTTAGGTATGTTGAACCAAGGATTTGCAACTTTGGTAAACCTGCCAAAAAGTAAACTTTGAACCACTCTAGAAAATATGTTTCGAAACTAGACCGAAAACAGATGTTTTTATATCGATTCCACACGCCAGTGCCAGTAGTGCTCCGTTTTTCCGATTATTACCCGGTGGTCCCCATCGAGAATAGTTAGTGCCAAACCGCACACATTAGACGTAAGGGGCTCATTAGGGTTTACGACGTTCGAACCCATTCGGAAGTAAGCAACCGAGTTCAATTAGCCAAACACACTGCCTGCCGTGTGGATCTATTCCATTCGCCGCCGAGGCGGAATGTTCCATTCCCGGTACCCGTTGCGATGGCTCGTAACAGTTTACCGCACCGGGCTGGCGGGTGAAAGCTGTTGTCAGCTGTAAATATATTCTCCTACACAACACACAAGCTCTGCAACGCTCCGGACGGGGAAAAAAGGTTAAGTTTGTTTTCTCCATCTGATAGACGACATATTTCGAAGATTTGTTCGAAATGTTTGTATAGCATTTCAACCTGTTGGATCGTTATTTTTGTGGCTCGTCGTGAAAATGTATGATAATATTATCGTTCCTAAGAATACAGATGTAGGAAAGATAAATCATCTTGATACTGATGTCAACGATAAGCTTGCGGTTGGCATTTCATGGATCGAGAAGTAAAATATTTCGATTTCATAACATAAGCTCGTTCTCAACTCAACGAGCTCCATCTGAAAAAAAATGTGAGTTATGGCGTCCCAAAATAGCACTATGTTATGAAACCTAGGGAATAACCTCTCAAATGATAGCTTAGGTTGTCAGAACGTCAAACAAGGTCCATCACTATTTTCCATAACCATTGAGGTCTGATACATTTATAAAATAATTATCGTGGTATGTCTGGAATCATATTTGATTACATCTAGGGTCGTATTTGTTTTTGTGATTTGTGACTGATCTATAGTGATATCGCCCGAGTGTTTGCTGTATAACCTGCACTACATAACTTTTTGCTATAATCGCTTGCTCTACTTTATACACCACGTTCCTCACGACATTATAACCTGTTGGAACCATCTAGAATGTTGCGCCTCTCTATTCCTGGCGCCGGTGGGGTTCTTGAAGTGAACGAAATTAATTTCGTCCGGCATCCTTGCGACGTGGCCGGCCCACCATAGTCTCCCAACTTTCAGCAGGTATACGATGGAAATCTCTTCAAGTAGTGCCTGTAGCTCGTAGTCCATACGCCCACGCCACTCTCCGCTTTCTGTTTGTACTCTGCCAAAAATAGTGCGCAACACCGTTCGTTCAAATACGGCAAGCGCACGTATGTCTTCCGTAAGCAAAGTTACAGTCTCAAGTCCGTAGAGGACTACCGGTCTGCTTGGCGTTTTGTACATCGTCAGCTTTATGCGGCGGCGTATGCTCCTTGATCGAAACGTCTTACGCAGGGAAGAGTAGACTCAACTTCCAGCTTGAAAGAGTCGTTGAATCTTCTTACCGAGATTATTGTTGGTGGTGACCAGATATGACTCAGCTAGCATTTTCATATGTATAAAAAAGATAAAAATCAGCATAACGTACAGATATACATGCTAATAAATCGTATTTCATGCGCAAAATTGGCATATCCGTACTGTTTGGGAGGCGACATACGTGATTACGAATAATTTTGAGCGTTACGACTATATAAGTATTTATATACGACAATATCCGATTAAGCGCGAGTCGCTCCGTTCTACTATACGATTTTGTGCTGAAAATCGTATGTATGTCAGTTATTATCATTATATACGATAGAAAATCAACTTGGTCCCACTTTATCCAACTTTAGTTACGATTTCGAATTTGTTAGGAGATATTTACGAAAATATTCGTACATTGATATACGAGTTGGTGCTAGTTGGGGAACTCATCAACCACCGTTTCTGGCATAATCTGTTCTATAGGTGTTTAACATAAAGAGGTTACGTGTTCTTAACGAACGCTACGGTGCATATAGGTTAAGGTTTTCAGTATATTTTCGGAATTTATGCGTTGTGAAACTATGTCATTTACAAACAGAAGCATAGCAATCTCTTTGCTTTTTTAAGTGTTTCGATGTTGATGACCATACAACGAAATAATAAAAAAATGTTTTTGTACTGATTCGAGACGACTGGAATGCACATCTTGATAGGGAGACCAAAATACACTACAGTATTCTAAAATAGATCTTACATATGTAACGTTTAGTTTTTATAGTGTAAGGATCCTTGAAGTGGTAGCTAAATCTTTTAATTAAACTAAGCATATTATTGCCTTAGTAACAACAACAAAATGGTCTACTAATGTGAGATTTGAGCCAAGAATCACTCCTAAATTTCTTACTTTACTACTTCTTCTTACAGTTCTCCAAGAATACAGATGGAGTCATTTAGAGTGTTTTCTTGTATATGAAATACACTTTTTAATATGCAGATCAAGAAGTCTCTTGATGGACCAGTTGTAAAAAATCTCGATCTCTTGCTGGAATAATTGAAGGCCTAATTGAGGTGCAATTTCCATGTATTATTTCATATCAGCAGCATAAATCAGTACTTTGAGACGATTCAACACAAGGGTAACATCATTAACAAATAAAATGGAAAGCAAAGGACCTAAATGAGAGTGGGACCTGTGGGACCCCGGATGATACCTTAACTGGATCATACATCTTCCATGAATCGGACAATCTGCAGCCTGTTTGTCAAGTAAGGTTGGATCCATTTCAGGGGATTTGCTTCAAACTCTAAACGATTAAGCTTTAAGGAGACACCGAAAGTGGCTAACGTTATTGTGTTAGAGCGACATACACTGTACTGTAGATCTCATGCGTTCGTTAAAAACCTAAACGTTTATTTGAATGTTGTATTAGTATTGGTAATATATGTCAAATGGCAGAGCTTTTTTTTTTGTATGCCAGAAGGGCATTGGGTTAAAAGGCCACTGCGACAGTCTTAATGATCGTCTTTTGTGGCAGGCCCCGATTGCTGTACACAGTTTACGGATCGCTCATACCCATTGATGGAGTTGAGCGGAATAGTTGTAATCCTGTGCCCCAATTCGGTACTACATGGTTTATAAAGCCAATGACCGTTTTGGGATTTAGGCTCCATACCTGATATGGAGTAAGAAGGAAACTTCCTAAGAAGTTGTGCCTTGATAATGTAAGAGCTCCGCAATAGCAGAGCAGATGCGCTGAACTTTCAGGTTCAGAGTTACAAAAGCGGCAGGTGTCAGATGATACCTTGCCGATATTCTTTAAATGATAAAGAGCGAGGCTGTGTCCTGTTAGGAGTCCCGTGATCGTGCGTAGTTCACTACGAGTTAAATGGAGTAGTTTTTTAGCTACTGCAGGGTTTGGGTAGATAAACTGTTTAGCTTGTCTACAACCCTGTGTTTGATTCCAACGGGATGCTATTTCTAGCTTTTCCCATGTCAGCAGTTCGCCTTTCACGCCGGATGTGGAGGTGCCCAGAAACGGTTCAGGACCAATAAATTGCTGAGCTGATCCTTGTCTTGCTAGGTTGTCAGCAAATTCATTGCCCTCGATTCCGCAGTGACCGGGCACCCAAAGTAATAAAACTTTGTTTTGGCGGAAGAGTTCCCTCAATGCTGTGCTGCACTCCCAAACTAATTTGGACACGCATTTGGCGGACTTGAGAGCCAGTAGTGCTGCTTGGCTGTCCGTGAAGATACCGATTTTCGCATGCCTGTACTTTCGTTTCAAGCATATTGTCGCACAGATGTATATGGCATATACTTCTGCTTGAAAAACGGTGGGCCACTTTCCTAATGAGATAGTTTCCCTGATGCCGGGTCCGTAGACTCCGGAGCCTGTGCAGGCCCCCATTTTTGAACCATCTGTAAAAAAACAGATAAGCACAGCTTGCAAACATAAACACAGCTGAGCCGCAGCCAACCGCACCGACTACGAACATCTCGAAATATGGTTTATTTTCTTTATCAAGACATTCCGATTCATCTAAGATTTGCAGCAGCAATCCTATTGATCCTATACATTCAATAGGATGGCTAATTAATCCGTTTGCATTGAAGGCGAGTTTTTGATTGCTGCTCAGCTGTTAATTTGTTTACATTCTCTAAGTTTATCGATGCGGCAACAGCAGAAAGCTCTTCAAAAGCTCATTCAAGTGGCGAAACTTTGAGACCGTGGTGCTGTTTTTTCGGAAAGCGCTAGTGCAAGGAAATATGTGCGCAACCAAATCTCTATTAGGGTAGATGATCCATTAGTTGCGCTACTAAGCACAATATAACTTCATTTTGCTTGTTTATTGAGGTATATGTTTCAATTAATGCCTGTGGGATATAAATTTATCAAATACAAGGTATTTGTCACAAGGCAAGACAATTGCTTTCGTTGTACGAGAAGCTTTATAAAGAATAAATGAATTTTCCGATTCAATTATGTTGTACCAACAGTTGCGCTAATGTTTCCTTAATTAATGCTCCTTTAATTGTGGTATTCCATATACATTGCTAGGTTGCTAAGTGAAAAAACATCGTAGCGAAACTATAGATGAGCGCCTATAGTTGTGCGCTCCGACTGCGCGTTGGATTTTGGAAAAATGGCATTTTAGCAAATAATGCTTTAATTTTAAATGGTGTAGTCTAACTACCAATACTTCTAAAAACCTGTTTTATATAATGAATGTAATTGTTTTATCTAAAATGCTACGTTGACGAAAATATGCATTAATAATGAATAGTAGCGCAACTATTGGTACTACCAGAATTAGTGGATCAAGTACCCTAACCAATTCCAGATTATACGTTTTATGAACACGTTATGATCTATATGATCCATTGAATTTATTTTCCATTAGCAATTATGTTTTGCTGAGCGTTTGTTGATATATACCGGGTCGATAAATGGAATGACAAGATTTAGGAAATTCCAACAACACTGGGAGCACTGATTACGTGCTCTGCGAATACATATGCATTTTTAAGGCACAAAACAATACATGCATCGAACGGTAGCCATTTATCCAGCCATATTTGAGCCATTTTCGGTTTCCTCTTAATAATAGCATATGGATATCAACCCTATCAAAAGCTTTACTAAAATCAGTGTAGAGAGTTTCAACGATATTACATCTGTCCATAGAAGCAAACGAGAAGTTGACCAAACTCGTGTTTTAGTCTTTTGACCTTGAAATGCGGTCAGGCATATATTAATATTTTTTTTTGGAACGATGGTTCTACAATTTATGAAGGGGCGGTAAGGGAAAGTAATGAAGAAGGATTTTTTGGTAATGGAGAGGAAAGAGTACAACTTGTTAAACGTAGCTGCCTATTACCCCCCCCGTTCCTTTCCACTCTTTTCCCTCCATTCCCAACAAATCCTTCTTCATTACTTTCCCTTACCGTCCCTTCATAAATTGCAGAACCATCGTTTCAAAAAATATTAAACGTAAAGTTGACAAATTCTATTTCTATTAAATCAGTGGTAGTTATTGTTTTATTAGTTCATCGCCGTCAATAGTTCCGTTTTTGCCGCCCCCGTTTTCAGTCTGGCGTAGATTGCCTCCGCCAATAACAATTCTAAAGCCATTTCTTTTCACTTAATTTTTATAAAGTTTTTATAGGGCTGGCCGAAATTCAAATGTCCGAATTCCAACAACAGTCATAGAAGGCCGAATTTAAAACATTCCCCTGAATAACCTTTAAAGTGTTCCCCTCTATTCCCTTTTGTTTCACTCACAGCTCTGTGATGAGGTGAAGGAAAAAAGCTTTTCGTAAAATTCTGTACCTTAGTTTCCGAAAAACAAGACTCCGCGTCTTATTTTTTATTTTGGTAATTAAGAGTATAGATGATTGATAGTTGTTTCTTCCCCTAAACGCGAATGATTTATGTTTCTTATACCGTGTATACCATGGCCTATTGATCGTGTCAGTAGTAAATGTTTCCTAGATGATTCAGGGCGAGACGGCCGCAGGCTTCTAGTGTGCGCCGGTGACCCGCCGTCGGAAGCGCCGGTCACTGCGGGGGACAGCCCCCCCGCAGAAACCACCACTATTTAGGTGCATGCATTTTCCTAGGTTTACCGACTAGTAGGGATTATCCCTTAGTTAAGTCCGAACAAGCGGCAGCGAGTAAGGACAGTGTATACCCAACATTTGTGCAGGCTGAAGGCCGTGATTATTTTCGGCCGAATATGACGTTCGGCCTAACGTGTTTCAGCCTTTTGTGATTCGGCCATTCGTAGGTAATCCGTTTTGATTTTATGATGGTATCACGCAACGCCTAGATGATACGAATCAAAACACACTTATAGTTAGCAATAAAACCATAATAAAACTATGAATAAAGCAAATTTATTGTGGTAGCATCCTACCTCAAGTAACAATTCCAAGTTTTATAACGTTCGTGTAGTGGTTTTCATGACCAATATGATAAAACCGCTAATAAAACTAGGAGCTCCACCAGAACTTTCTGATGAACGCTTTAAAACTGCTTTCTAACCAAGTGACCCACTCCTCAGAATATTTTATACTAGCTTACCCGACAAACTTCGTATTGCCACAAATTAACCTGTGTTGTACATAAATCATGAATCTCGGATGATCTTTGTCACTATCTCGAGTTTTGCAAGCCCCCCAGTGGGCGGCGCTTCCGACGGCGGGTCACCGGCAACACTCGCGACCGGCTCGGCCTGAATGATCTAGTGTTACTATAGATAGTTTTTGTGGTCTTGTTATTGATTAATGTTTTATGGAAGAGTCTCGAATTTCTCGAGTTGGATTAGTTTTTGAGTTTCGCAAACATTTCTGTTTTATTTGTATGAGACTCCATATCCCCCTACCACAGGGGTGAGAGGTCTCTAACTATCATAAAATAAATTCAAGACTCACAAATCTCCTACATGCTAAATTTGGTTCCATTTGCTTGATTAGTACTCAAATTATAAGGAAATTTGTATTTCATTTGTGTAGAAGCCCCCCCTCTTGAAGTGTGGAAGGATCCTAATTCACCGTAGAAAGTATTTTTGCCTCCAAAAACTTCCACATGCCGAATTTGGTTCTATTTGCTTGATTAGTTCTCGAGTTATGGGGAAATTTTTATTTCATTTGTATTGGAGCCCCCCCTCCTAATGTGGGAAGAGGTCCTAATTCATCACAGAAAAAATTCTTGCCTCCAAAAACACCTACACGCCAAATTTGGTTCCATTTGCTGGATTAGTTCTCGAGTTATGAGGAAATTTGTATTTCGTTTGTATAGGACCCCCCCTCCTAAAGTGGGGAGGGGTCCCAATTCATCATTGAAAAAAAATTGTCTCCAAAAACACACATATGCCAAATTTGGTTCAGTTCGCTTGATTAGTTCTCGAGTTATGAGGAAATTTGTATTTCATTTGTACAGGAGCCCCTCCTCTTAAAGTGGGGAGGGGTCCTAATTCACTATAGAAAATTTTCTTGCTCTCGAAAACCTTCACATGCCAAATTTGGTTCCATTTGCTTGATTAGTTCTCGAGTTATGAGGAAATTTGTATTTCATTTGTATAGGAGCCCCCCCTCCTAAAGTGGGGAGAGGTTCTTATTCATCATAGAAAAAATTCTTGCCTCCAAAAACACCTACATGCCAAATTTGGTTCCATTTGCTTGATTAGTTCTCGAGTTATGAGGAAATTTGTATGGAAGCCCCCCCTCTTAAAGGGGAGAGGAGTTATAATTCCTCTTATAAAGAGGGGAGGGGTCTCAATTCACCATAGAATAAATTCTTGTCACCAAAAAAAACACCCACATGCCAAATGTTGTTCTATTTGCTTGATTAGTTCTCGAGTTAGGAGGAAATTTGTATTTCATTTGTACAGGAGCCCCCCCTCTTAGAGTGGGGAGGGGTCCTAATTCACCGTAGAAAATTTTCCTGCCCTCGAAAACCTTCACATGCCAAATTTGGTTCCATTTGCTTGATTGGTTCTCGAGTTATGAGGAAATTTGTATGGAAGCCCCCCCTCTTAAAGAGGACAGGAGTTACAATTCCCCTTATAAAGAGGGAGGGGTCTCAACTTACCATAGAATAAATTCTTGTCACCGAAAACACCCACATGCCAAATTTGGTTCTATTTGCTTGATTAGTTCTCGAGTTATGAGGAAATTTGTATTTCATTTGTATAGGAGCCCCCCCTCCTAAAGTGGGGAGAGGTTCTTATTCATCATAGAAAAAATTCTTGCCTCCAAAAACACCTACATGCCAAATTTGGTTCCATTTGCTGGATTAGCTCTCGAGTTATAAGGAAATTTGTATTTCGTTTGTATAGGAGCCCCCCCTCTTAAAGTGAGGAGGGGTCCTAATTCAACATAGAAAATTTTCTTGCCCTCGAAAACTTTCACATGCCAAATTTGGTTCCATTTGCTTGATTAGTTCTCGAGTTATGAGGAAATTTGTATGGAAACCCCCCCTCTTAAAGGGGAGAGGAGTTATAATTCCCCTTATAAAGAGGGGAGGGGTCTCAAATTACCCTAGAATAAATTCTTGTCACCGAAAACACCCACATGCCAAATTTGGTTCTATTTGCTTGATTAGTTCTCGAGTTATGCAGAAAGTTGTGTTTCATTTGTATGGGAGCCCCCCCTCTTAGTGGGGGGAGGGGTCTCTAATCATCACTAAAACCTTGCCTGGCCCCAAAAACCTCTACGTGCAAATTTTCACGCCGATTGGTTCAGTAGTTTTTGATTCTATAAGGAACACAGGACAGACAGACAGACAGACAGACAGACAGACAGACAGACAGACAGAAATCCTTCTTTATAGGTATAGATTTATAACCTCTATAATCATCAGGTCATAAGCTCAACTAGTCGTATCACGCTCTGCTAAAAGTAGTAATAAAACCGATTAAGCTTTCGCTGCTTGACAGCCACCGCCATAATTTAGGAAAGCTTATCGCTTTTCGCTCTGGTAAAAGCTAAATCAATTCGCCAGCTTTGTCAACTTGAAAATACCGTAAGCAGAATAGTTTTACTGTCAGATCATTCTGAACGAGTAAACGAGTTCTGAACGAGAGTAAAATATCCCACAGAATAAATAATGAATTTTGAGCAATCATAGTTCGTTTGCAGCATGTGCGCATTAAATTTTATCGTGAATATTGATATGATAGGTAGATAAAATCAACGCGCCACTGTAATTTTGCAATTTTCAAAAACTGGTTCTTTTAACAAAATAAATATATACCTTTAGTGAATCGCAATTTCTAGCAGAATCATTTTAGTTGCTTCCTGAGACAGAAAAACCGATTGATAATAACTTTCTTTCTGCAAAGCACTTTGCCTTGTTGCATTTGTGTTTGCGAGCTAATACAAAATACTATAATGTGTCAATACGGCCTCGCACAAAAAATGATTTTGTTGCTGAACTTTAGTATTCTTCATAATAGCAGCAAAAAAACTGTTTGGTCAGGGTGTTACCGTTTTAAGAGCTCTTTAAACCTAACAGATTTCTTGCGATTTGCCAAGCAACCGCGAAAAGATCAATTTTGATTGATGCACCATTTTGGATTACTACGCCACACCTAAGGTAAGTTTATAAGAGATGTGGTGCAGCTATCAAGTTTTAACGTGGTAATATAAGCAACCACAATAACTTTGCTTTATTAACAGTTTTATTATAGTTTTGTAGCTAGCTATATGAGTGTTTGGACTCGTATCCTCTTGGTATTGCACAATACCACAATAAACCCAGAGGTAACGATTAATACCGCAACCTTTATAAAAGTTCGAGTAAAATCAAGTGGCTTTAGAATTGTTGCTTGGGTTGCCAAGCAACAAGCTTTATACTTTGTAGCTTCGTCGTGGCTGTCAAGCAGCGAAAAGCTTTTCAGCAGAGCAGGGTAATAAGACTACTTGAGTTTATGACCTGATTCTTAAAAAGGTTATCAAAACTTGCTGAAGAGTGGGCCACTTGGTCGAAACGCAGTTTTATAGCGGTCATCATAAGGTTCTAGTAGAGCTCATAGTTTTGTTTGCGGTTTATAGGAATTGGTCATAAAAACCACTACTTTTGCTGAAGAAAATATCTCTCACTGCGATGACCACTTACTAGATCACACCTATTCGCTATTGAGATGTTGAGTAACATCACTTCGTCCCCTTGCTTGCCGCAACCCTCTGCGCGATTCGAATGAGCTCGAGAGTGCCCCCGAAATACGTACGTGGTACATCATTTACCCCTCGACGGCTTTGATGAGCCACGTCAGTTTGTCCGACAAACTGTTTTTGTACATTATCTGCTTTAGCTGTTCGCGCGACTGTATCGTATGCTGCCCTGAAATCCACGCAAGTATGATGCGTGATCACATGGGAGTCAATGAGACATTTCTGCAGGATTTGTCAGAGAGTAAAAATTTGATCTCCTGGTACTACCCTACGAATTATCTTGCTATTGGGGATAGACGACGTGACAACATCCACTCCTCCGGCAGCTTCTCCTTGAAATTATCCAGTGAAGTGCCGTTACTAGTTGTTCTAAGTCAGTTTTATAGAATTTTGCCGGGGGTCGGTCGCTTCTGGCGGCTCTATTATTCTTCAGCTAATCAATTTCGAAGTCAGGAGCCGGCACGCTGTTATCGTTTGTAAGCACTCCTAGGTTAACTAGGTAAGGCGTCTCCTTCTGTTACATTGCCGTTGAAACGCTCATCGAAGAACTTCTTTCATGACCAGGTTTCCCTCCTCCTCATTTACCATATCCTCGTTGGCTCACCTCTGGCTCCGTTGGCTCTCTCTTTTTATAGAACTTGCGCAACTCACTAGCCCGGAATAGTTGTTCAAGCACTTCACAATCTGTGTCCTTTTGTGTGCGCTTTTTCCTCCTTAGGATCGTTGTCAATGCATTCCGCGCTCCTCGATGCATGACCAAATTCTCCCTCGTGACCATGCTTAGATAGCTTTTCCAAGATCTGTTTTCCTCTCCATCGCTTGTTGGCATTTTCTGTCAAACCAATCATTTTGTGCACTTCTAGCATCGCGGTTGCGACCTCGTTGACGGCCTAGCGTATCTAGCTCCATAGAGGAAGTCAGGGTTTCATCCAGAGAAGCGGAGAAAGAACGCTTCAGTTTTTTACGACGGTTATTATCATGTCAGCCATAAGGTTAACTCGGCAAAGTTAACAAGCTAAGCAAATTGTTTTATTCAAACGGGCTCATGTTTTCACTCGTAAGTCCCTGAATCATGTCTGTATAAAAAATTTCATGGTTGCGAAGTTTGTTGAACAAAAACAGAAGGTCAAGTGTCGAAAATGGAATATATCACCTAGGTTTGGCCTTGCTTTGCAGCTCTGAAGATATAAATTCTTCGCTCGAGAAATGGCAAAATATTAAGATTTATATGTTGAATGAAATTAAGTTTATAATAAATTTTAACAAATTAAAGAAAATTTTCTGCAACCGTTGACTCTCACTGAATATGCTGAACTGGCGACTGCAGTTTGCTAAAAATGACTACGATGAAAACATCAATTTTTATTTTTTGTCACAATGATACGAGTGCTTATTTTTGTTACTCCAACGAGCGTAACCGCAAAAAATGCTTTCCGCTATGGTTCCAAAAACATAGATCCTAAATCTACCCCCGCGGACAATGGCTTTGACATACACAAGTATGTATTTAAACTTTTCGCCCTTCCACGAATCAGGAGTTTTTCCACTGGCAACCACCCGCGGCTGCAGAATGTGCATCGAAGCTACCGTCCAGACGGAGGACACTGAGAAAACAACGCAGCAAAAAAAAAGTTAATTAAATTTTGCACTCCCAAAGTGTGTCCATTGGCTCTGTGCCAAAACTGCTAATCCGAATAATTGAAATTAAAAATTAACAGAAAAAGTCTTTTTGGAACAAGTCTTGCTTTTCACCCTTCATTCGTTGTACGAGAGATTTCCATTAGAACCGATGCGATGCTAATCCAAGAGGTTTGCTTTAGCAGTGCCTTGTTTGCTGCCACATCCGAGACGATGTCGTTGCTCAACTCAACTGGAACTTTGAATCGAAAAAGTTCAAAAGCTAGGTACTGGTTGGCCATATGCGACCGTAGGGCTCATCCTAGCTGCACACAGGCTAACGTTCGTAAAAAAAATTACCAGACAGACAGACAAACTCAAGCTCAAGCGTTTGGTTGTCCTTAATCAACTAATTGAATCGATTGGACAGCTTTTTTGTCCTCGATTCCAAGCTTCGATGGTGCAGATGCAATTGGAGTTTAGCCACCATACACCTCCATCATGGTTGCGCAGATTCAATAGTGTGTCAATTTATTGTTTGCCATTACGAAGTATGACTTATCTTAGCTCAAGGTAATAATACGTGCCACTTTTTCACCCTTCGTTCCAGAGCGATAAAATAATATTCCCGCCAAACAATCAGCGAACTTTTGCTATAAACACCAATTAGCAGCTAATCAAATTACCGGTAAAGATCATTTCTCCCATAAAAGGAGCAGCTTCCGAAGCCAAGCCTGCCTGCCAGGATGGTGATACACAAGCACGCAACATATCTCTCAATCTGATTAGATCTCCTCCGGCCGAGCAACGATACTGGCCTCGGTCCAGCACGCTGCGCACGAGTTGGCTAATTTTACGAGCCCATGCCCATTCGTTCCGCTCGTTGTCGATTGCTATCAGATTGCCTAGTAATGAGTAATAATTATTATCCTCGCTCCGCCGTTCACATGCCTACCTTTGGCCGTTAGCAGAGGAAATGATGCTGTTTTCAATGCTCGCACCACTAGGCAACTGCTGCGGATCTGTGGCTACGGTCTCGGTGTGCAGCATTCATTTTCGTCGATGTGGTAGCCGCCGCCGCCGGTGAGCTGCAAGTTAGGTGTGCAGATACTATCTCGCTAATTTATGCCTCAGAGCTTGAGTCCTTTTGGCTTGCTCGTTAAACGGCCACGGCAGGTTTCCTGCGCCAGGTTATCCTTCCCGGATGTACTACAAGTGGGTACCGTTCGAAGTTTGCACTTGAGGATAATTGCGGTAAGTTCGCGTAATAATTACCAGCCTGTGAAGAAACTACGGAGTCAAGTGATGTTTTATTACCCGGCCGTGTGCTGCTGCTGCTTGGAAATACCGCAGTGGAGAAATAAAGACAAGCTTTTGTCCGCTTAGGGGATGCAAAAAGAAGGATTTTTCTAGATACAGAAATACTACATCTAAGAATGAGAGTTGAAGAACTTTCGAGGAAAGTTTTAAGTGGACTGCAATGCGCGAATTTGCCTACTACTAGCTAATTACTAGCTTATTGATGTGTTTTTAAATTCGAATTTGCAGTATTTGCCCCTACAGCTCCTATTCTAATGACAAAATCCAAAGCAAATTACGTTGGAAATGTTCGCCCAATCTCACAGTTTAAACATAATTATAGTTACAAAATTTCGAGAGCTGCAGAACTGCACTGATTCGTTGTTCGTATATCAGTCCTAGCCGTCAAGTTTTGAAAAGTTGGAAGCAATGTAACTCACTCTCGCAGGTTATCGATCGTAATCTTATAAATTAATTATTACATTCGGTCATTCTCCCCAACGTTCGGAGAACCACAATAGAAGATATCCCAATTTGATAGCTCTGATAACAGATAGCAGAAAAGGTTTAGTTGCCTCTAAATACTCGATTGAATAAGCCGCAAATTCTAGATTTTGTCATCACCGGTTTATTCTTGTGTACGACAGAATAATTCCTAAGGGACTATCAACCGTGCGCGCGAACCGTGGCAACCTGTGCGAATCGACCCGGTTGCATTAAGATTGCCGGAAGAACCAGCGGGCGAAGATCGAAAACGAGAATTTATAAACTTGTTGTTTTGATCTGACGAAAACGAACGTTTTGAAAACATTTCAAATATACGCGAACTCTGAGCTTTCGAATTGTAGAAGAGGAAATTGGCTGCATATGTTTGCTTATGACTACCGGAGGAGTGGAAAGACGGGGTTATCTGCTCTATCTACAAGAAAGGTGATAAGCTGGATTGTGAGAACTACCGAGCCATCACTATCCTGAATGCCGCCTACAAAGTGCTGTCCCAAGTCCTCTTTCATCGACTATCGCCAATAGCCAATAGATTTGTGGGAAGTTACCAGGCCGGCTTCATGGAGGGTCGGTCTACAACAGACCAAATCTTCACCCTGCGGCAGATCCTCCAGAAGTGCCGCGAATTCCGAGTCCCCACGCACCACCTATTCACCGATTTCAAAGCCGCATATGATAGCGTAAACCGACAAGAGCTATGGAAAATTTTGGAAAACGGCTTTCCGGGTAAGCTTACTAGACTTATCATGGCTACGATGGATGGGATCCAGTGCTGTGTGAGAATCTCGGGTGGATAGTCGGACCCATTCGAATCTCGCAGGGGACTTCGACAAGGAGATGGTCTTTCCTGCCAGCTATTCAACATTGCGCTTGAAGGTGTTATAAGGCGAGCGGCGATCGAAATGCGGGGCACGATTTTCAATAAATCCAGTCAATTTATCTGCTTTGCTGACGACGTGGATGCTGTCGGCAGAACATTTGAAGCGGTGGAAGATCAGTACACCAGACTGAAACGCGAAGCAGAGAAGATTGGATTGCAGATAAATACGTCTAAAACGAAGTATATGCTGGCGGGCGGGACCGAGCGCGACAGGGCTCGCTTGGGCAGCACCGTGGTAATCGACGGGGATGAGTTCGAGGTAGTCGACGAGTTCGTATACTTTGGTTCGCTGGCAACAGAGGACAACAATACCAGCCGTGAGATTAAAAGACGTATTATCAGCGGAAGTCGGGCATACTACGGACTCCACAAACACTTGCGGTCGAACAATTTGAGCCCCCGTACAAAGTGCACACTGTACAAAACGCTAATTAGACCGGTTGTCCTCTACGGGCACGAAACGTGGACATTGCTAGAAGAGGACCTACGAGCACTCGGAGTTTTCGAACGGCGGGTGCTAAGAACCATCTTTGGCGGAGTGCAAGAGAACGGTGTATGGAGGCGAAGAATGAACCACGAGCTCGCGCGTCTCTACGGCGAACCAAGTATTCAGAAAGTGGTTAAAGCTGGACGGATACGTTGGGCAGGACATGTTGCTAGAATGCCGGACAACTATCCTGCAAAAATGGTTTTCGCATCAAATCCGGTAGGAACAAGACGAAGAGGGGCACAGCGAGCGAGGTGGCAAGACCAGGTGGAGCGAGATCTGGCGAGCACTGGGTGCCCGCGGAACTGGAGATCAGTTGCCATGGACCGAAACAGATGGAGAAATTATACTGCGCAGGCCTTGTCATAAGACGTTAGGCCAATTAAGTAAGTAAGTAAACCCTAATAAAACTGTTAATAAAGCAAAGCAAAGTGTGGCGTACACTCAAAATATTCTGCATATAATTAATAGAAAATTTCCATATGAAATTCCATACGGTTTTTATGTGTCACATATAAACACAATCCGCTTAGAATTACTCATGAAAATTATACGCATATGAATAGTATGAGCAAATTTTATGTTTAGGTGCAAAAATTTATGTTTGGGACTCCTGGAAACTATACGAAAAGTTTTCTCAGTGCAGCAATACAAAATGGTGCACTAATCAAAATTGATCTTATCACAGTTTATTTGCAACCCGCAATCAATCTGTTAGTTTTATCGAGCTCTTAAGACGGTAACACCCTGACCAAGCAGGTTTAATGCTGCTGTTATGAAGAATACTGAAGTTCAACACCAAAATAATTTTTCATGCCATATTGCCATGTTCTAGTATTTTGTTTAAGCTTACAAACAAAAATTCAGCCAAGCAAAGTGTTTTGCAGAACCAAAAAAGTTATTATCAATCGGTTTTTCTGTCACAGAAAGCAAGTAAAATGATTTTGCTAGAAATTAAGATTGACTAATTGAATATATTTTATTTTCCCAGGTAGCACACTTTAGGCGCTTCTGGTGGCAACAACTTGTTTATGACTGAAATTAGTCATATATCGGCTACCACAACTGGTTTGTAACAATTGTGCTAGTAGGGTTGTTAAAACAACCAGTTTTCAATGGGAAAATTCAAAATTCCAATGGCGCCACTTTTGGCGTTACTTTTGGCGATACAGTTATATGAACAACATTTTTGTTTACAACATCAGGCAACAGTTCTAGCGCGGTGTTTGCTTCAAGCGCGGTATTTCCTTTAGACCGCGTTTAACTTTGGGCAAAGCTTCCAATATCAAGAAGGTTGCGGAGCCACCTCGTCATACGTAATCACGATTCACACTTTATTAAATAGAGCAACATGTAAAAAGGGCTTACGCACAAATGAGAAATTCTCTTCGCGTCTCCTCCGCGACGATGCAAATGCACTTAAACGGATTATTTTGCAAGACGATTGCTGGCATTATTAGCTAGTTATTGGTTAAGAAAAATTGCACTAGAATGCACTTATGTCGCTGTGATAAACGTAAGAGAGGAGATACGAAGAGAATCTCTCATTTGCACTTAGGTCCTTTTCACATGTTGCGAAGCCCACACTCGTGTGGTCTAACTTTCTCACACACGCGTGCTCATTCTAACGAACGCGCCGGCATAACCGTCCGTTTCGGACTCTCACTCGTACTTATTCATGCATTGCGACGAGTTTTTGCGAGTGTGGGTTTAGCTAACAGCTACGGTCTTCGCTCTCGTTCGACATTGCAGCCCGAGCTGCTGAAACCGATTACTCGCGTGGGTTTGCACTTCCGCCCGTGAGTAGAATCGAGGGCGAGAACGAAGAAGAAAAGAAAAAGCTGTCCATTGCCAATATCCCAGCGCGCCACCAGGCCTCACGAACTGCTGATTGCTCAGCAGTTATTTGACTCGCGAATAAGCTATGCAGGAAGACGATGTGAGGATGTGCGTGCGCGAGTGTGTAAGTAGCAAAATGTCTGCACCCAGCAACGGTGGCTGTTTGTTTTGCGCTTGCGTGTGCGGCGTAAGCGTTGAATGATGTGCTTCTCATACTCGCTCGCGTGAGAGAAGACAACGTTGGTTTCTCGCTCGATTTGCAACTTTCCTTTTTTCGAGTTTTTAAAGGAAGTATATCCACAAGTACTCAAGTTTTTTGCGCGAGATGAATCTCTCACTTCTTACCTGTACATGTACACCCAGTTAGACAGATAAACTATTTCAGAATTCTCATTTTTATAGATACAAATTTTCTTGTTCAGCGGCAGTTCGTCATACGGAAACTACACTTCGTCATGACGAAGTTTTGCTTTCATCTACCATGTACAAACACAATTCTATTTAAAATATGCATGTGCATGGTATATTTTTGATATCTTGATTTTAAGTTATATTTTCAAATTTTTGAAAAATTGGTTAAATATTTTTTTCAGTGGATATGTTTTTCATGTTCAAAAATCAATTTTCTACAACTTGTGCATAGACATAATTTCTGAATAAACGATAGTTTTTGAGATACAATCTTTCAAACCTAATGCAAATTAAAATAAATACACCCATTTTAAAAATGAGTCTAGAATCAAAATGGCGCCAAAATCTGTGGAAGGTGCATATTTCCTCCTATCAAACACATTTGTAAAGTTTCATCTAAATCAGAAAGGTTCAAATTTTGTCGTTTACCGTTTCACATGGAACTGCTCAATTCGCCTCAAAGTTAGTTATGGGCCCTATTCTGCAAGTCACGTCGAGTGTCACTTTGCTCGACTTGTCGACTTTTGGTATTATGTAAGTCACATGCGACCCGATTTTGTCGAGTAACTCGACTGAGTCCACCGCCAAAAAGCTAGTGACTAAACGGTTAGCAAGTGACGCTTGAGCTATCTTTGTTTTGGTCCTGCATTGAGTCGCTATGCTGCCCGTTCTTCTTGCACTCGACACTCGACACTCGACAGTGACTGAGTCGAGCCGAGTTGCTCGACGTGACTTACAGAATAGGGCCCATAATGCTGGTTTTTCGTGCCTATGTCGGGACAGAAGACCCGCCATAGACGAAGCCATCCAACACCACATGCACGATAAAATTTAATGCGCATAAACTGCAAACAAACTGAGATTGCTCAAAATTTATTAATTATTCTATGTGATATTTTATTATGGTCGCTATAAACTACAAATAAATCGATCAGAATGATCTGACAAGAAAACTTGAACTTTTCTGCTCTCGGATGTATTTTCAAGTAGTCAAAGCTGGCGAACTACTTTAGCTTTTTGCCAGAACGAAAAGCGAAAAGCTTTATTAAATTATAGCGCTGGCTGTCAAGCAGCGAAAGCTTATTCGGTTTTATTGTTGTTTTCAGCAGAGCGTGATACGACTACTTGAACTTATGTAACCTGATTCTCAAGCCTTGGGCTTAAACGTCCTTTCTAAGACTTGACCCTTCTTTATCGGCAGACTTCACAGCCGGCTATTAGTACAGAACAGTTATCGGTCTAGTGCAACAATCCTACTGACTAGCAGCACCTCCTAGCCGAGATTCGAACATACGACGACTGGCTTGTTAGACCAGCATCGTACCTCTATACCAACTAAGAGGTTTAACCTGATTCTTAAAATCACTTATTTAAAACCTTCTGAAGAGTGGGCCACTTGGTTAGAAAGCAGTTTCATTGCGGTCAGAAAGTTCTGATTAGTTTTTTAAACCTAGTTTTATTAGCGGTTTCATGAAATTGGTCCTGAAAACTACTAGAGGAACGTAATAAAACTTGGAATTGTTACTTGGAGTATTAAGTTTTTTTTGCTTTTTTTTATTTACCCGGTCAACTCAACCGGCAATTGTATATGACACTTGATCAGTTTTCAATGTGAACGCATTCATATCAACGGTTGAAAATGTTCAGATTAAAGAAGGTCATTTCAGCAGAAGAACACGCACATCCTATTATATTGACGTATTGATCTTCAGAGAACTTGCCTTTCACCAAAGGAAGCACTTTGTAACCGTCGTGACGTTACAGTACATCAAGGTCTATTAGTGAAAACTCTACAACTCAAGATTGGGCATAGGCAACCATCTGAAAAAATGCATGCGTGTGATGTTGATGTACGATGTCATACAATAATGTCAGTATGGTTGTGATGCTAGAGTAATGCCACATACACAACCTAAAAGTTACCATCGTCATCCGGAGAGGGCGTACTAACCCTGTCCGTTGAGATTTGACAGAATGCCCAACTACAGAATGAGTTCTGTAGTCTTCGGTTTAACTCTTAGGGCAACTACAAATTTTAAGACAGTGATAAAAATGATATTCAAACACCGAATTTTTGAAAATTTAGTCCTGACTTCCTCTCGAAAATGTATTTCAAATTACCTACAGGTAGCGTTTATTATTGAAGATTCGAAAAATTGCCGCCATTTTGCTTTATATTTTGCTGCGCTGGGAGATCCTTAAAAAACACCAAAGAATCTCATCAGTGATACAGAACTGGTTGAAAATCGACTGAATATAATCGCGCCTGCGCACCCCCACTAGCACTTAGCTCTTAAATTGACTGGGGCCGTATGGCTAAAAGAGTTTACTTTGCCTCATCCATTAGGTTTACACGGGAAAAGCAAAGCAAACTGTTTTATTCATAAGGGTTGATATCCTGTTTTACATCCACAAATGCCTTTACTGAGCGGAATTTCTAAGTCATGGTAGGCAATCCAACCAGAGGAGACAGAATTGCCACCAGGTTTCCAAGGATGCTACCAATGCAGATCAATTGGAAAGACTATTCGAGCTCTTCGAGCGGCAGTAGTTTGAGCAGTCGAAAGATGGGCTACAAGAACCCCGATTACTGCCGAGGCGGTTGCCGAGAGATTTCAAGACAAATCACCCTTTGCAGCAGACCTATTAAATGTCGGAAGTCGATGCGTAATTGGAGTTGAACTTGATAGCAAATTGTCTTTCAAGCCGCATTTTGTGATTACACAGAGAGGTTGTCAAAAAGGAAGATGTTTATCTTCAAGGTAATGGTGAAACAAAGGCAACCGTAAGTAGTGCGATTTAAGATGGCTCAGGCCATTCTCGATTTCAAACTGCTTTACCAGCTAGAGACAATCTGCAGCGCCTCGGAAATACTGTTCGAATAATCACTGAGTAATCTCCAACCTGATGCCATCTACCAACCTTTCCAGGTCTGGCAGCGTAGTTGTGTGGGCTCTGGAGCACTGTCTCCAGTCCACTGTGTCCACTGTCCACTGTCGAAGAAGAGGCCGACAAGCTGGCTAGCACTTGGGAGAGAGGGAAATGTATGTACCCGAGTAATCCCAGCCATAGATTTCCGGAAACCTGCCCATGGAGTGTCCATAGAAGATAGTAATGTCACAGCACCAGATCTCCAAGAACACTGAGTTATTATCAAGATTTAGGAAGAGACGCTGCCGGATAGGTGGAACGGATGGAAGGAGTGGTTTGTCCCATCCACAAAAAGCGGTATCCGCTTAACCGCTGCTGCTATCGCGCCATAACGCTGGTAAACGCCGCCTGCGCGATACTCTGCCATATCCTGTTAGACCTGCTGTCACCGACAGCAAACGCGACAGTCGATCGAGATCAGCTTTGACAGATAATTCACGAAAACGGGTTTCCGGATAAACTGACGCGACTAATTAGAGCTATCAATGGATCGAGTGATGTGACACACTCTCGAGTCCCCTCGAAAGGAGGTGATTCGACGAACGGGCACCAAAACAATTTTCACCAGGGATAGCCAGCTCCTAGGCCAGCAGATGACTTTGATATCATAGCCAGGAACTATTTTTGGTGGAGTGCAAACAGATAGCGGAGTGGCGTAGGCGTATGAATTACGAATTGCAGGCACTTGAAGAGCTTCCCCCCATCGTACACCTGTTGAAAATTGGCAGACTGCGGGGTCGCCCAGTTTGAAGCCGTCTTGCGTGTGTCGAGCCGCTCAACGAATTGGCGACGAGTCCAAGACCGAGTACAGTGGAGAGGAATTCTTGATACGGCAAGAGCCAGCCCGGTTGTCGACTGATAGAAGTAAGGGAAGACTGGGAAATTTGCGATGAATGGCTGCTCAAGATCGAGTTGAATGGAGACAATTGCTTGAAACACAGCACGAGCCACCCCGGCTGCTCTAGGCTGTCGACGACGATGACGAGATTTCCGGAAAGCCATAGATGAAGAGGCTCATTCTAGATTGCATGATCAACGCCCAGAGTTCCATAACATTCCAAGCAGCTTAAGGGAAGCCCTGAGTAACGATCCGGTGTATAGGAAGCTATCAATAGTCCAGATTCTAAAAGATGCGAACTTGTACAATAGTATGTAACTTAAATAAAAATAAATTGAAATGTAATCTAACATTTTAGGGGCGAACCCACGGCCCACGACTGAAAATCCCAATTTAAAAAATACTATCATTGGGAAAATTTAAAATGACGGGTGGTTATACAACATTTTGCCCAAAACTCAATCAATATGAACTTTTTCATAACAAGGGTGATTGTTAGACTCCTAAAATTGATGAACGCCATTTTGAAATTCAAGATGGTGGCCAATTATTTGAAGTTTTGCATGACAACCCCTTCGGTGTGGGCTTTTTCAGAATGTTGTTGACTGTTATAAGTCGAAAACTGATATCTGTTATTCAATACTTATCCAAAAACACAGTTGTGCACAGTCAAAAATGCAGTGGGGAAAATCATTTTTGCTCCATTTTATTTGTGATGTGCATGAAAATCGGTAAAATTATCGACAGCTTGATTTTTTCCCACGATAGTCCTGGAAATTCTGTGCACAGGCATTAGTTGAAGAAACGAAAACAATATTTTCACAGAAAACACCATGCAAAATTCTGCATTTTTCTCGAATATCGCTCATTTTAAAAATTAACCGTTATGTGTGCGACAGGGTACCCGGGTACCTTTTCAGTTTTAAAATAGTTATAACTCATTCAATTTAAAACATACGTCATTGAAATTTTGCGACATCGTAAAACTCGTTGATCTTAAGTAATTGAGGTTTTTTTGGTGCATATCCATAAAGGGGCTTAACAATGAGAGTCACTTGAATTTTTTTATTACGTAGGAGGGCGACAAGGGTACCCGGGTACCCATGATTTGCTATCTTCATAACTTTAGTTATGTTGAACCGATTTGGATGAAACCGGTGGCATTTGATTCGTACATTTATCTAGTTTTGATTAGATAAAACGTTTGGCCATCAAATGACAAGTAGTTCCCGGGAATCGGTAATTCCGGAGCAACATCCGGTAAAACGTGGGAAGCCGCATGTTTTGAAAGAATATCAGCTTTCAGTAAACCTATTAGCTTTGAACTTGACACTGTGGACCCTTTTTTCATCTAATTATATAAATTGGTGACTTTAGATCGCATTGGCCACTCCAGAATTTGGTTCCTGTAGGGATACAGATGGCGAGTTGGGTGCCTAATCCAATATTAGAATTGGTTTAGCGGATCTTTTAGATGTTTTGAACTGAAATGGTCAGTTTAGTACTGATTGATAATTTCGGAACTGGTTCCAAATGTATAACGGATGGTTCTACGTTTTGAACGGTTCTGATAATGCTAAGCATTATCTTGAATCCTGCGGTATCATCTGTGACCCCGTAGAAACCATTTTCGAAATAACCAATCAAAATACATCGAAATGTAAAAAATATCACCTACCGAACTAATTCCAAGAACTTTGATACCCATATTGCTAGGTTTTACCTCCAATCCTGGACTGGCCACCCATGACCCCACAGGAACCTACTCCGGAATGGCCAACCTGATTCATTTCATTATATGAAATAGTACATTGTATGAATTTTTAGAGTTTTTATATCCGCATGACTGATTTTCCTGCAATACAATCATTTCTCTTCCTCACAGCGGACACTCTGTCGGAATTCCGGATTTTCGGGCCCCGTATGTCTTTTAGTGGCCAAATGGCCAAATGATTCAAAACTAGATAAATAAACGAATCAAATGACACCTATTTCGTCGAAATCGGTTTAAAATTGTTGATGTTATAACAATATCAATTTTGGGTACCCGGGTACCCTTGTTGCCCTGCTAAAGGTGTTTTTTTTGTCGCACACATAACGGTTAAAAGCAATTTTTTCACAGTAATCCAGAAAGAAAATTTTTCCCAGCGTTAGAATACACCAAAGAAAAATTATGGCGGCCATTTTTTCAAAAGGAAGGTGATCATCAACCAATAATCGCCGATTGAGGGCTCATAAAAAATTGGAAAATTGAGATATCGTAAAACGGCTTCGTAGCAATTTTGATAATTCATTTTTACATGCTGATAAAAAATTTCATCCAGATCGGTCCACCAGATTCTGAGATACACATACCGCCAACTTAAAAAATATGGTGTTGAGAAAAACGTGTTAAAATTTTCTTTGAAGCGACGCCTCAGATTCTGTCGTAAATTTTAAACAAGATCAGATATGGAAAAATCCTTTTGGTATAACATTTCTGAAGGTATATGCTTCCCGAAAATGCAAAAAAATAAAATTCAATTTTTTCGAGTTGGTTTCCCCTTAACATCGTTTCTTTAACGACCGAAAGTTGATTTTCCTGCCAATATCAGTTTATTCCAACTAATCTTTAGTAAACTCTAAATATTGTCAAATAATTACCTAAATTTTACTTTAATATTATTATGTTTTGTTTCAAGTTTAACGTATTTGAAAGAGAGTTAAATGTAGGTTAGTGATTTGTATAATATTTATTCGTAGTTGAAATTATTTTTTGAGGTATAATTTTTTTCCAACTTCTTAAAGAAAATATTGTTAATCTTTCATTCTACATAAATAATACACAGGTTACCAAAACTTCACTCTTTATTAACTATTTTCTCATATCGAACTGAACATAATTTTTTCACAGAGATGAACACGGAAAATTGGAAAATTTAATATTAAGCTTTAAAATCAAAATTCATTTTAATATCAAAATTTAATATTAAATTTTGACTGATCCAATAAACCATCTTTGACTGAGCACCGTTTTTAAATTCAGTTAAAAAAAATTTCAACACAAGCCGAGTGCTAATAATTGAATTTAATGGGTTCAAAGAAATTCCGAAATCCCACCATGTAGCCCTTCACGAAATTTCAACCCCCGTGAGGGCCAATTAGAGCGCAGCAGTTTCCCCTCCGAGCAAGATCACACATTGAGTTATTCCCATGCTAAGGCAATCCGATTTCCTTCGCTTCGCTTACACTTTGCCGCTCCCGATAAGGGCTCTTAATAAAAAAAGTTCAACTCAACACAGCGACGCAACCAACCGAGTTTGAAATTGACTTCCTTCTTATCAGTTATTAAAATTCATAACTCCTACCCCAGGCCCCGGTTTCCCGGTTTTCGGTGGGTACCATTGCCACACAAGATTCCAAATTCCCGAAAGACCCATTTCGATTCCGAACGAATATCACTCCAGCAGCGCAGGCAGGCAGCCAGCGCAGCGGTTTGACTCCGTTTGAGGGAAACGGAAAAAAAGGATAATCCTTTATTTACATTTAAGATTGTGTTTTGGGGTTCCCTTGTGCCTGTCTTTCCCGCTGTGGGTGGTGACTGCCGAAGACTTCTCGAAAGGAAATATTAATAACACCCGATTTCGGCAGACGGCGAAAGGAAGGCACTTCCTTGATTTATTTTCCAGCTGGGAGGTCGACCTATATGTATTAATTCCAAACTTGGCTAAACCTTTCGTTTCGTTCGTCTTGGATCTTCCAAAGCCCCCGGGGGATTTGTAACCTTGAAACGCGTTTTTTTTTGGGTGGAGAGGGCGCGGCGGCAAGGGTTTGCTGCTTTTTATTCATTTTTCTTTTGCGGACAGCCCGGTGGAAAAGTGGGCCACCTTCTGAAAGGTGGGCAGGTGTCAGCACGTGAGTAGAATACATGATTTATATTTCACAGACTGTTGCGTTGAGTGATCCTAAGTGGAAAATCCGTCTTGCCAGAGGCGCGTTACGAGCTTTTTTGTCCGATGATGAATGCTAAACGGAAGAGCTTTGACGTGTGGAGAAAAAGATGAAGTTTGTCATGGCACCTGCGGCGCCGGCTGTACTGTATTTGTACGCAATAATACGTGAAAGTTGATAGGATTAACAATTCATAAAGGTGTTCTGTTGGAATAAAGCATGACAGAGAGCTAATCTTTCTTGGCACTGCAAGGCATGGTCGTCGGTAAACGATTGGTAAATAAAATGAAATGGAAATTGTTAGTTGGTGATGCAACAATCGTATCGTATCGTGTTGTAATCTCTTTCTCTGCATGAAGCAAAGCAACCTGTTGGTAGAAAGCCCCATCAAAAAACGAATTAATATACAAATAAATCTCTTTCGCTCTATCACGGTTATTAAATTCAACTCTACTCAGCATTTTTACAAATATACAATAGTCAGAAACGCCATGACATAAAATTCGTTTAAAACATTTCTAGAGTAATGTGTACGGCAAAAATATGGAGCGTAAACTTAATTTATTTATATGAAAAACCCTCCGGTCATGAAACGTAGCTTTCATTACGAGTGAATTTGATTGCAAAAAATTACAAGAGTAATTCCAACATGTTTTTGTTCCACCCTTATGAACAGGAACTCACTATACTAACATTCAATTTTATTACGTCATGATTATTCCCCATTATTCCAATTATATACCTTTTAATGAACCCAAGCACCAAGATAAGTTCACAGTTATTGTTATTATTCGAGGTGGGTTTGCTCGTTCGAGGTTCTACATTCAGGATTGCCTCGGCCAAACCATTTGAATATCCCCCAGTAAAACATGTCAACCTCACTCGTTCATAAATTCCCCCACAACAACAAACTCGTTAGTATATCTTGAGCAGGTCCCGAAAATTTCGAGTACTCGCCTCTTTCAGGCTCAAACCAAAAATCAAAAGACCCATCCACCATTTAGAGTAAGGGATAGCCGAGCTGGAAGTTTCGGTGTGCGGTTCATTAGTCAGTGCCTAGTTGGAATTAACGACGACGACGGCGCGGGCGGGCTGGTAGGCAAGAAGGAATACGTGAGGTGGAGCGTAAGCCCCAACCATGCCAGAGAAACAAAAGGTCAGCACCGAAAGCCCCCTGTCCACACTTCCGGCCGAACACGAGTACACGGACACATACTAACTCACTCGCAAACACTCGGCGCTGTCCAAACCGGGCTCGAGTTTAATAAATTCCCTTCTAATTTACATGCTGGCTTTGCAATTCAAGCCGCCCCGCCGCCGGTTTTAGCAAGGGGCCGTCCTGGCAAATGAAAACGTTCCGAATATTCCGTTCGCATCTTACCAGCAGCACCGACCGGTAATGTTTTTCAATCCGTAGCCAGTCGGTAGATTCGTTAGCTTTTTCTCCAGCAGATCCCACAACCCGAACAGATGATTCATAAACATACACACCCGTACACGCACACATCCACACCACAATAGCACATCCTTTGCCGGCCGACTTTCGCCAGCGGAATGACCAAGGGTATACAATGTCGGCTCTAGCGCTCGGTGCTATTCTCGACTCTTAAACCCAAATCCCAGTGATCATGAATATGGCTATACGACAATCGACCATCCTCTTCCAAATGGTTCTGAATTAATTTGTGAGCGTTTATCAGTGCAGTGAACCACGACGCTATGCCTCTTTTATGACCAGTTTATTCAGCTTTTCCAGCCCATCCCCGACGATGACGACGATGAGGCGATGATGCGCCTTGGAAGACTTTCCCATTGTTCTAGCTTTAGGCCGAAGGCCGAAGCGATAACGGTGCAGTGCTTTCCCGCCCAATCAATCCTTCCTTCCCTCGTCAGTCGGGGTAGATGTTTGACTGAGCGTTTTTCAATGGTAACGTGACAACTGTTGTGACAATCTATACCTATTATGTAGGTATCTTTATTATTTATTAAAATTCGGGAACAGAACGACTTTTCCGTAAACCGATAGGACGCTGGCTGTTGGGTGTTGATGTTTTATTAAACATTTTCTGTAACCATTACAGGAACATAAAATTTGTTACTGCCCACTACAACACGCATAAATTTAACCAAGGACACTTATTATAGCTTTTATGATTTAATACGAAATGTTTTGCTGTTCAGTGGTGTTGTCTTATACGTAGGTATTGACCGTCCTCAAATAAATCAAATTTAGCCTTCAAAAGTAAGGGCCGTCACTAGACGGTTTTCGCTTATTCAGTCTCACAACCACATACGAAATTAGTTTTAAATTAACAGTATGAAAAATGTGTTCAAACCCAAATTTCAAGGCATTTTAGTACTACCTAACATTACATTATTCTGAGCATGCGCCCAGTATTTATCATCTTCCAAAAACAAGAATTTAGCAAAATTACGAAAAAAAATATATCGCAAGTTTTGGCCATTTCTACTTTTCAAAACAAAACGATCGACATCAAAAGTGATGATTTCTTCTTGACGCTCGTCGAGAAAATTATTTTTGCGTGAAAATCCATATTTAAGCTTGTTTCGAGTGTACTTCCAACAAAAATAATCGTTACCTTGATTTCATCATTTGTACGGGTGAAAGTAAGCCTTCGTAATACAAGCGCTCTGTAAATCGATCTTGCACTTGCAATGAAAATTCCGGGCTGTCTGCTCATAAGTTGCCTGAATTGATGAATTATCCCGAACCCATCATGGTGTAATGGGTTCTAAAAATCAGAGCCGGCGTTAAGGCCGGCAAACCCGTGTTGTGGAACGCAGCCTCGCGCTTGGTGATGACTAGAGAATAATATTAAAAATTCTAGTGGACAATACCTGACTGTATGCTACACAATTGACTGTTCAGAAATATTTGTATACTTTTTATTCTTTCCTTTTCTCTTTTATTTGAATGTTGAGTGTAATGTGTGAAAAAATTACAAGCCCTAAGGGTTGTACGAAAAGGTTACGTAGGACTATATCACATCGTTAGATCAAAGACTAATGTAAACTGCATTTCTGGCATATGTACATAAGAATCTGTGAGTGCCGCTGTTTAACCTTTCGTTACTCGCGCCAACTTCGATTTATAGGTATGCTAAAACCTAACAGAATTCACTCGAATACTAATGCCACTTGGTGAAAAACTTAAGAAACTTTTTCCACCGTTTGAAAGATCTTGGTCTGCGGATCAACTTTGTTGAAAACAGTAATTTTCTTGATTGCTGTAATCCCGAGATATACCGGGATTAAGTTAACGGTTCACAGTCGTTGTACAAAATACAACAGCGCGAGTAACGGAGTGTTAAGTGAATGTTTAAAAGAGCGAAATTCTTTTAAATTACTTGTGTGCATCGTAAAAGTTGAAATAGTAATGAATGACCAGCCCACATATTATTGTTATAAATATGATTATGCGTATCTTGACATGTTTCAATAATCTTACTTTAACTTGCTTGTGGCCTTCAAAAGGACCACTGGTTACAAATAACATTAAAGCCAAAGCACGTTCATGGCAAATAAGGCGTGCCATTCGAATGTCCTTCTCTTTTGACATAAATGGCATCTGGCACGTAAGTTAGCGGCGTTGTTTTGCTCCGAGAAGGTTTTACTAGTTTGCTTTCTACAGCTTACCGCTTGTTACATAGCAGAAAATATGGCACATAAACAAAAATTTCTGTTTTATTTGTATAAGAGCCCTGCTTTGGAATGTGTTGTTACATAATGCGCCAAACGACTCGGCTCAGCTTGCACGCCGATTGTTTACGGAGGATTCGATCAAGTGGGTAAGGTAAGGTAGTATAATATGCCCCCCTTAAGAATAAATGGATATATCTCAAACAAGCTTCCCAAGAATAACGTTACAATTACGAATATATGTCACTTTTTGAGCTGAAAATCAATTGCAACTGTTTACTTCTTTTAATATTGCGCAATAAAAATGCTAGGAATAATTTAAAAAAATTCTAAAATTTGGGTTTCTCGTTTGTGCGGGCAATATGCCCCAGCTGCAATATAATACGCTTCACGTTGTGTTTCGACTATTTTTGAGTTTGATATGCCTGTACTATTCCTAGCACTTTTATTCTACATTACTAACCGAGGCTAATAGTGGTAATAGACTGTCACTCATATCTATTTATCTGAATTTATAGCCAGATCTGCAATGGGGCACATTGCATCATCGCAAGTGGGGCACATTGGCCGCATTCGACATGTTGGAAAAAATATCAAATAATTACATAAATTAAGCGTTTTTCTCCTGGTTTTCGCCTGAGATAATGTTTTAGAACTTCACTTCACGCAATCGAATCGTGACAACCTTATATTGACAGATTTTAACCACAAGAGAGCTTACGGAAACAACGCAAAAAATTACTTCGAAAGCTGTTAGAAGACAAAGTTATTTTTCTTTTGGTTTGACAGCTAGTGATAACTGTCAAACTTGCATAGTAGGCTGGTTTCATCGTTTTTTAAGGTTTCTCGTTAGTTTTGCATTTTAATTTATGCTAGTTTGCGAATAAACGAACTAGGGCGTATTGCCCACCTGGGGCACATTATACACATGCCCCTACTTAGCTCTTTTGACCCAATGAAAGTTCCAGATTCGGATGGTATTCTACCCTTTCTTACAGAAAATGGATAGCATTATAATGTCTGAGTTTTTCAAGCATTTTTCAAGCCATTTTCTCTTTGGGACGTATCCCGGAGAATTGGCAGAAAGTAGGCAGATACCTAAAGGAATACCAAAGACAGATAAAAAAGAGAAAACTATGCAACCGGCTTTCAGACCAATAAATTTCATATCAATGCTTCTCGAGTTGATAAAGGAAATCTCGGATAACTCTGAACTTAAAAGTTCAGCGCATCTCCTCTGCTCTTGCTTTATCTAGGCATAACTTCTTCGAAAATTTGAAGCTTATTCCACACCGAGTATTGAACCCAAGCCCCAAAAGGTCATTCACGGCACAAGATTACAACTATCTAGCTCAACTCCATCAATGGGTATAAGCAGTCCGGAAACTGTGTACAGCAATCGAATCCTGCACCATAAGACGGCTTTGAGTACAAATTTAACCGTCCGTCGTCATCGATTCTGCCAATTTCAAAAGCAGTTTTCATTCGAAACAAAAATTCTATTCATGAAAATATATTCGCTGTGTTGAGATTAGCAAGAAAAATACAGTATTTATAATGTTATAAACAGAATCCCGCTTTTGGGCCCAAAAACTGCTTCCGAAATTGAGCTCTTCGATGAAAAGTTAATGACTGCTAATTTCCCGTTAAGGCTGTAACAGTGGCCTTCGACCCAATGTCCTTCTGTCATACAAAAAAGGGTCTCGCTGCTTAATCTGCACAGGTCCTCGCGCGCCGTAACGCCGGCTCTGCTTGAAATCCTGAAACAACGAAATCCTTGAACAACGGCTGCTCATCGATAGGGCATCCAGAAATAGCAGATACCCCCAATGGAAAAGTAGAGCCACTTTTGAAACAGAGTCCCTGGTTTACAACGATTCTATGTTAAGAAAGCAAAGAAGAAGCTTGATTTGACAAGTTTCAAGCCATAGAGCGCAACGCTGTTACCGATGATATACCGTTGACAATAGTGTCGCGCTTGGACACAACCAATTGTTAGGACTAAAGCCACAACATATTAACATTGAATAGCCCCTATTAACCCCCATCCCTGAAGAAAAAGTCTAGCATCCCTGATAGGGAATTCGCCTAAAAGAGACACAGCGCTATGGTATCCGGAATTTGGCAAGGAAGAGAGGCGAAGTTTTGTCTTTGTCTCGAGCAGGGCCCAGTATCGTCGAAACAAATAAATGAAGCTGACTTACTGTTACCTTCGCATCATACATGAAGCGACTTGTTTCATTTGTTGAACAGAACGTTTCACGCAAGCGTCAGCTGAAGTTGGTGACTGTTTGAAGTGACGACGAAGAAAGTCAGATAGCGTTCTGATTCAAACTTAGAACAGTCTCAAACTTCGAACACTTAGAATAAAATGCTCGTTAGAATCGCTACTATGATATGACGTCCGTTTAGAACAGAAGCCATGTTAGTGGTCGCACATTTTAGTGTTACGCGTGTGGAAGATTTTATTCGCCAGTTCGGTCAAGTAACCGTAACTATCCTTCGAGTCATTGGAGCCGTTTGCGAACTAACAAAACGGAAAGTTTTGCAGAACAGAGGCAGAATTGTGGGCACAACCTTTTTCCATGTGGTCGAATATCTGCACTACGCAGCACGGTCCACAGTTGCGATAGTTATCTGTATACCTTCACGACGCCCAGCCAACGAATCACAAGAAACAGTATTTTTGTGCAGAGTCTAAATTACAGCCACAAAGAATCGCCCAAGACTTGATTGTTTAGTCAACTGAATACGACTCGTTGGGATGGGAAAACTATCATCAACTACTGATAGTTATCAGTAAGCAATAATATCACTAACTATCAGTAAGGTTTCGCTATTATTGATATTTACTGATATAGTTACGTTGTCCCATTAGAAAAATTAGTTAGATTAAACTTATTGGTCGGTAGTTGCGTACGATAAACGTGGATGACACAATATATCGTAGTCAACGTCAGTAGCCTAAAGCCGGGGTAGCTCGTGCTGATTCAAGCAGTCGCCTCCATTTAACTCGAACTTTGGCCACTCGTCGCCAATTCTCTAGTCGTCTCAAAAGTCACAAATCACTTTCGAAGTGATCGTGCCATCTTGCACGTTGAGCCCCGTGCTCCTGGTGCCAGTGAGGTTGTTGAAGACAACTGTTTCCGTCGCACTATCGTCCGGCATTATTACGACGTCTATGGCCCACCATAGCCTACTGACTTTCGCCAAATGTACGAAGGGATTAACTCCAAACAATGCCTGTAGCTCGTGATTCATACGTCTCCACCACTCTTCGCTTTCAGTACTTCGCCAAATATCCGCAGTACCCTTTCGCTCGGATATGGCAAGGGCGCATATATCCTCCGTGAGCGACCTAACGATTCCATAAGAAACTACTGACCTAATAAAAGATTTGTGCATTATCAGATTCGTACGGTAGCGTATGCTTCTTGATCGTAGCGTATAGCGAAGGGCAAAGTAGGCTCGATTTTCCGCTTGAATGCGCCGCTGGATTTCCTTACTAATGTTGTCCGCGGTCACCAGCAATCCAAAATACACGAATTCATCTACCACTTGTAGTTCGACGCCGTCAAGGGTTACCATCCGTGAGAGGCATGCGTTTGGTTCCTTGGGGTCTCTTCTTTTCATGTATGTGATCTTTGACGTATTTATTATTAATCTGATCCTCCTAGACTACTGCTTTCAACCTGGCATAGGTTGCCTCCACCATCGCAAGGTTCCTAGCTATGATATCAGTCATCTTTTAACCTTGTCTCAGCCCACGCCGCGTATCGAAGGGTGTCCAATCCAATAGCTCTGATCAGTAGCGTCAGTTTATCTGGGAAGCCGTGTTCAACCAATAAGTGCAATTGCTGGTCTTGATCGACTGGTTCTTGTCATCCGTAGGCACGATGTGCTCCCAACATATCTGCTGGGTGGTAAAAATCTGGTCCGTAATTGCGCGAGCCTCCATAAAGCCCGCTTGGTAAATTACAAAGTAAACTTACAATGAAGAACGCAGTTGTAATATCACAATTTACTATTTTTTGCTTCAATGCCCTGATGAGTAAAATTACTGATATTTAGTGATAGTTATCAGTAACGTATTGAAATTACTGATAGTTATCAGTAACGATTTTTAATGATAGTTCCCATCCCTATACGACTGACTGTGCCTACCAGCCAGGTCTTTGAACGCGGTCGGAATCTAGACGACCCCGATGATTTCCGACGCGACGATGCACCGAACTGCTCGTCGCACCGACGGCACATTCTAGCGCCGCCGAGATGGTATACAGCGCGATGCAGGTTCTAATGCTGGGATAAGCGATATTCTGTACCAAGGGCATTCAACCCCCACAATTTTGATCCACCAAGTCTCAAAAAAAATTGGCGGACATAATTGTCCGCGAACTTCATCTATTGTAGTATACAATACGTAGTATACACGTAAGTATGATGCTCGTTACTTCCGCAAGTAGTGTTGGGCGAGCCCGAAAGAAAGCGTGGCACTGAGCTAGCCATGTTTAAAAACGCGAAACAAAATCTAGAAAGAAATGCATAAGGAAGTTCTACACTCAAAATAATCCACACGTCCTTTCTACATAAAAATGACGTAAACTATTCTACAGCATGTAAAGAGATTTTCAGTTGATCGATCAGTAGAAACTACTGAACGAAACATAACTATTAATATGTCGTTGGATAGATAAAATGTCCAGCAATTTTCCAGTAATATACTTATAATAATCTTTTATATACTCAATAGGGAAAATGTATGTAAAGTTTCAAGGTCAAATTTCGTTAGCACGGAAGGCAACCGGGCAGCACGGTTGGCAAGCGGGGACAGACTGCAGTAATAGCTGCCAGTAAAAGCTTTTCGGTGCAGGATATAGTGAATCGATGCCGATAACCTGCATACCTGTTGCCATTAGGGGTGTGAAATTGTCAAAATTTGGCGTACTAAACATCCATGGATGGCGACAATTCTGAAGTAGCCTAGATATCGAAAATAACAGCTAGTGATAGTAAAATTATAGCTAATAGGCATTTTTAGTTAGTAGTTTAATAGTTTAGTTGCTTTCTGATTAGTTTAATTTGTTTTAAGACGAATCAAACAGTAAGTAGGTACCAAAACCACTGAGTGGAACATGCACAATGTATAATACAGCAGTCCCCCGAATAACGCGGTTTCGAATAAGGACGTTTCCATTAAGGACGGTCTCGAGTGATTCCATTAACGCGGTCGAACGTCCTTATTGGAGTCTACGTAGCATATGGGAATTAACCTAATTGGTTCCAACATGGAATAACTCGTGATCCTGACCTAATAGACGGTTGGTGTCTTCGACAAAGTTGTTCAGTACATCAACGGGTTTTCATTGGATTATAGTATTGCGGAATTGTCTCACAACGTGGCGCTAGCGTATATGTAATATTTTTGTATAGGCTGCATCTGGCGCTGCAGGCTATTTAGAAAGTTGCGGCCTTCGGGAAGGTTGCTCAAATGGCTGCCACCTTCAAGATGGCATGGAAAAGAGCGCAGAACTGACTCACTACGTGGCGCTAGTGTATATGTAATCCTCTTATGCAGGCTGTATTTCACGCTGCTGATTATCTAGCAAGTTGCGGTCTTCGAGAAGGTTATTCATATGACTGAGACCTTCAAGTAGGGATGGAAAATATTGCAGAATTATCTCACTACGTGGCGCTAGCATATATGTAACATTCTTGTATAGGCTGTATCTTGCGCAGTTGACTGTCTGGAAAGTTGTGGCCCTCGGGAAGGTTATTCATATGACTGCCACCTTCAAGATGGTGTGAAAAATATTGTAGAATTTTTTCACTACGTGGCGCTAGTGTACATGTAACATTCTTATACAGGCTGTATCTTGCGATGATGACTATCTGGAAAGTTGTGGTCTTCGGGAAAGTTATTCATATGACTGCCACCTTAAAGATGGTATGGAAAATATTGCAGAATTGTCTCACTACGTGGCGCTAGTGTACATTTAATCCTCCTATGCAGGCTGTATCTTAGGCTGCTGACTATCTAGCAAGTTGCGGTCTTCGAGAAGGTTATTCATATGACTGCGACCTTCAAGAAGGGGTGGAAAATATTGCAGAATTGCCTCACTACGTGGCGCTGGCATATATGTAATCTTCTTAAGCAGGCTGTATCACGCGCTGCTGATTGTCTGAAAAGTTGCGGTCTTCGGGAAGATTATTCATAAAACTGCCACCTTCAAGATGGTATGGAAAATATTGCAGAATTGCTTCACTACGTGGCGCTAGTGCATATGTAACATTCTTAACCAGGCTGTCTTTTGCCCTGCAGGCTATCTAAAAAGTTGCGGTCTTCGGGAAGGTTATTCATATGACTGAGGCCTTCAAGAAGGGATGGAAAATATTACAGAATTGCCTCACTACGTGGCGCTAGCATATATGTAATCTTCTTAAGCGGGCTGTATCACGCGCTGCTGACTGTATACCAAGTTGCGGTCTTTGAGAAGGTTATTCAAATGACGGTGAGATTTTTCTGGCCATTTAGGAAGTAGCATTTACGGATAGATGGTAGACTAACCCGATGGATTCCTTTTGCGAGGACTGTGGGAGATATACGAGTTTCTTCTAAAAAAAGCATGCTGAACATAATAGCATAAACATAAAGGTCAGCATTGATTTGCAATTGTGGAGCCCCACCTCTGAGCACGCCGGTGAGCAGATGCGTTCCATGTAAAAAAGTTGTAGGGACCTAAACTGCCATTTTCAAAAGATGATTAGATTTCGTGGTTACCGTTGAACCACTATTATGAGACTGGTTCATCTCTACCAGGATGCTTACCAGGATGAGTCCAAAAATTTTGCTTTGTTAGGTTTCAACAAAAATTTAAGTAATGTACAAAATTTTTGTATTTAATTTTTAATATATGGAAAAATAAACACTGGTTTTTTTCTTTTTTGTTTAGTTATTGACGGTCTGATGTTATTATCTTTTTCTAGCCCCCCTCTTCAAAAAAATTTCCAGACCAGGACACCTAAGTAGCACACTTTCGTCACTTCTGGTTACTGCAACCTATTTATGACTGAAATCAGTCATTAATTGGTTACCACAACTAGTTTATAACAACTGTGCTAGTAGGGCATAAACTGTTTTACAAATTTGTATAAGCTTTATTAAACTTATTATTAGAATGTGAATTGGTTGCATGGTTTTAACAGATATTTTGTATTCACTGCAGCGCAACATAAAGCCTTCACAAAAAGATTACATATACACTAGCGCCACGTAGTGAGACAATTCTGCAATAACTTTCTCGAAGGCCGCAACTTACTAGATAGCCAGCAGTGCGAGATACTTCCTGCCTAAGCGGATTAAATGTACACTAGCGCCACGTAGTGAGACAATTCTGCAATATTTTCCATACCATCTTTAAGCTGGCAGTCATATGAATAACCTTCCCGAGGACCACAACTTGCCAGATAGTCATCATCGCAAGATATAGCCTGTATAAGAATGTTACATATATGCTAGCGCCACCTAGTGAAACAATTTTGCAATATTTTCCATATCATCTTTAAGGTGGCAGTCATATGAATAACTTTCCCGAAGACCACAACTTTCCAGATAATCATCATCGCAAGATACAGCCTGTATAAGAATGTTACATGTACACTAGCACCACGTAGTGAAGAAATTCTGCAATATTTTTTATACCATCTTGAAGGTGGCAGTCATATGAATAACCTTCCCGAAGGCCACAGCTTTCCAGACAGTCAACAGCGCAAGATACAGCCTATACAAGAATGTTACATATATGCTAGCGCCACGTAGTGAGATAATTCTGCAATATTTTCCATCCCTACTTGAAGGTCTCAGTCATATGAATAACCTTCTCGAAGACCGCAACTTGCTAGATAGTCAGCAGCGTGAGATACAGCCTGCATAAGAGGATTACATATACACTAGCGCCACGTAGTGAGTTAGTTCTGCGCTCTTTTCCATGCCATCTTGAAGGTGGCAGTCATTTGAGCAACCTTCCCGAAGGCCGCAACTTTCTAGATAGCCTGCAGCGCCAGATACAGCCTATACAAAAATATTACATATACGCTAGCGCCACGTAGTGAGACAATTCCGCAATACTATAATCTACTGAAAACCCGTTGATGTACTGAACAACTTTGTCGAAGACACCAACCGTCTATACGGTCAGGATCACGAGTTATTCCATGTTGGAACCAATTAAGTCAATTCCCATATGCTACGTAGACTCCATTAACACGGTTTCCATTAACGCGGTCCCTATTAGCGTCCTTATTGGGGGGACTACTGTAGTTTGACACCCACACAGACCCCCCCCCCCCTTCCTAAAATAATTTCTGCTCTGATACATCGAAGTGATATTTTCAGCTGAAAAAAAAATTCAATTTTATCTTCAATTATTACTAGGTTTGAACGCCACCAAGGCCAATTGATAAATGATATTTACATTTAGCCTCAAACATTTACTAGAAGCTCGAATATCAAAGATTTTGTTCTTATGAATACTCAGCAGTCGATCACAGTGTTAGAATTCACCTGACTGCGAGAAAAAGGATTACTCGTGTTGTTTATATTGAGATTCACGCAATGCACGCAACCGATCGTCTGTATTTGTTATATTTCTCAACGCAATCAGGCAATGAACATGATCTGACATGATGTCTGTCATAATCATTATAGATCGCGACAAAGTATTTGTCGCTTACAATTAGGGTTGCCAAGTCTGAGAATTACAAAAACCGGCCGGTCGGTCCTGCATTCAAAAATGCGGTGGGTAGGAGGGGGGGGGAGGTGGCAGCATATTTGTTAGTGGAACATTGAATGGATTATTGAAGATAGCTAGCATCAGAGTAACAACTACTTGCTTCTGGCGCTAGTGGACAATTTAATGTATATTACCGCCAGAAGCAAAGTATTGTCACTGCAAAACTGGCTATCTTCAAAAATCCACTGCTCAATAAATTGCCAATAAATTTATCAGAAAATTTACAAATTAGACAAAAAGTACAAATCCGGCTTCATATGTCGGAAACCGGCCTTTTTTCAGGATTGACCGGCCACCGGCTTTGCAAGTGAAAAACCGGTCGGACCGGCCAAAAACCGGCCACTTGGCAACCCTACTTACAATTAGTAATGTCAATGAATCAAAATCTAATCGCTCCCATGTTCTTGATCATTAGAAGCGATTTTTTCCATCCCTGTTCCTATGCTTTGAAGGGAAAATGCAAAATTTGACATCCTAAGGCAAAAAAACATGTAAAAAGTTCTACAGCGAAACTATTTTTTAAATTTTGGGAACCACCCCAATGAGCAATAATTTTTTCTCGATTTTTGATTCCAAATTTGAAATCAGTAACTTTTGATTTTGGCCAAACTTTGCATGGAGGAGCGTCACTCTGGCACTCGTGTGGTCTAGACAGTCAGCAGTATTCTTGACAATTTTAGGTAGTTTGATATAGTGTGCAACGACATGTCGTTAATAAACAGTATGAAGAGCAGTGGTCCAAAATTGCTGCCCTGTGGAATGTTGATGAGATTCTGCAATACCCTATGCTTGAGCAGAAATTATAAACATTATATTAAATGCATAATGTCCAACAGTCAAGCAGCTCTATATGCTTTAAACATGTCAACTTATATTAGGTTTCAGGTCACCGTTGAATTGATGAAAACGAAGGAACCGACTCGCTTGCACCGCTCAATATTTCGTTGGACCTGAGCTATCGCTTATCTGCTTACTTTGAAATAGATTTGAAAGCATTGAAGAAACACTTTCATTGCTACACAGTCGAAACAGGTTCTCTCTTCAAACGTTAATATCATTCACCAAATTCTGGAGCTTCCGAAAAAATCTAAGCATCTATTATACTGATCTTGTAACAGGATAATGTCCGAGCCACTATCATCTATTACAACTTACCTGCCTACCAACACCCTACTTACTCTCGCATTAGCGATAATAGGAAAAGGAAATGCAGTGCAGCAAACACCCGAGCAATGTCATAATAAATCTACAGTTTTGGATGCAGTAATGAGTCTACACAAGAAAATACACCACGAGATATTAAAACGTTTTACATTTAACTCTGCTGCACGTGCCCCAGCATGACCTATCATTAGCAAGCCAGTGTTGAATGATAGTATAAAGTCTTTCTACAATGGCGTGTATGATTTTTTGTTATTTGTTGCCGTGCAACACCAACCAAGCTTTCCTAGGGTAATTGGTCAAACTTCGTTGGAACTTACGAAGAAACAAATGAAGGATGTACCTAGTTAAGTTTTATTAATGCAAGAACAGGTGTTTCTTTAATCCCCCACTGCATCACATATGGGAGGAGCATGGGAGAGGCCTGTACGTTCAATTGAAGAGACTATACATGTACTGGTGCGTAAATTGAGGGTTTAAGCTAGAAGTGACCGTTTCCAAATGTAACATGTTTTCGTTTGCGAGTCGAGTCAATTTAAATTTTATTGTGGCATTTTTGGAGATGTAAAGGATGGCGTCTAAATAGTAGCAGTAAGTTGCCAGAATAACACTTCTCGCTCTCTCTGTCCGAGGTGACAACATTTAGTTACGGCCAGCGTCATAATCCCTGCAAATTATTAACAGAATTCACATTCCACCCTTAGAGACAATTAGTGGGTTCATTGTTTAATGATTGCATCATGGAATGTAACTGCGGGCGGTCATTATATTATCACCAGTAAAATCCACACCGTCAGGGAAACAGATTTCTGCAGTAATAAAAGAAGTTTTTTTTTATCTATCAACTTGTTTTCAAAAATTTTATTCAGAAACCTTAATTTACGTCATTCTGCATAGTCACCGTTCAAAACAGTCATTTGTGATTAGTGCGCAAATTTTAATATAGTATGTAGAAAATAATTTTGCAGTAGGTATACTAATGAGTTGCTCGACTTGTATAGAATGCAAAAATAATTTCAAAAACCCTAAACACATCCTATTCCTATTAATTAAATCGTGTATTCAATTCATTTCTAATTATCGGGCCTTCACTAGCAGATCACAATCAATTTTGCATTGACACTTACTGTAATTAAACGATAATTATGAATGCCAGCCAATGGAGATTATTTATTTGCATTAATAAATTCCATTGAATGCATTGTTTTACAGTTTTCTACTGCTGATGCTGCTGCCAAAGTAATTACACGAGAGACAACGACAATTGTAGATTGAACCAATTAAACCGTCCGGAGCCAGAGGTAACGAAAACAATAGCAACTATGATTAGCTAGCACGTTGTTGATTTATCGCAGTGGATGAAAAAATACCTCAAAAATATGGCCACTATAAAATAATAGACCAGAAGGTATCCAAAATTCCGAACTGCAATTCCCCACTAACACATATCAAATACCTACTGAATGCTATTGTATGAAAATTTTTAATTTTTTGTAGTTCCTTTTTTCACCGACATTGTCCGTTTATATAAAAACCCTATTTAAAGATATAATCCGATTGACCTGAAACCAGGCAGCATATTTCGTAATTGATTGAAAAAAAAAATTCGGAAATGAATAATAAATTTGTTCGTTGTTTCCAATGCTAGACAAAAGATATTTTCATTTTACAACACAACCAAATTAATGAATCAACAAATATCGCACCTTTTTCGTCGCTGGCCCGAAGGTTCCCTTGGGCTGCCAATTTAATTTGGCTGTTTTTCTACTTTATTGTGCTTGTAGCTAGGAGCAAAGGACATATAGCCAGCAGAATCCGTCCCGGTACGGTCGCTTTCACTTTCACAAAGGACTTTTGTTCGATCTTCTTCGTTTTCTTACTCTACTCGTTTTTGACCTTCCCAGGCAAATAACGGAACAATTCACCAAATCACGTATGAGTAGATTGACAAAATTCACTATCCTTTTTTTCCTTCCAGAGATTTTTCACCACAACCTCACTTTTTAACTGTTTATCGCCTTAAAACTCTTCTAACTGGCTCGAACTGGCTTTAAACCGAGAAAGCTGTTCCGGATTGACCTTAAAACAATTTTCGTCTCTGCCACTTCACATCGCATCTACTCGCTGGGGAATTTCTGCTTCCACCCAGCCACCGATGGAACGTAATGAAAAGCAAATAGGTCACATTCCTAATTTGGATCCGTACTCGGTAAGTAAAATTTTATCTCACTCTAGAGGACTACCGCGCCCCACCGCACAGCAATAGCCAGGTCTGGTTCACACGTTTTCACGACACGATTCGGATAGACGGTCGTAGGGATTTCCACCCGGAGACTCCGGTGGAACAGGACAGTGGATGGAAAACAGGAATCATTTTCAATTTCACTCCTCCTAGTTGAGTTCACTCAGTCTATTGGGACTTGGGAGATACAACATTCCTTCCCCGTAGTCCCGTTGGCTCTGTTTATGCTGATGGAGCTGGAATTTTTATTTCTATTTATTTATTCATTCCAACGGCATGTAAATTATCTTGGCATAAAATATCTGACCCTCTCCAACGTAAGCCACCAACAAATATTTAGCTGGAAAACAGTTCCCGACTTCTTCGGCAGGTCGCTAAACCGGATTAAGAGTTCCCCGTGCGCGCGAACAGAAGTAGCTAGGAATTGGAAAAATCTATATTTCTCTTTCAATCCACGTACACGAATTTTTTTCCTGCACGACCTCTTCCTCAAAAGGGTGTTGATTCAGGCAATGCGGTACCATAGAATAGCACTCGTGCTGAACGCTGGCATTAAATCCGATTTTCGCACACTCGAAGGTAATTTAGAATCTTTATTCATTATCATAAATCGTACACCGTTTGGCTGTTTCGCCCCCGGTTCCAAACACTTCAACCGGCAAAAAGGGAATCATCCGTTGATAAGAATACGATTATTTCCCTTTCCTACCGTTCACAATTTCCCCCCTCGGAGCACTCGTGAGTTGTAACTTTTACGCGCATACCCGCACCCGATCCTTCGTGGATCAAACAAACATTTTTCTCGAAGAGTTTTCGTCAATAACGTCGGGACCACCGAGAAGAACCAATTTGTTTGTTTAGCGTTACGATTCACAATTGGCAGGGAATAAAGCGACCCAGCAACAACTGGCACTGTTTCCCACGCCAGCAAGAAGAATTCTTGCGAAAGTCCGTTCGGGGTGGCATCGGCTGTGGATCCAACACCCGGTGTCGCCGCAAAATTTCCAGCACGCGCACGTTTTCGTTCGAAACCTAAAGTTACATCACATCACGACCGCGGCTGAAGTTGTACTAAATCTGTACCCGTCGCTACGCGATACCGAATGCAAAGGATTCCGTTTCGGCTGACACCAGTGTGGCGCGAGAGTATCCTGCAATCCTCGTATCAACCACCCACCGAGAGAACTTTGGGCACGTGGGCTTCTCCCGTGGAGCAGAGCGACTCGGCACAGTGAGCATAGTTTTCCTTTTTGCTTGGGTTTTCCTCGGGGAGATTCTCTTTGATCCGGGAAAACGTACCGAACCTCGACGGCAGCAGCAGCTGTTTTGGAACTGATTCGAACATTGGTTGGGTGGTTTTCGAAATGATGAGAGAAGTACACAGAGTTTGGGTGGTGAGTGAGAGGAGAACAACAGAGTGAATAGGTGTGAGAGTTTTGATTTCTAACGATGAAACGAACACATTTTATATCATGGCGCCACTGTAGCATAAAAGACAGTGGTATGAGTTCGAATGAGTTTAAACAGATGGGTAAGAACCGTTAGTTTGTATGCTAATGCAGACTCGATTCATTTTCAATTGTTTTAAAATTAAACACTTACTGTTGTTATATATGTTAAACATAATGATCAACAGGTTTGACCAAATCCACAAAAATAAACAATCATCCCGTCGCCACTAAATGCTTAAAAATTGTTCTCAATTAGTCCGAGTAATCAAAATACTTTTTTCCCCACATGGTCAATTACAAAACTACATTTTACCGAATTCTAGTCGTCCTGCAATGTATCTAAATCAATCTAAACCTCCAGATGTCAACATTTACTTTAATTGGAATCATATTTTGGGCAATGGCAGGACCGACAGGTTTAGATACACACAGCCATACCCAACCAACACCGAAGCTGAATTAAAATGCTACTGATTTGGTCACAGCTGATTTAACTCTGAATACAGGTGATAGACGCTGAATAAATTGAAGTAAAGGCCTCTGTATTCTCTAAGTGATTAAGCAGCCAACGAATGCGCTGTAAATCAGCTGTTTCACATAATAGTGTCACAAGCAGATTAGGCGCATCTTCAACCTCTCCACAACCCGTCAATATTCTCAATAATTGTGCTATACTAGCTGAATAAACGATTTGTCATCTTAATAAATTGCCCTCCCACGAAACATTTATGCGCTGATTAAATATTTTAGCAGCCATTATTATTCAGCCATAGCTGAATATGCATCGAATAAAATTTATGTAAACAATTCTTCAAGACAACACTTATTCAGCTGAAATTGGAGAACTTCTTCTTCTTCTTCAGCAGCATAGAGCCGGGGTGGCTCGTGCTGTTTCAAGCACTCGTCTCCATTCAACTCGGTCTTGGGCCACTCGTCGCCAATTTCCTAGTCGTCTCAGAAGTCGCAAATCGCTTTCGACCTGGTCGAACCATCGTGCACGTTGGGCCCCCCTGTTCCTGGTGCCGGTGGGGTTGTTGAAGAGGACTATTTTCGTCGCACTGTCGTCCGGCATCCTTACGACGTGTCCGGCCCACCGTAGCCTGCTAACTTTCGCTAGATGTACGATGGGAGTCTCCCCAAGCAGTGCCTGTAGCTCGTGATTCATACGCCTCCGCCACTCTCCGCTTTCAGTTTGTACTCCGCCAAATATCGTCCGCAGCACTTTCCGCCCAAACACGGCAAGGGCGCGTATGTCCTCCGTAAGCAGCGTCACGGCTTCAAGTCCATAAAGAACTACCGGTCTAATAATGGTTTTGTACATTGTTAGCTTCGTGCGGCGGCGTATGCTTCCTGATCGTAGCGTTTTACGAAGGGCAAAGTAGACCCGATTTCCCGCTTGGATGCGCCGCTGGATCTCCTTACTAGTGTTGTTGTCCGCGGTCACCAGCGATCCCAAATACTCTTCTACCACTTCTAGTTCGTCGCCGTCAACGGTTACCGTCCGTGGGAGGCGCACATTTGTTTCCTTTGAGCCTCTTCCTTTCATGTATTTGGTCTTCGACGCATTTATTTTTAGCCCAATTCTCCTAGACTCCGCTTTCAGTCTGGCGTAGATTGCCTCCGCCGTCGCAAAGTTCCTGGCAATGATATCGAAGTCATCTGCAAAGCCTAGAAGTTGGCTACTCTTGGTAAAAATCGTGCCTCTCGTTTCGATGCCCGCTCGTCGGATCACCCCCTCAAGAGCGATGTTGAACAGCATGCAGGACAGACCGTCACCTTGTCTCAACCCTCGTCGCGTCTCGAAGGGACTCGAGAGTGTCCCAGAGATGCGTACGAAACACATCACTCGATCCAATGTAGCTCTGATCAGTCGAGTCAGTTTGTCTGGAAAACCGTATTCGTGCATTATCTGCCATAGCTTGTCTCGATCGACTGTATCGTATGCTGCTTTGAAATCAATAAAGATGTGATGCGTGGGTACGTTGTACTCCCGACATTTCTGCAAGATCTGTCGGATAGTAAAAATTTGGTCCGTAGTTGCGCGAGCCCCCATGAAACCCGCCTGATAATTCCCTACGAAACCTTGTGCTATCGGTGACAGCCGGCGTAACAGGATCTGGGAGAGTACCTTGTAGGCGGCGTTTACCAGCGTAATACCGCGATAGTTGCAGCAGTCTAGCCGATCACCCTTTTTGTAGATGGGACAAACCACTCCTTCCATCCATTCCTCCGGTAGCTTTTTCTCCTCCCAAATCCTCGAAATAACCCAGTGTAGAGCCTTTGCTAGCGTTTCTCCGCCATGTTTATAAAGCTCTGCCGGTAGGCGGTCCTTCCCAGCGGCTTTATTGGTCTTCAGCAACCTGATTTCTCGTTTGACTTCTTGGAGATCAGGTGCTAGGACATCACTATCTTCCATGGGCGCTCCTAGGTTAATTTCCGTTCCGCCTCCTTCTGCGACTTCGCCATTGAGGTGTTCATCGAAGAACTGCTTCCACCTGTCGACCACCTCGCGCTCGTTTGTAATTAGATTCCCTCCCTCGTCCCTACACATGTCAGGTTTCGGTGTGTAGCCCTTCCGAGTTTGGTTCACCTTCTCATAAAACTTGCGCGTGTCATTAGCTCGGAATAGTTGCTCCAATTCTTCACGATCTCTGTCCTCCTTTTGGCGCTTTTTTCTCCTCAGGATCGTGGTCAACTTGTTCCTAGCTCGTCGGTACTTGGCCAGGTTCTCTCTAGTGGCAATACTTAGATAATTTTTCCAAGCATTTTTTTTCTCCTCCACCGCTTGTTGGCATTCCCCATCAAACCAATCATTTTGTGTACTCCGAGGCTCAATACCTAGTGCCGCGGTAGCGGCCTCTCCGATGGCCGAGCGTATTCTGCCCCAACCGTCTTCGAGGTTTGAAGCACCTAACTCCTCGGAAGAAGGCAGTGCCTCATTCAGTACTCGCGCGTAGTTCTCGGCAGCTTGTGGGTTATCTAGCTGCCTGATGTTCAGCCGAGGAGGGCGGCTTTGACGTGTCCGGTATACGGTGGACAGCTTTGAGCGCACATGTACTGCTACTAGGTAATGGTCAGAATCGATATCCGCACCCCGACGGGAGCGTACGTTCGTGATGTTAGAGAAGAACCGGCCCTCTATGAGAACGTGGTCAATTTGGTTCATTGTACGTTGGTCAGGTGATCTCCAGGTGACTTTGTGGATATCCTTGCGCGGGAAAAAGGTGCTTCGGATCACCAGGCCTCGGGAAGCTGCGAAGTTTATACATCGTTGGCCGTTATCGTTTGTGTCGGTGTGCAGGCTATGGGGTCCTACCACCGGTCTATACATTTCTTCCCTACCGACCTGGGCGTTCATATCCCCGATGACGATCTTGATGTCCCGTGACGAGCAGCTCTCGTACGTTGCCTCCAGCCTCGCGTAGAACGCTTCTTTCTCATCGTCGGGTCTACCTTCGTGCGGGCAGTGCACGTTAATGATGCTATAATTGAAGAAACGACCCTTTATCCTCAATACACACATTCTCTCGTTGATCGCCTTCCAATCTATCACGCGATCCTGCATTCCGCCCAGCACTACAAAGCCCGTTCCCAGTTCGTTGGTAGCGCCACCGCTCTGGTAAAACTGGGCCTTTCCGCCACGGATCTTCCATACCTTCTCTCCTTTGCGACAGATTTCCTGCAGAGCTACGATGCCGAGTTTGCGGGGTTCCAGCTGTTCAATCAGCACCCGCTCGCAACCTGCGAAATTTAGCGATCTGCAGTTCCAAGTCCCGAGTCTCCATTCGTCGTCCTTATTCCGTCGCCTAGGTCGATGCCGAATATTCCGCTCCGAAAATGCTTGAATGTTGTTAGTTTAAGTTTATTTAGGTGTGTAGCCGTACTGGGGCAACACTACCGAGTCTCGCGATGGGGCTGCCATCTTATAGTGCCGAGACTCACTACCTCCTTCCCGGTTAGTATACGACCTTAGTTTCCACCGGGGTTGGTTACCCGATCTCCGCTAAGGTTGCTCGTATTCCGGCTGGTACCACGAGGAGGTCGGGATCGGAGTTGCTGGATAAGAGGCTAACGACCGCTATGGGGTCTATATTCCGCATTATCCGGCCGTTTACCAAATTGGAGAACTTATACAACCTATTTCGTTTGAGGCAGAAAAAACTCTTGTAAAGCAATTATATCGCCCTTTATATAACCTCTGTGTGCCTTGTTTCCAGCATTGCGCAAATTGGTTATTTAAAAACGCGGAAAAGCCTCTATTAAGCTCCATTGCAGCTTTGAAAGCAGCTACCCAAATAACAATTTCAGGCTGATCAAACGCTTTTATAGCTGAATTTATTCTACCTGTGGCTGAACTATGGTTTAGTATTAGAAATAAAAACCTTTTTTCAGCTCTTAAACATGTATATTTAGAGATTTTATCAAGCTTCGGGCTTGCTAATATCTGCTTTGAAGCTGTAATGTAGCTTAGTAGAGGCTTTTCCGCGTTTTTAAATAACCAATTTGCTCAAAGCTGGAAACAAGACGCACAGAGGCGATATAACTGCTTAACAATTGTCTTTCCGCCTCGAATAAAATAGGTTATATAAGTTCTCCAATTTCGGCTGAATAAGTATTGTACAGTTTTTTACATAAATTTTATTCGACGCATATTCAGCTATGGCTGAATAATTATGGCTGCAAAAATGTTTATTCAGCGCATAAATGTTTCTTGGGTACTTTCTTGACACAATTTTCAAGTCAAACAATGCCCTTCATTTGGCAAAAACTAGTAGAAAAAAATTAAAGCCGTTAATAACAACCGCGGCATTGGAATACTTCTGAAATTATCTTTCATGCAATGCAATAAAACACCACTCTTGCAAAATCGTGTTTTGCGAATTTTATGGTTCGAAGACCGAAGAACATATTGGATTTTTTTTCCGTCTTATTGATAGACATTCAGGAAACGATGAGCAAAAAGCAAATGAAAAAAAAACAAAAACCAACCAAATACCATCCATCCATCCATCCATCCATCCATCCATCCATCCATCCATCCATCCATCCATCCATCCATCCATCCATCCATCCATCCATCCATCCATCCATCCATCCATCCATCCATCCATCCATCCATCCATCCATCCATCCATCCATCCATCCATCCATCCATCCATCCATCCATCCATCCATCCATCCATCCATCCATCCATCCATCCATCCATCCATCCATCCATCCATCCATCCATCCATCCATCCATCCATCCATCCATCCATCCATCCATCCATCCATCCATCCATCCATCCATCCATCCATCCATCCATCCATCCATCCATCCATCCATCCATCCATCCATCCATCCATCCATCCATCCATCCATCCATCCATCCATCCATCCATCCATCCATCCATCCATCCATCCATCCATCCATCCATCCATCCATCCATCCATCCATCCATCCATCCATCCATCCATCCATCCATCCATCCATCCATCCATCCATCCATCCATCCATCCATCCATCCATCCATCCATCCATCCATCCATCCATCCATCCATCCATCCATCCATCCATCCATCCATCCATCCATCCATCCATCCATCCATCCATCCATCCATCCATCCATCCATCCATCCATCCATCCATCCATCCATCCATCCATCCATCCATCCATCCATCCATCCATCCATCCATCCATCCATCCATCCATCCATCCATCCATCCATCCATCCATCCATCCATCCATCCATCCATCCATCCATCCATCCATCCATCCATCCATCCATCCATCCATCCATCCATCCATCCATCCATCCATCCATCCATCCATCCATCCATCCATCCATCCATCCATCCATCCATCCATCCATCCATCCATCCATCCATCCATCCATCCATCCATCCATCCATCCATCCATCCATCCATCCATCCATCCATCCATCCATCCATCCATCCATCCATCCATCCATCCATCCATCCATCCATCCATCCATCCATCCATCCATCCATCCATCCATCCATCCATCCATCCATCCATCCATCCATCCATCCATCCATCCATCCATCCATCCATCCATCCATCCATCCATCCATCCATCCATCCATCCATCCATCCATCCATCCATCCATCCATCCATCCATCCATCCATCCATCCATCCATCCATCCATCCATCCATCCATCCATCCATCCATCCATCCATCCATCCATCCATCCATCCATCCATCCATCCATCCATCCATCCATCCATCCATCCATCCATCCATCCATCCATCCATCCATCCATCCATCCATCCATCCATCCATCCATCCATCCATCCATCCATCCATCCATCCATCCATCCATCCATCCATCCATCCATCCATCCATCCATCCATCCATCCATCCATCCATCCATCCATCCATCCATCCATCCATCCATCCATCCATCCATCCATCCATCCATCCATCCATCCATCCATCCATCCATCCATCCATCCATCCATCCATCCATCCATCCATCCATCCATCCATCCATCCATCCATCCATCCATCCATCCATCCATCCATCCATCCATCCATCCATCCATCCATCCATCCATCCATCCATCCATCCATCCATCCATCCATCCATCCATCCATCCATCCATCCATCCATCCATCCATCCATCCATCCATCCATCCATCCATCCATCCATCCATCCATCCATCCATCCATCCATCCATCCATCCATCCATCCATCCATCCATCCATCCATCCATCCATCCATCCATCCATCCATCCATCCATCCATCCATCCATCCATCCATCCATCCATCCATCCATCCATCCATCCATCCATCCATCCATCCATCCATCCATCCATCCATCCATCCATCCATCCATCCATCCATCCATCCATCCATCCATCCATCCATCCATCCATCCATCCATCCATCCATCCATCCATCCATCCATCCATCCATCCATCCATCCATCCATCCATCCATCCATCCATCCATCCATCCATCCATCCATCCATCCATCCATCCATCCATCCATCCATCCATCCATCCATCCATCCATCCATCCATCCATCCATCCATCCATCCATCCATCCATCCATCCATCCATCCATCCATCCATCCATCCATCCATCCATCCATCCATCCATCCATCCATCCATCCATCCATCCATCCATCCATCCATCCATCCATCCATCCATCCATCCATCCATCCATCCATCCATCCATCCATCCATCCATCCATCCATCCATCCATCCATCCATCCATCCATCCATCCATCCATCCATCCATCCATCCATCCATCCATCCATCCATCCATCCATCCATCCATCCATCCATCCATCCATCCATCCATCCATCCATCCATCCATCCATCCATCCATCCATCCATCCATCCATCCATCCATCCATCCATCCATCCATCCATCCATCCATCCATCCATCCATCCATCCATCCATCCATCCATCCATCCATCCATCCATCCATCCATCCATCCATCCATCCATCCATCCATCCATCCATCCATCCATCCATCCATCCATCCATCCATCCATCCATCCATCCATCCATCCATCCATCCATCCATCCATCCATCCATCCATCCATCCATCCATCCATCCATCCATCCATCCATCCATCCATCCATCCATCCATCCATCCATCCATCCATCCATCCATCCATCCATCCATCCATCCATCCATCCATCCATCCATCCATCCATCCATCCATCCATCCATCCATCCATCCATCCATCCATCCATCCATCCATCCATCCATCCATCCATCCATCCATCCATCCATCCATCCATCCATCCATCCATCCATCCATCCATCCGCTATAAATATGCATTCTGCCAATAAGAAATCTTCGGAGAAAATGTGCTTTTAATATAATGAGTAAATTTCTAGATTGTAAAGTAACTTGTAGTGTGAAGTGTGTTCCACAACTTTTCCGGAAAAAAAACGGATAGGTGAACTCATGATCACACTAACAGTGTAAAAAGATGCGCTATAATTTATCAATAAACTTCTCCAAAGATACCGTACTTGAAAAATTACGTATTTTTACGTAATAGCTAATGATTGCGTTTTTGCGATTCGATTCCACTGCACAGTGGTCCGAAATGGCGAAAAGTGAAACTTTTTTCCTTACGACTCTTGCTTTAATTTTAGCAATATAATGTGTTCGGAATATTTGCCCATGTGAATATCTGAATAATGAGCTTTTTTATATTAAGAAATATAGACAGGATTTTGGCAGCAAAGCTGTTGAAAATGTAAAAGCAAGCTACTTTGCAGAAGGAATGACATTTCTATCTCTATCAGATACAAAGTATTTGCTTTGGAAGTTCTTTAAAACTTAGTATTTCATATTTAGTATTTGTTAGTTACATTTTACAAGAATACATTGTTCTAGTTCAGTTTATGCTAAAGATCCCAAATCTCTAGGACCTTTACTTGCTAAGTTATGACATATACAAGCTTTATTTTTTCTTAGCTTCGCAAGCTATAGGGTAGAATGGGGCAAGTGAACATAAGAAATCAGTGTTTCACCTTGAAGCTTAGATCGAGTACTACAAAGTTGTCTCCATTCAATTATATTAGAGTAAGGTAGGCCTATTTTTTCTGTTCTTAAGCCCAGTCCACATCATTCCTTCACACTAAATACTGCATTTGCCAACAATGAATCGAGGTGCTTGGAGTCTCTTATTCAAGGGCAAATTATACCTCCTGTCCGTACTTCCTGATCGAAAAAGTAAAAAAGAACAACAGAGGAGAAAAAGGGTGAAAAAAGCGACACTCAAGCATGGATAATAAGCAGTTTACACAATACATACATACATATAGACATTAAGGTGAAGGTCGTCAGAATCCAGTTGCTTTTTTACTGATTTCAGTACTTGTTGCCACTATCGTTTTGTCGAGAATAGATTTGCTAGTAGTAGGTAATAATCTGTTATGAACAATTATGCAACGTAGAATCGCGTATCTATTTTTGCTGTTGAACTAGATCCAACAGTAATTCTATCACATAAAATGTTGTTCACGGTGAATTATATTATCAGTGAATTTTATAAGTATAATATCGACACTCTACGACCTTTATAGCGAAATAATCGGTCAATTTCATGCTCAAATGTTTACGTTGGCATCACTCCATATAAACGTTCGTTCCCTTGGCAACGTATAACAACGATGGTCGCGGATTTAGAATTGCAATCAAAACGAAGTGAAGTTTTTCCTATCAAGTCAAGTGAACAGTTTGTGCAAAATCATTATAATATATTACTAAATAACTGTTCGGGTGGTAAATTAAAGTTTTCTGTGCCTCAAGTTAAGCTTCGCGAGTGATGTGACGAATGGAACGGCCGAAAAAAATTAATGAAAAATCGACGGCGAAAAAGTGAAAATATAGTGATGAATTTTAATTGAGCAGACATCTGCCCCAAAATGCCCCAAAAAGTAATAGAACATATAGAATGCAATATTCAGTACTTTGAGTTGCAAGATTTTATTATGCCTAGCAGGTTAGTTGAACTGATTTTATTTTTTTGTGATGGTTTCCCGAGTCTATAGGAGCATGTTGGTACATGGAAGAAGACAGGGGAAGGCTGATTTGATCATCGAAATCAGCTCTTTTAAGGTGGATCCCAATTTCATCTATCGGTACCAACGTTACTAGTGCATTTTGTTGGAAAGATAGCGTTCAGATTAAACCTCCAGTCTAAACACGATTTTAACAAATGAACGCTTCCAGCAACCTGGAAGGTACTGAATCACATTACTGTTCAGTGCTTTTACACGCTTTGTATGGCTCCTGGTGTAATGTTTAATTCCCCTTGTATTCCATTAGAGGTACTTACATTTGTTGCAAACTTGAACAATGCGCCAACTGAACGGCACCAGGAGAGTGGATCAATTTCAGCAAAATATAAATCGCCAGTGGTTAGCTCACATTTGCCGGTTACTAACAACCTTCTTCATCATCGGCAAACTCCAGCTGAGTTGCAGCAGAAAAGATGCCAAAGGGCGAATAAATCAGTGCGAATCTCGTCGAACGTATAATCAATGGGTAACTCTCTCCGTCATTCGCTGTCTTGCTAGCTATAGGTCGTTCTATGATAACGATGATGTTACTGATGATTTCAATGCGTTTGACTAGAGACGAGGCCACCGCCCGAGCGGATGTTACCAAAGCAGAAATATGCGGAAGTCACGAATAGAAAACCATGGTATTCATTCTGAATAGGTAGGAAAGTTAGCCGACGGTACCAAGGCTCAAGCATATATTAGTTTCTGAACTATGTGTTAATTTTTATTCATAAAACCTGCAGCCGTGGGCAGGGATTGCCTTTACGAGGTGGGATGATTAAAGTTCATTTTCAGAATATATGAATACTTGAACAGTGAAAAATAATCCGGTAGTCCACTCTCAACATTGTTAAAGAACCATTTTGTGAATGACAATTCTGTTTACTTTGGTTTTTGCAGTGAAGGGCATTTACGCCGCAAACAAGCACCGACCCCAGCGCACACGACCTTGGCAAAATGGACAAGTAAAAGTTAGCACGATTCCGATCCATGCCAATATCAATCTACCATACAGCCAGAACGAGAACGCTAGAACACGGAATATTTTCCGAACAAGTCGGTCTCTGTCTGATTCCGATAGCCAGGCTTTGGTTACCAATTTGCAGAAAGGTTGCTCGCAGATGGTTAGTTGAAATTGGCACGAATTTCATCATTACCGAGAAACGAGAAATAGTTTCGTTCAGTTTAATTAAAACTAAAACTTACTTCCTACGCTGACCGTGTCCGAAACAAAAACTTTTTCTTCGCTAATTGACCACTACTTGTTCTGCATTAAAAGCGTTGCAGAAAGTTCGGAAACACAGGTGAAAAAAATAAAACAAAACTGAAACAGCAAAAAAAAAATGAAACGAGAATGTCGTATAGCCAATTACTGCCTTGTATAGGGTCTGATTTACAACAATTTCGTGCCGACACGTTGTTGTGCTCACCCGCCGCCCCCACTGGTGAGTGCTGGACGCATGAAAAGTGCAATGTAAGCGAAAATTGTTGGAAACAGATCACCTCCATGGAGAACAATTTAGCTCTCGAAATAAATACTTTGCCGGCCAGTACCAATGCCCGGGGGCAAGATTGAAAAAAATCCCACCTAAAAATCAGTGCTTTTTATAGCACTTTTATTCACGTGACGATGGATTTGTATGAAAAAGAAAACATAATGAGTAAAAATCAGCTGCAATTGCTGCGGTGTAATAAATCGAAATGATTATGTACGTTGTAAATGTTATGCCAAAATCATCTTGAATTTTTAGTTCTTCCCAAGTGTCAGCTTTAAACACTTCCCTAGACTTCATCCGCTGCTGCTTGCTTATATAGAACGACGGACTTTGCTATTCACCTGAACCAGATGAGGATAAATTTCCAACAAACCGAAATGGACCATTAATACTTTCTCATAGGATATTTCCAACACCGACCGAGGAAGACAGACGATTATAAAAAAATCCCTTACATGTTTTTACCATGAAGCTGATGAGCTTTACGGTTCGATTGGTTTTTCTGCCGGTCAGCTAGGGATCATCATCTGACCGAAAACATGTTGCAAGTATCTACACAACTTTATGTACTTCTCGTTTGCCGTTTCATGTCGTATACTATACATACAACATTAAAACAGCAGTGCATATCTATTCAATTGGTCAAGTCTCTATGTCTTAAGATACAGCACCATGTAAATTAAATTAGTTAAGTCCGAGCGAGTTCATTTCACAGTAAATTCTCTAAGCTATAATCTCGAAACTCATTAGATTTTCCAATTAAATTACCAATCATTTAATTTGTTGTTAGTGGTCAAGGCCAATGTTTTGATCCAACGTTGAATTAGCAACTATAATAATTAATCATCGATAATAGTTTGTAAAAATGCAATAGCACTTGTCGCGTTTATCCTACGGCTTATGCTGGCGGCTTACATGATGGCACAAAGAAGCAATCAAATGACAGCTATTTGCACCTGATGGCAAAAACCGATGCGAATGATTGTGACGATGATGATGATGATCATGGTATCCGACCACGACCAGTGAACGGAAACATTCTATGCTGCATCAGCACTCAGCAGCGCTTGACGCGCCGTCTCGACCTCATCGCAAGGGGTTTTCTTTTTGCCTTCAGCCTTGCCTTGCTAGGGATGAATCAACGAGCGATTGCTTTTTCATTTCCTGCTATTGCAATCGATCGCATTCGTGGGGCGACAAGAATGATAAGAGTAATGGATTTCTAACCACTGATTAGCAAAGCTACTTTATTTCAATCTCAAAATCATATCTTCAATTAGTGCAAAAAAAGGCCGCCATTGTTGAAAAGATGTTGAATTTTTGCATCGATCGTCTGGTGGAAATAATTTACAACCTAAATATGTCGTTTCATGCCGTCACCTCGAATCACGCCTTATTTGCTTGCAGACGTTCAAGGCAGGGTCAAGTCTCATGGCTCAATTTTTTGCATAAAATTATACTTCGAAACATAGCTTCAACACCGCATCACGGCATCATGGTCTCGAGTTCAGTCACTGAATTAAAATGGGCAGTGCTCGCACGAGTAAGTTTCTTCTTCTTCTTCTTCTTCAGCAGCATAGAGCCGGGGTGGCTCGTGCTGTTTCAAGCACTCGTCTCCATTCAACTCGGTCTTGGGCCACTCGTCGCCAATTTCCTAGTCGTCTCAGAAGTCGCAAATCGCTCTCGACCTGGTCGAGCCATCGTGCACGTTGGGCCCCCCTGTTCCTGGTGCCGGTGGGGTTGTTGAAGAGGACTATTTTCGCCGCACAGTCGTCCGGCATCCTTACGACGTGTCCGGCCCACCGTAGCCTGCTAACTTTCGCTAGATGTACGATGGGAGTCTCCCCAAGCAGTGCCTGTAGCTCGTGATTCATACGCCTCCGCCACTCTCCGCTTTCAGTTTGTACTCCGCCAAATATCGTCCGCAGCACTTTCCGCCCAAACACGGCAAGGGCGCGTATGTCCTCCGTAAGCAGCGTCACGGCTTCAAGTCCATAAAGAACTACCGGTCTAATAATGGTTTTGTACATTGTTAGCTTCGTGCGGCGGCGTATGCTTCCTGATCGTAGCGTTTTACGAAGGGCAAAGTAGGCCCGATTTCCCGCTTGGATGCGCCGCTGGATCTCCTTACTAGTGTTGTTGTCCGCGGTCACCAGCGATCCCAAATACACGAACTCTTCTACCACTTCTAGTTCGTCGCCGTCAACGGTTACCGTCCGTGGGAGGCGCACATTTGTTTCCTTTGAGCCTCTTCCTTTCATGTATTTGGTCTTCGACGCATTTATTTTTAGCCCAATTCTCCTAGACTCCGCTTTCAGTCTGGCGTAGATTGCCTCCGCCGTCGCAAAGTTCCTGGCAATGATATCGAAGTCATCTGCAAAGCCTAGAAGTTGGCTGCTCTTGGTAAAAATCGTGCCTCTCGTTTCGATGCCCGCTCGTCGGATCACCCCCTCAAGAGCGATGTTGAACAGCATGCAGGATAGACCGTCACCTTGTCTCAACCCTCGTCGCGTCTCGAAGGGACTCGAGAGTGTCCCAGAGATGCGTACAAAACACATCACTCGATCCAATGTAGCTCTGATCAGTCGCGTCAGTTTGTCCGGAAAACCGTATTCGTGCATTATCTGCCATAGCTTGTCTCGATCGACTGTATCGTATGCTGCTTTGAAATCAATAAAGATGTGATGCGTGGGCACGTTGTACTCCCGACATTTCTGCAAGATCTGTCGGATAGTAAAAATTTGGTCCGTAGTTGCGCGATCCCCCATGAAACCCGCCTGATAATTCCCTACGAAACCTTGTGCTATCGGTGACAGCCGGCGTAACAGGATCTGGGAGAGTACCTTGTAGGCGGCATTTATCAGCGTAATACCGCGATAGTTGCAGCAGTCTAGCCGATCACCCTTTTTGTAGATGGGACAAACCACTCCTTCCATCCATTCCTCCGGTAACTTTTCCTCCTCCCAAATCCTCGAAATAACCCAGTGTAGAGCCTTTGCTAGCGTTTCCCCGCCATGTTTATAAAGCTCTGCCGGTAGGCGGTCCTTCCCAGCGGCTTTATTGGTCTTCAGCAACCTGATTTCTCGTTTGACTTCTTGGAGATCAGGTGCTAGGACATCACTATCTTCCATGGGCGCTCCTAGGTTAATTTCCGTTCCGCCTCCTTCTGCGACTTCGCCATTGAGGTGTTCATCGAAGAACTGCTTCCACCTGTCGACCACCTCGCGCTCGTTTGTAATTAGATTCCCTCCCTCGTCCCTACACATGTCAGGTTTCGGTGTGTAGCCCTTCCGAGTTTGGTTCACCTTCTCATAAAACTTGCGCGTGTCATTAGCTCGGAATAGTTGCTCCAATTCTTCACGATCTCTGTCCTCCTTTTGGCGCTTTTTTCTCCTCAGGATCGTGGTCAACTTGTTCCTAGCTCGTCGGTACTTGGCCAGGTTCTCTCTAGTGGCAATACTTAGATAATTTTTCCAAGCATTTTTTTTCTCCTCCACCGCTTGTTGGCATTCCCCATCAAACCAATCATTTTGTGTACTCCGAGGCTCAATACCTAGTGCCGCGGTAGCGGCCTCTCCGATGGCCGAGCGTATTCTGCCCCAACCGTCTTCGAGGTTTGAAGCACCTAACTCCTCGGAAGAAGGCAGTGCCTCATTCAGTACTCGCGCGTAGTTCTCGGCAGCTTGTGGGTTATCTAGCTGCCTGATGTTCAGCCGAGGAGGGCGGCTTTGACGTGTCCGGTATACGGTGGACAGCTTTGAGCGCACATGTACTGCTACTAGGTAATGGTCAGAATCGATATCCGCACCCCGACGGGAGCGTACGTTCGTGATGTTAGAGAAGAACCGGCCCTCTATGAGAACGTGGTCAATTTGGTTCATTGTACGTTGGTCAGGTGATCTCCAGGTGGCTTTGTGGATATCCTTGCGCGGGAAAAAGGTGCTTCGGATCACCAGGCCTCGGGAAGCTGCGAAGTTTATACATCGTTGGCCGTTATCGTTTGTGTCGGTGTGCAGGCTATGGGGTCCTACCACCGGTCTATACATTTCTTCCCTACCGACCTGGGCGTTCATATCCCCGATGACGATCTTGATGTCCCGTGACGAGCAGCTGTCGTACGTTGCCTCCAGCCTCGCGTAGAACGCTTCTTTCTCATCGTCGGGTCTACCTTCGTGCGGGCAGTGCACGTTAATGATGCTATAATTGAAGAAACGACCCTTTATCCTCAATACACACATTCTCTCGTTGATCGCCTTCCAATCTATCACGCGATCCTGCATTCCGCCCAGCACTACAAAGCCCGTTCCCAGTTCGCTGGTAGCGCCACCGCTCTGGTAAAACTGGGCCTTTCCGCCACGTATCTTCCATACCTTCTCTCCTTTGCGACAGATTTCCTGCAGAGCTACGATGCCGAGTTTGCGGGGTTCCAGCTGTTCAATCAGCACCCGCTCGCAACCTGCGAAATTTAGCGATCTGCAGTTCCAAGTCCCGAGTCTCCATTCGTCGTCCTTATTTCGTCGCCTAGGTCGATGCCGAATATTCCGCTCCGAATATGCTTGAATGTTGTTAGTTTGTGTTGTTTAGGTGTGTAGCCGTACTGGGGCAACACAACCGAGTCTCGTGATGGGGCTGCCATCTTATAGTGCCGAGACTCACTACCTCCTTCCCGGTTAGTATACGACCTTAGTTTCCACCGGGGTTGGTTACCCGATCTCCGCTAAGGTTGCTCGTATTCCGGCTGGTACCACGAGGAGGTCGGGATCGGAGTTGCTGGATAAGAGGCTAACGACCACTATGGGGTCTATATTCCGCATTATCCGGCCGTTTACCAACCGAGTAAGTAGTAACTTTATTTCACACCGAAAAAATCGAGGAAAAATCGGTATAGATTTTGATTGCCTAAACTGATATAATGCTATGTTCGACAAATACAGTAGAGTGGGTTAATTACAAAATAAAACATAAAAATCATCATAAATATTGTTGTGGACTTTTGAAAATATTTCATCAGTCGCATGATTTGTAGTATTTATAACTTGGCACTGGCATCACATTTCTTTCGCAAAAGTTGTATCATGTTTGAAAGCCTTGTCTATACCTAGATTATGAAGCCGGAGGTCTCGATTGCTTACGATAAGATATCAATAAGAAAGTAGACCGACGAGTGTAATTACTGAAGAACATATGACAGTCGAGGAACTACTATGACTTAGAGTTGGTTGTTATATGATACGTTCATAAGACGTTCACGTAAGAACGTAAAAGGGTCAGAGATAATTAAATGCAATCGATAAAATTTTGTATTATGTGGCTAAAGACACAAACTATAAATTAACTGAACTGTTTCGGATGACTTTCGCAGCAGCAAGTTTCCCGGACAACCAAAAAAGATTCGCACCGCCTTGCTGATTCACAAATTCAGTTTTCACGTAGTCAGATTCTTGTCTTCTGTAAGAAATTTTTCAGAAAATTATTCATACTAATTGCCTTGCTTATACAAACCAGAACTCATGTATAGGAATTCCACAGTTGGACTTCCTAGGATACCTCGGGAACTCGATAAAGAAAACGTTCTAACTACTAACGTTCTAACAGAAATTCTTGATATATTGAAAGAAAGAATTCCTCTGTTAGTAAGAATTACCAGGCCGTACTGATTTGAACAACACTGAATTCGAAGGCTGTTAGAGTCAATAGGATCGTAGCAACTGGCCCTGCAATTATCCTACACTCTAACTCTAACTCTAAGCTGGCTGCAAAGTCTGTCGTATAAAAAAACAGAAGGTTTTCGATGACGGAATGTAGCACCTAGGCTTTGCTTTGCTTTACTTTGCTTTGAAATTCGAATTTACATTGGACTCAAATTAGATTTAAATTGGACTTAAAATTAGACAAGGAATTACATTAGGAATTAGACTTGAAATTGGATTTGAAATCAAAGTTTAAATTTTATTAAATTTTATTGGAAATATATTAGACTTGAAATTCTGCTCAAAATTGGACCAACAATTGGATTTGAAATCAGACATGTTATAGAATATTAAATTAGATTTGAATTTGGACTAATTTGAACTAGAAGTTTTACTTCAAACCGGACATAGACACAAAATTAAACACAAAATTTTGCTTGAAATTAGAACTGGAATTTTTTATCTTGTTGGTGATGGTCTCAATGTGCGGAAATGACGGGAAGTAGCCCATTTTGCCCCATTCACTCCTATTTTCTAATAGTTTTGAAAAAAATCATGTACAAACTCTCTCTAATTTGAGATTCTGTGGTATCTTCTTAGAAGAAGAATGTTGGGAAAAAAGTATATGAACAATTTTAATTCGCCATAATCTACAAGTGTGTTTTGCCCCATTATACGACAAGCTTGAGAGGACCTATGGAGAGTGCCCAAAACACGACGTGAAAATCATCATCGGAGATGCAAACGCGCAGATCGGGAGGGAGGAATTCTTCCGTCCAGTTATTGGAAGACATAGCCTGCATCTGTCGACCAATGATAACGGTCTGAGGCTCATAATTTTTGCCGCGGCCAGAGGGATGACCATCTGTAGCACCTACTTTCCACGTTTGAATATTCGGAAACACACCTGGAGGCATCCAAATGGAGACTCAGATCGATCAGGTCTTGATTGACGGTCGACACTTTTCGGACGTTATCGATGTACGGTCTTTTCATGGACCAAATATCGACTCTGACCACTATCTCGTAGTGAGTAAGATTCGCGCAAGGCTGTCGAACACGGCGAAAGCTCGCACTGAGAGGATGCTGCGTTTCAACATCCAGCGGTTAACGGCAGACGGCGTAGCAGTGGAGTACGCCAGGAAGCTTGACCAGCGAATCGCAGAACAGCAGGTAGAAGAAGAAGATATAAATGGGCTGTGGAGGAACATCCATGGTGCCATCCAAACAGCTGTGAGAGAGGCGGTAGGCACGACGCGTGGAAGACAGCGTAACAGCTGGTTTGATGCCGAATGCCAGAGAGTGACAGACAAAAAGAACCAGGCCAGAAGTTGCATGCTCACTGCGGCAACGCGTCAAAACAGAGAGAGATACAGAGAGACTAGAGCTGCGGAAAAAAGACTCCATCGTCTAAAGAAACGCGAGTACGAGGAGCACGTGCTCGCCGGCGCAGAGGAGCGATACGCCAGCAACGACACACGGAGTTTCTATAAAACGGTGAGATGCAGGAATTTTGCCATGCCTGTGATGTGCAATGATAGTGCTGGCAACCTGCTTACCGACAAAACGGCGGTAGCAGCCAGGTGGAAGCAGCACTTTCAGACACTATTCAATGGAGAGGTAAATGCGGAGATCAGCAGGGACAGGATAGAAATTGTAAGCGACGGTCAAGCTGTGGAGCCACCAACACAGGAGGAGGTTAAGAAGGCAATCAGTGAGCTGAAAAACGGTAAGGCTGCTGGGGAGGACGGTATCCCGGCTGAACTTCTAAAAGCGGGGAGTGAGCGGCTGTACGAAGCAATTCAACGGATCATTGTCAGGATCTGGGAGGAAGAACATATGCCGGAGGAATGGTTGGGTGGCCTCATTTGCCCAATTTTCAAAAAGGGACATCGAATGGAGTGTAAAAACTATCGAGGAATTACATTGCTCAATTCTGCCTACAAGGTGCTTTTCCGTATCCTGTTCTGCAGACTGAGACCGTTAGCGGAGTCCTTCGTCGGCGAGTACCAAGCTGGTTTTCGTGAGGGTCGCTCCACGACGGATCAGATGTTTACCCTGCGCCAGTTGCTAGACAAGTTCCGGGAGTACAACTTGCAGACACACCTTCTGTTTGTGGACTTTGAAGCGGCGTACGATTCAGTTAAACGAAATGAGCTGTGGCAGATAATGCTAGAACATGGTTTTCCGACGAAACTAGTTACGCTGATTCGTGCGACGCTGGACGGATCCAAATCATGCGTTAGAATAACGGGTGAGACCTCAGCTGCTTTCGTGACGTTGGATGGACTGAAGCAAGGGGATGCACTCTCTAACCTGCTATTCAACATTACCGTGGAAGGTGCATTACGAAGAGCAAACGTGGAAAGGAATGGAACTATCATCACGAAATCTCACATGCTTCTTGGTTTTGCGGATGACGTCGATATCATCGGAATCAACCGTAGAGCAGTGGAAGAGGCCCTTTAAAAGGGAAGCTGCGAGATTGGGACTTACCATTAATACCGCCAAAACGAAGTACATGGTTGCTGGTAGGGAACGTGGGAGCTCAAGTGGTGTTGGTGCCGAGGTGGAGTTAGATGGGGAACGATATGAAGTAGTGGAGGAATTTATATACCTTGGTACACTCGTGACATGTGACAATGATGTAAGCCGCGAAGTGAAACGACGAGTTGCAGCCGCGAATCGGGCTTTCTACAGATTACGTGGCCAGCAGAAGTCCCGTAGTTTGCAAATTTGCACAAAACTGGCGCTCTACAGAACACTAATCCTCCCGGTGGCCCTTTACGGACACGAATTATGGACGCTAAAGGAAGCTGATCGGCGAGTGCTTGGGGTTTTTGAGCGTAAAATTCTGCGATCTATACTTAGTGGCAAAATGTAAAATGGAGTGTGGCGCAGACGCATGAACCACGAGCTATACCAAGTATACAAATATGCTGATATAGTAAAGGTAGTGCAATGTGGCAGGCTGCGGTGGGCTGGACACGTGGCCAGAATGCCCGACGAAAGAGTAGCCAAAACTATTTTCCGCAGAGAACCAGGAAGAGGCCGTAGAGTCCGAGGCAGACCCCGCACCCGGTGGGTGTGTGCTGTCGAAGACGATGCACGTTCAGCTGGTGTTCGTGGGGATTGGAGAACGGCAGCCCAGGACTGACGGTACTGGAGGACCATAATTCGTTCGACGCAGAATCGGTAACGGACCGTTGTCACTAAAGTAAGTAAGTATAGGGTGCCCCTTTCTGAGTTAGGGTGGCCACAAAAATCGTCATGCTTTCCGATTTTATTTCAATTTAAACTTTATAACTTTTGCACCACTGAAGTGATTTTAATGATTTTGGTTCTAAATAAAACATATTTCAACAGAAAATATTCAACTTTTCAGAAAATATATTCGACTTCGAAACTTTGAAGAAAGAAAGAATGGCAAACATGATGATTTTTTAAGCCACCCCAACTCAGAAAACGTCCAATAAAAAAATATGGATCTAAAATTTTTCGACTAGGAACCATCACACCAAATTTAAATGAAATCGGAGCACTTTCACATTTGCTACTTTTAATATTACTACATTTTCAGATTTCCATAAAAAATGTAGGGTAAAACAAGGCAAGGCAACATTCCCTTTCACAACATTTTTGTGAAAAGTTTGATCATCGTTCGATCTACTGACTTTTTCAACCTTCATAACAAGCATGCCTTGTTGAAAATCTCTGGTAAATGTATCGGATTGGCATTTTGCCTGTGGTACAAAAACCTTGAGTAAAATAGGGCAAAACAGACTACTATATTATCTATCATTAAAATAAAATTGTTCTGTAGGGGAAGAATAAATGTTTAATGCGAGAAATGTAGATTCTAGCAAACTGAAAATTCTTGATATTAGGCCAAAAATATAAACTTAGCGAAGGTGAGAGTCGAACTCACAGCTCCCAATCCCTAGTTGTTTAACTAAGCGTGTTGTTTAACCAATTACACCACTAACCCGTCTATACTCTGTGGTCTTATATCAAGGTTTTGCTATGACGCATGCCTGATTCTATCATTCATTAATATTCGCGCTGGATAAATGTGCGCAGTGGTCAAATCTTCCGACAAAAAAAAAGTAGGGTGATAAATGCAGCGTTGAAAACTATCGAGGGACATCGTTGTGCTCCAGCTCTAAAATGCTCAAGATAATCGAGAAAGACGCTTTGTTTGCTAGCTGTCAACATTACATTTCTTCAAGCCAAAAACGTCCAGTCTCTACGAATCTCATTGATTTCGTCTCGTTCTGCCTGCGCGGTAATTAAGAATTGCAAAACGCATACAGTATCACGGATCTGAAAGCAGCGTTTGATCGAGTGAATCGCGATTTCCTCCTTGCAAGGCTTGATAAGCTGGAAGTTTCCGCATCGTTCTGAAAGTGGCTGCAATCGTATCTGACTGACACGCTGTAGGCTGAGTGTGACGATCGGGTCTTAGTTTTTCGACTCGTTCTGCAACATCTCTGGCGTACCACATGGGAGCAATCTTGGACAACTGTTCTTTTCTCTTTTTATAAATAAGCTATCAGTTCTTCTGCCACCTGGCTGTCGGTGTTTTCATGCCAACAATGTTAAAATCTTTAAGGTAATTAAAATGAACGTTGCATTGAACTTCAATACTTGGTGGAAAAATTTAATGATATGTGCCCAAGTAGCATGGTTACCGTCAGGATCGCAAAGTTTCCACCATTCCCTTCCACGGTAAAAATAAGTCTATAGCTTTTAGCTACAATATGGCGTGTCATTTGTAACATCGCGTCTATTATATTCGTGATTTTGGTATCGTCATAGATGGCACACTAACTTTCCGTATACATTATAACAACATTATCGCCAGAGCCAATAAGTAATTTGGGTTTATTTTTGAAGTCGCTAAGAAATTCCGTGACTCGTACTGTTTTCGATCATTGTGTTTTTCACTTCAGGTCTTTTTTGGAGTTTCGCGCAGTTTTCCATGGCGTGATCCCAAGAACCTACCGCCGTATGAGGAACGTTGCCGTTTGCATAATTTGGAGATACTAGAAAGAAGACGTGCCAACGCTTAAGCCAGATTCCTGGCCATAATGATTTTAGAAGACATTGACTGCCCCGCCTTTTTAAGTCAACTGAACATGTATGCTCCCGAACGACACCTCAGAACTAGGAATTTTATGTACCTGCAAGGCCAAAATGCAAACTATGGACTGTGCGACCCTCTCCGATTTATGACAATGCGGTTCAACGAAGTGTACTATTGATTCAACTTGACGGTTAATAACTTTCAACGACGACTCTCCCGTAGATGATACATTTGTAATATTTGTAAGTACAAAGTACTACTTTGAGCTTAAATTAGGGTTAAAATTCAATTTATAACTGTACCTGAAATTGGACACTTAACTTGATAAATGTTTCTTGTAGCATTTTTCTCAGCTTTCCAATGGTGGTCTTAAAATGAAAACTGGTTGGAGGGCTCGTGGTAAAAACGGCGATCCTTTGATAAAATCCAATATGGCGACCAAATCCAAGATGGCCGCCAAAAAAATGTTTACTCCATTTGAAAGCCCTGCTCTTCTTCTTTACAGAACCGGGCTATTTGTTAGTTGTTTCATGGCAAATTTATGAAATATCACATGATATAGATCTCAAGGTTTGCTGCAAATTCAACTTTTCTTGAAACTGATAGGTCCCTTGGCGAACGAGGGGTCCACTATTTCGAGGTATTAAGAGTATAATTCTTATTTTTCAAAAAAATTTCAACCAATTAAGCGCAAAAGTTCGAATATTTGAAGACCTCGTGTCAGTAGTGGCTCCATTTCAGCGAGAATTACTCGATAATTTTTATTAATGTATTGCGCTTTATCAAGATGATACAAGTCAAAACTTACTTAAAGCTTATAAAACCATAATAAAACTGTAATTAACACCAGTTTATTCTGGTTGCTTTTGTTTATGTTACCATCATAGCACTAGTTGTGTGCGCTACATCTCTTATAAATTTACCACAAGTGGGGTGCACTGTGGGATGAAACCCAAATCTAGGTGGACAAAAGTAATTACACTAAAACCACAAGAACAGAAGTGGAAGTAGAAATCCAAATACGTACATGCTACTTTCTACAGATACTAGCGAACCTGGCGGTTGCGAGTCACTTTTTTCTTTTGGGGAAAACACGAAAACACACGAACGCATACGAATGCACAGGAAAGCATGTGAAAGCTGCTAAGCGATTGGCAGCGAGCGTTCTGCTTATATTGCTGTTATTTGCTTCTATGCGAAAACCTTCCCAAAGAAAAAGAAAAACAAAAATGACTTTGCTACCAGTTTTGAACGCCGAATCGTTCGGGCCTCCACTTATGTTCTGTGGTAAAACCGTTAGTCCTAGGTATATACCGTGACCGCTCCTAATTCTGCGCAGCTCCTAATTCTGCGCATTTTTCTTTATATAAGTATTTTTTAACATTGTGCATAACTATGATCATTGCGTTATTTTTTTATAAATGTCTGTTGAATATTACGTCATTATACACAAACGGGCCATAATATTTGAGAGCGAAATAATTTAACGTCAAACTGATAGTATTTTATATGGCAGAAAACATCGTCGTTAGCACCAACGCTAAGATTGTCCTTCTAGAAAACTAACAAATTTATGATCGAAAATCTTTGCTATCATCAAATTACCCAGCATAATTAGAAAGAATAATTAATTTTAGTCACGTTTTAGACAAAAAGAGTGATTGCATGCATTGCTTTCCTTAGAAAAAAGTGATGCAATAATGCGCAGATTTAGGCACAGATTTTTTATTCATGTTCCAAATTTTGCGCAGTAATGTATCCTACGAAGAAATCGCGAAAGAATACGCAACTTCACCCAAATGGCTGAGGTTGTTCAAGTAGAATCTTTAACTTGCATTTATTGGAATCCTGTGCTGTGTCTCGGGGTTCGAACCTACGAGCGCCGATTCATGAAACCATGTCTTCTATTTTTTTTAATGTCCAACCTCATGGGGCTGTCAGAGCGTGGGGAAGTGGTTTCTATATGAAAACACAATTATTAGTATTAGTCTAAAGTGTAATGTTCAGTATGCAGAAACCCCAAATCAATTCGTCCTTCACGTTATCGAGAATAAAATATTTAAAATGAGGAAATCAAAATGATAACAATATTCCTTTGCCACCCGAACAGCATAAGAAGGCCGGATGATGGATCTAATTATGGTAATGGCTAATGCCGGGTTTTTTGATGTGCTTTCAGCGAATAAAGACATAAACAGCATGTCAGGAGTATTTATTTTCACTTTTTGGGTGCGCAGAATTAGGAGCAAACATGCGCAGAATTAGGCACCGTGGATAAGTTTACAAAACAAAAAATATACTCAATTGTTGGTCGACTTATAATTCCCATATTTTTTACCAGATATTATAGACCGTAGCAACCACGTAGCCAGAGGGAGGCCCGGGGGCCCAATTTTGATTTTAACTGTTTTATATGCATATTTTTGCGTTTAGAACTACAATACATTAAATGTATTGTGATGTATTATATTTATATTTATAAACAATAAGATATGCATATAATGTATTAGGAGCCAAGATAGGGATCCTGGCCCCCACCTCTGGCTACGTGGCTGGACCGTTGCACTACACGTTGCTGCTATCCACGTTGTTAATTTAAATCTAGAGTACTTAGAATAGCGGAAGAATCATAAAAATATCTTAACTGCGCAGAATGTGGTACATTCACGGTAGTATGATCGGAGTAAATTTGTTATTTTAATTTTCGCATTTTCGGTGTATATGACATTAGGGTGTCCATCATAGAAAGCGAGTGTAAAATAAAAAGTTCTGGCGGTGGCTGTCAAGCAACGAAAGCATATTCGGTTTTATTGTTGCTTTCAATAGAGCGTGATAAAACTATTTGAGCTTATAATCTGATTCTAAAAGAGGTTACTTGGTTGGAAGGGAGTTTTATAGCGGTCATCAGAAGGTTCTAATAGAGCTTGCTAATCTGCAGTTGTGTTGGTGGTTTATTTTCCCCCAGTTTGAAAAACGTCATGGAAAAACCAACAGCAGCAGCAGCAGCAACAACAAATCGCGTGTACGTATACGCGGCATAGTGTGCATACGGTAGCTGTCAGCAATCTCAATGGAGCAGCTGATAGTTAGGTCATTGCAAATTACTTTTAAAATTTTTCGCGTCTTTTACGCTTGCAAAAGACATTCTGCATGCACTATGAAAAAATCTGTCTGTACAACTGGCGTAAAAACTTGCGCAGTTTTGATCCACCGAACTACTTAAAATTTGCATTTCAGCAGCTTTTACTCATATAAGCCGTTTTATCTGAAAATCTAAGTTTTACAGTAAGTTTTATTCACTTTATTCCTAAACATAAGACGAAATGCATACCGACTGTAAACCAGATGTTTCCAAAATTATTCCGGTGAATGAACGTGCCGATATTTTGAGTGCATCTCTTTCCATGTGATAGAGGGATTTTTGTATTCTTTCTTTTACCTCTTGCACGTAGTAAGCCAGTGATGCCATACAAAGTACTAAAATTGTTGCTTTTTCGTCATGTACTAAAGAAATCTAACAGAAGATATGGCAACATTACATTGGGTAAAGAATACCAGCGAATTTTGAAGCTCTCGCGTGACTTTAGCTGAAATGTTCATCATATGTTATACAATACTTCCGTGTTTTAATAACATTGCTCGATAATCTGCATGTACACACACAATGCGTTTGGTTATTTGTCGCTTACAGTTTCTATTCTATTCGCAAAATAATACAAATATAAAATGACGATAACTTAATGATCACTAATGTCACCTAAAAAATTCTCTTTATTTTTTGCGCTCATGAAAACCGCTGGAGCATTGAATGCTTAATGAATTACCTTGGGTACACGATGCCCCCACTGCATGAACATTACCATCATTAATTGGAGATGATGATGACAAAAAAAGTAATTTCAATTATTCTAAACGTCATTTTTAGAAAGATTAAGATTCTGACATCACCGTATTTTGATCGCCAATTTAAAATGGTATTATTAAATCATCACAACTGGTACGATTACTCTATTATTTACCATATTGCTGCATTGTAAATAAGATCGAATTCTAGAAAGATGCTGTATACTGTGTTGTTACTTAGGAAGGTCCAACGTTAAAAGAAATTCTTTTTTAGTTTGTTTATTTATCCAGTAGCGAATATTTTTTGAGCTTCACTACTTTTCTGCAGAAAAGTAATGAACCATTTAGCCAACAGCCACTGTCAGGGTCGTTATCGGACTTTTCCTTATTACTGAAATCCAATTCGTCAACTGTTTGACACTTTACTATGCGCACAGTAACAGGTCGATCATAAAGAGACTAACTAATCCAATTGGTCCCGAACGAATCTTCGCTCATAGTGAAATCAATTTATCAGCATCACCTTTTCGAGAGTTCGCTTGGAAACTTTTCAATTTTTCACATACTCTCTGCATCGAAAGTTAATTGCTAAGCTAACTCAATTCCAGTTCTTTGCATTCTAATTAACCTCCGGTAAAATTGTGAACCATGGGTTAGTATAACTAGAAAATTGATCAGCTTAGCTTCCCTATGTCGAAAAACCGTTCGAAAGAGTGTCATGCACGAAGGATGGATGCTTCGAACATTGCACAATCGAAAGACTCTTGAATTTCCTTCAGGTAGCGGAATTTCCTCACCAACTTGAAACTGAAGATCTTCTTACATTTGATTAGAGAACAGTGTAGTATCGGAAAAGTGCACCTGCTAAGAGCAGATAAAAAGGCTAACCCGACAGCCATCTCAAGTGTCCCGCTCTCTATTGAAATCTTTTATTCCTTGCTACAGAGCACTTTCCCTCGCTTTCCTCTCGAAGCAGACAATGTTCTCATGCAGTGCGAACGAGTGGTTTTCACTGGGTGCAAAACAATGTCTTTTCTGCGACGACCCGCCACGCGATGCAACAATGAGGAAGCGACAGGAAGCTAGGCGAACACTTCGTTAGGGTTAAGATGGAAGCGCTCAATTCCCTGATCTCGGCGATACCGTTCCAACGCCCTTTATAGCTGGCGTTGGACCTAGAATAACACCCATCTGGCCACCTTCCTGCTGTACGAAAGGAGCAGTCGATGACGACGAGGAGTAACCAACAAGAATGCAACCGCTACTCTCGAGGATTGCAATGTACCGCGGCAGCAGGCAAAAATTGCGCCCGGATCAATCGGAAGGAAGGTAAAAAAAGCAGTCCGAACAATATCAAATTTGAATTCTACTTTTCCCAAATGTTTTCTGTCCTTGATAATTCGAATCTGATTGAGGAGTGACAATAAAGGAGGTAATAAGACGGAACAGGCAAGGAGTTTTGGAGTTCCTTCTTACTAAGCCGACAATGAAGTGTTCTCGAATGAAACTAATTTCCTGCAATATGCCACAATGTTGGAGAATAAGAACAAACAGTTTGACGTTGAATTAACTGGCACCATGACAGACCTAGTAGGCGCACCAGAGCAAATTGCTACCGCGGATGCAAATCCAACAGAGAAGGTAGCAGAACAATCATAATTTAACGAGTGTATAACGAGTTTTTAAGTACATTCATAGAAACGGTTATAGAAAACATGCTTCCTCCGGCGAATGAAGAAGAAACGAAAGATTTCCACCGGTACCGGCAGCGGTCAGTCTTAAGAAAGTCACCAGGTGAAACAAAACCAGCCAACAACGTTCACGTTCGGCGGCGAGGAAGTTAAGTTGCTCGACTGCGTTTCGGCCTTTTTGCTTTGCGAAAACAATTGTTTTGCATGCCCCCCCCTCCGGCAGGTTCGGAAACCGCAAGGAGCTGGAACGGACGGAATGAAGGAAATTTTTAATAAGGATTTTTCACCAACTCGATGCTGCCAGAAGCGTTCGGTTTGCTCCTGCCGCGCCAACCAACCGGCCGCCTTCCTAGTCAGTGCCTGGCTAGCCACCGGGCAGAGATGGACTTCCTCTGTTGTTTCCTTGTTTTCACTCAACTTTACTTTGGCTTTGGAGGCCAGTTCCCGAACGAATAAACAGGCAACTGTAGGCAAGAACCATTAAAACTCGAGATGAGGTATGAAAAAAGTTTTTCGCTTCTCTCCTATTATATCAGCTCATTTCATTCAGTTTGGCCGGACTTTTAATCAGATTCAGCTCGTCTCGGAAGTTTATATTTTTATTATTATTAGTCTTTTGGTTCCGTTCAACCTGCTTTCCTTTTCCCGGTCATGGTACCTTTTAATGGTATATTGAAGCACGGAGTTTTGCAATATTACGGACAATAAACCGCTCTTTAAAGAGTTTCCTTAGCCGCACAAAACGTCGATCAACAGTTATGCACAATTTCGCTTTGGATGCCCGTCTGGTCTTGGTCTTGAACAACATTGATTCCTCTTTAACTTCTGCTTAATCCTGTTCCACAGTATTGTTGTACAAGAGCTTTGTTCACTGACCACGGTGGGTTTGCCGGCTGGCTAGCTATTTTCCGATATTTCATTATACACATACCTAATTCCTTCCTTATCCGGTTACCGTAGACATCCTGACGGTGCCTGTGCAGGAACACTGAATCTAAAGTAAATGTAGTAGAATGCCGCTGGATGGATTCCGGTTACAAGTTATGTGCACAGGCAATAAATTTGAGATTAATAACACAACTCACGCTTCAGCCCGGTAAGGTTGAAATGTTAATCTATAGGTGCGTCGGACATGACGGAATGCGATGAGTAACTATAATCCGATAAATAATTAACCCACGGTAATAAATAATATTTCGCTGGATCTGGAAGGAAGCAAATTCAGTTAGAACTAACATACAAAAAAACTGAAATAATTGTTCAAAGCTGCTTCCGCTTGAAAAAAAAATCAATTAACCCGAAACATGCGCAAGTTCGAACACAAACTATTTCTCACGACACCGAAACGAGGCTGATTTTGACTAGCCAACCGTACACCTGCGGTTTTCCGGACAGTTCAAACTTTTCCTATTAACTACCGGGTGCGAGGAATTTGAGAACGATCATTTGTGACGTGTAAATCCGGAATGTATGTACATCCCAACCCTACCGGTTTGCGTTGCGTTGTTGGTCCTGGTAGCCGGTCGTTCGTCATGGAACACAGAAGGGTTGTGAATTTTGGGTTTAAAACTATGTCGCTTTGCTGGCTGCTACCTGCTAGGAAACGATGTTTGGAACGTAGAAACTTTCTCCATCGGATATAGTATCACAAAACGGTATTAACTTGACACGGTGCACTGGTGTAAATTGCTGAAAGTTAATTTTTCTGGGGCAGTGAAGAAAAAAGGACGTTTAGAAATTGAGCATGTAGAATTTTCACTAATCGCTCAGAAAATTGTACATTTTCAAATATCACCATTTAGTGTCACCCAAATGAATGTGTTCATATATCTATATCAACCAAATTATAAATTATCCGGCGTTGGTAGCTGTGGGTATTTTTTCAGCCTACACCAGCAAGCCGGTATTCGTTCAACCTAGCTGGCTTGTTCAAATCTGAAATCCAAAATCCAACTTAAATGGCAACCAATGCAAACGATCAAATGCCGTTACAAAGGTGGCAAGCAAACGCTAGTAACGACACTTCACTGGATAATCTCTAGGATTCGGGAGGAGGAAAAACTACCGGAGGAATAGATGGAAGGTACGATTTGTCCCATTTACATAAGGGTCCACCTACAAGGTGCTCTCCCAGGCTTTGTTATGTCGTCTAACCCCGATAGCAAGAGACGTCGTAGGGCAATCTGTGCTACCACGGATCAAATTTTTACTCTTCGCAAATCCTCCAGAAACATCGGAAGTATAACGTGCCCACGCATCATATTTTCGTGGATTTCAAGGCAGCATATGATACAGTCGAGCGCGAACAGCTGAGGCAGATAACGCACGAGAATGGTTTTCCGAACTGATGCGGCTGATCAAAGCTATCCTGGAGCGAGTGTTTCGGGAGAACTCTCGAGTCCTTTCGAAACGCGCAGAGGGTTGCGGCACTGTCCTGTATGTTATTCAACATCACAATTGGAGGTGTGAAGCGTCGCGTGCGCGTCGGAAATCGGGAACGATCTTCGACAAATGGAGCTAACTCCTAGCCTTCTCAAACAACCTTGAAATCATTACTAGAAACCTTGGGACAGACAGCGGACGCCAATCTACGCTAGACTAAAGAAGGAGGCTAGGACGAGTTAGGAGAATCAACGATACATTCAAGCTAGAAGTCGGGCCTATTTTTACCTCCGCAAGACGCTTCTATCAAGAGTATGCCACCACTCAAACCTGATGATGTACAAAACGCTAATCAGACCGATTGTTTAGATTATTCACTACGAGCATGATGATACTGTAACTTTGCTTAAGGAAGACAGACGTGCACTTGCCATATTTGAACGATAGCTGCTGCGGGCCGTTTTTTGCGGAGTACAAATGGAAAGCGGAGAGCAGCGGAAGGGTGAGAACCACGAGCTGCAGGCTTAACTGGGAGAGATTCTCATCGAAAAAGTGCAACTTTCGCCAGTTGGGGGCTACGAAGGGTCACGTCGCAAGCATGCCGGCCGACAATGCAATGAAACCTGTTCCCTGGAGTTCTAACCACCAGCACCAGGAATGGAGGAGCCCAACGTCAATCTGGCATGTTGAAGCAAGTTGACCATGTCGAAGCCAATTTGCGTATGTCGAGAAGCTCAACGAATTGGCAACGAATAGCCCAGGACTGAGACTACTGGAGAAAAATTCTTGATACAGCAAGAGTTATCTCTGCTGCAGTAGAGTTATGCTGCTAAAAATAAGAAGTAAGCTTTAGAATTTAGAAAAAGTAAGAAGTAACCATTCGTATCGTCGAAGGTTCGTAGACATGAGTTTAAAAAGAAACACACCCGGTGTTGGAAAATCATTAGACTTGCCAGAGCGATTGACGGCAACGTACTGCCTGTTTCTATCACATTGATCGAGTAGATAACAGTCTCTCTTCTCTGCGGCAGAAACATCAGAAGCACGGTATAAAAGCAGTCGTCGCCGAGGAAGTATGTGATGCGTGTGTGGAAGAATAGATTTGTAAGAACGAAACAAAACTAGGTATTACACCACTTGATAGAAGGGTGCGGTGGTAGTCTCAAGTTAATACACTTGACCGGCAATCGAGAGATTTGGGTCGAGTCTTTAAATGGAAATTTTCCAGTTCATCCAATCAATCATTCTTTATACCAGACACTTACTCCCTTTCCAAAAAAATGAGTTTGCATTTCATGCTGGAGTGCGTATCACGACACTGCACAGTGGTCCAGCAGTGAAAATTTAATGGAAAGTTTTTTGTGGTTCAAAATAGCTCCCTTCAATGTTCAGCAAAGTTGTTCAACTCTAAAAGGCAATTGTTGCGAAATCAACGACTAAGTTCCAGTTTGGCATGTAAACACATAAACCATAATAACTTTTTATTGAAAAGAGATAGAAGGATAACTTCTTCGACCAAGTTGTAGCTAAAGATTATATAAGTAACTTTGCCAAAGACATAGTAGGCGTATTTTTTATAGTTTCCATCCATGTCACAGGGCGTTTTATATAAAGATCTCTCAAAAATCACTTTTTCACTAATTACTTCAAATTTAATGGTTTTATTGCATCATAATGTTTCACAAAGTTGTTTCTCTTATCAAACGACATATTTTTGTAGAACATTGCATGTTGAAAACTCATACGTATAACGAGTTCTAACGTTTTTCTTGTGTTTTTTAGTCTTTTTCAATATAGAATATCTCAAAAAAGGGCAAACGGAAAAAAATAAACTTGGCCGTTTCTGAAAGCTTGAAATTTTGTTTCAAACATATATGAAAATAAAAAACTGGTTTTTTCTCTAACTCAAGTAATTTCAGTTTAATTATTCCATGTTTGGCCATTTTCCACTATGCAGCGTTTTCTAATATCTTCTTGAAGACGATTAGAGTCAAGTCAATAGTACAAAAGAAAATTGTCGTACGATGACATCAGTTTTTTTATTGTCGCGTAAAATGGGCGGTGTTAAATCAGACCGGACCAAGTCGCAAAATTTAAAAAAAAATGAGTTAATGACAGCAAGCGATCAAGAATTTTCTTAGTTACATTTTACTCTTATCAGATTACATCAATGTTACAAACAGCCAGAATTATGAGATGATTTTGAAAGATTAATAGCTACAACCCATATACAGTAGCAAACTTTGAACGCGTCTTTATCAAAGTCAAAGTTTTGTCACTTGGTTCGGTCTGACTTAACTCCGACCAAATAGTCTTCGAATTTCGGATATAACATCAGTTTTCTATATGCATCAGCTGTTTTGGATAAATATCAATCTTTCAATTTTTAGTACTTTGCAAATTGGATTAATCTGTACCATCAATAATGACTTTTTGTGAAAATTTTCAACAAGTTTTTGTTGGTTATTCCACACGTAATATTGCAAATTATCATTTCAGTTGCTTACGTCATTTTTTAATCATAAGTAGATATGTCGAAAGAGGCAAAAGAGAAAATAAAGCATAGAACCTTTTCTAAAACTTCAACCTGCTTATATCAGAATATCGTTGATTTGGAAACACAAACAAAAATTAAACTTTTGCCTCTTTCGAAATACCTACTTGTGAATAAAAAATGTTGCCATGTTTATTTTTTTCCGTTTGCCCCTTTTTGAGATATTCTATACTAAACTAAAAAAACACAGGAAAAACGTTAGAACTCGTTATATGTATGAGTTTTTAACTTGCAATGTTCTACAAAAATATGTCTTTTAATAAGAGAAACAGCTTTGTAAAGCATTATAATGCAATAAAACCATTAAATTTGAAGCGAAAACGTGATTTTTAAGAGGTCTTTATGTATAACGCTCTGTGAGATAGAAACTATAAAAATACGCCTACTATGTCTTTGGCAAAGTTATTTATATAATCTTTAGTTACAACTTTGTCGAAGAAATTATCCTTCTATCTCTTTTCTACAAAAAGTTATTATGTGTTATGTGTTTGCAAGCCAAACTGGAGCTTAGTCGTTGATTTCACATTAATTGTCTTTTAGAGTTGAAGAAATTTGCCAAACATTGCAGGGAGCTATTATGAATCGCTTAGCCGCAAAACTAAATTTCCGCTTAGTTTTCGTTTCTGGAACACTGTGCACTGACGTCGAGGTACATTGATCAGGTACATTGTCCTAGTAATGCGCAATACGTAAAAATGTTTTCTGTATTCACTCGATTGCAAAGATTTGCTGCCCGAAACCGGCAATATAACAGGAAAATCTTTCAAATCATCCGCGAACGTACTACGAGAGACGACATAAGTCCACCCAAGTCGTTAACGAAGATATTAAGGAACAAGGGTCCGAGTACGCTTCCTTGGGGTACGCCGGAAGGGAGAAAAAATATTCGAGTGCAAGCGCACTACAACATATGCAGCACTATCCATCAGATATGAACAGGGCCGTTTTGAAATCGAATCCCAAGGGCCCAAATGCCCATGTTCTTCAACTTAGCGATAACCAGAATATACCAGGACAGCATCGAAAGACTTTACAAAGTCAATATACTCCGAGTCGACTTTACGTTTTATTTCGACTTTATGGATATAGTAGAGCCATAGCATCTGAGATTAGTGGTGGAAACTGTGATGAGTTTCAGAGATGACTGTGCCACTGCATTATACAGGGCGCTGTAAGCTAGTAAGCTAATTTTTCTAATACGTTAATAAGGCAATAAAGTAACGAGACTTCAGGGTAGTTGGCGACACAGTTACGAGTACAGTGGACCCCCGTTCGTTTGAACGATTCCTCATGCAAACTAACGGGGTTACTTTTTAATTTGAACAACTGGCCACCCTAAATATGCTGAAACTCGTATGAACTGGCCGCCCTGCTCTTTGTTATTGTTTTGATGGTTTGATTTAGTTGGTAGTTGCAAGCAGCGAATATTTCATTTTCCGATCGGATTTCTATCATATTCGTTGGGAAAACGGAATGTGAAACAGATTAAATACGCTTGGTCAGAACAAACAAATCGTGTTTATATGCATTGTGTGCATAATTATTGGTCATAATACTTCACAAACTTCTCGGACGTACCACAAGGCAGTAACCAAGGATTATTGCTTCTTTCACAATTTTTCAACGACGCCTGTAAGGTTATACCATGTGGCCGATATTTTTATTTATGTTGACTATCTAAAGCTTTACCCTTTTGTACGTTCGACAGCTGATTGCATCGAATTTTAGCGACACCTGAATGACTTGCCAAAGAATTTACTGATCTACTTACATGCATTGTATTAATCCCTTGTTCGTTCCGTACTAAAAGCTTCAGCTGCCATTTGGAGCTCATACACAACTATTTGGTCGAACAGGATGTAAGTTACTCACGCAAGATTCCTACGCTACACGTTGAGATATTTGCTTTGGAAAAACCCAACGGAATTACCACCATAGGTTAAGTGCAACCGCTTGCTTGATATGAATACTTTGGTCAAGAGAAGAGATAAATGTAGAGCAGTACTCTCCCAACATCAACATTCCACCTAGAAACCACAGATCATTGGATTTTTTAAAACTTATCAGCGCACTGATCGCGGCAAAAACGAATCCATAGGGGCAATGTGTGACGTTTTTAATAAATAATACTCTTTTTTTAAATTTTCTGGGTCCATTGATGTGTTTAAAAATAAGTTAAGGAGATTACTCTAGTATATAAGATAGGCACTAATCTTAAATTAGTATATAAGATTAAACTGTGTGTGATCAAAAACGTACTGTAAACTTTGTAAACGTGTATTGAGTATTGATTTTTAAAAATGATGGAGTTTTTTTGCCTCCTTGAAAATGACTGATCTGATCATCTCAAGGAGGACTGGCTGGCCAGATGATTAAAAAAAATTAATGACAAATGATATCTGCCACAGCTCATTACGAATTCTTTCGTTGTTTTTTACCACGAACTAGATTCGTAAAATCAATCCTGAATGTTTTGTACGTAGTATCAAAGCTATATTCGTGCGAATCATTGCATTTTACAAAATGGTTTGTAGATTTTACGAATGCACGAAAAGGCTGTCGATAAAAATAATACTAGATTTCACTATTTTCCGATAGGTGTCAGTATGCTACATTACCGACACCTATCGAAAAATAGCGAAACCTTTATTATCTCTGAAAAAAAGCTGATTTTATCGGGATTCGAACTGAGCTCGTTTGTCATACTTCTTTACGAACAGCCGACGACGCCGCAAACCACAGAACTACAGCTACTGCGTACCAAGAAGTACATAATTGCACAAGTCTATTTTCTCTCCATACAATCTTCGCATCCCGTTTTCGTCGATAATGATGCCAGACAACAACCGTGCATCAAATGGGTCTTGATGCAAGACAGCTACGAATGTGCTCTCGTAAAAAATACGAACCTTTCGTAATAACAACATTTGCGGTACACAATAAGCCTACGAAAGTTTTTAAATGCTATGAAATTATTTGTACCAGCTACGAATATAGTTTTACGAATGTTTTTTCAAACAAAATACGAAATTATATTCTCAGTGCAATAATCGTTTCCTTGTTCTTTGCTGTATCCGTTTCGTATTTCCGTGGTAAATGAAATGAAAATGGTTAATGCTTGTTCGCGGTAAATGAGAGTTTCGGTATACTACCTTACCGCAATCGCGATACTTACATCCCGCTGATGGATCTGCCGTCTTAGGTATAGCTTGCGAGGCACAGAATTTAATATTCAATCGCTCACTCTGAAACAGACGCTATTTGAGCCGCTCCTCGCGTGGGTTACAGGCACTCAAGTTGTCACCTTCTAGCTTTGCTGCTCCAGTATATACATAAAGCATTTCCAGGTATGGATATCGATCGTCATCGTTTGACTTAGATCCTCGAGGAGGCGCTAGGGCTTGAGTGAGCCAGTGCTATATGTCACGCTCCTTCCAGGTAACTAAAATATGAAAGTCTGTACCCCGCAAGCTATTAGGTATTAGGCAGACCCATCATGTATCATGCCCCCGGTAGTAGTACATTAATATTATAGTCCAACCGGAAAACGATCTGTACTACATAGCTTATGCGTTGCTAGAGTGTATTTCAGAGGTCGAGTTTGGGGGATGTATACAGTCGCAACGTAGAGCGATTGAACTCGCAAATTTATGCAAACTGCTATTTACTCAAGGTTTACGCAGTTAGCTGGAAACACGCAGTAATTTCTTAGGTGGTTTTTGACACCAATTAGCACGCTGCCATCCCAAGAATGAAGACTGGTTGACGGGCTTCGATCACAGCGTAAAAGTTAGTATAGTTGAAAAAGGTTTTGCTGCTATCGAAGTGTTCGTGGAACCGTAATTCCAGTAGGATTAGAATGTCATAGTCACAACTACTTAATAACAGCCCCAGTTGAACGATTTTAGTACGCAAGCCCCTCACGTTCAGATAATAAATCGAGAACAGAATAACTCGACTGTGACGAGGGGATATCAGGAAAGTTAAAGGTGAATGGCTCACTAAGCGCCAAAACATGTCACTGCAAGGTGCATACTTTTCACATTCAATTGAAAAGTTCAGTTCAAAAATGAACCGAAAAAATGTGATAGTCTAAAGAAGAACGGTCAAAGTATGAGAAAAGTGAACCGTTTGCGAAACGAAACTCTCTCTTAGGTTCAAACTACTCTCATATGATTATGGATATATCATAATATTAAGTGAAATTTTTACTCCACTAATACAATTAAATTAAATAAAGTGGAAGATTGAGATCTTTCAGTACACTTATTTCGAATCATTTGCCAAAGAGACAGGTCAGTGATTAATTCTATAAGAATAATTTCCCTGATTTTATCATATCAGCGAGATCAACAACTGCCTTTTCTTCCAACCACTATTGGGGACATTTTGCATTGAAATCGCCTACTGAATGACGAGCGGTAATGCCCCTTATCAAGAATGACAATGTCTTTCATACGTTGATTACAGTTCAAACCTGGAAAAGCCACTGGTCGTTTTTGGGTGTGAGATAAAATGGCAAATTTATGATACGTTGGCGACAAAGCAATAAGCGTAGCAAGCGATTTTGCAATGCGGGCGAGAATTTTCTGGATTAGACTTCCGAAACCCCTTAGCATGGATATTGCTTAAAATGTTAGGCTTACCTTCAATTAATCACCTAACTCCTGTAAAATACTGACTACAAACTGAATTTCCGAGGAGGTTGATTTGGAAATTCTTTCTCAAAGCCTTAAAATACCTAGTTAACACTAGGTAGCTACCCCCAATGGTCACAATCGCCCATTTGTTGGTGGTATGCTCATAATCAGTTGAATCCGATTACGATAATTCTTGAATTGGAAATCACTTATCACCCGAATGGCGCAGATTATAAAAGAATACCGTCTAGTTTGTGTTGCCATTATTGTTCGTACAGTTCACAATGATCCGCTTTGGTTTACTACTACTTTGCTTATCAGTTGGTGCGTTAGCCGTGCGTAAGTATTCAAATCAATAGAATTATACGTCGAAATGCCCTAACTGCCAATCATTGACAAACAGCAACAGCTGATCGGCGCATTGTTGGTGGATTTCCCGCCGAATCCGGCGATGCACCGTGGATGGTTTCGATGCGTAACGCATTCAATATCCATTTCTGTGGAGCAACTTTGCTGAACCAGCGGTTCGTCCTCACAACGGCCGTTTGTATGGAGGGTAGACTGTCTTCCACAACCATGGCTGTTGTTGGTTCACGTTTCTTGAACACCATAGCAGCCCCCTATTATGGTCTACAAACCATCACACATCCACGGTATAATCAAAATACGCTAGAATTCAACGTGGCATTGTTCCAAACGATCCAGAGTGTAATTTTTACCAACATAGTACAACCAATTCAGCTGGGTGCTGATTTCACAGAGGCTGGTACTCGGGCAAGATTTTTCGGTTGGGGTGCCATCCAGCAAGGAGATGGCAATTCAAACGCCCTGATGACCATCAACCTGAACGTGATGCATAATGAAGCTTGCCGAAATTCGCTCGGATCCGATGGAATGCGAGTTACCGATACCACGCTGTGTACGCTTAATCGCGAAGGACAAGGAGTATGTACGGTAAGTATTGTGGGAATAACTACTTGCCTCAGCCCGTGGTGACCCAATTCGATTTTAGAATGACGCTGGAGGTGCACTGGTATTCGATGGATTGGCCATAGGTATTGCCTCCTGGAAGCTTCCGTGTGCAACCGGACGTCCGGATGTCTTTGTACGAGTGTCCGATATCCGCGAATGGGTGCTGAGCATAATCTAGATCATTATAAATTCGAAAGCGATATTGACAAAAAAGACTGTTTGAGTATGATAAAAATTTAAATTCCTGTTACTGTTGAGATGTAAAGCGGCTGTATACATCGGACTTGATAACTACGTCGATTAACTGCGCTCCGTGGAAAACGTAGGCGCAAAGGTTATCACTTTTTCTTACTGAGAGTATAAATGTGCTTATATTTAAAAAAATAAATTCACCGGAAAACTATAACATAATTAATCGTGAAAAGTGTCAACTTTACACATCGAAAGCGAACTACTAACTCTTTGATTACTACAGTGAAAGTATGTTTTATTGATTCTGCTGCGTTATTTAGAATTAACATTTAAATATTTTTTGTCAATTAGACACTCAAAAAAAATCCATAATTCTTGGTGAATTACCCTCTGGGCTAAAACCACTAAAAATCCATAATTTTTATTAATATTCATCACTCTCAGTCATCAAAAGTCACAACATCTCTCTTGTTTGAGTAGCATTTCACGCAAAATTGTAATTCGATTTGTATATGTTGGCTCGCTTATGGAATCATAGCTCATCTGGTTCTTTACAGATAGAGACTTGCACCTCCACGAGGTACATTATAACATCGATTTCTACCTGTAACATCCTTCTACCTGTGACATCCAAAGGTTGGCTAGCTCAGTGCAGTTTTTTACTATTTATATACGGGGTAAAACGAGGTAACATTGAGCAATTAGACCATTCTCGTAAATAAAAGAAATAAACAACTTCTGCCAACTTTACTGAACTGATCAATGTTACCCTCGATGATCAATGTTACCCCGTTTTACGGTACTTGGAATCAAAACGATCAACAAAACTGCATAACGCAACTGTCAGAACGTTTCGCTAGCACCAGCACACCGTTCGAAGTTGTGGGATATAAAATTATAAACATACTAAAATCAACTGTTAAAATATCGTTAAAATGACTCCTGGGCAGCTTAATGTTGTCAATCTGACAGTAGCGAGAAAAGGGCCGGCGACGTACGTAACCGCTCTGGTGCAATAACCACGGCACGCCAATAGAGAAAATAGAGAAATTTCAAAGCTATCATACAGGTTTGAACCGAAATATTCCAGAAATCTATACAATTTTGTACACATAGGTACATGGTTAACGGACGGCTATGATCAAAAACCAAAATATAAAGCTTATGCGAAAACTTGAAATATTATGAAGGATTGGGTAGGGCTTTTTGTGATACCGAATTTAGTTATTAGAGAAAACACAACTTATCCCATTACGGGTCAAAACCCGACTGATCAATCTATTTTCCATATTTACTACACTTTCTAGCTTAAAGCTAATAAAACTAACCCTAGCCTAGCCCTACATAAAAAATTGGTCCCTACCATAACCTAATTAGCATCGGCATGTTCACGTTGGGTGTCGTTGCGTCGCACTATGGGGCAGAACCCGAAAATGCTCAGACAAAACCTCAAAATTTTTATTTGAGATATTCTATCAAACTTAATATTCTACGTATAGTAGACACATAATCTATAAGAAATATACATAAATTGTTTTAATAAGTAGTTTTTCAATAGGCATTAAAGAAGGTGAAACACAGTGTAAAAAAATTTTGGAAAATGAAAAAATAAATATCATTTAATCTTTTAGTATCTAGCTACCATGCTGCTTAAAATTCTATACTTTTGAAGGACAATTCACATTTAAGGGATTATAAACTAATAGTTTAGGTGATATTAAGACAGATTTTTTACTAGTAGGCTTTGTTCTGACGAAGTGTTTTAGAACAAAATATTTGTTATTTTTGTCAATTTTCAATAGCGTGAAGAAAAAGATTTCCACAGATTTCCGCTCTGACACTACCATAAAATCAACATTCAGGGTGTTAACTAGTAACAAGCAAAAAATTAGCTGCTACTAGTTGCTTTTCAAATGCATGTTTTCCGGCATTTTAGGCTACAAATTAGTAAATGCGCGCGCCAGTACGAAGTTCATTCCTGCTGTACGTTAAATAGTCATGCTTGTGTATGTAAGACATAGCATTATTATCGTTATGAGATACATCGGAGTCGATAAGGGGAATTCAGGACATTGTAAAGGCGACTACTTAACAGCTTTTTCCCAATTAGCTCTGTTTCAAGTCAAGTTGGCAGTAGAATATGTTCGATTGGACTTTCAGCTCGACTCAACTAGCCTCCATTTTGTTTATTTAGAGTCGAACATGTTGATACGAGTTTGCAGGATAAACAGATTGCTATACTCTGTCAGTTAGGGGGACTGGGGGTATAATGCCCATGTTAAAAAGAATCTCGTATTACTTGTCAACGCGGAATGCATTTCAAGAAACTATATAATAGGTCCAAAAGTTGAACAATTTTTTACATAACTCACTCGTCTTGAAGCGAAAAAATCAATAAAATACGTTAAAATCGTGAAATATTATGAGGCCTGCAAAAATTTGTTTTCAGACTCGTTAGGGGTAAAATGCGCATATGTGTGTACAAAACGAACCACAACAAAGGGTCAAAATGCGCCACAACAAAGAATCATCCAATTTGCTAGCTTAATTTGTTAGGAAGAGATTAATTATGGGCCCTATTCTGTAAGTCACGTCGAGTGTCACTTTGCTCGACTAGTCGACTTTTGGTATTATGTAAGTCACACGCGACCCGATTTTGTCGAGTAACTCGGCTGAGTCCACCGCCAAAAAGCAAGTGACTAAACGGTTAGCAAGTGACGCCTGAGCTAGCTTTGTTTTGGTCGTGCATTGAGCCGCTATGCTGCCCGTTCTTCTTGGACTCGACATTCGACAGTGACTGAGTCGAGCCGAGTTGCTCGACGTGACTTACAGGATAGGGCCCATATATAAAAAGATAGCGGTTTTACATTTTTTAAAAGAATACAGTAAGGAGAAATCTATTCCTTCTATATTTTTTATGAAAGGTTTCTTGCAAGCATACAGTAGTATGATGAAAACATTTAAATGAAACAGATGGAATTAGTGTTCAGATTTATTTGGAGATTAGGAAAAAATACAAACATATTCTTTAAAAGTTCAGTAAGTACATATTTCATTGAAAAGAAAAAAATGTTTGTAATAACGTTTAACATTAAACGCACATGTCACAAGTGATTGAAGATTGGTTGGCAGCGCACTCAGTGTGGAACCATGTTTTGCATTGAATACACATCATCCAACCTTCACCATCTATAGATAAGCTAAACACAATTCCGCAGATTGAGCATAGAATATCATCCATCACAGTTACCGAGTCTGCTTTGACAAGTGAGTGGTCGTGGGTTCGAATCTTAGTAGAATCAAGCCATTCGATGTCAAAGTGACTTTAGCATGGGTTTATTCTCAGGCCCCTCCAATTTACCCTTCCTTCGTGCTGAATTCTATATTTACCCACTGAAGCCTCCTGACAGTGCAAATGTCCCTCCTATAGTTAAGTGTACTGGTCAGAGGTACGAATGAGTCCTCGCCAGGGACGGCTATAATATGGGATAGTGCTGGCAGCGAGGAATAAGTGGGTAAAGTAGATCAAGCTTTGAAGGAAGGGTAAACCCCAATACACACAAGCACGCATAAATTTAATAAGCATATCGCTCACTCAATAGCGATTATAGCAAAAAGAAATGCAGTGCAGGTCATACAGCAAACACCCGGGCGATATTACAATAGATCAACTATACTGGTCGCAGTAATGAGTCCACACATGGAAAAAACAATCACAGTATTTACTGTAGTATTCCGCTTCCGTCTTTTTCGAACCGTATCCTTCTTCTTGATGTTTCTGAATTCCTTGGTAGCGTTGTCCTTCAACAGTTTTTTACGATACGGAGATGATGTTAACTCTTCACTTTGTTCTGATTTGGGTGTTCGGCGCCTTTTAACGTTTCTCTTCGATACTGGTGCTGTTGCGGTGGGTGGCAAGTCGAATCCCTTCAGCTCTCCTTTAGTTGGTACCCGATTGTAATCCCAACGTCTGGGCTTATCCTCGTTGAAAAGTTTATTCTCTTTCTCTGTAATCGATGTAGGAGAGATGATGTTCAATGCGGATGAGCTGTTTTCGACATTTTTGTTATTGGCAATCAAGGAGTGGACAACTATGTTTCCGTTCTCGTCAACACTGTAGTGAACTGTTGGGTCCAAAACGAGCAGGTCTGCATCAGTGTCAAATATTTCCAACTCCGCTGTAGTTGGTACGTCGCAGTAGTTTACACAATGTGGCTCCGATGTAAGTTCGTGCTGTCCCTCCGATACAGAATGAACGACTGGTACACCGGGATTGGTTTCAGTACTCTGGTCATTGGAAACCATAGTGTGTACAACAATGTTGCCATTTTCCTCTATACTGTAGTATTCATTTGGATCCAAAAAAAGAAACTCCGATGCATCAAACTGTTGATCAACGCTCGTAACGTTGACATAACCTGTCACGCAAAGGAAATTGTTGATTTGAAACCAATTATTGCAATAATGAATTCAAATTACCCTCCGTTGTCTCATTGATGCGTTGGTCAAACGATTCTGTGAAATTTACAGAATTCACAAAATCATTGATTCTTTGTGTGATGGCTAAATCGTTGTTTTCGGCTGGATGATTATCCACGATGTCGTTGGAAGTATCTGCAGTCAGCAAGTCAGCAGCTGCATCGATGATTGTCTGTGCGTCTATGTTCGAATCATTGTTTTCGGCTGGCTGATCACCCACGGCGTTTTTTAAAGGATCTGTATTCAAGAAATCAGCAGCTGCAAAATCGTTGCCCGTAAAAATGTGTTGATTAATGGGACTTATTCCGGTCACCTTAAAACCGTTTTTAGCACTCGCGATAGACGCACTTGCGGAGTATGCGCTATTTATCAAACCAGCTACGTTGAATATTGTGACAGCTTTTCCTGGATTTTCCTTTTGAAATTTCGTGAGGGCCTTGTTGTAGTTCGACTTAAGTGGCCCCATGAAAGACACGTCTAGGGGTGCAACTTATGTGAGGTGTGAGGCGGTATGGAAAGGATCCGCACATGGTTCTTCTTTGCTTTTTCAAGCACTTCCACATTCCTGGTGTGGCTTGAATGCCCATCAATGATCAGAAGTACTGGAGATTGTGCTGTTGATTTGGTGTGCGCCAAAAAATGGTTAAACCAGATGGAGAACGTGTTTTTTGTGCTCCAACCGTTCTCATTACAAGCAAAAATCGTTCCCTCAGGTGCTCCAGCCTTTAGAGCCTCGTTCATTCGTTTCCGGGGGAAAATTATCATAGGTGGAATATACTCTCCGGCTGCGGACATGGCCACTATGGTTGTAGTATTCACACCTCTTTCTACAGAAACTGCTCCCGCTATTTGACGTGATCCTTGTTGTGCCAATACTTTGAAAGCCTTTGTTGGAACCTATTTAAATGAAATAAGCTCAGACACGGTCTCCAACACGACTAATATTCTGCTGTATACTTACAGTACTGAAGCCGTTCTCATCAGCGTTCCATACTCGGCTCGGGGGAATCTGACCACTATTGTAAATATCTTGGAGCAGTTCGAAAAAGCGGTCAACGCTGGATCGGTTAAATCCCTTCAATCGAGCAAGAGAGGTCGGTTCTGGGGACCTCAGTGAAATTTCTTTATGTCTTCTCAGGAAACCAGCCAACCAATCACGGCCCTTTAGTTGTTTCTTTCGACAGAATGGATGACTCACCTGGTTTTTCTCCGCTAACTGAAATGCTAGGCTCCGTAGTTCTCCCCTTGTAACTCCTAGCCCATACTGGCTCATTTCCAAGACATACCTCACTAATTCATCTTCCTGAATAGCATTGAAGACGGGAGAAATACTTCCCAGCTGTGATAACTTAGGCAAAGATCCATCTTCACTGGAGCGGTCGATGCTGAGGTATCGCGAAAGGGTTTTCCTTGGTATTTTATATATATACTAGCAGCTTTCCTCTTCGATGTCCCCATCCGGATCGCCTTCACTGCCGCCGAAAGTGCGTCCTCCGTCCAAGACCGACGGTCGGTTTTTCTAATATAATTCCGCGGCATCTTGACCGGTTCTTACAGAGAGAATCGAATTGAAACAATACCGTACTTTTCACCGACGTTTTGACGTTTGCCTACACGCGCATGGATTGCTTAGATCGACGAACGTTCGATTGACCGCAAGCATTTCGCTTAGCAAATTCATGCTTCGCACGGCGCATTTTGACCCGCCTCAAGTTGGTTGATAAAAATTGTTTAAATCAAACAAAAAACAATTTCATAGAGTAATTTTACTTTGGATGCTGAACCACAAGATCATTATTCAACAAAAAAGCAGTTTACAAGCACATCATATTGTTTATTTATGCCGTAATATCTTATGAAAAGAGTTGTGAAAATTGCAAGTAATAGGTCTGAACAACTATTTTCTATTTTTTTTTCGTAGAATCTAAGTAATATACCTAACTTATATGACTTACAGGGGTTTATAATATAAAATTAAAGTGATCGGCACCTTAATTAATGTTAAAAAGTGTGTATTTTAGGAAATATAACAGCGGCGCATTTTGCCACGACTGGGCATTTTACCACCAGTTACCCTACTCGTTATTTTTTGTGCCTTCTGCCAGGATTTGGCTGAGGCCGATGACAGCCTATCTCGCCACTCATATCCTTTTTTCTGCGTATGGCCAAACTAATGAATTAAAAAAATTACATGAATGCACTAAAGCAGATAGTAGAGTAAGTTAACATATATAGTAAACCCTCTACCTGTAATGGACACTCGGATAAAATTTCGGTATTTATTAGCTTATACTTCTTTGATAAAATTTTAGCTGCATTTCATTATTAATGCTTTAAAATTGACGTTTTCAACAAGTGGGTCCATTATATACAATGCAAAAAATGTCGCCATTACCGGACTCTCTCCATGCAAAATACACTAAAATTCCTATAATGGACCCGGTCGTTATTCTATTGTAAACCGCAAGGGTCCATGAAAGGAAAATGGACATTCTAATCTGTTTTAAAAAATCTTTAAACTATAGATTTGCATCAGAAATTGATATATTTAGGCTTATTTGAAAGTTACTAATATTGTAAGTGCCATTGGTTGGGTGTTTAGCGTAACGAGTTCAAAATAATGTATAGAAAGGTCCACAAATAGTTGATTTACCCTATACCAGAATAATAATACTAAATTACTCTTGATATACAGATTGTGATAATTTGTATAGGAGGTCGTTAGACTACCAATTTCGACTACTTAAAAAATGTGTTTGAGTATTTAAAATATTTATAACTTGATTCCCGTAAGTCCTACAATTTTGGTATGTTCAGTAACTTTACGTAACTTTACAGGACAAACAACTTTTCTGAAGACACAATATTTCTAAAGTCATTATTTAAAAAGTTAGATCTCAACGCCATCTACAGGAATAAAAATACAACTACTTAAAATTTACAGAAAGATGCGCAATTTTATTACAAACAATGTTGCTGAAGACAATAAAGCTTTACGAAGTATATGAAAGAAGTTATGAGGTTTTGTCCGAGCGCCGAATCAATCTGCCCCACTGTGCGTCGGCGTAAACCGAAACGATAGAAAAATCGAGACGAAAAACATATATAGATAGTCATGTTTACTTGGTAGGTACTGCATACCGCACTAAGCTATTTGCGATCATGTGGAGCCACATTTGTTTTAGCGCTTCAATTGCATCTTTCTTCTCATTTGAGGTTTTTCTGCATAGTTAATTTGCATTTCTACTTTCGCAGTTTCTGCTGTCATCACATTAGCAAACCAAGTGCAAGGATTGATTGGCTTCTTCGTTTTTGCCACTGCTGGCGGACAATTTGCCTGTTCCAATGCACAGTCCGCTCGTGCTCTACTTTCAACATTGCCATTGCTTTCATCATCAGTGCGCCTTTTCGTTTTCGTTGGTGGATTGTTTTCATCGTTGCTTCCCAGACTGCCGCTATCACTTGAATAAATTGGGAATTCGTTTCCGTCATCCCTTGTTTTTGGCACATGCTGTAACCCGATAGATGTGCTGCTTGATCTATGTTTGTTGGTTTTATCTAATGGTTTAGCTTCCGGTTGGTCCTTGCTAATTTTTGATATTTCACCTTTAATTTCTGCGCGCTGGTCACTTGAATTGCTCTTGCTTGATCTTGATTTTCTCCTCAATTCATCCCTTTCTGCGCGGTCGAGTTGTGCTTTGTCCTCTGCAGTGTTCGGATAATGTTTGTCGTTAATTTTACGTTTGTCACTATCACTTGATCTTGACGCGTGATGTTCTCTAGTATGTCGGCTGTTGGTTTCGGTCAATGGTTTGCCTTCCGGTTGCTCCTTGCGTTTATTTGATGCTTCCTGTTTAGTTTCTGGTTGCTGGCGATTTCTAGCGCCAGAAGACTTTTGATCGTCTTTAGAACTGGTTTTGTTCCTTGACTGTCGTAATTTATCCCTTTCAGAACGGTCTAATATTTTCCTTTCCTTGTTGGTTATTGGTCGATCACATGTCCCGATACTAGTTTTATTACTCACGGAACGCAAGTCTTTAATAGCGGTTTTGTTTACCTTCGATGCTTGGAGATCATTTTTGGCTTCCAATTCAAGAAATGGTGCTTTTTGCTGCATGTGTTTACATTTCGGGCAAATCCAATTAGCTCCCGGCGTCGGCGCGATCGTAGGATGCACACAATTGAGGTGGAACCACCTATTGCACTCGTCGCATACGACCATTTCTTCTTTACAATCAGGATCGTTACACAGGGGACAATTCCCTTTATCATTCACCAAAAAATTAACCATGATTATGTTAAATATTGTCTTTCCTTCGCTGAACTTTGAGAAAACTTGCCTAGATATGAAGAACTTTCGTCAAACAATTCGAAAAGAAGCTATTACAAAACTTACAGATTTTATAGCAACTTATCTATCTCAATACCCAGTGTTACCTAAAATGTAGGTTAGTAGGTACATGCTAGTAAAATGTAGGTAATCGATATTTTGTATAATCTACGTAAATTTTTACCTCGGGAATAGGTAGTGTTCCTGTGCTATCAGTTTTACTATAGCTTGGTAAAACTGTTAGAGATTCTGAGTTGTCCAGGTAATCAAAAATAGATACAACTACCTAGGGGCATTCAAAACTCAAGGAACTTGCAAAACTCAAGATTGTTACAACCCAAGGAACTTGCAAAACTCAAGATTGTTACAACCCAAGCAACAAAGTGAGTTTTATTGCACTCTTATGGCGGTTTTCAAGGCCAATTTTGGTCTTAAATTCCATCATAAGAGTATAATAAAACCCAAATTGTTACTTGGGAAAGGTCATCCGAGATTCACGATTTATGTACAACACAGTTGAATTTGTGGCAATACGAAGATTGTCGGGTCAGCTAGTATACATATAAAAATGCTACCCGGGTCAACACTAAATCACAAACAAACAGACATAACTCTTGGAAGAAAAATCCACTAAAATTATCGTACCTCACATTTAGCCTAAACACCAGCACCATCTATGATAGACATTGCCAAATATCAAACAGGAGTATCCCTCGAAGTAGCAAGAACTTTTTATGGGGAATTCCCCTTCTTTCGTCAAAAAGCGCCACTTTTACCAAAACGGAGACATTCCCAACTAAGCCCAAATTTGAAATGACGGTTTAATTGGTACGAAGAATGGAAAACGAGTGTTATGTCTGTTTGTTTGTGACTAAATATTACATCGATAATGTTTTGAAGAAATATTTGCTTTCCATAGTCAAAAACCCGAATTAATCCACCTAGCGGCGTGACCTAGCCTTTCCACTGTCACAATAATCACTATTTAATTTCTCAGGAACATCTATAAGGCTTATACAAATTTGAAAAAAGTTTATGTCACCCCCCCCCCTTTGAAAATTTTCGAAATGTGAAGCGGCAAAAAAATAAAGTGTCATATTAGTCTGTTGCATTTTTTAGTGACAAGCGGATTTTTTCACAGTTCATTGAGTTTACATCTCTAAATTATCCAATATGTGCAAAGTTATAGTTATCTCGTTAGTCTCGATCAACTTTCTTTCACCAACCAAGCTTTCTGATTCTGCTGCAAGTCACAGGCAACTATTGTGCTTAATCTTTAAGTGCCCGACGTCGAAAATTGGGGTGCTTGCAATCAGACTTTCGGCTTAATTCCATTTTAATTTACCTTGTTTTAAAAGAATTAGATGGAGGCAACAATCAATTAAACAATATATTAGTGAAATTTGGTACCGCTTTTGACGGAGATATCCCGATTTTTGAATTGTAGTGGGATTATTTTTTTTCCCTCAAAGGTACTAGATAAGATAAAAATAGAAACACAATTTTTCGGGTTTTCGGGGCTCAAAATTGGTCGTTTTAGTCCGTAATGTCCAAGTAACTTCCCTAATTTTGGAGGTAGGGGACGTAAAACTCAATGATACAGTTTTTACCATTCATTGGATGCATGCAGCATGCAGGATGTCACTGAATTGTTCGAAACTCTAAATGGTGTGCATCCTTAAGGCGGAACCGAAAGTGGCTAACGTTATTGTGTTAGTGCGACAAACACTGTACTGCACATCTCATGTGTTCGTTTAAAACCTAAACGTTTATTTGAATATTGCATTAGTATTGGTAATATATGTCAAATAGCGGAGCTTGCAAACATAAACAGCTGATCCGCAGCCAACCGCACTGACTACAAACATCCCGAAAAAGGGTTTGTTTTCTTTATCAAGGCATTCCGATTCAATCAAAATTAACAGCAGCAACTGAATAATGCGTAGGATCACTAGGATGTTTAATTAATCCGCTTGCATCGGATTGCGTTTTTGATTCCTGCGTTTGAGTTTTGTTTGTTTATTTCACTCTAAGCTCATCGATGCGGCGAAAGTTGAAAGCTCTTTAAAAGCTCATTGATGTGATGAAAGTTTGATACTGTGTTGCTGCTTTTGACGTAGGACTACGTCTTACGGCAAGTTTTGAAATAGGGTGTCATTCCAAAAAATCCAAAATGAAAGGTTTTGAGCGCTAATAGCTCAGCGGTTTTACTATCGATTTTCAATATTCTTACACCAATCGCTCGGAAAATCTTCTAAGAATTGACCTAAATGAAGAAAAGTATGGATTCTTGATGTTGAACTATTGAAAAATTGAAAATAATGAACCTATGTTTTACCAGAATTCTCGCTTCGTGATTGGTTGGAAGATTCTTTGTGATGATCTAAACCTATACCAATTTGATATCTGTGCTTGGGAAGTAATCCAAAACAAGTGACAAACTTTCCTCATTTCAACAAGATTTCTTAACACCGTGGACCGTGGTTAAACCTAGACCATTTTGATGTCCTTGCTTGGGAAGTACGCCAGAAAGAGTGACAAAGCCGCCTCGTGCCAACAGATTTCTTACGAACGCGAATAAACCTAGTCCAATTTGATGTCTGTGTTAGGGAAGTGTGCCAGAAAAAAATGACAAGTTCGTCGTCCCAACAGATCGCAAATTCTTTACTGCGAGACGATTAAACCTCAGCGAATTTGATATCTGTGTTGGAAAAATGTGCTACAGCTGTAGTGTTCGGTTTTAATACGACACTGTATGAATCCACATGCTTGCCGATGCCGTTTCATTAGAACTGTAGTGAAAAGATGTGCTGTTGATAAAATAGGACTGAATTGGTAAAATCCCTTCAACGTGGGGAACCATGGGTAATAAAAACAATCTTTAATTTCAGTAAGGTAGCAGGAAAGCAATAGTTTGTGTTCTTGATTTTGTTAAATTGTTTTCAAATGCACAATCTTTTGAGAATTGAACGTATGTAATGTTACTACTTTGATAAATGTTACATACAACGCATGTAGCATGTATATATGTTGCATATAGCATGTGTACATGAAGAATCGAATGAATACAAGCATGAATACATGCTGCTATCACTACAAAGAGACTTAAGTAGTCCTGCGTCACCTATATATGCGGTCGTGTCTTGTACACAACCCCTCTGATTTTTTCGGAAATCGCTAGTTCAACGAAATATGTGCGTAACCAAATATCTATTAACTAATTCCAAATTATACATTGGTCGCTTTTATGAACACGTAATGATCGATATGTTCAGTTAAATTTATTTTCCATTAGCATATGATACACAGCAGATCGATAAATTGAATTACAAGTTTTAGGACATTATAACAGCGCTGGAAGCACTGATTACGTGGCGAAAGCGTGCTCTGCCAATACAGATGCATTTTTAAGGCGCAAAACAATACATGCTTCGAATGGTAGCCATTTATCCAGCCATCTTTGAGCCACTTTCGGTTTCCCCTTAATATACAAAGGAGAGGTCTAATATTCATGACTAAAAGGTTGACCAAGAAACGTGAATAGCTTCAGAGATTTGTTTTCTTAAAACATGTCGATAGCACAGCATAAGTGTTGCAAGTAATAAAGTGGCAGGGACCTAAACTGCCATTTTCACACTATGGTTAGATTACGATACTACATCGTGGTTACCGAGTTCTGAACTAGTAAGTGACACGGATTTCGATTATTGAAAAAAGCAAGGTAACTAACCGAGTGGCACGGAGGTTCAAATCAAAATTCAAATGAAGGTCAAGTTATACGTTTGTGGCTCTCTAAGGTGATCCTGTGACACTCCACTATTATCAAACTGGTTCATCTCTACCAGGATGCTTACTTTATGTGCTTGGGTCGAAAAATTTTGAAGTTTGAAAGGGTTGAACTAAAATTTAAGTACTGTACAAATTTTAATAATATGGAAAAATAAACGCTGGTTTCTTCTCTTTTGTTTGGTTATTGAAGGTTTAATGTTATTATTTTTTTCTTGCCCCCCCCCCCCCTTCAACAATATTTTGAGACCAGGACATAAACTTTTTTTCAAATTTGTATAAGCCTAATTAACTTGACTATATTTTTAAATATCCGTTCTGTATTCCTCAAAATCCTTATTTGCCAGTCAAATTCACAACGTATTGCGTACAATAATTATATTTTCTTTCCTTGGGTGCATAAATACTTGTAAGCGTGATTTATGTTACTTGACGAACACCTTATTTAGTTTTATAATATTTACGTGATTTAGAGAAATATAATGTAAACACAAAAGATAATTTTTGCAGACTTGATTGAATCTTATATATAAAAATGGATTTCTGTCTGTCTGTCGGGATGTTCCTTATAGAATCGAAAACTGCTGAACTAATCGGCTTGAAAATTTGCATGTAGAGGTTTTTGGGGCCATGGAAGGTTCTTATGATGGTTAGAGACCCCTCCCCCCACTAAGATGGGGGGGCTCCCATACAAATGGAACAAAATTTGGCATGTGGCTGTTTTTGGTGACAAGAATTTTTTTATGGTAAATTGAGACCACTCCCTTCTTTAGAAGGGAAATTATGACTCCTCTCCCCTTTAAGAGGGGGGGGGGGAGTTCCATACAAATGATATACAAATTTCCTCATAACTCGAGGACTAATCAAGCAAATGGAACCATATTTGGCATGTGGGTGTTTTCGGAGACAAGAACTTTTCTATGATGAATTAGGACCCATTACCTTTTTAGGAGGGGGGGGGGGGGCTCCCATACAAATGGAATACAAATTTTCTCAAAACTTTAGAACTAATCAAGCAAATGAAACTAAACTTGGCATGTGAGTGTTTCGGGAGGCATATTCTTTTTCTATGGTGCAAATCGAGAAATTTTAGACTCTTACATAAAACATTAGTCAAAAACAAGATCACCAAAAACTATCAATTAGGTTTATTTATTTTCCTAGGTCTACTGACCTCTATTGCCTCTATTATTAATATGTTTTAAATACTATTTTTTCACATGTCTTTATGTAACTTTCAAACTACAAGCCCAATCGTCATGAAATTTGGAAGTTAAAGGTTTGCAAGGCTCCTCTTTCATATGCAATCAATTTGATTCAAATCGGTTAAGGGACCTATGAGATGAATGAATGAAGCCCCATATTTTTCGTATTTTTATACATAACTTTTGAACTAAAAGTCCGATCAGTATGAAATTCAATAACGATCTATGGGACACCTAGACCTTTCATTTGACACTAAGAACATTAAAATCGGTTCAGCCATCTCCGAGAAAAGTGAATGAGATTGAAAGCGTCACAGAAACACACACAAAACCTGGCAGGCCTTCAAGTACGTTCCAAATCTATCGACCGGCGACCACCGGGCGGGAGTAGGTTCAGATGCTTTTTCCTGATTTACGTCAGTCTGGCTCTGAGGTGCAGTTGCCCATAAGGCGCTGCCCCAACCCTCGCATGGTTCTCCCTGTTCCATAGATCGCCATGGGATCATTAAAGTGACTACTTCAAATGGGTTTGGATAGCGGCTTGAAGGGGGACCCTTTAGAATCAAAATGAGTCTTTTAAACAAATTTACAGCAAGTGCAGATACGGTGGAAAACCCGTTCGCGAGGGGAGGCATCCAGCGTTCTCCACCAAGGGTGGAGAAGGAAGCAACCCGAAGTGCTAGTGTGGGTGGCAAGAGCAGCGGTACGCCTGCCACGCCAGACACAGCGATGAACGGCCCATCGCTAATCAAGGCGATGGGAAAGAATAGGGAGGAACTACCCAAAGTGGTAGCCGCGTCACAGCAGCTCGATTTAATCATCGAGTTCACGTCAGGTCGCGGCAATTTCTCCAAGGACTTGAAGCAGAGCTTTCTCATGCTTCGGAGAACCTTGTATGCTGCGACCAAAGTGCACAACGACCTCGTGGCGCATGTAGGAGACGTGAAGACCGTGAAGGCGTCGAAGTCGGTACAAACGGATGCCTGCTCGTTGACGGCGTGTCGCAACGTGGCCCTGGAAGCCACGGAGAGCGCTACCAACAGCGGTAAGGCATCTGCTAAGCGTCTGAGACAGTCCTCGGGGGATGGCACCCCTGGTGGACCAAAAAACGCCTGATCGGTAAAAGCCCTCAGGCTAGCGAGTTGGTGGAGCCAACCGACCAAGCAGCGGGAAACACCAAGACGGGTGGCCCGTGGATCGAGGTCACGGCCAAGAGGAAGAAAAGAGGAAGCTCCACCAAAAAGAAAGCTTTCACCTAAACCGACAGGGAAGCGAGCGAAGAAGGGCGACGCTCTTATCCTGAAAACCGACGGGTCGAAATACTCGGAGATTCTGAAGGCCATGAGAGGAGATGCCCTACTCAAGGAACTGGGCGCGGACGTGCGGAGCATCCGCCGCTCACGCACGGGCGAAATGATCCTTGAGTTGAAGAAGGACGCCACCAAGAAGAGTTCCGCATACAAGTCGATAGCGGAAGAAGTGCTCGGGGAGGGAGTGCACGTACGTGCTCTCACACCAGAAATGACTCTCCAGCTTAAAAATCTGGATGAGATCACCGATGTGTGTGAGGTCGTACAGGCCCTCAAAGAGCAAAGTGGAGTGGTGGTGGCAACCGAGGCGGTTCGCCTGCGTAAGGGTTCTGTCGGGACCCAGGTAGCCACCATACGACTTCCGCTGGCGGACGGAAACGAAGCCCTGAAAGCTGCTAGGCTAACAGTGGGGTGGTCGGTATGCCCACTAAGCGTGCTGAAGCAATCGGAGGCTTGCTTCCGATGCTTCGAGCACGGGCATAAGGCCTGGAACTGCAAAGGGCCAGATAGGCGCCAATTGTGCAGGAGATGTGGCAGGGCTGGCCATAAAGCAAGGGACTGCGCGGAGCCTCCCCAGTGCTTGATCTGTACCGGTAAAAGGGACGCAAAGCACGTAACGGGAGGTCCAAGGTGCCCGGCTGGTGTGCCGGCGACCAAGCCACGATCATAGTGCAAGTGACACAACTCAACTTGAACTACTGCAGCACGGCTCAGCGACTGTTACACCAAGCAGTTTCCGAGTCGACAACGGACGTTACCATCATCTCGAACCCATATCGCGTCCCTGCCGGAAACGGCAACTGGGTGTCGCATGGGTTCGGGACGGCGGATTTGCGATTGCCGCCAAAGTGGGTGGAGTGTTCTACTGCAGCTGTTATGCTCCGCCGAGATGGTCTATCGAGCAGTTTACGCGGATGGTAGACCGAGTATCAGTTGTGCTGACTGGTCTAAGGCCGGTGGTTGTGGCAGGCGACTTCAACGCTTGGGCGGTAGAGTGGGGAAGTCGTCGCACGAACCATAGGGGTCGGATTCTGCTTGAGGCTCTGGCAAAGCTCAACATAGATTTGGCCAACGTCGGCACCACAAGTACCTTCAGTAGGAACGGTGCGGAGTCTATCATCGACGTGACATTCGGCAGTCCAGGTCTGATAGGAGACTGGAGGGTAGACAATGGCTACACTCACAGTGACCATCAGGCGGTCCGCTATGGTGTCAGCCAGATAACGAGGCGGCAGGTGGCGAGTAGAGCCAACACTCCAACCACCCGTGGATGGAAGACATCATACTTCGATCCCGAAGTATTTGTGGAAGCGATCCGGAGAGAGTGCGGTGATCGCGGTATGCCCGATCCGAACGCTGATCATTTGGTTGATGGAATTTGGCCGCGATCCTGTGACGCTACCATGCCTAGGAAAGGTCGACCTAGGTATGGCAGGTCACCGGCTTACTGGTGGACAGATGAAATTGCGGAACTCCGCGGAGCCTGCTTTCGTGCGAGGAGAATTATGCAAAGAGCTCGTTCGGACGAAGGCAGGGTTGAATGTCGAGTAGCACTTGTTGCCGCACGCGCAGCGCTTAAGAGTGGGATAAAAGATAGTAAACGAGCCTGCTTTGAAAGGTTATGTGCTAGTGCCAATGCGAATCCGTGGGGTGATGCCTACAGGGTCGTAATGGCAAAGACCAAGGGCGTGATGGCGCCCGCAGAGCAATCGCCAGAGATGCTGGAGCGGATCATCGAGGGCCTCTTTCCGCGCCACGAGCCAAGGCCCTGGCCCTAGCCCGCTGAGTCGTCCCACGGCCGACGTTCCAGTATCTCAGACCATAGCGTAGGATGGTCGGCCTCCCAGCCGAACATCCAAAGTAACGTGGGCGACGGCGGTTTGGAGGTCGGGGAGGAAGTGACGGTTACGAACGGGGAACTCATTGATATCGCTAAAACCCTAAAGGTGAGCAAGGCACCGGGGCCAGACGGTATCCCGAATATGGCCATTAAAGCGGCTATTCTAGAGGCTCCCGAATTATTCGGGGCAGTCATGAATAGATACCTGGAAGCTGGCCACTTCCCGGACAGATGAAAGCGACAGAACCTGGTCCTATTGCCGAAGCCGGGAAAACCTCCGGGTGTCTCCTCGTCATATAGGCCGATCTGTCTACTCGATACTGCCGGCAAGGTGCTGGAGAGTACAGTACACGGAGGGTACAAACGGTCTGTCAAGGAACCAATTCGGCTTCCGAAAAGGTAAATCTACGGTGGATGCCATCTTGTCTGTCACTAAGACAGCCGAGGTGGCAATCCAGCCCAAGAGGACAGGTATTCGTTATTGCGCAGTTGTCACGCTCGACGTGAGAAATGCGTTTAATAGCGCTAGCTGGGACTCCATAGCCAACTCGCTTCGGAACGTCCAAGTGCCGGTGTCGCTGTACAGAATTCTGGAAAATTATTTCCAGAATCGTGTGCTATGCTACAACACGAAGGAGGGTCAGAAATGCGTTGCAATCACCTCAAGGGTTCCGCAAGGTTCCATACTGGGCCCGGTGTTGTGGAACGTCATGTATGACGAGGTGTTGAAGCTAAAGTTCCCGGTAGGGATGGCTTTGCGGACGACATCACCTTGGAAGTTTACGGTGAATCTATCAGAGAGGTTGAGTTGACGGCTGCCCACTCTATCAGCATTGTTGAAGATTGGATGCGATCCAGGAAACTGGAGCTAGCGCATCATAAAACGGAGGTTATCGTGGTGAACAACCGCAAGTCGGTGCAGCAAGCAAATATCAGCGTCGGGGACTGCACTATTTCGTCAACGCGGTCCTTAAAACTCCTGGGAGTCATGGTCGACGACAAGCTCAAGTTCGGGAGCCACGTCGACTATGCCTGCAAGAAGGCTTCCACAGCTATTTTGGCATTGTCTCGTATGATGTCTAATAGCTCCGCGGTATATGGCAGCAAGCGAAGGCTTTTAGCCAACGTGGTCCAGTCCATACTCAGGTATGGCGGGCCGGTGTGGTCATCGGCGTTAGGTACCAAAAGCTATCTAGCCAAGCTGAAAAGCACCTATCGTCTCATGTGCTTAAGAGTGGCGAGTGCGTATCGCACAGTTTCACATGACGCAATCTGCGTCTTAGCGGGTATGATGCCTATTGGTATCATCATCAGCGAGGACGTAGAGTGCTTCAACCAACGTGGAACTAGAGGCATACGGTGTACCACAAGATCGGCCTCGATGATCACATGCCAGCGGGCATGGTCTGATTCCACAAAAGGCCGGTGGACACATCGACTTATCCCGGAACTATCCGGGTGGGTCAATAGGCGCCACGGCGAAGTCAACTTTCACCTGACACAAATTCTGTCAGGGCATGGTTGTTTTAGACAGTATCTGCACAAGTTTGGGCAGGCGGAGTTCCCCGCGTGTCCCGAATGCGTGGACGTTGTGGAAACTGCAGAACATGCTTTCTTTATATGCCCTCGTTTCGCGGGCGTGAGAAGCAACATGATGGCAGTTAGCGGACAGGACACTACTCCGGATAACTTAGTCCAAAGGATGTGTTTTAGCTCGGACGTCTGGGGTGCGGTCAATGCGGCTGCTACCCAGATCGTACTTGAGCTACAAAACCGCTGGAAAGCCGATCAACGGCGAATAAACAGCCTAACTACCATAGTCCAGTAGTTATCTAAGAGTGTGTTTTAAGCACAATAGCCCCTCCCTGAAGTAATACCGATAAGGTGGTTCCAGGGGGGATCGAGGCTGGAGACTCGAGTAGGGTTTTAGTGGGTCTGGATCCTCACGCCCCAGTAGGGGGGTCGGGATACCAAACCCCACTCCCTGAGTTGTCTTCTCAGGTGTCTGATAGCAGATTTCCCTACTCGTTAAAAAAAAACACACACACACACACACATACCCGCACAGAAAATGCTCAGTTTTCGAAACTGAGTCGAATGGTATATGACATTCGGCCCGCAGAACCTTCTTTCCATTTCCGGTTTTCCGAGTGATTTCTATACCGTTATACTATATATTTATATAGTAGAAAGGCAAAACATTACAGTAATGCTCCATACTGCTTCCAACAAGATTCTGCACCGTCTCATCAAGCGAAAGCTATACAGGATTGGCGTGAGGACAATTTTTCCGATTTCATTTCTTTGAAAAAGTGGCATACCTCTTCGCCTGTTTTGAATAATCTCAACTTCTATGCATGAGGTTACACACTAGGCAAACTAAGAGCACCAAAGGTTTGGCTGTGGCGTAGCAACGTTTGGTGAAGATTAAAATTCTTAATTTTTTTACCGAACACCGGAATTTTTTTAACGAAATTACAACTGCTGAACGTTCGGTAAAAATGTCGGTGATAGATTTCAACGTTGTCGGATCTACAGTAACGTTTGGCACCACCGTTACGGTGTTCGGTAAAAAAATTTAAGTATGAAAAGTGAAATGCCTCAGGATATCGTGCGTGCCAGCTGTAACGCTTTTCAACAACGATTGCGACTGGTGGTAGTTAAAGCAAAGGGAGAAAGATTTGAATTGGACTAATTTAAGACAAATGAATATACTTTTGTTTCCCAGTTGGCCTCGAGGTATAATGCTGGCCTAATAAACCAGTCGTAGTATGTTCGAATCTCGGCTGGGAGAGGCTGCTAAAGTCGATAGGATCGTAGCAACTGGGCCTGCAATTGTCCTGTACTCGTAATAGAACCTACTGCACGAAAATCCCTTTCTCCGGAATTTGACCACTGAACTTCCACCGCTAGTCGGTGCAGTTCTCAAGCAAGCAAGTCACCTCGTGTCGATTCATGAAATATTCGAACATTCCAGGTACCATCCGGCATGGACTGGCGTATGCCGATTGATCTGTTCTGTTTTCTGTATCTTCATTTTCGTCGTTCGCGGTATGAGGAGTTCCGAAATAGGGTGCTGTATGGTTTCATCTACGGCGGGTCTTCGTCTACTTTCCCGACAGCATTGGAACCAACTTTGATGCGAATTAGGGGATTGTCCCCTGTTGTGAAACACCCATGGTTTTTGACGCGTTTTAAACTAGCACTGCCAAATTACTACCAACGTCTCGTCTCATTGTACTCTTCCTTTCGAGCAAACAACCATCAAAATATAGATTTTAGAATATTTTGTAGGAAAGATGTTCGAAAAACATGCCGGAAAAAGTTTTTTAGAATGCTTTGGGATTATTTTTTGTGTACCAAATAGAATAGAAAAAAGCAGTAAAATGTATATAACCTTAGTTTGGATCTTTATTTCATCACACAGATAAATTTTAAGTGAAATAATTTACTCAAAAAATATTATATGCTGCTAGATAAAGTCAGTAGGATCGTTGCACTAACCCCGTAACTGTACTCTAACAGCCGGCTGCGAAGTCTATCGATAAATAAGGGTCAAACCTTAGGAAGACACTTAAGCCCAAGGCTTTGCTTTTTGACTAGGATCTGCGAGAAGATACTAGGTAAGGGCTTCAGAGATCCAGAGCTATATTTGATATTCATTTCAAGTAACTTAAAAATATTCTTTTCGACATTAGTTATTAGTTGATTGTTCTGACGTTTCCCAGGGAAGCAATCTAGACCTCTATCTGTTCTCGCGTTTCATCAACCAACTTTTTAGTCATTTAGCCTAAGTTGTTCTATGCTAATGGCATCGTGGTCGCGCCACAAATCTCCTCGTTATTGCAACATTGAAACAATTACTTATTCGCCTATTAATTTGGGATAAGCCAGCGAGATGCTTACTTTTTATGGACAGGTTGTCTTCATTGACCATTTTTGGCTTTCTGGAATGTTGACAAGCAAAATTGCCGGATTTAGAGTTGAACGACCCACATGCCGTCCAATGAAATTCAGTGAATCCAGAAATATGCACAGTTGGATTAGGATTAGTCAATCATACTTGTTATTTACTTGACATTGGGATACGAGTCAGTATGAGTGCTTGTGGCATAAACAGGATGTTATAGACCAGCGGTGTTGATTTTCTTCCTGTAAAACAGTAATATTTGCTAATAAAACCAACCTAGATCCTGGTAGTCATACGATTTGACATTGTGTAATCCAACGGTCACATTTAAAAACCCGTAGCCGCATAAAAGTTCGACATGGAATACATTATTCATTTCCTTTCCTTATTTCTTTGTCTTTCGTTTGTTCGATTAATTGCGGGATGTCCCGTGCACGCATTGCCAACATCCGAGCTAAAGTACGCTCATTTTTATGACCGATAATGAACGTATTTTAGGACCAACTGATAGCAAAGCAAAATAAGATAAGAATCGTTATAAATTAAAATGATAAAAATGCTCACACGTGTATAGATTAGCATGAGTTAAAAGAGTATCTAAAACATACGATTTAGCAATACCCCCTATAGAACAAGCGGCTTCAATTGAGCACTCGTTGGTGGTAGGGTCTCAATCAGCTAAATCAGATTGCGGATATTCTCCATCCTGGGTGCTTATCTTCCGTAATTTGTAACTTATAAAAGAATAGGCTTATTAGCTACTGTTGCCATTTGTCGTTACGGTTTACCATGATCCACATTCTTTTACTTTGCTTACTCGGAGGCGCCCTTGCCGTGCGTAAGTATTCAAATCAGTAGTGGAATACTATTGCGAAATGGCTTAACCGCAAACTAATCATTACATAGCGACAGCTGATAAGCGTGTTGTTGGAGGATTTCCCGCCGAGTCCGGAGATGCGCCATGGATGGTTTCGATGCGTAATTCGTTCAACATTCACTTCTGTGGAGGAACTTTGTTGAACCAGCGATTCGTCCTCACGACGGCCGTCTGTATGGAGGGTAGACTATCCTCCACTACCATGGCTGTTGTTGGTTCGCGTTTCCTGAATACCGTAGCAGCCCCCTATTATGGATTACAAACAATCACACATCCCCAATACAATCAGAATACGTTGGAATTCAATGTGGCACTATTCCAGACGATCCAGAACATAGTTTTCACCAACATTGTGCAACCGATTCAACTGAATGGTGCCTTCATAGAGCCCGGAACTCGTGCAAGATTTTTCGGTTGGGGTGCCAATGAAGAAAATGGCGGCAATTCGAACGCCCTGATGACCATCAACTTGAACGTGATGCATAATGAAGCTTGCCGTAATTCGCTCGGATCCGATGGAATGCGGGTCACTGGCACCACGCTGTGTACACTGAACCGCGAAGGACAAGGACTATGCACGGTGAGTATTGTGAAAGTAATTACTGTATGAGCATGTGCAATTAGTGACCAAATGCGATTTTAGAACGATGCCGGAGGTTCTCTTGTGTTTGATGGAATGGCCATAGGCATTGCTTCTTGGAAGATCCCATGCGCTACTGGACGCCCAGATGTCTTCGTACGAGTATCCGACATCCGCGATTGGGTGATGAGCATAATCTAGGCATTAACCAACAAAATGGAAAGTGATAATATATTGACACAAGAAGCACGTTGTTTGAATACGGTAAAAAATATATTTCTAGTTCTGCTGAACTGTAAAATGGGTGTTATTTTCCGGTTTCTATTCTGAAAGCTTTCGTGCTGTACTTGTGGGTTTTCCTCTTGACACAAAATATTTTTTTCATGATTTTCTTAAACAGCTCATTATTTTAGACTCTGGTTGTACTTAAAATCCACGAACGATGGGTGGCAACTCTGGTATAAACATCAGGTTTTCCAACAGCACACGGAACACCCCAGGACACTAAACCAGCCAAAACCCCATCAACAATCAATGGGCTTCCCGAGTCTCCCATGCAGGTACCTTTACCAACCCGCGAGAACGTACACAAACTGCCGCTATGAATTCTAGTGCGATGATAAGTATCATGTCTGAGTCTGCAATCCAGGTTGTCCAAAGTTCTCACTTCCATATACTGTAGCATCGTGGAAGCGGTAGCGTCCGACTGCAATTTGCCCCAACCGCTAACGACGGCGATCTTTCCTGCCGGAACGATGGAATCACCCATGTTAACCGACTTCACCTGTGTGGTCATCACAATCGGATAACCAGTCTGCATCAAGGCGATATCATTATCCAGGCTGCGCTCATTGAAATCAGGATGTTCAATAATCTGCCACAAATTGTAACTTGTGCCACCAGTAGTCCGATCGATAGAACCAACCACCACCCGGAGCTGATAGGGCTGACTGCCCATGGTACAGTGGGCTGCCGTCAGCAGCCACCGTTCGTTTATTATAACAGCTCCACACACATGGGAATTTTTCAGATCACGCAACGAAGCCTGAAATGGGAACTGTCCAGGCCCCGCTTGACGACCACCGACGATGCGGCCAGACTGGGCCTCTGAAAGTAGATGTTGTTAGGAATCAGTTACACTTTCGGTAGCGTTAACACTGCTAATTTACCGTTCGCTAGCGCCGAACTGATAAGGCAGACAACTAATAGATACTGGAACATGATGGTTGGTAAACTGAAGCAGTTCTGTTCTGGCGGTTGATTTATATATCCAGCGCAGACGTCTTTGGGGGGTATCTGGAAAGCGTTGATTCATCAATTGGACCCATGCAAGACCATCTGCTAGAATTTTCTTTTTTAACCTAATTCATCACTGCGTTATCTGAAAAAAAATTATAGATTTTCTTCAGTTCTTCAGTTTCAAAACTATTAAGTGATCAACTTGTTTGAATAGTAAATCAGTATGCAAATTCACAACGTAAATTTAATTTATAGAATTTAATAATTGTGATTCCGTTTTCAGATTTACTTATTCTCGTAGCTTACAGCTCCATTACTCTTCTTTAGTTGCCAATTCGCAACATACCAGTACTTCTCAATCATCATTAGCTCAGGGAAATTTACTGCATTCTACTCCTCGAGGACCAGATCGACGCCATTGTCGTTGTACCGCTGCACTGTTTAGCTGTATTTGAATAGTGACAAACAGCCGCGAACCGCGCAGTCGAACCAAAAAAGGCTGTCAACCTTAATTTGTTGTGAGAAGTCAGTAACCTTTATACCCAAATACACACAAGCACGCATAAATTTAATAAGCATATCGCTCACTCAATAGCGATTATAGCAAAAAGAAATGCAGTGCAGGTCATACAGCAAACACCCGGGCGATATTACAATAGATCAACTATATTGGGCGCAGTAATGAGTCCACACATGGAAAAAAGGCGGTAGTCCAGCGCCTCTATGGTTCAAAGGTACACGGATACCAGCGAACCACACGCCCTGGCGGGTGTTGTGGGTTGAAATCCGGTTATAATCTCTGATTATAGCTTGGTCCGACCCATGCACCTTCCAGCATTGGACAAAAGGTAGGAGTCACAACGACAACTTGTTAAGCGTAGCCCTCCCCCTTCCTTTCCACTCTTTCCCCTCCTTTCCCAAAAAATTGTCATTACCTTCCCCTACCGTTCCTCCATCAATTGTAGAACCATCGTTTCAAAAAATATTAAGGCGGTAGTTGTTCTCCGTACCATCTATAACCATCTGGGAGCGATTCTTATAAACCTCTTCTGATGAGGGCTTCGTAGATCGCTAGTACTGCATGAGGGTCATCGAGATCACGGCCAAAACTTTTCGGACAAGTACACAAAGTTTCAGACTCTTATTAATGACGTTGTCAATGTGCCTATTGAAGGCAAGCGAGCGATCGAAGTTTGGCCCAGGTCGCGGAGCACTCATTCCTGCTTACTTTCAATCTACGGTTTTCGCACATCGGTTTCGGTCAGTTCCCACATAACCTAAGTCAAGCTGCAATTTCGTGGAATCATCAATAGATTTGATGAGAAAAAAATTTTCACATCATCTACTTAAATCATTATAGTTGCATGGGCGATAACATCTGGCAATTTGTTCATCAGAAGTACGGACAACAATGGTCCTAAGTAACAGCTTTGGGGTACTCCTGAGGAGTGACCTTCAGCAATCGATGTTGCACAGGAGCAATATGGTTGACATTATCTTAAAGGCGACTATAAACTAAGGACTCGAAAAGCTTCGCAATAGCCGATTGGATAGCAACTCCGCGATAATTTTCCACGTCGCCTCTAGCCCCTTTCTAGCCCCTGCATCGGAGTGATGTGCGAGATCTTCCAGATTCCCGGAAAATGGCCGGTGACACATTGAACAAGCACGTAAGAGGCACCACAAATTCTAGACGAAACTATTTCAGGAATCTATTTGCTAGCATATCCAGTTCGGCAGACTTATTGAAATTGAGCTTACGAATACCGTTTTCTACATACCTACAATTGGTATGAAACATCGTCAGTATCAACGGTTGGTAAACGGCTGGATAATGCGGAATATAGACCCCATAGTGGTCGTTAGCCTCTTATCCAGCCACTCCGATCCCGACCTCCTCGTGGTACCAGCCGGAATACGAGCAACCTTAGCGGAGATCGGGTAACCAACCCCGGTGGAAACTAAGGTCGTATACTAACCGGGAAGGAGGTATAGTGAGTCTCGGCACTATAAGATGGCAGCCCCATCACGCGACTCGGTAGTGTTACCCCAGTACGGCTACACACCTAAACAGCACAAACTAACAACATTCAAGCATATACGGAGCGGAATATTCGGCATCGACCTAGGCGACGGAATAAGGATGACGAATGGAGGCTCGGGACTTGGAACTGCAGATCGCTAAATTTCGCAGGTTGCGAGCGGGTGCTGATTGAACAGCTGGAACCCCGCAAACTCGGCATCGTAGCTCTACAGGAAATCTGTCGCAAAGGAGAGAAGGTATGGAAGATCCGTGGTAGAAAGGCCCAGTTTTACCAGAGCGGTGACGCTACCAACGAACTGGGAACGGGCTTTGTAGTGCTGGGCGGAATGCAGGATCGCGTGATAGATTGGAAGGCGATCAACGAGAGAATGTGTGCATTGAGGATAAAGGGCCGTTTCTTCAATTATAGCATCATTAACGTGCACTGCTCGCACGAAGGTAGACCCGACGATGAAAAGGAAGCGTTCTACGCGAGGCTGGAGGCAACGTACGACAGCTGCTCGTCACGGGACATCAAGATCGTCATCGGGGATATGAACGCCCAGGTCGGTAGGGAAGAAATGTATAGACCGGTGGTAGGACCCCATAGCCTGCACACCGATACAAACGATAACGGCCAACGATGTATAAGCTTCGCAGCTTCCCGAGGCCTGGTAATCCGAAGCACCTTTTTCCCGCGCAAGGATATCCACAAAGCCACCTGGAGATCACCTGACCAACGTACAATGAACCAAATTGACCACGTTCTCATAGAGGACCGGTTCTTCTCTAACATCACGAACGTACGCTCCCGTCGGGGTGCGGATATCGATTCTGACCATTACCTAGTAGCAGTACATGTGCGCTCAAAGCTGTCCACCGTATACCGGACACGTCAAAGCCGCCCTCCTCGGCTGAACATCAGGCAGCTAGATAACCCACAAGCTGCCGAGAACTACGCGCGAGTACTGAATGAGGCACTGCCTTCTTCCGAGGAGTTAGGTGCTTCAAACCTCGAAGACGGTTGGGGCAGAATACGCTCGGCCATCGGAGAGGCCGCTACCGCGGCACTAGCCTCGGAGTACACAAAATGATTGGTTTGATGGGGAATGCCAACAAGCGGTGGAGGAGAAAAAAAATGCTTGGAAAAATTATCTAAGTATTGCCACTAGAGAGAACCTGGCCAAGTACCGACGAGCTAGGAACAAGTTGACCACGATCCTGAGGAGAAAAAAGCGCTAAAAGGAGGACAGAGATCGTGAAGAATTGGAGCAACTATTCCGAGCTAATGACACGCGCAAGTTTTATGAGAAGGTGAACCAAACTCGGAAGGGCTACACACCGAAACCTGACGTGTGTAGGGACGAGGGAGGGAATCTAATTACAAACGAGCGCGAGGTGGTCGACAGGTGGAAGCAGTTCTTCGATGAACACCTCAATGGCGAAGTCGCAGAAGGAGGCGGAACGGAAATTAACCTAGGAGCGCCCATGGAAGATAGTGATGTCCTAGCACCTGATCTCCAAGAAGTCAAACGAGAAATCAGGTTGCTGAAGACCAATAAAGCCGCTGGGAAGGACCGCTTACCGGCAGAGCTTTACAAACATGGCGGAGAAACGCTAGCAAAGGCTCTACACTGGGTTATTTCGAGGATTTGGGAGGAGGAAAAGCTACCGGAGGAATGGATGGAAGGAGTGGTTTGTCCCATCTACAAAAAGGGTGATCGGCTAGACTGCTGCAACTATCGCGGTATTACGCTGGTAAATGCCGCCTACAAGGTACTCTCCCAGATCCTGTTACGCCGGCTGTCACCGATAGCACAAGGTTTCGTAGGGAATTATCAGGCGGGTTTCATGGGGGCTCGCGCAACTACGGACCAAATTTTTACTATCCGACAGATCTTGCAGAAATGTCGGGAGTACAACGTGCCCACGCATCACATCTTTATTGATTTCAAAGCAGCATACGATACAGTCGATCGAGACAAGCTATGGCAGATAATGCATGAATACGGTTTTCCGGACAAACTGACGCGACTGATCATTGCTACATTGGATCGAGTGATGTGTTACGTACGCATCTCTGGTACACTCTCGAGTCCCTTCGAGACGCGACGAGGGTTGAGACAAGGTGACGGTCTATCCTGCATGCTGTTCAACATCGCTCTTGAGAGGGTGATCCGACGAGCGGGCATCGAAACGAGAGGCACGATTTTTACCAAGAGTAGCCAACTTCTAGGCTTTGCAGATGACTTCGATATCATTGCCAGGAACTTTGCGACGGCGCAGGCAATCTACACCAGACTGAAAGCGGAGTCTAGGAGAATTGGGCTAAAAATAAATGCGTCGAAAACCAAATACATGAAAGGAAGAGGCTCAAAGGAAACAAATGTGCGCCTCCCACGGACGGTAACCGTTGACGGCGACGAACTAGAAGTGGTAGAAGAGTTCGTGTATTTGGGATCGCTGGTGACCGCGGACAACAACACTAGTAAGGAGATCCAGCGGCGCATCCAAGCGGGAAATCGGGCCTACTTTGCCCTTCGTAAAACGCTACGATCAGGAAGCATACGCCACCGCACGAAGCTAACAATGTACAAAACCATTATTAGACCGGTAGTTCTTTATGGACTTGAAGCCGTGACGCTGCTTACGGAGGACATACGCGCCCTTGCCGTGTTTGAGCGGAAAGTGCTGCGGACGATATTTGGCGGAGTACAAACTGAAAGCGGAGAGTGGCGGAGGCGTATGAATCACGAGCTACAGGCACTGCTTGGGGAGACTCCCATCGTACATCTAGCGAAAGTTAGCAGGCTACGGTGGGCCGGACACGTCGTAAGGATGCCGGACGACAGTGCGACGAAAACGGTCCTCTTCAACAACCCCACCGGCACCAGGAACAGGGGGGCCCAACGTGCACGATGGCTCGACCAGGTCGAAAGCGATTTGCGACTTCTGAGACGACTAGGAAATTGGCGACGAGTGGCCCAAGACCGAGTTGAATGGAGACGAGTGCTTGAAACAGCACGAGTCACCCCGGCTCTATGCTGCTGAAGAAGAAGAAGAAGAAGAAGACTCCTTGAGGACCAGATCGACGCCATTGTCGTTGTACCACTGCACTGTTTAGTCGTATTTAGTGATGTCCGGTAATCGCTTGAGTAATCGATTAGAGCATCTAATAATCGAATAATTTGTAATCGAATACTGCCGGCACGAGTAATCGAATTATTGAACGAAATATTCAAATATTTCTAATCGGTTACTACTAGCACGAATATTGAACTAATCGATTAGTGCATACAACACTAACCGATTAATCGGTAAACGAATAATTGAAAATTTCGGACATCGCTGTGCATACACCCGAACGCTATAAGGCCAACAACAGCGTCAAGTTTAGTGGCATATGTCATGCACTGGAGTGACAAAGTCTGTTGCGGATCAGCATTGGAGTTGTCGTAACTGTATGCCTCGGAGCGTCTCGTCCCGCACTACCACTTCCAGCGTTAGAGCAGCTCGCCACCGAATGAAGCTCCAACAGCTGGAGGAGAAGCAGGCTTTGGAGACACGCCACCTTGCCGAGAAGCATAAACTGGAAGAGGAGATGAATGATTTGGACGAGGTAGCTAGCAACTGAAGCAGGATTAGCGATCGGTCGAGCCTCAGAAGGGTACAGCAGTGGCAAGATGAATGCGCTGAGCAGAGAGAAGGCGCGCAAAATCTCCCATTGGAAGAGCAAGTAGCAGTCTCCCTGGTTCCACAGAATACCTCACGCGTCCCGGAGAGCACTGAAGATGATAAGTTACCGAGTCCATTCGTTCCCAACATCAACAAACAACCGTTAAACTCGACGGTCAAACCGAAGCACGTTAGTGGGGAACAGCATCAGGCATTCGGCGCGTTCCCTTCGGCGGTTCCGGAGTCTAAACTGACCGAGAGGCAACAGCAGCATCAAACCGGCGCGTTTTCGATGACAGTTTCGGAAGTTATGCCGGTATCTGATCCGACAGGTAATGATAATACCCAAAATTCCCCCGTAGTACAGCATGATAAACAACCAGCATATCTAAAAGAAATTCACAGTTTGCTACCAAATTATAATAACTCCTTCCATCAAATGATGCAGCAATTTGAGCACTTGATGCCATCAGCCACGTTTTCTTCTTTCAATTCATACTCGCATCGTGCCGAAACTGTTCCGCCACTCGGAACGAATACAACTCTTCCGTATAATATGAATCCGACTTGGCCGGCAGGTAATATCCCGCTGCCACCGGGAACCCGCTGCTCGTTGAACAATTCGCTCCTTCTCCGTCACAGTTAGCTGCACGACAGGTAATGCCCCGCGATTTGCCTATGTTTTCGAGCAATCCCGCGGATTGGCCGATATTCATAAGCAGTTTTATGAACACAACGCTCGCTTGCGGTTGCAATTGTGCCGAGAATCCCCGATTCGGTTCCCCAAGTGATTGATACCCTTCGTTTACTATATGGTAGGTCGGAATTGCTAGTCAGTGCTCTATTAGACAAAGTGCGTAGTGTTCCGGCTCCGAAAGCGCAGAAATTAGAGACGATCATTGACCTCGGTATGGCGGTACGCAGTTTATGTGATCATCTTGAAGCGGCTGGATAGCAGGATCACCTCTCGAATCCGACTCTGCTGATGGAACTGGTAGAGAAACTTCCCACACACACCAAAATGCAGTGGGCGGATTATTTGCAACAACACCCGGTGGTCAACCTAAAAACTTTCGGGAAAATTATGCTAGGAGTCATCACCGCAATTAGCAAGATTCCTCGAATGCGGAAAACCACACTCATCGACAGTACGATCAGTCACTTCCATTTCGCATAATTCCGGTCACTATCTGTGGACCTCGAGCCACTATCGAGACCTTTGCGTTCCTGGACGATGGGTCATCCCCATTGCTGGTCGAACTTGAGCTGGTTGAACAACTTGGCATCGACGGATAGACGAAGCCTGAAGTGGACAGGAAATTTGACCAGAGTGGAGTCGGAGTCGAAGCAAGTTCGGATCACAATTAGAGGTGCGACTAGTCAGAAGAAGTCCACCCTGAATGATGTTCGTACCGTAAAAGAGCTCACCCTGCCGAAACAGAGCCTTCGATACGATGAACGGTTCCGTCATCTCAAGGGTACTCGTCTGCTGATAGGCGTGAATAATTTAAGTCTCACGGTGCCGCTGCAGGTGAAAGCAGGCAAGAAAAACGAGCCTGTTGCCGTAAAAACCAGATTGGGATGGCGCGTGTTTGGTGGCAGTGACAGTGGGTACTTCGCGTTGGATGATGTGGGAGCGAAGCCATCGCCGCAGCTAGAGTCCGAAGAAGACAAGCGGGCCAGAAGAATTATGGAAAGAACGACCTTCCGGGTTGGAGATAGATTCGAAACAGGATTACTGTGGAGACATCACCATGTTGAGTTTCCAGATAGCTACGCTACGGTATGGCAGTCAAGCGCTTCAAATGTCTGGAGCGCAGGATGGTTCGAGAACCCGAATTAGTTGCAAATCTGAGAAAGCTAATAGCCGAGTATCAGGTGAAAGGTTACGCACATCGTGCGATTTGATTTGACTGTTCCGAGGAGACCCAAAGCGAGCGCCGGCAGCCACTAGGAGTGGTCACGAACCCACGAAAGCCAGGAAAAGTTCGATTGATTTGGGACGCGGCAGCTAAAGTGGATGGAATATCCCTGAAGTCCATGCTGTTTAAGGTGAAGGTCGTCAGAGTCCAGTTGCATTTTTTAGTGATTTCGGTACTTTCACTACGAGAATAAAGTTGCTAGTAGTAGGTACAAATCTGTTATGAACAATTATGAAACGTAGAATCACGCATCTATTTTTGCTGTTGAACGAGATCCGACAGTAATTCTATCACATAAAATGCTGTTTACGGTGAATTTTATTATCAGTTAATATTATAAGTATATTTTCGACACTCTACGACCGTTAATTTAAAAGCGAAAATTATTGGCCAATTTCATGCCCAACGTAAATATGGCATCACTCCCGTTTGCTTGGTAACGTACCAACAACGACGGTTGCGGATTTGGATTAGCAATCGAAACGAAGTAAAGTTTTTCATATCAATTCAAGTGAACAGTTTGGGCAAAATCATTATAATATCTTTTGTTTCAAGTTAAGTTTCGCGAGTGATGTGATGAATGGAACGGCCGAAAAAAATTAAAGCAAAATCGACGGTGAAAAAGTGAAAATATAATGCTGAATTTTAATTGGGCAGAAATCTCAGTATTTAGTGTAATTTATGCCCCAAAAAGTAATAGAACCTACCGTTCTGATTCAAACTTCGAACACTTAAGCTATGCTGAAACTTTCTTCAAAGAAAAATGCTCGAAAACATCTTTATTCTACTCCCATAAATGGTTTAATAGCATGACAATTTAATTATTTTCGTGTTAAAATTTAAAAATTTAGGATAAAATGTTAATTTATATTGAAAAACACTAAAAAACTGTTGATTCAAACTTCGAACACTTTCATGGTCGACATTCAAAGCTCAAATATTTCAATCTCAGACATCGAAAACTTGTATTACTTTGAAAAGTATTAATGTTTTTAGTGTCTTTCAACTTAAATAAGTGAAATTTCATCATTTTTCTAAACACTGTCTTTTTAAATCCACCTAACACTATGATTTAAAATTTTCGCACAATAATTAGTTTCAATCCGTACTTCTGCAGTCATTTGCTAATATTTTCAAACTCTATGTACCACATCTAAAGCAAGTTAACTTTGTGCAGCTTTACAATGCAGATAATTTATTTTCCCGAAGGAAAATCCGGAAAAAACGAATATTATTCGTGGGTGTTCGAAGATTGAATTACACCTCAAAACGTGATTCAAACTTCGAACACTTTTATTTATCTAATATCTTTGAAATAATGCATCAAATATTGTATTTAACTATGCTTTAGTACGTATATATCTTGCACTTACCTAATAATCACGAAGCGGGAAGGTAAATGTTCTAAAATTGGTAAAATAATGCAAACGAAAAACAGCTACTTTTGCACGAAATGCTAATATTATGCGAACGAAGTTAAAATCTAAGTTCTCACTTTTTCCAGCGTCTGCTGATTTCTTACAAGGAGTCCTACAGTTCAATGTCATACCTCACCGGATGGAGGACATTCTAACGAACACGGTGATGTACAATAAGCATAATATTTTATCATATTAGCGATACTACGAGCATTTTATTCTGAAGTGTTCGAAGTTTGAGACTGTTCTAAGTTTGAATCAGAACGGTATAGAAAGCAATCTTCAGTGCCTGGAGTTGCAAGATCTTAATTCGGCTAGCAGGTTAATTGAACTAATTTTATTTTTGTGTGATCGTTTCCCGAGTCTATGGGAGCATGTTGGTACACTGAAAAAGGGAAGGGAAGGGTGATATTCGGTGCCATACTGACTGCCGTAAATGGACTCTGACGACCTTGTCGGTAAGGGTCCAGATCAACTTACGTCTCTGCCAGCTGTGCTATCTCGTTTTCGCCAGTACAGAGTGGGAGTTTTGGCAGACATTAAAGAAATGTTCCACCAGATATCGATACGGGAACAGGACCGTCATTCGCAACGTTTTCTGTGAAGGAACAACCCAAAGGAAACCCTGGAAACGTTCCTAATTGACGTTGCCACCTTTGATTCTTCTAGTTAACCGGTGTCGGCACAGTTCGTGGAAAACAAAAATACCGAGGAGTTCGCGAACCAGTTTCCACGAGCTGTCGAAGCCGAAGGCGACAAGCAAGCAGCGCGCGTATCTAACGAAACTAGATTCATTCACCAGCAGCGAGTCTTCCCGCTCCAGAACTGGTTTTCAAACAGTACAGATGTGTTGATAGAGGTGAAGCAGGAAGATCCGCAAGATAGCAAGACCCTTTGCTTGAACCTAACCGAAAGGAATGATCGAGTATTGGGGATGCAGTGGCTGACGGTGAACGATGAGCTACGATTCGCCATGAAAATTAAAGACGAGATTCAGCAAGTGATCGATAGCGCAGAACACCCAACGAGAAGGTAACTACTGAAATGCCTGTTGGGAATCTTCGACACACTAGGTCTTCTTAGTGTTTTCCTGGTCTACGGCAAAATACTTCTTCAGGACGATTGGCGAGCTGGACTGCAGTGGGATGAGAAAGTACCAGATAATATATTCGACAGGTATACCGGGCACTTCCCGAAGATCAGGGACCTGCGGATTTCACGTTGTTACTTCTCCGAAGCGAACGCGCAAATCTGCAAATTTCTTGAGCTCCACGTCTTTGGCGATGCAAGTGAAGTCGCGTTCTCCGCTGTGGCTTATTTCAGGGTGGTCAAACCTAGCGGTAAAGTAGAATGTACGTTAGTAGCTGCCAAAACGAAAAATGCGCCATTAAAACCGCTGTCGATTCCTCGCTTAGAGCTGCATGCAGCGGTTTTAGAAACCCGCTTAATGTCATCGGTCGTAGAGAACCACACCGTCGAAGTAAAGCAATGCGTATGGAGTCTATGGAGTACGAAACGAACTGCAAAGTCTAGCAGTCTTTTCAAGAAGTCACCTGCTGCGGATTAATGGCAGAATTGGAGTTGCTCCGCATACTCAATTCGACACAAGGTATTCGGTGATGCTCCCGAGAAAACATCTGGTTACCGAGCTGATCGTGGACGACTACCACCGTGCGCTTCGTAACATAGCTCGGAAGTAGCATGGCTCGCCATGCCAGCTCGGAAACAGTGGTGAATGAAATTCGCCAACATTACCGCATTCCTCGGCTGCGGACAGTGGTGAAGCAGGTTGCAACCGCGTGTCGTAGGTGCAAATTGATAAAAGTGACACCGAAGGTTGGTTCCGTGAAAGGCCTCACTCTCATCTGCGCGATTAGTATCCTTCGCTCGGCCGCAGAAGCGCTGCGAAGCGTTGGATCTGCCTGTTTATCTATTTAACAACACGCGCCGTCCACGTTGAGGTTGCACGCCCTCTCTCTCTACGCCCTCGAGTGTGAAGTGTATGACGCGTTTCGTTAGCCGTTGCGGTTCACCTGCGGAGATATACTCGGACAGCGGCACTAATTTCATCGGGGCTGCTTAGGGAACAGGTCGAAGCTATACACGATGAATTGGGGGCAACGTTCACTAATACTGATACTAAATGGATCTTCATACCACCGGCAGCACCCCACATGGGCGGAGCGTGGGAGAGACTGGTACGGTCGACAAAAACTGCCTTGGAAACTGCGTACTACAATAATAGCAAGCTGGATGATGAAGTATTGGCGACCCTGGTCGTCGCGGATGAAACAATCGTAAACAAGCGGCCACTTACCTACTTGCCTCTAGATGCTGTTGAGAAAGAAGCTCTGACTCCGAACCACTTCCGGTTATGGAGTTCCAATGGTGTACTCCTACCAGCGACAGCATTCACTGGCCCTGCGTAGGGGCTCAAAAGCTTCTGGCACCAAATTCAATACGAGCTTGACATCTTCTGGAAGCGATGGATCCGGGAATATCTACCGATGCTGACAATGCTAACAAAATGGTTCGATGAAGTGAAACCTCTTGCGAATGGAGATCTGGTTCTCATAGTCGACGAGTCCCTAAGAAACGGTTGGTTGCGTGGACGAGTCTTGGAAGCTGTGGCTGGGAAGGACGGGAGAATCCGGCAAGCTGTTGTTCAGACTACAAGAGGGATACTGCGTAGACATGTATCAAAACTGGCTGTGTGACTGACGGTAAAACTGGCTCTAATGACTAGTGTTACGGGGGGAGAATGTTGCGCATGGGTACCCTAGCTTCCATAAATCAACATTGGCCGATAAGGTCGATGCGCTGCGGCGTGCTGCTTGACGTCAAGCGTTGACAGACAATGTGTCAAGCTGACAGAATATAAAACGGCTTGTCATGACAGAGGAGAAGACAGAATGAAAACAATCTTTATAGTAGCTTGACGGTCGTAAAATTCTTTAATCTCAATAAAATTACTTAAAATTACGCTAAAAACTAGTGAAAATCTCTTTAAATCTACAATTTATTGAAGTTAGCTACTCTTATTTGCTATTTCTAAATAAGTAAGTACTAGAATCAATAAAACTAAACTAAAACCTAGGATAAAACTGAACATGCAATGAACAGTTACAGTTATAACCTACATCTTACGGCTAAATACATGCGGTTTACTCAATAGCGACACTGAAAAATTGTAAGTTACACCTTAATTTTTTAAATACTAACTAATGAAACCAAATTATATTCATAGCTTAAAGCTGCTTGTATCAAAATACATAGGTTACTAAGGAAAGTCAGTGGTCGTTTTTCTTTGTTCCGTCCGCCGGAAAAATTCTAAATAATAGCTTTCCTCTACCTTTTCCTTAGGAATCTATTTAATGAATGTTTCAGTAATGGTGCGAAAACTAGCACAGGGTCGAAAACTGGATGCCTTACCCTATTAATTTATTATATTGCGATTCAATTTGAAATGGCTGCTATGGTTGTTCTCAATTTATTTTTGTTTGCCGATACACGAATGACCAAAACACAAATGGCCGAATCACGAATGGCCGAAATCGAAATGGCCGAATTTCAACAACAGTCACAGAAGGCCGAATCATATTTCTTGTGAAGCGGTTAATAACTTGCCACAGCGACGATCCTTCCGGCATACAGGAAAAAATCTATATATGATATATCTATATATCTAAAATATTTTGAAATCTGTAAGATAATAAAAAATCCCAATTATTCTTGCTTAAAGCAGCAATAAAATGCTTTTCGAGTTGGGAAGATGTCTTCGTCGATTTGATGCACGCATCCATTGTAGGTTAATTGCCTTTTATTGGCCATAAATCAATAATGTTCAAAGTAGACTATCTCAAGTACACCTAATTGCACATAAAACAGCTGCAGATTATACATTCGCAACATTCGTTCGTGTGAAAGAAAATTCCCAATTTTTTTGGATTAACCTACTTTGACATTTTTGACAAATTGTCTCAATAACAAGAAACTACGCAATTTTGAATTCTTGAAATATTATGAAAAAAATGATCTGGGCTTTTTTCTTTGCAGCAAAAAATAGCAAATATGAGTATCTTTGGTTAGAGTAACCTGAAGACTATCTAAATTATTATTTTCGAACATTACGATGAAAGTTACAAGTCGTAACCGAAATACGCGTATCTGTGAAGATCGCATAAAACATAATAGAATTAAAAGAAATGTTCCAAATTTTTCTTATTTGTAAATGGGCATCTAATAAAAATTTAATGTTCAAAACGGGCAGTTTGCCACCATGCTTAACAGGGTTACGAAAAAAAAAACTTTTACAATTGGACAAACAGTTTTATCAATTTCTCCCCAAAACCAGTACCAATCAGCACGACACCTGACAATCATGCTCTCTGATAAAATGCAACAAAACAGGTGACAGAATCGCATCCCCGCATCAATTCGGTCAGACGCAAAACCAATTATCCCAACACTTGTTCCTACCAGACAGATTAACAGTTCTACTATGATCGATGACAATCGGCAATTGACTTCCCAATCAGAGGCATTCAATTGACACGCAACCATATCAGCAGCAGATAACAAGCCGCGGCCGCCTTCCGTAACAATAAGCAATTTTTATTAACCAGCAGTAATCAGTCATTGCAATACATCACTTCTCACTGCATGGTGTGCACCAGAACCCAGGCTCTATGTTTAGATATTCGGGTGTGCACATCCGGGTGACCGTTTCCGCAGGGGGTTCCCCAAGATACAACACCGTGTAGTTCCCCGCCGTAAACTAACGGAGAACCTCCGTCCCCAAGACAGGCTCCTTGACTTGTCGGGTACGAAGTGCACAATATAGAATCCACGATCCGTTCGTCATACGGAGGTTCATAGCGAGCCCTGCAGTCTTCTTGCGTTATAACTGTAGTCGAAACGTATTGAAGCCAATCCGGAAAGGCAGGAGATTCCAACTACAAAAATTTGATTAAAAAAATGTCAATTTGAAAATCTACTCAATCTACTTACCGATCGACGTCCCCAACCGGAAAGCACAGCCCCTTGTGCCACTTCCAAAAAATTGCTGGCCATCCTTAGAGCGAATGCATTATCGGCAAGAACTATGGACGTTTGCAGTCGCACAACGGCTACATCGTTTTCGATGTCACTGAAGTTTGGATGAATGACGATTCTATTGACTTGATGGTTAGTTCCACCTCGCGTCAGACTCTGGCTCCCCGTCAAAACTAACAAATTGCTCGGGTTGACACCAAAGACGCACGAAGCGGACGTAATTATCCATCGACTGTTCAGAATCGCTCCGCCACAGAAATGAGCCAGTTGCAGATCCCGTAGTGACACCTGATAGGGAAACTGTCCTTCACCAGCATCCGAGCCTCCGGTGATACGGCTTCGCCAGCTTGCTGAAATTTTTGTTATTACAATATTGTTAGATGAATCTGTAGTTGACCACAAAGTAACTTACGGCTTGCGGTAACCACGGCTAGCCATATACTCAGAACCAGAAGACTAATTCGACGCATTGCTGAAGGTATTCTGCAGCACGAAGCATCCGATGGCAGCCTTTAAAACAATCACGTTGGCTTAAGCCGTGGTATGATCAGGATTTATCAGCAGAGCTAAGAGAGAGATAATCCTCTCTCAGAAAACTCATTGCTGCTTAATCAGCATTATTTGAACGAATTCTCCAGACATTTGAGCTTTTTAAAGAAGGTCCCTCTAGTGGGTATTCTTTGCGTTCGAAGCTAACGCTACTCTATTTGTTCGATACATACAGGAGACCGAGTTGGCAAGCTTATCAAGTCAAACTGTAAAAGCTTTCGCTACTATCTAATCAATTCATGTTTTAATATCAAGTTTTTCGGATGGATAATATTGTTTGGCTAAAACAAAAAATTTCAAAATGTGGCATTACACTCGTTTACCGGTTATATCTAGCCCTTTAGAACGTTTTATAAATTTATTCATAACTGAGAATATATCTTTGTATTTTACTGGTAGTCAACTGGTTGGCATTTTTTTATTAAAATAGTTTTAACCCAGAGAGTCATTCACCATTTGGTTGGTATATGGTATTTATTGTATGTAGTTTTACACAGAATAGAAATAATAATGCTAGTATCCAATGCGTAAGGTAGCAGCTATTTATTTTAAAATACTTTTTTTTCTTGACATTTCTTAATGCTCTTTTGTAAGTTTTTCCTATGCCGTTAAGCTAACGGGGACATCCCTTACCAGCTATAAACTATGGTTTGCTGACCTTTCCATCTCCTAGAATTCATAACTTTTGAACCAATAAAGTAATTTTAATGATTTTAAGCAAATAAAAGGTATTTAAGGGAACTTTAAAGAAAAAATATTTAACCGAAGCTCAACATTTTCTATGATCATAGAAATATAAAATATTCGTTCTTATTTTGTTTTCATGGTGTATAGTTTTCACTTGGTATTAAACGTAATAAATTAAAATAAAACTGGGCAAAAGTGGTAAGTGTTGAAACCGCACTGATTCAGAGAGGACAAATCTAAGAGGAAAAAAAGAAAGGAAAAGGAACACGATAAAAAGAAAAAAGGAGATGAATGGAACAAGAAAAGGAAAAAAGAGAAACAAAAGTAAAGGAGAAAAGAAAAAAAGGACAGGAATATGAAAAGGAATAGAAGAAAGCAAAATAGAATAGAAAACTACAAGGGATACAGCCCTAAAGGTTGTACGAAAGGGTGACGTAGGACTATATCAGATCATTACATCAAAGACTAATGTAATCTGCATTTCTGGCATAGGTATGTTTATAAAAATCTGTGTGTGCCATGGTTTAAGTGAATGTTTAAAAGAGAGGAGCGAAATATTCAGATTCAATTCTTCATTAAATGCAATGGTGGCTTTGAAAATACGTAGACGAGGGTTCCTAAGTACAACACCTGCAGCTATTGAGATAGAGATTTCTTTTAAAAATCACTTGCGTCCATCATAAAGGTTGAAATAGTAATGAATGCCAGCCCACAGATTATTGTATTAAATATGATTATGCGTAGCTTGACATGTTTCAATAATCTTACTTTAATTCACTTGTGCCCTTTATAAGGGCCATTGGTTACAAATTACATTAGAGCCAAAGCACGTTCATCGCAATTATGACAAGCCAGGCGAATGTCCTTCTCTTTTGACATGAATGGCAACAGGCACGTAAGTTAGCGGCTCTTGCTCCGAGAAGGTTTTACTAGTTTACTTACACAGCTTACCGCTTGTCCTTATCCTCCTATCACAGGGGTAAGGGGTCTGAAACCATCATAAAAAGTCATGTCTCCAAAAACCACCACATGCCAAATTTGATTCCATTTGCTTGATTAGTTCTCGAGTTATGACGAAATTTGTATTTGTATCTATCCAACGACATATGAATTTTTCAGTTACGTTCAGTTACGCTATTACCATCTGAAATCTTTCATTGAAACATTACACTTCTGTTTTCGTTTTCACAAAGTGGTAACCAGTCGCAGTATAGTAAACAAAGACGTAGTCCTACGTCAAAAGGGCACTAAAAAAGAATATAAAAAGAAAAAGATTAAGAAAAATGGGAAAATTTAAGTGAAAAAAACAAGGATAAGGAAAACGATATAAGAGAAGAAAAAAGAGAGGGAAAGAGAACAGCGAAAGAGCAGGAACACGAATTCATGAAAGAATCACGAAGTCAGGGGCCTCGTCCTCTTTACCTTTGTTGTACTATATAACAAAAGTTTTTTCTTTTCTACTTGTTTTTTTTCTTTTTTTCTTCTTTTTCCAATAGTTTTCTTCTTCCTTTCACCTTTTCACATTTTTTACCAGATATTATAGACCGTTGCACTACACGTTGAGGCTATCCACGTTGTTAATTTTAATCTAGAATACTTAGAATAGCGGAAGAATCATAAAAATGTCTTAACTGCGCAGAATATGGTACGTTCACGGTACCTTGATCCTTATTCTGCGAGGCGAGTGACGTGACTATTTTGGATTCGCCGCGAATGAGGTGACTCGCTTTGTCACCAAGGTGACACGGTTTGTCACTTAGGTGACAGGGGATTGTTACCTAGGTGACAGGGGATTGTTACCTAGGTGACACGGTTGTCACCTAGGTGACTCGACTCGCCGTAGCGAGTAACGGCGAGTGACAATTGTCGTATTGAGTCATGTGACTCGCAGAATAACGGCACTTAGCATAAAAAAATTTAAAATATTTGGAGAAAAAAGTGTCTCAATATAGGCGTCTTTCCCCTATAACGCAATTATTTGCAGCTGTTAAAACTGCTTAGTCCATGTCTCCTAATAGAATAAGTTGGGTAAACGATAATGATCCGGTTACATGTCATTTATTTGTTATGAGTTTTGAACAATGATTTCGTTTTTGTTATCTCCAAAGTTTTTCATGCAATGCTAATGATACTTTTTTGCGCGACTTCTCCAAAATGTACAGCTATTCATTCAACGCTACGCTAACATCACAACTTCTTACTGCTATTTGTCAGAAATTCAAACCATCGTGTGCACCATTACCCACGCCCTGTGGCTGGTGACCCGAGAATGTACATCCGGATGGCCCATTCCACAGGGAATGCTCCACGACACAACGCCGTGCAGTTCTCCGTTGTAAACCAACGGCGATCCGGCATCACCCAGGCAGGCACCTTCTCCCGGAGGATTGGATGTGCACAGCACACTGGTTACAATCCGATCATCGTACGGTGATTCAAACCGAGCTTGGCATTCCGTGTGAGTGATGATCGTCGTCGTAATATACTGCAGCCAATCCGGAAAAGCTGGTTGGTCGATCTAACATACCATACTTATTATTACAGAATCATGATTGTATTTTAAAAAACTTACTGCTCGTCGGCCCCATCCGGAAATAAAAGCTCCGTATCCAATCGATAAGTAGGTGCTAGCCATTGAAATAGCGGCGGTATCGCCAGTTAGCATGATGGGTGTTCGAACCCGGATCACTGCGACATCATTCTCAAGCGTCAATATATTGAAGAAGGGATGCACTATGATCCTATCAGCTTGGTGATTGGTTCCACCAGTGGACAAGCGCTGGGTTCCAGTCAAAACCAACACATTAGACGGTTCTCTCTCAACAGCACACGAGGCCGCCGTAATAACCCAGCGATTGTTAATGATCGCTCCACCGCAGAAGTGTGTCAACTGTTGGTCCCGCAGAGACACCTGATACGGGAACTGACCGTCAGCTGCATCGGTTCCTCCAGCGATACGTTGCTGCCCATTCGCTAAAAATGGACACTTTCCTTAGTTGACTTCAAGAAGCAGTCATTACGTAACCTTCATCTGATCTACTTACGGCTGGCAAAAGATAAACCTAAACAAAGGCTTACGAGTAAGATACTGAGTTTGTACATTATGGGTAAACTTCTGACACACTTAGCGAGCAACACGTAGCTTTATAAAGCCAGGATAACGCTAATCCACCGCGGAGCGTTCAATCAATGTATTGCGGCGAACTGAAGCGATAAGCAAGTATTTTGGAGTTTCCTCTCTGTCTCGCAGACAAAATCTACTGATCTTGGCCGTGTTATCAATAGTGTGTGCATTTAGAAAGTTATCGTTGAAAATGGCAGGAAAAAATTGCGATTAAACTGCTATTACCACCCGTCGGTGGTTATCTCGGCACCGCCGCTCGTAGCAGATTGACAGCTGCGGCTACGGGCATAATGAAAAGCATTTTTTGTTTCGTTCTTATCGAGCGTTTATTGCTTTGCGAGCCTTAAAACCTTGTAAAAAGTCTGAGTAATTGTATTTTATTATATAATTATTTCAGTTCCATATTAGAAAAGTGTGTTGATGAAGCTCTGTCAGTAAGCACTCGATGGAATTTAATCACAAGGATCACTATAACCGACCAGCTGGCCTCGAGCTATCACACTGATCGAACGAACCAGCCGACGTTTATTCGAATCTCCTCCCACAGCGTTGCAGTCATACCGCTAACAGGCTGCTAGGGCTGTCAAATTAAATAACTGAAATTCAAGGGTTTTAATGGCTGAAATGGGTAGATCTACAGGTAGGGCTAGGTCTTGTAGACAAAATGAAAACTTTTAAAATTCGATCGTCATGAAAAGTGGTCAGGTTTTGAATGCTGACAACTTGTTCATTTCGCGACAATTCGAAAGATATTTTCACCAATCGATTAGAAATCGGTCAACGAATTGGATATTCTTGGAAATTTACTATGCAAACATTGTCAAAATGTATCAATCAACCAGTCACAGTTAAGAACAATTATTGATTCCTACAGTTCCAGTCGAATTGGTCTTCGATGACGATATGCCGATTCAGAATCCGACAATTCCCCATGCAAGAGAAACAAAGCCCTTTTCCTTATTTGGACCTACCTACCTGGTCTGGCATGACCCCTTTTTTGTCAATCTCACTATAACAATTCCTTGTATGTATTCCGTTTTTTCCTTGTGTGGACTCATAACTGCGACCAGCACAGTTAATATCTTCTGATATCGCCCGGGTGTTTCCTGTCACCTGAACTGCATTTTTTGTTATATTCGCTATTGAGTGAGCGATATGCCAATTAATTTAATACCTTTTTCATTTTCGGAAATTCATTTTCGGTAGTTTCCATAATACCTATAGTGATGGGTAAAATGACGGATCGCGAATTTGGCAGGAAAGTGAGCAACGAGAGGATGTGCGTGTTAAGGATGAAAGCCCGAAGGAAGCGTTCTATGCGCAGCTGGAGGCAACGTATGACAGCTGCTCACGACGGGACATCAAGATCGTCATCGGGGATATGAACGCCCAGGTCGGCAGCGAAGCAATGTATAGACCGGTGATCGGGTCCCTTAGCCTGCACATAGAGCGATGCATCAACTTTGCAGCTTCCCTTTGCCTTGCACCAAATTAACCATATTCCCATCGATGGCCGGTTTTTCTGGAACATCTCCAACGTACGCTCCGTTCAACAACTCGGACGATTAGTAGCAGTACACGTGCGCTCAAAACTATCGATGGTTTATACCTCGCGACAAAGTCACCCTCCTCTGCTAAACATTCGGCAATTAGACAACCCGGGAGTTGTCGAGAACTACGCGCGCTTACTCTACCTTCCTCTGTAGAGTGGAGTTAGGTGCTTTGACCCTCGAAGACGGATGGAGTATGATACGAGGTGGTCGACAGATGGAAGCAGTATTTCGATGAGCATCTCAACGGCGATATAGCAGCAGGAGACGCAATGGAAGTTAACCTCGGAGTGCCTACAAACAACAACAGCGTGCCGGCTTCCGATCTCGAAGAGATCCGGCAAAAAAAATGGTCAGCTGAAGAATAATAGAGCCGCCGGAAAGGACCGACTACCGGCAGAACTCTACATAAATATCGCTAGCAACGGCACTTCATTGGATAATTTCTAGGACTTGGGAGAAGGAGAAACTACAGGAGGAGTGGATGGAAGGAGTAGTCTGTCTCATCTACAAAAAGGGTAACCGAGTAGATTGCTGTAATTACCGCGGCATCACGTTGGTCAACGCCGCCTACAAGGCACTCTCCCAGATTTTATTGCGTCGTCTATCCCTAATAGCAAGAGAATTTGAAAGGCAGTATGAGGCGGGCTTTATAGGGGCCGGTACTACTACGAATCAAATTTTTACAAATTCCCGCAAATCCTCCAGGAATGTCGAGAGTACAACGTGCCCACGCATCATATTTTTTGGTGGATTTCAGAGCAGCATACGATACAATTGAACGCGGACAGCTATGGTATATAATGCACGAGTACGGTTTTCCGGACATACTGACGCGGCTGATCAAAGCTATTCTGGAGCGAGCGATGTGCTACGAGTGCATTTCGGGGACACTCTCGAGTCCTTTTAAATCACGCAGAGGATTGCGGCAAGGAATGGACTGTCCTGAATGTTATTCAATATCGCTATTGAAGGAGTGATCCGGTGAGCGGGTATCGAAACGATAGGAATGATCTTCAGCAAGAGTAGCCAACTTCTGGCCTTTGCAGACGACCTCGACATCATTACTAGAAAGCGTGGGATGGCGGAGGCAATCTACGCCAGACTAAAAACGGTGGTAAAGAGGATAGGGTTACAATTCAATGCATCGAAAACTAAATATATGGTAGGAAGAGGCTCCAGAGAAAATAACGTTTGCCACTCACGGACAGTGATTATTGACGGCGATGAATTGGAAGTGGTTGATGAGTTCGTATATTTGGGATCTCTGGGCGTCTCCGACATTACTCGTATTGGTAAGGAGATCCAACGACGCATTCAAGCTGGAAATCGAACCTGCTTTTTTCTCCGCAAGACGCTTCGATCTAGGAGCATACGCCGCCTCACAAAGCTGATGATGTACAAAACGCTAATCAGACCGGTAGTCCTCTACGGACTTGAGACAGTAACTTTACTTACTGAAGATATACGTTCACTTGCCGATTTGAACGAAAGGTGTTGCGGGCTATTTTTGGCGGAGTACTAACGGAACGCGGAGAGTGGCGGAAGCTTACGAATCACGAACTACAGGCACTACTTGGAGAGACTCCCATCACCTGGCGAAAGTTGGGAGACTACGGTGGGCCGGCCACGTTGTCAGGATTCCGGATGACTGTGCAGTGAAATCCGTTCTCTTCAAGAACCCCACCGGCACCAGTCATAAATGGACCAACGTGTTAAATGGCTCAACCAGGTTGAAGTCGACTAGCGTGTGTCGAGACGCGCAACGAATTGCCGATGAGTAGCTCAGGACCGAGTACAATGGAGAGGAATTATTGATACGGCAAGAGTCACCCCGGCTCTCGGCGGCTAAAGTAAGTAAGTAAGTAAGGGCTCGACCTAGTCTTACTATTTTTTATACCCAATGGACTGTAATCAATTTTTAACAAAACAGAAACTCTTTCTAACTCAACTTTATTCTTAACACATGTTTTAATCTAACATTATTCGTCTTAAACTCTTTTGATTGATATTTTAACACTGAATTATATTTACATGTTTCTGGATCAACATCTTGAACTGAATTGAATTGCGTGTCAAAAATTTACTGCTTTATGTTACGCAGATCGTACCTAAAAATATGATGACGCAGTTATGATCGTTTCTGTTCTTCTCTATCTCGCACATTCATATTCGCCTGCTCACTGTATAACCATCATTGTTTCCAGGACGCAACTGGTTGCTACGGGCGAATAACAGCGCAACCAAATTGAATCACAGCAATCAGTTTTTTCGAACAGGTATAAAAAATTTCATTTTCGTTTAAACGTCAGCAGATTTCGCATGCGGACACGTGGATTTCAAGGCAGCATACGATACAGGTAAACGCGAAAAGCTATGACAGTGCACAAGAACGATTATCAGGATAGACTAATCCTGAAGCGAGTGATGTTCTACGCGCATGTTTCAGTAGCACTCTCGAGTTCTATCGAAACGCTCGATGGACGATGGACAGTGCCGTCTGCTATTTAACATCAATATTGAAGGTGTGAGCGAGCGTCAAAACAACACGGGTAGAAATTTAATCTCCAAAATGCGCTAAATGACTCATGATTTCCGGTTTCTAGCTTATGTTTTATGAAAGTACACCATGAATTATAATCATGATATTACGAACTTCTTACAGTACAACACAACGCAAATTCATGATTTTGTGTTGCCTGATCGTGTGATAATGTGCATGCAATTACTTATTCTGATTTCACTATCTTTTGACCAATTTGGAAATTTTATTACTAAAAGCGCCACTAATGATAAATGCGCCACTACCACTACAAAGTTAATGGTGAAAAAAACATTTGACTTTTCAAGAGTAATGCTGGAAGAATTTTGTAGTGCAGGTGCATAAACCTTAAGAACGCTAGATTTACATCCCACTTGCCCCGATGCACCATGCATAGTAGAGTAATATATAATATTGAAAGAGTACCTAATGTGAATCGTTTCGGTGTCAATTTGCCGACCGCATTATTCAACGGTGTAAATCAATTTAGAAACATGATAATCAATAATGTGTGGTAACACGTACTATTACGTCAGAAGATGCAAAAAAGTGCTATTATAACTGGAGGTTATCTTGAGGCTAAAGTTGGAGACAGATTACGGGTGCTGGTGTTGCAGTTTTCTTATCAAATGACTTTTATTGTTTTCTTAAACTGGAATATTGTGCAATCCTATTATAGCGTAGCGATCATCTTATTAAAGCGAAGTTTTTTAGATCATAACGCATTTAGGTTTGGATTATTATGAATTATATGACTAGTAATATTTATTTTAAAAAGTGCATATGAATTTTAACCGGCCAGTTAGATTCGAGATACGATGCTGGTCTAACAAACCAGTCGTCATATGTTTGAATCTCGGTTGGATGGTGCTAATAGAGTCAGTCCTTGTACTTGCCCCGTAATTGTCCTGTACGCTAATAACCAGCTGAGAAATCTGCCGATAGAGAAGGTCATGTCTTAAACACATTTATAACCCAAAGCTTTTACATCTCAATTTTAGATAATAGCAGAGCAGTGGAAAGTTGTCCTAAGTGGTATAATACAAAAGAGTAACAATAAGTGGTGAATGACCTTTTGGGTTAAAACCACTATAAAAATAAAAAAAAGAGTAACAAAAAGAATAAGTATGATGCTAGCACATGAAATGCACTATCATGATGTTCCCTCCTAAATATAATCCAGTTTACATATCTTAATCGATGAGCACATTCGAACAATGGACGAAGGAAATGGTAGATAAAAGTAGTGAAACAAAGTTTTGTACCGTGAATCTCCGCTGGTATGACCTTCTTTAATTTAAACATTTTCAATTCGAACCCCGGTAATCTGAATGCGTTTACATTAAAAGGTGATCTAGCGTCATACACAGTTGACGGGACAAATTTGAAAAAGGCAAAACAAAAACTTAATACGTTTCCTCTTGCCCAGCAGCTTTGGCAATATAGCCCGTATGCAACGTATCTCTCTGCAGTACCCAACATTAAACGTTTTAGACTGAATTGCCTAGTAAATGTCCTATCTTCTACAATGCAGACGTTGAGAATTCGTGCACATCTGATGCATTTTCAAAACCTGTTTTCGTCAAATCAAAACAACAAATTCATTGGGTGCGTTACTTGTGGGTATCTAAAGATGAATACAATTACTAAACATTCAGATTAAAAATTAACACACTCAATCTGAGCGAAGTGTCATTCATATTAGCGGGGGTTCACCGTGTCATTAGGGTGGAATAAGGCATGAAAGGGAAAGGGCCGGGCTTGCGATAGTTATTCAGATACAGCCACTGTTGGTTTTATTTTTATTTCTAATCGAAATGTTATATTTAACTACATTTTTTTTACCTACTGCGTAAGACGAAAAACTTTAAATTGCAATACATTTTGCTCATGTTTTGTACACGACAGTTGTATGTGGTAGATAGAAATCCAGAGATCCTTTGTAAAATAAGTGAACAGAAAAATGCACAAATATTGGCAAGAATCAAGAAATAGCCACATCAAAAATATAAGTAAAAGCACCTCGGCGAGCGGAAAAAATTTTCAAATCACATAGAAAATAACAACATCATTGTATGAACCTTCTACACTCTCTACGAGATTATCTCTACTCGATATGGCAGGCACTGGTGATAATCTAACGGGTTTTAAAGCCGGCATCGGGTGCCCCGCGCCGTAGAACGATTTTAGAAATGCATCGAATCAGTATCCTGCTGGTGAGCTTGTGTCTAGCTGTGGCCGCAGCGAGCCGTATGTAGTTTTGTGTTTAATCCTTTATTCTTCGAATAATGTTTTGTTTACAAAAATTCTAGCAACATGGCAAGAGCGTATCGCCGGAGGCACAGATGCCGGCGATGGACAGTTCCCTTACATGGTATCGTTACGGGACCAGCAGCGGATGCATTTCTGTGGCGGAGCTATTTTGAACAATCGATGGGTAATTACGGGAGCTAAGTGTGTTTCGGGAAAGGATCCGGCGGAAATACTGGTTCTGACAGGCAGCCAGAGTCTGATGCGAGGTGGAACTAATCATCAAGCTGACAGGATCATCATTCATCCGAACTTCAACTATCTCGCAAATGATGTGGCAGTTGTTCGAGTGCGAACGCCAATAATGCTCTCGGCCGATACATTCGCTCTTCGGTTGGCCAGTTATCGCATAGACACGGCCATTGGAGCTGTGCTTTCCGGCTGGGGTCGTCGTTCGGTAAACTATACAAATGTGAATATTTACTAAGTATGGTAATTTTTCATTTTCTTGTAGCTGGGCAGTCCTGCCTTCCCGGATTGGCTGCAATATCTCACGACACAAGTAATTTCATTGGAGTCCTGCAGAGACCACTTCAACGATGAACTGATTCCGGATGTTGTAATGTGTACAACTTATCCTGCGGGCCGAAGCGCCTGTGTGGGTGACGCAGGCTCTCCGTTGGTTTACGGTGGCGAACTGCACGGTATCGTGTCCTGGGGGATGTCCTGCGGAGGTGCTCATCCGGATGTGTTTACACGAGTATCTAGCCAGCGAGGATGGGTTCTGGCGCACACCATGCAATAGTGTCTGATGTAATTTCAATGATTAGTTAACGAAGGTCAATTTGGTTTCTCATTGTGATTGAAAGAAATTTCTTATTTAGAACTCTTATTTAGCGTCCCTTTTGCCGGCTTAAAAAACTAGTCGCAGTGCATTCGAACTGGAGTGGCCCTCTGCTACCTCACAGTCCTCTGGGAAGTCTGTCTAAATAGAGAAGTCTATTAGAGACGTATAATTTTTTTAGGTGGAAAACATTTACGATTCTACACCACTTGATAAGAACGATTGCTTGTAAAATATACGCTTCTGATTAGAAAGCCAATTTGTTGCTATCGATCATCGTAGAATTGTGTATCTGTCTGATAAAAAAAAGTGTTGATACAATAACAATAGAGCAATTTTTTTCTAACAACAATATCATTTGAAGCTTGGTGATGGTGGCGAAATGATGACAGACGAAAAACAGTTGGCATAAGAAACAGAGTTTTAACGTAATCTTTGACTAAAATACCATTGTTTGATCCCATGACAGGGCTGTCCTACTCTCTGTGCACCGATTTTATTTATTTTTATTTAGGCCATTGCAAATTATTTTTAAAGTTTCTGTCACCCAATTTTGTGAAATTGGCCTGAAAAATCTATCTGGGAACAACAAACAACAAACAAATTTTTCTCAAACTACATTATGCGATGTAAGTTCATAAACTTCACTTTCCATGAAAATATCATGGATCTTGAATGTTTTACGACAAAGAATTTTTTTTTTCCATATATTGTATAACTTGTGAGAAAATGTGTATTTTAGCATACTGAATAACTTTGTAAAACACTCGAAAGCAATAAAAAAATTGTGTACAAAGTTATTGAGCATAATTGATTTTTAAGGTGAAGGTCATCAGAGTCCAGTTGCTTTTTTACTGATTTTAATACTTGTTGCCACTATCGTTTTGTTGATAATAGAGTTGCTAGTAGTAGGTAATAATCTGTTATGAACAATTATGAAACGTAGAATCGCGAATCTATTGAATCTATTTTTGCTTTTGAACTAGACCCGACAGTAATTCTATCACGTAAAATGTTGTTTACGGTGAATTTTATTATCAGTGAATTTTATAAGTATACTAGCTGATCCGACAAACTTCGTATTGCCACAAATTAAACTGTGTTTTACGTAAATCGTGAATCTCGGATAGCCTTTGTCACAATCTCGAGTTTTGCAAGTTTCTGGGAGGTTCATGGGTGTTTTAATATACAAATTTCCCTCACAGTAAAGTAGAAAATAACTCTCCCAATTGCTTAGTCTGATAAAATAAAGCGGATAGCACTTAAATATTCGCCATCATTACAAACCATTTCGCCGAATACCATTTTGCGGAACACCAATTCTCAGTTGACCATAACGCGAAATATAGAGTTTCGCAAAATACCATTTCGCGAAAAACCTTACGCGGGATGTACCATTTCACGGAAAATCTTTTCGTAGAAAGTACCATTTCGCCATTTCGCAGGGGTGACCCAACTGAAGGAAAGTAATAGAGGTCAGTAGATCTAGGAAAATAAATTAACCTAGATAGGGGTGGCTGCCCCTCGCAGTGGCCGGCACTTCCGACGGCAGGTCGCCGGCAACACTCGCGGCCTGTGGCCGTCTCGCGCTGAATTATCTAATGTTACTATTGATAGTTTTTGGTGGTCTTGTTATTGATTAATGTTTTATGAAAGAGTCTAAAATTCCTCGAGTTCGATTAGTTTTTGAATTACGCAAAACTTCTGTTTTATTTATATGAGAGTCCTTATTGCCCTACTGCAGGGGTGAGGGGTCTCAAACCATCATTAAAAAAATTCCAGCCTCCAAAACCCCCCACATGCCGACTTTGTTTCTATTTACTTGATTACTTCTCGAGTTATGATGAAATTTGTGTTTCATTGGTATGGGAGACCCCCCCCCCCCCTCCTAAAAAGGTAAGGGGTCCTAATTCATCATAGAAAAAATTCATGCCTCCAAAAACACCCACATGCCCAAATATGGTTCCATTTGATTCTTTAGTTCTCGAGTTATGAGGAAATTTGTATTTCAGTTGTATAGGAGCCCCCCCTCCTAAAATGAGGTAAAGTCTCACTTCACCATAGAAAAAATACTTGTCTCCAAAAACACCCACATGTCAAATATTGTTCGATTTGCTAGATTTTTTCTCGAGTTATGCATAAATTTGTGTTGCATTTGCATGGGAGCCCCCCCTCTTAGTGGGGGGAGGCGTCTCTAACCATCCTAAGAACCTTCCCTCGCCTCAAAAACCCCTACATGCAAATTTTCACGGCGATCGGTTCAGAAGTTTTCGATTCTATAAGGAACATACGGACAGACAGACAGACAGAGAGAAATTCATTTTTATATGTATAGATTATCGACATTGTACGACCTTTAATTTAATAGCGAAAATAATTGGTTAATTTCATGCTCAAATGTTTACATCGACATCACTCCATAGGGTAAACGCACCATTAGTGGTGGTAGTACCAGTAGTGGTGGAAACTCGAATTATTCCATTATTTTTGCAGATTTTGGTACAAGTTGGATACTTATCAAATAATACTGTTACTGGTAGTTCGATACTTACCAAACTTGTACCAAAATATGCAAAAATAATGGAATAATTCAAGTTTCCACCACTACTGGTACTACCACCACTAATGGTGCGTCTACCCTATAAACGTTCTCTCTTGGCAACGTACAACAACGACGGTCGCGGATTCGGAATTGCAATTGAAACGAAGTGAAGTTTTTCCTATCAATTCAAGGGAACAGTTTCGGCAAAATCATTATACCATGCTGCATCAAAATCCGGACGGTACCAATATCCGGACACCTTCACTAATTTATCCTTATTAAGTAATAATATATCCAATTTATGAGGTGTAGCTTTGTGGTTTACTTTGCAAATATATCTAAGATCGTTTAAACATAATCGGTGGTTAAGTAGGCTGAGCGAAATAACTTAAATAAATCCAAACGTAACGTTGGTGTCAAACAGTGTTATTTTTCTGCGAGTTTTTTAGATTACTAAAAAGGAGTGCTTTCGCGATTTAAGGTTTTGGGAACTTATTATTCAAAGAAACCAATTTTTTAACTTAGCATTGACAAAAAAAGTAAATTTTAATTAATTCAGACGTTGTCATTCATTAAAGTGATGAAATAAGGTGTATTTTTGTAAATAATTACGCTGTCCGGATTCAAAACCATGTTTTTATATCCGGACATGTTTGACTATTAATGGTAACTGCCTAATGTTTTTCTTAGAAAATGCGAAATGACACGTTGAACCAGGCAGAAGGTGTGGAAGAAGGAGCCTCGATCCATGGAACCGGCAAAATATTTGAAAATCCAAAATACTTTAAGGCATTTAATGTAGAATGTTCATTCTCTGGTTAGGTAAGTGAGTCAGTGTCGTATTTGACTAGAATCGTACCGTTAATGACACAAAAGTGCAATTAAAATTAAAAAAATGTCCAGTGAGATGATTGTTTAATACTACATGTAACAAGTGATAAGTTGTTTACTTATAGGCCTACATTTCTCAGACAAAATATGAGAAAGTTTTGCCTGTCCGGAAAACGATTCAAAAGTGTCCGGATATTGATTCACTGAGATGTGAGGTGTCAAGATTTATGAACAAGACAAGCCTGTTTATTTTTCTTATTTATATGTATTTAGTGAGTTTTTATTGTAAAATTGATGTGTTATTGCAAATTTAAGCTTTATATTTGATTATAGTACAAACCAATTACTAGAATGTGGCGAAATTATTGTTTGCGGAGCATATTAAAAATATGACCTGCTTAAGTGTCCGGATATTGATGCAGCATGGTATACCGTTCTGATTCAAACTTAGAACAGTCTCAAACTTCGAACACTTCAGAATAAAATGCTCGTTAGTATCGCTAATATGATAACATATTATGCTTATTGTACACCACCGTGTTCGTTAGAATGTCCTCTATCCGGTGAGCTATGACATTGAACTGTAGGACTCCTTGTAAGAAATCAGCAGGCGCCGGAAAAAAGTAAGAACTCAGATTTTAACTTCGTTCGCATACTCTTAGCGTTTCGTGCAAAAGTAGCTGTTTTTTCGTTTGCATTATTTTACCAATTTTAGAACATTTACCTTTCCACTTCGCAATTATTAGGTAAGTGCAAGATATATATGTACTTAAGCATAGTTAAAATACAATATTTCATGCATTATTTCAAAGATATTAGATAAATAAAAAGTGTTAGAAGTTTGAATCACGTTTTGAGGTGTGATTTAAACTTCGAACACCCACGAATAATATCAGGTTTTTCCGGATTTTCCTTCAGGAAAATGAATTATGTGCATTGTAAAGCTATTCAAAGTTAACTTTCTTCAGATGTGGTAGGGGAACTGTGGGTAAAACCGACACCCTAACAATTTTCACAGAAATTCCATATCTGTACGTCAATTATTGACCAACAAACTTCCCATTATCATAGTTCAACTCTAAATGCTTCATTCCACGAGGTCTGTTTGATACATATTTTGAATGTTTTTGATATATAATGAAAAAGAAAACTCTGTATCTTCAGCCGCATTAAACAGCAGTGCGGATAAACTCGACACTCTGTCAGGGTAAAACCGACACCTTATAAATATCAGGTGAATTCTTTTCTTTGAAAAATTATGATTCTCAGGAAAGGGGCCTATAGTATACCTAGCGACAGCGAGGAAGAATCAACCCCCTCCCCTCCTCCCCCTCAGATTTTTTATTTATCCTTGAGTTCGTCTTTTTTAATTCAATGGTCAAAACCAAATTCAAATTTTGACATTTTTCTTTTGTTTTTCGGCCCATACTCTCAGTTTTATACCAAAACATAAAAATAAACGCATTAAACTTAAAACACATACTATCTAGAAGCACAAAGCCTGTGTCGGCTTTGTCCTGACTTAAAGTGTCGATTTTACCCCGAATTGACTCAAATTTTCAGAACAATGGTTTAGAGTAGCAATGAACGAAAAAATCGCCTGTATTTTTACAAAGTAGACTAAAGACAAATTTTTCCTACTAAAACTCTTAAATTCCACTTGCGAAATTTTACAAGGACTGTTTCTTCACTGCTTACTGGTCTTGTTTTGCTGTTTGGCGATGTTAAAATGACTCGAAACGTAAGAAATAACAAGTGTAAACAGAATTCATTAGACGATTTGCAAAAAACAGCTTATAACATAACAAATCGAGGGGTGTCGGTTTTACCCACAGTGTCGGTTATACCCAGATTGACTCCAGTAGTACGGATTGAAACTAATTATTGTGTGAAAAACTTAAATCATATTGTTAGGTGGATTTAAAAAGACAGTGTTTAGAAAAAGGATGAAAATTCACTTATTTAGGTAAAACGACACTAAAAACATTAATACTTTTCAAAGTAATAAAATTGCTAGATGTCTGAGACTGAAATATTCGAGCTTTGAATGTCAACCATGAAAGTGTTCCAAGTTTGAATCAAAACCGAACAGCAGTGTTTTAGTGTTTTTCAATGTAAATTAACATTTTATCCTCATTTTCAAAATTTTAACATGAAGATAATCAAATTGTCATGCTATTAAACCATTTATGGGAGTAGAATAAAGATGTTTTCGAACATTTTTCTTTGAAGAAAGTTTCAGTTTAGCTTAAGTGTTCGAAGTTTGAATCAGAACGGTATTACTAAATAACTATTCAGGAGGCAAATTAAAGTTTTCTGTGCCTCAAGTAAAGTTTCGCGAGTGATATGACGAATGGAACAGCCGAAAATATTTAATGAAAAATCAACGGCGAAAAAGTGAAAATATAGCGATGAATTTTAATTGGGCAGAAATCTTAATATTTAGTGTGATTTATGTCCCAAAAAGTAATAGAACCTAAAGAATGCAATGTTTAGTGCTTTGAGTTGCAAGATCTTATTACGGCTAGCAGGTTAGTTGAACTGATTTTATTTTTTTGTGATAGTATGCCGAGTCAATGGGAGCATGTTGGTACACTGAAGAAGGGAAGGGAAGGGTGATATGCGGTGCCATACTGACTGCCATAAATGTACTCTGACGACCTTGTCGTTAAGTGTTCTTTATTATCATTATATTTTGCAACCGGTAAAAGATACAGTAGGATTTCGAATTTGGCAACAAACGCGTGTCGCCTATGTTGCCAAAATCGAAACCGTGCTAAAATCGAGACCCTTTTTCGATATGAAAAAATTTAATGTAAATGCTTTAGAAGTTGACTAAATATCATTAATCAACGATTACAACCATTTTATGTTTAAAACGCCCGACAAAAGCTATCCGTCCGGTGCAAATAAGTTATTGACACCCTGCGGTAAGACGTAGTCCTACGGCAATAAAAATATTATTGTTCGAAATCACTTAACTTTTTTTCATGAACATACTCAGGGCATCATTTTTTCGTCATTTAAAGCATGTATGCGGAAACTGATTGATATTTAAGCATATTTTTAGAAGAAAAATATCTTGTGTTGCCAAAAACGGATACTTTTGTTGCCAAAATCGAGGCATGCCAAATTCGAAATCCAACTGTACTTACTATATTCAGCAAACTTGCTTATTTTACTATGTTCTGCAACTGATTGGAGAAAACAAATTTTTAAATTATTTAAAAAAACATCAGTTTGTATCACCTTAATAGGTGAATTTACGGTCACCCTAATAGTACAGAAAGATACGCTATATTTTATTATTAAACTTCTCCGAAGACACCGCTCTTGAAAAATTATGCATTTTTTACTCAATTGCTGTCCTCCCAGTTGGCTTCAAGGTATGACACTGGCCTAATAAGCCAGTCGTCGTATGTTCGAATCTCGGCTGGGAGAGGCTGTTAGACTCAATAGGATGGTAGCAACTGGCCCTGCAATTGTCCTGTACTCTAACAGCTGACTGCGAAGTCTGTCGAATAAAACAGAAGGTCAAGTTTCGATAACGAAATGTAGCACCTAGGCTTTGCTTTGCTTTACTCAATTGCTAATGTCCGCACTTTTCCGAAACCGGACCACTGTGGGCCGGTGTTGTTCTGGTCGGTGTGCATGGCATGGGGTCCTATTGACGGTCTATATATCTCCTCCCTTCCGACCTGGGCGTTAAGGGGGCATAGTACTTTTTACACCATATTTTTTGCCTTATTTCAAATATTTTTTTCTCGATAACGTGAAAAGCGAAGCGAAAGCGAATATTGCGTAGAATGCTTCATTTCCACTTTCGCACGAGTAGTGCATGTAGATTATGCTGTAATTGAAGAAACGGTCTTTTATCTTCTAGACTCATTTTCTCGTTGGTTGTCTTTCAATCTATCATGCGATCTTACTTTCTACCCAACACTGCAAAGTCCGTTCTCAGTTCGTTGCTAGTGCCTCTGCTATGCCTGGGCCTTTTTGACGCCGATCTTCCAAACCTTCTCTTCTTTGCGACAGATTTCCTACAGAGCTACAAGGATGTTTTTTTTCTTATCAAAGTTACTTTAACAGTTTGGGTCATTCAAGACCTTTGTGGGGTTAAGAACCCGGGTCCTCGAGCCGGATTTAAGTAATTTTAGCTATTCAAGCAGAACCGAATTTCCATTCGCCGTCCTGAAACAAGAATAAAATCATATCATATTACTAAAAAGCTTGGCGAAATTACTGATGTACTATGTGGTAATGAGCTTTCAAAAATGGTTAACACCTCCATGATTTAAGACATCAGATTTAAGTTTACAAAATGACTTACTTAATTTGAAAACGTTGTAATGGAGATTCGGTATTCAACAATGTGTTTTGCAATATGGAAATTGAAGTCACTCTTGTCTTTGAAACAAATGATAAACTGGATCCATCAGAATGGATTGGTAGATTACATAGTTTTCCAATTAAATGGTATAAGCCTGAAAATTGGCAGCGGCACTCAAAATAGGGCAAAGCTGATCAGAAGTCAAGCAAGAGGTGGACCCATTTCTTTTTGGTTGATGCAGAAAACCTTACTAATCCGTTAAGAAATAAAACAGATATAAACGTACGTTCAAAAATTATTCAAATCCTGAATAATTTTTCATTTTTTAGATTTGGATTACCATCCCGTAAAACGCAGTCGTGTGTGTAACCCATCTATCTCCCACTGTCCGGCAGTGATATTATGAAAAAAAGCTAGCTGCATACGTCTCTGCAACTATCTTATTTTCGGGTTATAGAAGGTGTTAGCTCTATTGATAATCCAAAGACCCATGAGAGATTGACTGAGTACTTGCAGCGTATCCCGGCATCATATGGCTGTCATCAAGCCCCGCCAGAAAGTAATACTAGAATCATATGGATTTTACTATTGCTTTCAGACTTTCAAACTCATTTGGTATATTCTTACCACGGGAGTCGACACGTATATAACTAGACATGAGATAAAATATAAATAAAATACAGTTGGATTTCGATTTTGGCATGCCTCGATTTTAGCAACAAAAGTATTCGTTTTTGGCAACACAAGATATTTTACTCCCAAACATATGCTTAAATATCAACCAGTTTCCGCATACCTACATGCTTTAAATGACGAAAACATGATGCCCTCAGTATGTTCATGAAAAAAAGTTATGTGGCTTCGAACAATAATATTCTTATTGCCGTAGGACTACGTCTTGCCACAAGGTGTCAATAACTTATTTGCACTGGACGGACAACTCTTGGCGGACTTTTTAAACAAAAGAGGGTTGCAATCGTTGATTAATGATATTTAGTCAATTTCTAAAGCATTAACATTAAATTTTTTCATATCGAAAAAGGGTCTCGATTTTGGCAACATAGGCGATACGCATTTGTTGCCAAATTCGAAATCCAGCTATATTTAGTCAAATACGAATCAAATTTTAAAGATTTGGTTACCTTGCCATCGTACCCCCTAGCTTAGCTACTCATTTTCGAGCATTACCGAGTATGGCCACGTGGAGGCACTAGATAGGGACATGGGATGGCTAGAGCTATGTTTGAAGCTTCACTATTGCTATCCCCATTTTATGCCCACCATCCCATAAAACGCAGTCGTGCATCAAAATTTCTAAGTAAAATGCACAGGCCCTCACGACAGCTCATATTGGTTGACAACGTACAATTATCCAGTACATGCTTTTCAAGTATTGAACATTATTTTTATTTGCCAAATGTAATACCATAAAAATTAGTTAGCATTGTTCAAAATCCAAGTACGGTGCGACGAAACACGGGCAAACACATCAGGGGCGCCCAAACCGCATGGAATTCCCCACGAGACGATACCCTGCTGATTGCCGCCATGTACCAGCGGACCACCGGAATCTCCCATGCACATGCCCTGACCCGATGGGCTCAGCGTACAGATGGTGTTGTCGAAGACACTTCCCCGGTTAGCTGCTGAATGACGGGCACGGCAATCGGCCAACGTAATGATACTGGTACTCAGCCACTGCAAGTTGTTGGGAATTCCGGCATTTGCTCCCAGGCGTCCCCATCCGGAGGCTATGGCACCACTGGCTGTATTGATGAAGTTAGCTCCCAAGCCGATAGGTTGAGCAAGATTATTCAAGCCAATTGCCACTGACGTTTGAACCAGCGAAACATCATTGGCTAATGTGTTGGAATTGTACGATCCATGGTTCACAATTCGGGATGAAGCATGGGAAAAGCCACCGCTAAGCAGCAAATGGGTTCCAACCACCACTCGAGTATTGGCCAACGTACGTCCCACGGTGCAATGAGCGGCCGAGAGAACCCAGCGGTTGTTGATTATAGATGCACCGCAAAAATGCGAATTAGCAGATGAACGCAGTGAAACCTGGTACGGGAACTGACCGGATGCAGCATTTTGTCCGCCTACGATTCTACCTTCCCACTCGAGGAACTCAGCTGGGAGAGCTGGAAAATGAATAAATCTTGACTCCAAAATCCATCCAAAATAATACGTCTAGTTCAACTGTACTTACTATTACCGAAAACTGCTACGGCACTACCAATCACAAACAATAGAGCGAGTCTAAACATGTTTCTACCAGACTGCAGGGTCGAAATGCAAGACAGAGTTTTCTGGCGAAGTTTTTATAGGAGAATGATTATATTATCAATGCATTTTGAAGAGATCTTGTAAGTACATTGCTACAAATATACCCATTTGATCACAACTTATCAGGAGCTTGTTTATGACCGGTCAATATACAGAAACCTAATTTATCGATAATGCACATACGTCCCTCTTTGTTTGGCAGAAAAAGTTTACTATGTCACAGCTTTCTTGTATTCACTGTTATTTTTAGCGTTATAATTGATTTTATTTGTATAGATTATGGCGACGTAGTAACTGTTTATGTTTTGACGTAGAGTATTCCAAGATAATCTACTACAAATTCATACAACGTAAACAACCTACCAATATTCTGGAAATATTGTAGATCCGACAAACTGATCCATCTCAAGAATTTTATCTGTCAAAATTTTATGTGCTTTTGTCGCCTATCTAATAATCTTATCAGCGTTGGCAGGAATCTAAGCCAGATCATATCTAAGGCGTATAAGGTACCCCGGGGCAAGTGAGAATACGGGGCAAGTGGGAACGGAGCTCATAACTCTCTGCAACCTCATTTTCTCCAACCGAACCTTTCTAGAAATGAAAGATACAACTCAAACGCATGTATTAAAAGCATAGATTATTTATAACAGGCATTCCAAACACCAAAATTGGACTTTAAATTTGAGCGTTATTTTCATTTTGTGTTATAAATTTGACGCACATTTCTATAAATGATATTTTGGCCACAGACTTTACGTAAAAGTATATGTTTTTCTGATAGTGGGTAAACATTATGAGTGTATTAACAAATTGCACCTGAAAACTAGTTGTTTAATTTGACAAACGGTATTAAAAAAATTGGGACTGAATAACCCAGGTAACCAATAAGCATTTCCAATGCAATTTAAAAGCAAGCCAATGAGCATTTAAGTTGCCTTAAATGCTACTTAAATGCTATTTTGGCAAAATATGCGGCTACTTTACGGCTAGCCCTCTTATAGTGCTGACAATGCTTATTTGCAACTAGTTACCAACAAGAAGAATTTAAATAGAATTTTGGATGCCAATTTACAACAGTTATGCAGTCAAAAAGCTGATAAACAACAACCTGCAGTATAAAACGCCAGCGATGCTAATAAACAACTGATTTACTGCTTATTTTAATGCTTATTGGTTACCTGGGAAGATCGGCACTTGAAAACACCCGGGACAAGTGGGACTTATTAAAAATAAAATGTTTCAGCACAAAACTTCCTGTCTTAATACATTTTTTAGTAGTACACTGAACATTTTCAGTTCAATTACATAACATTTATATCAGTAAAGCTTTAAAATAAAACCGAAAAGGACTAAACCAAGGGGCCCCAAAAAAGAAGCCCATTAGCACAGCTTATGACGGAACAAACAGTTTCGTCACATTTTGGTTACACCTAAACGATGTTAATTGAACTTGGAAAGGCAAATTTGATATAATTAAGCAAATCTGCAACTGGAATTGAAACAATAAAGTGTTGTGGTTATTATAGCGTAACTATCTCTTATGAGTAGCTCTACCGGATTGGGCATGGTAGAATAAACAGATCATAATCGTATTTTCGAGCTATAAAACAATGGTTAATCTTAAATTACGTCTCGCAAGAATTGGATACAACAACATATTCAACTACATTTCAATACAATAATGCTTTACAGCGTAATTGCTCATGATCTGTGTTTTACATAAATTATAAAGTCACCCGTTGTGATCTGATTTTGTTACACTATTTTTGAATGAACCATTCGTACAAATATTGTTTTTAATTGCTTCTTGCAATGCTTTAACATTTCTGTATATTAACTTACACAATCAAATTTGAATATGGGTCCCACTTGCCCCATTTACCGGGGCAAGTGAGACCTATCGCCATAATTTTGAAAATTCACCTCCAGATTTATTTCATGTAAATTGATAGGCTTTTTTCTTAATTAATCCTTCGAAGTGATACCACTGAAGAGTTTCTGCGCTGAAAGAATTTTGAAATAATCATAGGTATAGATAACACAGTGCAGTGACATAAACCCAAACTATGCATTTTTAGGTCCAACTTGCCCCGGGGTACCTTACCACATAAAAAGACAATAGCGATCTCTAATTTCTATCAGATGCTAATGAACACAAAAGGATTAGACGTCTTGCGTTTAAAAAGTCCTAATAAACCAATAACAATTTTAAATGTAATGTAGTCCAATTTTAAATGTAATTTTAAGTACCTCTACAAATTCGAAGTTCAATTTTAGGTCCGATTTCCGATACAATTTTAAGTTCAAATGCAAATCCAAGTGAAGATCGCAGTAACCAACGCCTGTGGTCGGCAGCCCCATTTTTCGCTGTCATTTTTTCTTGGGTATTGTGAAAATTACACGGTGTTCCACGGAAAAAATACTTCTCAAATGACCTAGTGTACGTTGTTAGTCATACCTAGTACATCATAAGAACACATTTGAAATCTTCCTAACACCCCCAAAATTTCAAGTTATGGCAAAAAAATGTTTTTTGGCTAGGTGTACACATACTATCATGAATAACTCAAAAAAATTTCAAGCAATTTTAAGTGTTTTATACATTCTTGGAAAGCTTAGAGGACAAGCTTTCAGAATATATACACATTCACTATGGTTCTACAAAAGTTAGACTAGATTTTTTCAATTAAATATGAAATTTAACTACAAAAATGAAATTTTTCTCACTTTAGGGATCCTTAAAGTGACCCTAAAAATGACCCACAATCCTGAGCTCAACATCACTTGTTTTATATTCAATCCTAAGACTTTGGTCAAAATTTCAGCCAAATCGGTCAACATTTGCAAATTTGAGACCATTTTTAAGAGTTGTAGAATTTGTTGCTTCTCATATATCACCCGCCTAATCTTACCTCGTGTACAAAATGCTCAATTGTAAGATTAGGCGTGTGATATATGAGAAGGAACAAATTCTACAACTCTTAAAAATGGTCTCAAATTTGCAAATGTTGACCGATTGGCTGAAATTTTGACCAAAGTCTTAGGATTGAATATAAAACAAGTGATGTTGAGCTCAGGAATGTGGGTCATTTTTAAGATGACTTTAAGGACCCCTAAAGTGAGAAAAAATTCATTTTTGGAGTTAAATTTCATATTTAATTGAAAAAATCTCGTCTAACTTTTGTAGAACGTTTACTAGAAACTAAACAGCTGTGAATATGGTATCACAGAACAATTCTACCTCTTTTTATCACGGAAGAACACAAAAATTCCCTTCTGATATGAAAATATAAATCAATTATCATTCACTAGCACTTGCAGCAAGCTGTTGTCACTGCAAAACTAGTTATGTTCAATGAGTCGGTATCTAGGCAATACCGACACGTTATCCATCGGTTTCTCTTTTGATGTGTTTTTGAAAAGCATTTAATCCCTGTGCTGGCTATTTCGGCCAGTCGGATTTAAAAAACACAGACACCAATATAGAAAATGAGCCCAATTTAGCAGCAGCGACGTCATCATTTCTCGCGACTGTAACTCAAATTCAGTAGCGTTTTATTAAGACCAAAATACATGCCGATATTCAGTAAATATTATTCTGTCAACAAGTATAAAAATCTTGTCTCGAATAAATACCTATAGTTTCAACGTAATTCCTGAATATTGTTCAGGCTACCGCTTAATGGGCTGGAAATACCCTCCCGTCCCCTTTAGTCATAATAATTATAAGCTCATGTTTCCCGCATTACACACATTGCTTTATCTATGAAAATTAAATGTAAAATAATCCCAATGTTTCAGCCCGGATCTCCGTAGTTCTCGATCTAGTCGGACGATATTTTTGCAATAAGAAAATTACTTTTGTTTAAGTAAAGTGGAAATCCATCAAGAGGTACCCCGATCGTTGTACAAAAGAATACACTACACGTACACACTGATAACAACAGTGCTAAACGTACCCCGACGTATCGATATGGCTATCTGGTTGTCACAGCTAGGACTTTCAGGCGTAAAAATCGACTTAAGCTTTTACAAAATTGAGTTACGCCTGGGGCGTTTTTGTTTTTCGATATTACTATCAGTAGAGATAGAGCGGGTAAGACAGACACTAGGGATGAGACCGGCACTCCTAGAGTTTTACTAGAAAGCATTAATTATGATAATTCGCCAATTATGGTACTCCTAACATAGGCCTTTTCAATTTTTCTTATCTTGCGGGTAAAAATATTACGCTATTGGTATCAAAATTTACCCTGTAAAGTGTAAAAGGAATGACCTTTCAATAAAACATTTGATATGATTTCATAGGCTAAAACATCGCATATCTTCCCAAGCAACCAAAAGTTCGAATTTCACTTAAGAAACAAACTTGAAAGTTCATATTTGGTTCAAATTTAGTTCCGCAGAACTTTCTAGCTGAACAACCAGACACTACATTTGTAAACCGAACTTCATTCTCATTAAAGTACCGGTAATATCTATAGCAACTTGAAAGTCCAACATGCAGCTTGAAAGTTCAACACACAGCTTGAAAGTAACTTAGAGTTCGGATAATGGTGTCTAAGGAAGGTTAACAAGCTTTATGTATATGGATCTATAGCTTGCTAAGCAGCTTTACTCGTAATTAACCGAACTCAAAGTTGCCTTAAGTTCGCTGCATAGAGCACTAAGCAGCTTCTGAAGAAACTTTGGCAAAAGTTTATAAAACAGCACTTTTAGTTCTATTTTTATACTTTTCTATTTTCTTCCTCCGCCTCCTCCTAACTTTTGTAAAGTCGGTTGCGTCGGTCATGCGATTAAGATAGACCATATAAAAAAAAGCCTAACTAACACCGACCGCTGCTGGATTTGAACCCGAGCGTTCCGCGTTGCAAGCCTATCCTAATGCAGTGCACCATCTCTGACGCCGCTAGTGACATGAATTTTGCCGATGAGTTGTTATTAAGTGTAAGTTCGTTTCGGGGCTGTGATAAAGAGAAATTAGCACATCGAGTAAAACCGACGCATATCGCATATTCCAGCAATGGAGCAGTGGTATGCGTCTAAGTCACCGAAAAGAAGTACTCGAGTTCAAATCCCCGAGATTTTGGTTGGTGGTGTGTGGTAAGTTACAATAAATTAATATTAAAAAAAAACAGTCGGTTATTAACCGAAATTAAATGCCTTAGTTAATGAGAAATGTCATGAATCTGCAAAACAGGAAGAAATGGGAAAATATTCCCCCAATCTTTTTTTATTTCTAAAATTATTGGAGTTTCTTTTTGGGCTGAACAGTGTTCTATATAGCGACTTAAGTATACTTTTTGCGAACTTTCTAGTTCTGTTAGAAGTTACTTTGTATTCCCTTCGAAGTTTAATCATCAAATACGAACTTGAAAGTACGGTTAATTATTTAAAAATGAAGTTGAATAGAGTTCTATTCATGATCATTTCATTGGCTGATTAAGCCAAAAAATCCCCTTTTATCGGAACTTTTGGTTACTTGGGTTACGCAATTTTATTTTTTCTTCAACAACATACAGACCCGACTGTCGCCCATTTGATTAACGTCCTTTGCCTAATATTGCACACGTTCAATCGAATTGTTGTGCGGCGTACAAATCAGGAAATTAGGAGAATTACCAGGCACAGAAAATTTACTTATAAAGGAGACATATGCATTAAAAAACACGTACCGTACCGTTACCATTTTGCCACATTTTTGACTTTGAATCAAACTTAAATTGGAATTAGATTAGACTAAATGTTAAGCTCAAAATGGGCTTGCAATTGAACTTCAGAGTTAAATTTGACTTGTATTTGGGCTGGACATCGAATATAAAAATTGGATTTCAAATTAGACTTTAAATCGGAGCTGAAATTGCAATTAAATTCGACTTGGGATTGCTTATAAAGTGGAACATTAAATTGGGCTTGAAATTATACTACAATTGAACTTCAAATTGTACTTAAAATTGAGCTTGAAATTGCACTTCAAATTAATCTTGGTATTGAACTTCAAATCGGATTTGAAATTGGATTTAAATTAGACATGAAATTGGACATACAATCGGACATTACATTGGACTTAAAATAAGAGTTAAATTGAACTTGGAATCCAAGATGAAATTAAATTAGGCGCGGAATAAAACTTAAAATGAATTATTGGTCATAAAATTGTACTTAAATTTGGGCTTTAACCCTCTAACGCAGCGGTTCCCAAATGGGGGTTCGCGAACCCCCAGGGGTTCGCCAAAACTTTAGTTCGCTGCAGAATAGTATAGGGAAATCCGTCAGGGGGTACGCGAACCGAAAAAGGTTGGAAACCGCTGCTCTAACGGGTAAGACCGTGTGTAGACGGCCTTCCCTTTTGGAGCTCCAGAGCCACATATGAAATATATCTTGAATTAACCATGTAAAAAATATGTTCAGAACAGATTTCCTGACATCTTGATATTAATATCACAACATTCTGACCATGCGTTCAAACGTTATCATCTTTCAAAAACAAGAATTCTGAAAACTTCCGAAAAAAATTATGGTGCGAATATTCCCTTTTTTACTTTAGAAGAAAAAGGACATCTAGAACAAAATGTTCAACCTCAAATTTTTTCTATGAGTAATTTACATGCTTTATTTCAATCTAGTGCTATATTTGAACTGAAAAATAATTTGGGTAGAGCGTTAGGCATGAAAAACGGAAAAGAGAAATTGGACTATTTCATACCTGGCGGTCCTCCAGATGTATATTTTTCCATGAAAATCAACACTCGAGCTTGTTTTGAGTGATGATAAAGCAGTCATTTGCTTGATTGCATCCTTTTTACGATGTTGCCTGTTAGAGGGTTAAAATTAAACATTAATTTAGAATTGGGCTTGCAATTGGACATACAATTGGACCTTCAGGGGACTTGAAAACGCGGTTGAAATTGGACTTGACATCGGTGGTGAAATAAAAATTTATTAGACTAGAAATTGCCTTTAAAATGAAATTTGTGACTGAACATTAAATTGATTTGTATTTGAACTCAAATCGTACTTGAAAATTGACTTAAATTGGACTCGAAATTAAAGTTGAAGTTGAACTTGAAGCAGAATCTATTTTAACGCAATTAATTTTATTACCGGGCTATTGAATTGACAACTCCATACTTCCCGGTTGTATATTGAAAAGTTATTTAGTTATACATTAAATTTGTTATAGAAGGTGGGGCACATGCCCCAGTGTTCCCCAGCATGAACAAGTCAGTGTTTATGTGAATAGAACTTTATCCAACTTTTAAAGTGTTTTATGATCTTTTTCTTCCATTGATGCAGGTTTTAATAGATCAGTTTATCATGTCCGAGCATAGGGGACAGTTTTCGATTTGAGCAAATTTGTACACAAAATACTATCTACTTTCAAATTTTGTTACTTTGTATATTTTTGCCTCTAATTTATTGTTTGTCTCCACATTAAAGGGCAAAGGGATGTAATAAAGCCGCTATTTATTGAGCTTTATCTGAAAAACTTAATATGCCCGAGCATACAGGAGTTCCCCCTAAGTAATTCCACTTTCAGAGTAGGAAAAATAGTCGTGCAAAGTTCTTTGCAGTTTATTAAGCTCAAATCATTGCTTCTTTCATCTAGTTCCTGTACAAAACATGCCTTTAGTATAGTGCTCTTCCACCTTTTTTTTTGTTTTCTGCGAACCTCTGATGGAATAGCTCAATTCATATGGCTTTATATGAACCATTTTATAGAAAAACATTGGCTAAAATAGATTAGCAAGATTCCTTCTTTAGAAGCTCGAAAGAAATGTATGGGCTTAACAATTCTTACAACAAACTTCGTGAAAAGCCAATTACCCAGATAAATTATATTCAATAACTTAACATTGAAATAAGCATCATCAGCTTACAGCTTTATAACAGGATGTTGGTGAAGTACACCGTTTCCGTCGACCAGTCCAGCCCACCGTAGTCTATTGTTTTTCGCCAGATGTACGATACCCGATCAAATGATTCTAACAAAAATATTCTAACAGAACTGTAGCTCAAAATGATATTTCTATTAAAGTTTGTTATAAATGTGATAGAAAACTTGTGACACGCAAAATGTTTTGCAGAGATTCTATCTCGTTCAGTTACTTAGCATGCTTTGTTATATTTTGGTTATAAAGCAGGGCAGAAGTCTGTTTTTTGTGACACATCTTGTTATAAACTATTATATCATAATTAGATATATTTGGGATATGCCTACAGCGAATCTCGTTACATTTCTTGTTATTTTAACTACTAACGAGACCAAATTCATAACAAAACCCAAAGGAGATTTTGTTATAAAAAACTTGTTATTCAGAACTCATTCTGTTACAATTTTATTATTTTCATTTGATCGGGTAGGAATCTCTCCAAGCAGTGCCTGTAGCTCGTGAGTCATAGGATCGTTTGGGGTGATTTGGACACCTGGGGTAAAATGGACAGGTGTTTTATCTCGGAAAGTAGCAGTTTCTCTACATTCACATTATTCTCAACTTCTTCCTTATCTTTTTACACCATTATTAACTTAAAAAAATTGGGCTTAACTTTGACAGGTGTTGCCAAATGTAAATGTAAACAAAACAACTGCCTAAAACGACACCAAATGTAATTTCGATGCTCTAGGTTTTAAGGTTTTTCCAGTGATTTAACAAACTTTTCAAATTATTGTGCATCTGTGCAGATCTGTTTGGCTACATAAAAAAAAACTGTTTGATAAAAAATTATAGCTAGATTGTATAAAAATAAATCCAATTTTTTAAACTCATATTGTTGTATGCTGTGTAGGGTGAAATGGCCAGTTTTTTTGGGGTGAAATGGTCCAGTTTATTTTAAACCATTTCGTCGGTCTCATTAATTCTAGATACTGTAAAAGTACAAAACAGATGTGCATGTGATGTTAAAACAAGAATCCGCCGAAAAGATCATTATAGACAATCAAGAATGGGTTTTGATTATATGAGAGTTTTTGCAATCCCGCCAATCGCCAAAGAGAACATTCGCAACAAAAGTCAGGGATTTTAATAATCGGGTTTCGATGTGTTTGAGAACTAACTGAACGAAATATTTCTCTGGTCATTTTCCCTCATACTCAAATTCATATTGAAATTTGTGATTTTTGATGCACTTGGGGCTAATCCCTGAATGTCTATGGTTGTGCAAAATGCAATGTCACATTCATTTTGTTATCGTAACTATTTTATCCCAATCGATATGTCGAACTGTCATTATATCTTCAGCTTTAGGTTTGACCACCCTCTATGAACCACCAGGAACTAATGCAGGAGCACTTGCATGTGACAAATGTCGAATAAAACTTTAAATAAGATCTAGATTCTTCAAAATAAGGTTTTGTTTACTTGCGAAAAAACAAAAGTGATATTGGTATAACTTATGAACTGGCTCATCCACTCAGATAGACGGAATTAAGCTCGAAACACTAGTACTAGTTAATATGTGTTCCTAAGTTATCTGCTATGAGCCTCAGTATGTTATTTCGTTAAAAACAACCGTTTTGCCTTTCTACTATATGAAAATATAGTATAAAGGTATAGGAATCACTCGAAAAACCGAAAATCGAAAGAAAGCCTAGCGGGACGAATGTCATATACCATTCGACTCAGTTTCAAAAACTGAGCATTTTATGTGTGTGTGTGTGTGTGTGTGTGTGTGGAACGCTTTTGATTGAGCCAACATTTCTCGGAGATGGCTGGAGCGATTTTAATGATCTTAGTGTCAAATGAAAGGTCTAGGTGTCCCATTGATCGCTATTTAATTTCACTCTGATCGGACTTTTAGTTCAAAAGTTATGTATAAAAATACGAAAAACATGGGACTTCATTATCTCATAGGTCCCTTAACCGATTTGAACAAAATTGATTGCATATGAAAGGGGAGTCTTTCAAAACCTTAACTTCGAGATTTCATGACGAATGGGCTTGTGGTTTGAAAGTTACATAAAGAAATGTGGAAAAAATGTATTTAAAACTGCTTTTTGTTGCACATAAGCATTAATTCAATAGGAAACATCCTACAATTTATTATCATTTGAAAAGTACTGTTGAGATCTATAAAACGAAACCAAGTTACTGAAAATCGGACGACTGATTAAGTTATTCAAGCTTTAACACTTCAGCGCCGTATATTAAACCGTTAAAATGTATAAAATCGAAATAAATCAATCAAGGGTCGATTGTATTCAATGTATGTATGTATGTACGTATGTATGTATGTATGTATGTATGTATGTATGTATGTACGTATGTATGTATGTATGTATGTATGTATGTATGTATGTATGTATGTATGTGTGGATGTATGTATGTATGTATGTATGAATGTATGTATGTAGGTATGTATGTATGCATGCGTGTATGTGTGTATGTATGTATATGCGATTTGCAATTTTAAAATTTGCGTAGAAATACAAGAAGAGTGAGAAACATTCCAATTGTCATTTTCTTTACTTGCTGTTACTCGCAATCGGACGAGCAAAGCAAAAAGCGAAGAAAAGTGTTTGATTTAATCATATAGGTATACCTAGTGGTGTATAGTACAGTGGACTCTCGGAAAAGTTAATCGATTGGGGAATGGGTCGATTAACTTTTCCGAAATATTAACTTTTCTGAGTAGCCCTAAGAGTCATCGAAAATGATAAATACAAAAGCGAAAAATATATTTTCGGATACAGGATACACATTTTTAGGAATCTGGAAGTTGTAATGTAAAGAAATATGTAAGATGTAAGATCCTTATGAAATGATACTTTCAGTCAATTTAAAATAGTCGGTTATTCTAGGTAACTTTTGATTTTTCGTAGTCTACGACAACGTTTTCACAATGTTCGCGCTTATTTGTTGTTCCCTACTGTTCCTTCTTTTGCATTTAAAATTCAATCCGAGTTTGCACTTTTCCAGTTTTTTATTAAAAATCCTGAAGTTTAATTTAATCCCAGCTGTGAGGATACTCTGTATGAAGTTGTGGAAAGGCGATAATAAACCGAAAAATGAGAAATAAAGATAGAAGGAAAACACACGTGTGTGAATGAACGCTTTGGACAACCAATAAATTTTAAACTCTCAGAAAAGTTTAGCCAAAAATTAACTTTTTAGAGCGTTACATGAGAGCTAATATTCGCTTAACTTTTCTGAACAATTAACTTTTCAGAGAGTTAACTTTTCCGAGAGTCTACTGTATTGAAAATACTAATGAGTTGATTTTCCCAAATAAATTTATACCTATTTCAAACAAATTTTGCGCATCAATAGATGCTTTTCCAATCAATAGATGCTAGAGCTTCAAAATTTTATATGAAAAAGAGGAAGAAAGGTTACTAATAATTCTGTACGATTTGTTTTCGCTAGTCACACTTTAAAAGATAATATCGTATGTCATGTCTCATGTTTTAATAAATAAATAAATAAATAAGGCCATTGCAAATCATATTTTAAGTTTTTGTCACCCCCCCCCCCCCCCCCTTGGAAATTGGCTTGAAAAATGGGGCAAAAAAATAATTTGTAGGATATGAGTCACATTTCTTTTCATAAAAGCAATTGTCTGTGGGCTCTACAGTCTGAAAAACTTGAAAAATGAGTCTCCGAGTTGAATTAACGCTTCTAGTATGAAACAGAAATGGAAATTCGCCCAATGGAATTTCCGACACCCATATTCTGTATTTCGAACGAGTTGAAATATTTCGATCGACTTGGCAAATATTTCGTTCGAGTTGTTTTTTCATATGAAGATCTTTCGTTCGAGCCGCTGTTTTTTCGAACGAAATGTCAGTTTCGAACGAAACATAAACCCGTTCGAAATACAGAATAGGGGTGCGAAAATCGTCAAAAAAAATTTTCCTTCGTTTTTGTCTTTTTTCGTATATTTTTGCATAGAAAATAATAACGTATATATTATAAGCAAGAATAGATTCGGTTTTCACGTTTAAACCTTAAATAAAAATTCTTAAAATCCATGTTTTTTTTTGCTCGATTAAAAAATTCACTTTGTTTTTTTTCGCCCCCCCCCCTTCATTGGCCGAACACCGGAAGGACAAAACCTTTATAAAATATTTGTAATGGCCTAAATAAATATGGATCCACTCATACCAGCAAAAATAACAAGTGCCGAAAATTATATCGATCATATGGCCATCCTCAAGCATGTTTATGACGCTGCTTTTGTTTCTTTGATCTCATCGTTTCCTAAAACATCTAACGGGCAATATCGTATAAACGATACGATCAAGCTAATGACTATTTTTTCATTAAAGTTTATTCAAAAGAAGCTCAAGTTTTGATTTTCATGCAAAAATAATTAACTGAAAGAGCGCCAACTTACAAAAACTCCTATTTCTCTTTTTCGTTTTTCATATCTAATTATCTACTCAGTTTTTTTTCAAATTCAGATATTACCTTTTTTGGATAAGGATTTTGAAAAATAAGGAACGGATATTTAAAAATATAGTCAAGTTAATTATAGATGTTCCTGAGAAATTAAAAAATAATAATTGCAGCAGTAGAAAGGCTAGGTCACACCGCTAGGTGGATTAATTCGGGTTTTTTACATATTGTCCATTTCACCCCAGTGGGTGTCCATATCACCCCAAACAAAATTTTGATGCCAAAAAATCATTATTTTTATTTTAACCTATTTTAGCCAAACTAAGCTAGATACAATTGTTAAACTCCGCTGGTAAACAGAAAACAAGTAAATCTCAGTATACGATTCAACTTTTTAGAGTTTTGATGCATAGATTTTGGGATAATAGGTGATTTGCTTAGGGTGGTGTCCAAATTCCCCCAAATTACCCTACGCCTCCACCACCCTCCGCTTTCTGTTTTTACCGCATTTTGCAAAGGGCAAATTAAGCCCGTTTTCCCGTTGGAATGCACCGCTGGATCTCTCCACTAGTGTTGTTGTCCGCGGTCACCAGAGATCCCAAATACTCTAATCCTGAGACGAAACGTGACAAGTGGCTTCTTTGTCTTCTTTTCAGCAAACTTTCGATACTTTTCACACGTTGTTCTTGACAACACTGCTGAGTGTCCTTTTTGTGTTTATTCATGCGTGCAAAAAAGGTTCAATACGGCCAATCACGGCTGGTCTAAAATAGTCTAAAAATCTGCTACAAATTGACACGTCTCGTCTCAGTTTGAATCCATCTACTACTTCTAGTTCGTCACCTTCAGGCTCTTTTATTTATCTATTGGGTCTTCGACGCATTTATTTTCAACTCAATCCTCCTAGACTCAGATGGAAAGACGTAGATTGCCTCCGCCGTCGCAAAGCTCCCGGCTATGATATCAAAGTTATCTGCAACGTCTAGAGTTGATCATCTTTGGTGAAAATCGTGCCTCTCATTTCGATGCCCGCTGGTCGGATCACCCTTTCAAGAGCGATGTTGAACAGCATGCAGAGTAAGCAGAGTCACATTGTCTCAACCCTCGCCACGTCTCGAAGGGACTCAAGAGTGTCCTTGAGATGCGCAAAACAAATTACTCGATCCAATGTAGATCTGATCAACCGCGTCGATTTACCCGGAAAAACGTGTTAGTGCAATATCTGCCATAGGTGACAGCTGGCCTCGATCGACTGCATCGAATGCTACTTTGAAGTCAATAAAGATGCCATGCGTAAGCACATTGTACTTCTGACATTTCTGCAAGATATATCCGATGGTAAAAATTTGGTCTGCAGCTGCGCGAGCCCCCTGAATTACCCACACGGTAATTTCCTACGGAATCTTGTGCTATCGGCGGATGAACTTCAAGGAATTTTGTGGATATCTTTGCATGAAAAAAATGGCAGTTCGGTATGGGAAAGCAGAGAGATCGGACGCTTGTGTGTTTTCGCGAGAAGTAGAATCGAAAGATCCGTAGTTTTCGCTTTGATTTAATATACGCGAGTGCCTCTAGTTGGAATTCTTATTACCAAGAGTGACTAACGATGAGTTTATACCCCGCGGATCGGAATGAGTGATGTTTTGGGCTAATTGTGATGAAAAGTGCGATTCCGAAGCAAGCTATTTCAACTTTTCCCTTTGTCGGTTATGCATGGCTGTGTATTCAAGTAACAAGCAATAATATTGGCCGCTCAGTTGTGTGCGTCTTTAGAGACCGCAAGAAAATTTCCGTTTCGGCGGTTCGTGTAAAGCATAGTATACAGTTCCAAGCGAAGTGAAAATCGAAGCAAGTGAAAAAGCGTGTCTTTTCGCTCGCGGAAAATAAAGACTGTGGATCTCTTCATAATTTCATGAGCTTTCGGTTTACAGTTCATGCGAAGTGAATTGAAGGGTTTACAGTTCGAGCGAAGTGAAAACAAATTTAAAGCCAATGCGGTATTTACAAGTGGGGCAATGGTGCTGCAGTAATTAAGTGTAGCGCAAAACATTATCAATACGTTTTTAAAACCTAAAAATCAGTAATAACGGTTTGGCGTGACGTCTAATTCTACAAAAAATCCACATTGCTCGTTGCGGTATGTTTTTGGAGTCATGAAGTTTTTTTTGCCAATATTAATAAATATTTCCCTTTTCCACACCTGTACACACTCATTGGCTTGAAACGTCAAGTTTTCGCTAGCTGCAGCTTTGTTCACGAACGTAGACGCGCGCGAAAGAAAAGTACCCAAGTGAAAAAGATGTCATCCACAATCTTTAATTTCGGTGGATCACGTTTGTTTACAGTTCCGAGTGAAGCGAAATGCAGTTTTTGCGCTAGTGAAAAAGTTGAACGTTTTGTATGGGATTTTCACTTCGCTCGGAACTCTATACAGGGCTTAATAATGTGTTCAAAATGCAAAGTGCATGTGTGTTAGTGAAGCAGTTGGGGCTTGTTAATTTTTTTTGCCAACACATAGTTTCTTGCTTCCGTGTGTGCATTTCGCTGCTGCGCTACTTGCTGTTGAAGCCGCTGACGAATAAACCGGATCTTCGCCGTTCGTCTTTTCATGTTTTTGCTTGCTAGTGCTTGGAATAAGAGACCATCATGCAAACAGTCCGTACGGGTCGATGTGAAGTAGTTGATGTGAAATAATAATGTACATAGTGTACGGGTACCATGCTCCCCATATGTTAGGTCTGATGTGTAGAGTGGACAGAGGACATTCCGACGAGTGCTTAGATAAGTAGTGGTTTGACTGTTTGTTTTTTTGGCTAAAGACTGATGTGTTGCGATGTCCTTCTTGTGTGCTGTCCGTTTTAAACCTTACACAGTCGCAGACTTTGCTGGCCCATCGAGGGGCTGACTCGGTTAATAATACAGTGTACTATTGAATGCACTTTCAAAATATAGCTTATTATTAGTATATGACTGCGATACATAAACAAGTGAAGAATCATTGCCACTCATATAGATATTCTTTATATATATTGTATATTCGTATTACTCATTATTTAATACATTTACATATACATAATTCAAAGAGAGGGAAGGGAGCATCAGGGTATCGAATGAATCGAAGACTGGATGAGGGATGTGGTAACCAGCCCAAGTCATACAAGGTCGGAGAGGATTTTGACGCGCCCTTCTAGCACACAAATCATCACGCAAGATAAGTTTGCACGGCGAAGTTATGTATCTTGGAACCGGAAGTCTATGCTAGAAGGAGTGTCTTATATTCCCGTGGAATCATATAAGCGACATTGCTTATAGATCCACCCAACCCCTTTTGATCCTTCACGAACAGCATTGACATGAAAGATGCTGGGTACATAAATTCGATTCTGCAGTAATTCTACTTGCATACAATGGGAAACCCTTGAGGTGATGGTGGCTAACCCCATACACATACACATACATCTTTGCATGAAAAAAATGGAACTTTGGATCGCCAGGTCTCGGGAAGCTGCGAAGTGTATGCATCGTTCAGTTATCATTCATATTGGTGCGTAGGCTATGGCATCCAGTCACCGGTCTATAAATTTCTTCCCTACCGACCTGAGCGTTCATATCTTCGATGACGATCTTGGTGTCTCATTGCGAACAGCTGTGGAACATTGCCTCCAACCTCGCGTAGAATGCTTCCTCACGCGATCCGGCATTCTACCCAACACTTAAAGTACGTCCACAGTTTGTTGATAGTGCCACCATTTAGGTACAACTACGCCTTTCCGCCGCGAATCCTCTAAACTCTTTTTCCCTAGCGACAGATTTACTGCAGAGCTACGACGCCGAGTTTACGAGGCTCAATCTGTTCGAGCAGCACCCGGTCGTCACTTGCGATATTTAGTGATCTGTAGTTCCAAGTACCGAGTTTCTTGTGGCCCCGGTTTGCAAGAAGACCACAGCAGTATTGTTGTTTTAAATTTCGAGCACTCCCAGGATTTGTCTAGCAGTTCCAATCAGGCTGGTTAAATTTTTTCATTCATATAAATACCTACTCAAAGCTAAAAACCCACTCCAAAAGTAAATCTTCAATGGGGAACTCTAAGTCCATTATGGCTTTCTTAATGTGAAATTGACATGCTAATCACGAAAATCCGCTAGTCACTTCCAGGGAAAGAAAAATTCACTTATAGAGCAACAAATATTTATTAAACAACTCAACAAAACGTTCGCCTTACACGGCATTGTTCAGAATCCAGGTACGGTGCGTCGAAACACGGGCAAACACATCGGGAGAACCTACTCCGCAGGGAATTCCCCACGATACGATACCCTGCTGAAGACCGCCATGCACCAGTGGGCCGCCGGAATCTCCCATGCACATACCCTGACCGTTCGGGCTCAAGGTGCAAACAGTACTATCGAAGACACGAGCTGCGTTGGCCGCCGAATGACGAGAGCGACAATCGGCCAGCGTGATGATGCTGGTACTCAGCCACTGCAAGTTGTTCGGAATTCCGGCGTTGGCTCCTAGCTGTCCCCAACCGGACGCCAGGGCACCGGCACCGGTATTGATGAAATTAGTTGCCAAACCAATGGTCTGGACGAGATTATTGAAGGCGATAGTCGAAACCGTCTGTACTAACGATACGTCATTGTTCAAGGTATTGGCGTTGTACGATCCGTGATTGACAATACGGGCGACATTGTGCATAACTCCGCCACTGTTCAGCAGATGCGTTCCAACCACTACGCGGGTGTTGGCAGTAGTGCGACCAACAGTGCAGTGAGCAGCCGATAGTGCATAACGGTTATTGATCACGGATCCTCCACAGAAGTGAGCATTGGCGGCCGAGCGAAGCGAGACCTGGTAAGGGAATTGTCCCGAAGCTGCGTTCGAACCTCCGACGATGCGTCCTTCCCATTCGAGGTATTCCGCCGGAAGAGCTGAAATGAATATCGAAATTATTTGGTGCAACAACCTAAACTGAAGGTGCTTTTCAGATTCCTGGTATGTACTTACTGCCACCGAAAACGGCAACGGCACTGGCGAATACGAACAGCAAACTTAGACGGAACATTACTTTCCCTGGCAATTGATTCACCGATTGACAAGAACGCTTACTTGCAATGGTATATATAGTTACGTTCTTATCTCAGCTTCAGGGTACGATAATCAAAAATTTAAAAAATCACATACCCATACACCCAACTCATGGATACAACGCATAGAATTGATTTATGATCCGATTCGATAGTACCTGCCAGCACCGTCATGTTTCGGCTACCGTAAATGTGATAAGCATGCGAAACATTTTTTTGTTTTTGGTTATTTCCCCGGATGATTGCCCCAAATATCAATTAAAAAATTGCCGGTTGTGACATTCAAAGTAAGATAATGGGGCTTTAAGTGGAAGGCAGAGTTTGATGCACTCGATACTGGCAGGTAATCTGTCGCAGTCAATGAGCGACCAAGATTGATTTAGCACGGCGAATATTCAGCAGCACCATCCAGAAATGTACTTATCTGAACATAGCATGGGTACTTAAGTTATACACTGTGACTTTTTTATGGTATATTCAGTTTTTGAAACATTTTCAACATTTTAAAAATCAACTGGTCCTTCAGTTCTCCTTTTGGGCATACATCAAACGAAAATCTTTAAAACTTTCATTCCAATATCCCCTACGGTTTCAAAATTGTCACATTCAGTTCATTAATGTTCATTCATGCCCTTTGCATAGATCCGTTTATTGAGTTTCCAGTTATTCTTAATTTGATATAGATTCGAAGTTTGAGCTAAGCACTGTAGAACGGGTATCGAATCAAACTGGTGTGAATAAATACGTGCGTTGTATTGCTGATACAGGATTTATTGCGTCGGTTTTCGTGCGAAAATCAAGCAACTGTAGAACTTCAAAATAATCCCACAGTCCTTAAGCTTTCAGGAAGCGCAAAATACGAACCAATCTAATTATCCTCAGAAATTGCGAATAGAGAACTACTCCGGTTTTTATGCAGGTTTTGCTAATAGCCCGTTTAAATCCCTCGAAACTCTCCAAATTGAACTTTTTTACGATAGTTTGTAAAATTAACTCAAAATCGCAATAATTTTTTTATGACCCACTGTTGAGCTTGATGAATTCCAACCTATTTTTTTGGAATCTTGAGGAATTATCTATCTATCTATCGATTTACATATATATAAATGAAATGCTGTTCGTGTGTCCGGTATAGACTCGTAGGCCGCTCGACGTATTTGGATGAAACTTGGCATACATATTGCGTATGATGTAAGGAATGTTATTAGCATGGTTTGAGACTAGGGCTGTCGGTATTGGGCGCTTTTGGGGAATCACCGAATTTCAAACAAAACAGAAAATCTTTTTTCTTAGTATACATTGTTTTTTATGCCTCTGAGTTTCGTAAGTACAACTGCACAGTGATTTTCATCATAGTATACAAGTTCAATATATCGTGAAAATAGAACAGCAGAAAGTGATTTTCAAACCCAGAAGGTGATATTCGCTTCAGGAAAAAAATAATTTTAAATGCAGTAAATGAAAAGAAAAATCTTATGTGCAACAGCTGAACGCAATAGATGCTAAATAATAACATAAATTTTTTTTTATTGATTTTCACTGCTCAAACGTGAATATCCGTTTGTTACAATATCACAGGGCGCGGATATTCTATATTCTCGTGCATGAAGTTCATGCTTGCTGTATCTAGTTATTATGTACGTTTGATCAAAGCAAGCAGATTTTCAATGCAAGGTAGACTGATAATCCAGAAGTTTGAACGTTATGCTGATGAATATTAACAGCACTGCTCTTAGCGATTTAGTTCCCTTACTTGAACGAATTTTATTGCCAACACTTCCAACAATTGAAAAAACTTCCGCTTTCATCGATGTCTGGCGAACGGCTCTAAGCACATCATCATCCTCTTCATCATCGTTCACAAATACCTTCTCTACTTTGTTATTAATCCCACTATTCTATGATAGTGGGATGCAGATTTCATCTCCATGTTTAATCAATGTATCATTCGAAATACTTGAAAAATATTCCAAATTCTTTCCTGGCATATCCTTTGATGGCAAGAATGCACAAAAAGCGCAAAGATCCACGCATTCTGATCAGAATCTGGCATCGTCGAAACAAATAAATGAAGCTAACCTTCCCTTACCTTCGTTTCATACTGAAGCGACTTGTTTCATTTGTTGAACAGAACGTTTCAAGCAAGTTTCAGCTGAAGCTACTGACTATGTCAAATGACGACGAATGACAGTCAGGCACCATTTGTCGATGTTGTGTAGATTAATCATATTATGCATTAAATTGTAGGAAACGTTACTCAAAATCAATTCAATTGCATTCAAAGTCTTGGCTGACCTTTTTCTGAATATTTGATAGAGAAATAAAAATGAAACTTTAAAACTGGTCGTCATGATGAAGTGAAAATCGTTTCAATGACGCTGATTGAAGCCAGTTTTGGAACGAAGCGGCGCTGCTCTTCTGTTGAAACTGAAGCTTCTTTACTTCATTGTTGAACAACAATTTACTATTTTACGTGACGTTTCTGGGCCCTGATCTTGTTTCCTAAATTCGTTATTTGAGAGCTTCAAGTAATTTGGTGGCTTTTGAATATCAAGTTGTTCAAAAATAAATTGAAACGCGACGTCTAGCTCATTCAATAAAACATTTTTACAACAAAGTTACTCTACTGTACCTTAAACGGGTTCAAGAGCTATAATCATTTGACCCACAATTTCACTCTCTTCATTGTTAGTAGTCGAAGAATCTCGTCGGCATAAACACCAAGTTGTTTTTCTAAGAGTTTATAATCTTTTAGCAAATTTAGTTCTTATTCGAATAAGGAATTGGAAAAAACAAGCAGATTAGAAAAAACCGGAAATACCGGTTTTTTGCTTTTCCAAAACCGGTATTTCGGTATCCCAAAATTGGCCGGTATTTCCAGCTTCGGTACTACCGGTACTACCGGTTAAACAACCCTATTTGAGACCCCTTCCCCAATACAAATTAAACACAAATTTCTTCATAGCTCGGGAACTAATCCAGCAAAGACAACCAAATTTGGCATGTAAAGTCTTTTGGTGGCAGACATTTTTCCCATGATAGATTGAGACCCCTCCTTCCTCTAAGAGGGGGGACTGCCATACAAATGAAATACAAATTTCCGCACAACTCGACTATTAATCAAGGAAATGAAACCAAATTTGGCATGTGGGGGTTTCTAAAAACTGGATTTTTTTCTATGGTGGTTTGAGATCCCTCCCCTCCTCTAGAATGGGCGGCTCGCATACAAATGAAACACAAATTTCTTCATAACTCGAGAACTAATCAAAACTTTGAGTTTCCTTATAAACTGGTAACTTACAGTGTAGTTCTGATTTTCGATAGTGAGATGATAGAATTCGTAGCAAATTTCCCAATGAAATATTTAACTGTCGCTGAATGTTTCGATTTTTAACTTTCGTTTAATTGCAGCATGGCACTAGCCACTTTATCCGATTTACTGACCCAATGTCTGTTTTCACGTTTTAATAAACTTTCTATCTTATAAAATTCAATTATTCTCATTTATTTTTCACGCAAAACTTTCCCCTTTTTGCGCATTATGCTGTTTGATTATGTACATTTACCGAAATTAATTTAACCGAAGCTAAAACGTTACAAAACAGACCATGCGGCTATAACAAATGCACACATGATTTATAGAAAATACGTATTTTTGACAGATGAAACGAGCACACGATCACAGTAACCCGTGGAAAACGTATGTCACTAAAGTACCAGGCGAAAATTTGACAGAAAATCCATGGGAAAACTGTCAAATATCCGGAACGAGGTAAAATCAGTATGCTTTGAGACTGGATCTTAACAGTGGCACACTGATGGCTAGATTACGATAATTACCGCAACATTATGTTGGTCAACGCCGCCTTCAAGGTGCTCTCCCGGGTTTTGTTACGTCATCTATCGTCCTCAGTAACAAAAGAATTCGTAGGGCAATATCAGGCGGGGTTTGTTGGGGCCCGTGCTACTAAGGATCAAATTTTTCCTCTCCGACAAATCCTCGAGAAATGGCAACGTTTACGTGCATATTTTTTTCTTGAATTTCAAGACAGCATACGATACAGTGGAGCGCGAACAATTATGGCAGATAATGCACGAGTAGGTATTCCGGACAAACTGACGGACGGCTGATCAAAGCTATCCTGGAGCGAGGGCACTCTAGAGTTCTGCCGAATCGCACAGAGGGTTGCAAGGGCAAGTGGATGTATGTTATTCAACATCGCTATTAAAGGTGTTATCCGACGAGCGGGCATCAAAACGAGAGGAACGAGCTTCTGACTCCTAGGCATTGCAGACGACCAAATACGGAGGTTAGGAGAATTGACTTACAAATCAATGCATCGAAAACCAAATTTATGGTAGGACGAAGCGGTACTGGAAGCGGTTGATGAGTTCATACATTTGGGAACACAAGGATACCGGACGAATTTGCTGTGAAATCCGTTCTCTTCTAGAAGCCCACCGGCACCATTAATAGAGGGACCCAACGTGCTAGATGGTTCGACCAGGTTGAAACCGACTTGCGTGGGTCGAGACGCTCAACAAATTGGCGACGAGTAACTCAACACCGAGTACAGAAGAGGAATTCTATATACGGCAATAGCCACCCCGGCTCTCTGATGGAAGAAGTAAGATTAAAAAATAAAATAAAATATGGCAAATAATTCGGATCGGAACAATCGGCAAATAGCCAAGGGACGGGATCGGACTGAAGCGAAATCTCGGAACGTGAAACTATGGGCCTCTAAAATTTCTATAAAGTACTCATGTGTGTCCGAAAAAGTGAAGAGCCACAAGTTGGACATCGTCGCGCTATAGGAGCCATGCTGGAAGGGAATGATGGTCCATACGTTAGGGATGCTCCAACCAAAGATCGGGAGATGGCCGATCAACCCACGAATGTGCTGACTATGAATAAAGGGTCTTTATTTCAATATTAGCATTATAAACGTGCTCAGTCATAGAACAAAAATAGGAGAGAATTTTCGAGATCATAGTAGTATAGACCTGAAATACTGGATATCATATTGGCGATCCTGCCAAGATAAACCATTTACGAAGCCATTATTTCAATTATTTCAATTATATTCAGAATGTGTTTGAATATGATGAATATATGGTACTACCACCTGCCATAGCAGAACACCCGTTCATAGCAATGAGCCTATCATGTCAAAAAGAGTTGAACATATTCAACGATTGGTCATGCTTCCCAACTCTTGTATGAAGGGCCAAAAGGGAATTGGTCGATAAGCAACATCACTTACACGTACCAGGGATTTAGAGAAACTCCTTCCAAGGGCTAAGTCATCTGAGTCAATCGTTGAATAAACCGTCTTAATGCAGAATGACTCCAGAAGGTGGGGAGAAGAGCCCGCCCATTATCCACGATGTGTTGTCAATCGGGCCAAGATTAACCCTAGAAAGTTGACTGTTTCACTCTCCCTAGGCCCACCGCTTCAAACAAGTGCTCTGATGGTCCTTCCCTCTTCCCGATTCTAGTTTATTTATGAAATGTGGTATATATGGGTAAAAATAGAACAATCTCACCAGCAGTCCTTCGAATGGAATAGAGTTGCGTCCTTTTAGTTTCCATAAATGCTTCTAATAATTAATTTAATTTTTCTTCTGGTATCCAATATCCATATGCAGTATTAACACTCGTATTGGCCAAAGTTTTCACTATAAAGCAGTAAATGCTTCATAAGCTAAAACGAAAAAAATAATTAAAATAACTTATATTATGCTTACCAGATCGTGTGGCTCCACCGTCTGCCCAAAACCTCGATTATGAGATCAGGCAGCCGGGAACCACACAGTATCGCACCTCCTAGCTTGGCTACTCATTAGAGCATTACCGGGTATGGCCACGTGGAGGCGCTAGGTAGGGGCTTGGGATAGCTAGAGCTATATTGGACGCTCCTCATTGCCTTCCCCATTTCATACCCAATTATATTCAGAATGTGTTTGATACTAAAACTCAAAAATACTAACAAAACAGAAGAAAGTCTGTTCCAATACACTTCTGAGAAAAAAGTGGACGGAATTCAAAAGACGTGATTTTGCAGGAGCGTCCTCTACTGAGTTTGTACCACGAGGCATTAGAATGCATAGGCGTGAAAGTTTTTTCTGCTCTACCGCTAGTCGATTCGTCAAACAATTTATGTCAAAATAAGTGGAAAAGCCTATGAAATCCGAATCCGAAATGGAAACATGTTGACCTTTTTAAAAACTTTCAACAGCTAAGTCGGGTTCATGCAGTTGAAAAATTTTAGTAAGATAAGCAAAACAACGCGATGTAATAACTAAGGTCTAAAAAATAGGATCAAAGATTGAAGAGGTTGAGTAAGGGAAAGTCCAAAGCCACCAACGCTTAGGAAGTTTTAACATGGAAAAGCCTAATGGCCTATTGCGATTGGGTTAAGTAAGGAAAAGCCCAAAAACAACTCATATTATGGTCGAGCCGGCAAAATCCCCAGGCCAACGCGTATTTAGGTTGAGTCGGGAAAAGCCTAAGATAATCGATTGTAAGCCCTGAGCTGCTAGAAGATCTTGATGAACGATTTAAGCAATATTAGCTAACGTTTCATACATTATGAACTAAAATAAAAGGGTATTGGATGAGAGGATATTTTACGATGACAGAGGATCGTACAGTAAACACTCGTTTACACGACGGCAATACATGTGCTCTAAATGAACAGCGATGCCTATTTTTCAGACGAAGAGAAAAACAAAGCTATGTAAAAGGCAAAATAATGTCCAACCGTGTTATGGAAATCGAATATTTTCACTTCAAAATTTGGTGTAATGTAGCTCAATAAGCTACGTTACTGATGCTAGGCTTGACTACAATCCGGCATAATTGGTTTGAGTCTTCGCTTAATACGCTTACCACGGATAGAGTGAGTTATGTATTTTGGACAGGCGTTACGCGTACGCTATTTTGGACATTTCCATTTGATTTTACCGTAAATGCCAAAAATAGCGTACGCGTAACGCCTGTCCAAAATACATAAATCACCCTATATGGCGTCCTGTCAGATGCCTGGTTTTTGTTACAGACAAATCACGACGCTTATAATATTAGATGATGACACAATCAGTTATTAAACTCATCTTATAACGTATGTTCTAAATATCTTCTCAATAACAAATATGTTATCGTAAATATCTCCATCATCATATAAATATGAATCATATCAGTAAGATACTCTTTTGGTATAGCTTCCTGCTCGGGCGCACCCAATGTTACGATCGGTAGATCACAGGAAAGACTGGATTGCTATATTGTAAACCGTGGACAGACAACAGGCAGTATAACTAGAGCGAAACTGACTTGGAATGTCAAAACAATGGAACATCCAACAATGAACACAACTCATGGAGCCAGAACACTCTTACGCAGCAAACTTGAGTACCATGACGGATCGCATTGCCAGCTTCTACAGTTTACTTTACGAAAGCTAGAACACTGGCAGTTTTTGTCTCTGTGTCAGACTTATTCATAACCACATAAAAGTTCTGGAGGTTACTTGAAAATACAATATGCTAAATTACGTACATTGTTATAACGATTTATATTTATTTATCAGTAACTAACTTAGTTGGCTGTATTTTCCAAAACCCAAGCGCGGTGGGAAGAAACGCGAGCAAAAACATCCGGAAAACCTTGCGCACAAGCAATGCCCCACGAAACGATACCCTGCTGGAAGCCTGCGTGCGACAGTGGACCACCGGAATCTCCCATGCACATGCCTACTCCCACAGGAGATTGGGTACAAATTGTATTATCGTGAACCCGGGCAGCGTTTACCGCATTATGAGCGCCCCTACAGGCTGCCAAGGTGATGATGTCAACGTTGACCCACTGCAGGTGATTTGGTATCGAGCCTGGGTGCTGTCGGAAAAAAGTAATATTTAAGTATTATTTATCTATGCTAATATATCCAAATCCTCGCTAACCGTTGTTTGACCCCAGCCGGATGCTTGCGCACCAGTTGCAGATTCAATGAAGTTTGATTCCAATTCAACAGAACCGACAGTCGGTGAGAAAACGAAAGGAGTTGCCACGCGCACTAAAGAGATATCGTTTGCCAATGTCAACGAGCTATATGCAGGATGATTGACGATAGTCTGTGCCTGATGTGTTGTTCCTCCGGCGTTCAACAAAAGTGATCCTGCAACCACAATAGTGTTTGCTACTGTTCTGCCGACAGTACAATGTGCCGCAGACATCGCCCAATTGGTGTTGATGATTGAGCCTCCACAGAAGTGGCTATTGGCGGCTGATCGCAGCGACACCTGATACGGAAACTGTCCTTCGGCAGCATTGGAACCGCCTACAATGCGACCTTCCCACGCCGTATATTCATCTGGGAGGGTTCTGGCGTAAATAGCACCGATCAAACCTAGCACAATAACCACACTTAGTCGAGACATCGCGAATGTTTAACCGGCTTAAGGTCAACAGGCCACTTTTATACAGGCAATCAACAGCTCTTTATCGTCCGGAAAACCTTTCGACACTCCTAGCTTTTAATAGATTACTAATCTTAGCAGCGATAATAAACGGTTTCGTTAAATCGTAAATCGAAAACGTATCAATTTGGTGATAAAAATGTAAAATACCGTCACGTCATGGGAAATCAAGGGTTTTAGTACGAGTGGGTGTTTATCACCACATTATCAACGAATCACATACCGTTTAGCAGACATAAGTTAGCATTTTTATTTTCGTCACCTGACATTCGACACCTACAATGCGTTGATTTTCGCAGTGATTTATTTGCTCCCGTTCTATCGGTAGCAAACTTCCTTGGAGCTTTTACCACCTTACAGTAATCAAAGCTTATTAGATATGGCTCGAGCTGCATGATCTTCGTAGTAACTGTAAACTTATGCCGAAAGAATGGAACGTTTGAACTTCCTAAAAATCAGTACCAGTAACCAAATGCTATTACATTAGTTGTACTTATCCTCAACTTCCGAAGAAGTCTGCTTTTTCTGGTGCGACTTGGTAAACTGCCATTATTGAAATTCGATCAACCAGTGCAGTGGTACAATGACAATAGCGTCATTGTGGCTTCCAGGGAATGAAAATCAATCCTGCTGAACGCAGAAGCTAAGACCGAATTACGAACACTGGTCGATGATAAAGATTTAACAGAAGTAAAGCATTCTTTGCAGTTCCAAACAAGCCAGAGCGAAGAATGATGAACCATGTTCGAGGAAAAGTTCTAATAATGAATTATGATATGGGAAATAGAAAAAGCATAGAAAGCATAATTTTACTCCACCAAAGTTATCATTCCCAAATTTTTTAGTGTTCAAACTTTGTAATCGAAAAACAGTTTTTTGTTATCATGTTATGACGTAGGATTAGGACAATTTGTACCTAGTACCAACCGTCTGCGTGTACTACGCGAAGATAAGCAGATGGCAGCAGAATTCCCTTTTCCGAACGATACATAAGGTAATTGATATTTACCGTGGTCACCCCTAATTCCTTTTTTGTTAATATTATGTGTGACTAAAGGCTGTTACAATAAAAATTCGGTCATGCCTGAATACGTGTATTTTGATTAAATTTTCTTCAAAAAATCATATGGCTTTCCTTTTTATTTAGCTACCATAAAATACAGAAAAATATTCAACAGAGCTTCCTGTAGGCCGAATCCGAATTGGTGGCACTGTACTGCCACCTGGATCACATAATTTGCCACTTTTAACAAGGCGAAAACTGCGATTTTTACATCACTTTTATTAAGATGTAACTGTGCACTTAAAAATAAAAGTTTCTAATACATAATTAAAAGTTTTTATTAACTAAACCTATTTTGTACCAGACCAACCTCGTGTTTTTGATTAAAGTTTTTGAAGCGTCTTAGTAGAACACAGAAACAGACACTGAAGGAGCCTGCAAGTCGTAGGCGAAATACGTAACTGCCGCGGTTAAATATTTATAATGGAATTTATTTGGGAAAAGTTTTTTTCTTTTCATGAATTTCAGGTTTCGTATTCTACAAAGACTATCCCAAAGTTTCAATCAGTACCGTGCCAGCACCATATTCAAGAGAGTACCTAATTCTGAACAATTGCCGATTTGGCTTACATATTGACAAAATTCTAGCTATTTTAACAATGTAATAACTACATGTGATGATTTTATATTACTAAAATAGTCTTTGGCGGAACTAGCGCTCATTTCTAGGGGGGGGGCTATAGCCCCGGAATTTTTTCCGACCGTTTTATTGGTCGGCCAAGTCAATTTTTCTAGGGAGGGGTTAAATCTCTCCTTTTCATTTCCGCCAATGAAAATAGTTCTAATAGCTAGATTATTGTCAATATGAAGGTCAAATCTGCAACTGTCCAGAATTAGGCACTGTCTTGAATATGGTGCTGGCACGGTACATTTTTTGTAACGGTAGTTTTTTACAATTGACGTAGGAGACGATAAAAGAAAGTAATAAAACAAAGATGTTGATAGGATCGAAAAGAATGGGACAAGGCCTGAAGAGGAAAGAGCAGAAAACTAGGTAACGGTCATTGAAGCAACGCTTAAGAAAAAGAAGTTGATTTTGCATTATTTCCTGTATTTTTATTCATTACTGTTTCGTCTTTGTGCCATATCTGTACTGTTTTTCGAATTTTATTGTATCATTTTTGAGGCATTTTTCTCTCATTGCTTGTGTCAATTTTGTACCAGTTTGGTGCCACATATCTATATCTATAAAAAAGGATTTCTGTCTGTCTGTCCGTATGTTCCTTATAGAATCGAAAACTACTGAACCGATCGGCGTGAGAATTTGCATGTAGAGGTTTTTGGGGCTAGGGAAGGTTCTCTCGATGGCAAAATACCCCTCCCCCCACTAAGAGGGGGGTTGTCATACAAATCTATGCCTATAAGAATGGATTTCTGTCTGCTCTATGTTCCTTATAGAATCGAAAACTACTGAACCGATCGGTGTGAAAATTTGCATGTAGGGGTTTTTGGTACCAGGGAAGGTTCTTATGATGGTTAGAGATCCTCCCCCTCTAAGAAGGGGGGCTCCCATACAAATGAAACACAAATTTCTGCATAACGCGAGAACTAGTCAAGCAAATGGAACCAAATTTTACATGTGGGTGTTTTTGGAGACAACAATTTTTTCTCTGGTGAATTAAGACCCCCCCCCCCCACTTTAGGAGGAGGGGGGGCTCGCATACAAATGAAATACAAATTTCCTCATAACTCGAAAACTAATCAAGCAAATGGAACCAAATTTGACATGTGGGTGTTTTTGGAGACAAGAATTTTTTCTATGGTGAGTTGAAACCTCTCTCCACTTTAGGAGGGGGAGCTCCTATGCAAATGAAATACAAATTTCTTCATAACTCGAGAACTAATTAATCAAATGGAACCATATTTGGCATGTGGGTGTTTTTGGAGGCATGAATTATTTCTATGATGAATTAGGACCCCTTACCTTTTTAGGAGGGGGGGGGGCTCCCATACAAAAGAAAAATAAATTTCCTCATAACTCCAGAACTAATCAACGGATCGGAACCAAATTTAGCATGTGGGTGTTTTTCTAGGCAAGTTTTTCTATGGTGAATCGAGATCCCTCCCCTCTATAGTAGGGGAATAATGACCCCTCTCCCTTTTAAGAGGGGGGCTTCCACACAAATGAAATACAAATTTCCTCATAACTCGAGAACTAATCAAGCAAATGGAACCAAATTTGACATGTGGGTGTTTTTGGAGACAAGAATTTTTCTATGGTGAAATGAAACCTCTCGACTTTAGGAGGGGGGGGGGGCTCCTATACAAATGAAATACAAATTTCCTCATAACTCTAGAAGTAATCAAGCAAATGGAACCAAATTTGGCATGTGGGGGGTTTTAGAAGCGGGAATTTTTTTAATGATGGTTTGAGACCCCTCACCCCTGTGGTAGGGGGATAAGGACTCTCATACAAATAAAACAGAAATTTTTGCGTAACTCAAAAACTAATCAAACTCGAGAAATTTTAGACTCATAAAACATTAATCAATAACAAGACCACCAAAAACTATCAATAGTAACATTAGATAATTCAGCGCGAGTCGGCCATAGGCCGCGAGGGGGCAGCCCCGTAGAGATCACCTCTATCTAGGTTTATTTATTTTCCTAGATCTACTGACCTCTATTACTTTCCTTCAGTTGGGTCACCCCTGCGAAATGGTACTTTCTACGAAAAGATTTTCCGTGAAATGGTACATCCCGCGTAAAGTTTTTCGCGAAATGGTATTCTGCGAAATTCTATATTCTGCGTTATGGTCAACCGAGAATTGGTGTTCCGCAAAATGGTATTCGGCGAAATGGTTCGTAATGATGGCGAATATTTAAATACTATCCGCTTTATTTTATCAGGCTGAGCGATCGGGGGAGTTGTTTTATACTTTACTGTGAGGAAAATTTGTATATTAAAACACCCATGAACTCCTCAGAAACATGCAAAATTCGGGATTGTGACAAAGGTCATCCGAGATTCACGATTTATGTACAACATAGTTTAATTTGTGGCAATACGAAGTTTGTCGAGTCAGCTAGTTATTTACATAATAGTTTTATTATTTTTGTGTTTTTGTACCATTTTTGTACAATATATACCGCTATATTGTAATGTTCCGATTTTGTCAGCTCCCGATTTTGTCTACCCCCGATTTGGTCTACCCTGTATTTTATCAGCTTTTCATCCCGATTTTGTCAGCCTATAAATTTTGTTTAACGTTTGTGCTTTTAAACATGATTTATAAAACTTTTCAGCCTGCATGAAACTATTCTCATTCCAAGGGGAAATTTTTTGAATAAGATGATGCCAATCAAAATTATGGTAGGGTTTTTTTTCTAATTCCCGTCGTAATAAGCCATTCTAATTTTCATCATTTGTTGGATGAATTTAATAAATACTCCAAAAGTTCTTGTGCTGATTTGACTAAAACACACTTACCTTCCGATCCGTGAACTTTGAAATCACTGAAAAGCGATTATTAAAGCATATTATTGAAATTACGCAACTGACTTTATTTCTAAAATTCGTCGTACCGTTTTAAAATCCGTCCATCAAAATTTTTCATCGTCCGAACTAAAAATCACAACATTTTTTACGAAACTAACGCGCATGTATTCGTGTAGGACGGCATGACAAATGTTATTCTGCAAATATCTGCAGGTCAGGCAAGTTTTCCTGGCTGTAGAAAAACGACAATGCCTTGCGTGAGTTATTTTCATTAATGAATGACGGAAATTAAAACGATTAGTCGACATTGTCTACTTCGTCGCACGAAAAAACGTAGGAAATTTGGCTGGTAGGACTGCTTTAATGATAAAAAGCATTTAAATAGATCTCAGCTCACTTTGATTGATCGCATGTCATAGACAACAAACTAAAATATTAGTTTTGCATTGTGTGTCAGAAAAATGCTGATATTTTTAATAATTTGTGTTGGATAGGACAGGAATAGGCAATTACGACGATGTAGAAACATACCCTATTTCTATATTAAAAGTTCAACAATTCCTAAACAATCAAAGATAGAGGTATACTATATTCAGCAATGTTGTGTATTTTTACTATTTGTACAACTTTGAAAAACAGGAAACATTCATACAACAACTACAAAAACAGCTGAAATACGAATTTTAACGATTTTTCATATATGAAAAATAGAATTTTTCTGCCTTTGCTGAAGAGACAGAAGGTTATTGTCTTTCGCAAAATTCCTTGTAATAACATGCTATAAAACTGTGCAGAACACAACAATGTGTTATACATTTTTTATTGCATTTGTAGGGGGATTAATCAAAATTTATTTTACAATTTATTTTATTAAACGATAATTAAAGGATATAAATAATTTTTGTTTTATTCTTTTTATTGATTCAGGTATTCTACTAAGACGGTCAAATAAACATTAGTTAATTTTATGTCTTGTTTATTATTTTTTGTATAATATTTTTACTTTGTATTTTTTTTTTTTGTACCATTTTTGTTCCATCAGTTATATTTTTTTGTAATTTATGTAGAATTTTTGCATTATTTATGTTAGGAAATAACTATTTTTTATGTCATTATAATAAACCGTGATTCTAAGGGCCAATCCTGAAGAAGCATTCACACCTCTCGTGGCTCTCACACCAAGGAACTAGGCTCAAATCCCGACTCCACAGAAGTCACGAATGACCCAGAGCGCGATTTTAAATGGTATATTAAATTTAATTAAACATTAACATTAAACATAAAGAAATTTAAATTTCTTCTTCTAAAATATTAACTAAAATTATTGTGTACCATTTATATGTACTTTTTTATCATCTATGCGTCATCTCTGCGTCAGTGTCTTTTTATTTAATTGTTTTTGTGAGGGAATGTCATTGTACTTGGGCCCCTCTTTTGACGATCGCGCATAATTTCCGCTCCAAAAAGAATCTGGAAATCTAAATACGTCGATGCAAAGGTCTAAGAATAAGGTATATTTATGGAAATTATTCAACTGATTGCTTGAAAAATAATAAACTTACAGGCATATTTAAGTGAAGTCAAAAATATTGCCAAGGTAGCGGTTTCAAATTACTACTTTGAGGAATTCCAGTCATGTTCGCAAACTGTGAAAAAATACAAGAATCAAGCTTCACATGCAGCACTCCTCCTCGTAGGTACCAGCTTAGCCATTGAATCATCAAAAAATAGCAAGTATTTTTTACGGGGAATTCCCCTTCTTTCGTCAAAAAGCGCCACTTTGACCAAAACGGAGACATTTCCAACTAAGCTCAAATTTGAAATGACGCTTTAATAGGTACTAAGAATGGAAAACGAGTGTTACGTCTGTTTGTCTGTGCTCTAGCTGTAAAAGTTTACTCCAGTAATATGGTATGATCAATTCTATCCAAGGCAGCTTTCAAGTCCGTGTAATTTACATCAACTTGCTTCTTGTTCTCCATTTCCAAAATGTGAAAAGTTAGCAGTCACAGTAAGAAGTTTTACAATGCTTGTAAATAGATAGCACGAGTATAGTAGAACCATTAAATCGTTATGACCCGACCATAACAGTAGCCCGATGCTAACGATATTACCCTATACTATTGTTTCACTGTTCACTGTGTTATTTTTGTATTATCTGTTATCTCTATTAATTTATGCCTTTTTCGTGTCATTTTTGTATTTTTCTTTCGAAGCATTTTGGCCCTTTGGAATCATCTTTCTACGATCTTCGTATCGTTTTGAATCATTTTTGTGATGGTTTTAGATAACATTTGTTATTTGTTATTAGAATAGAATAGTTATTAGAAATGTCCGGAAACTGTAAGCAGACGAATTTGAACATACTTTCACTAACAATTCAGATAGAATTACGCATGCCCCAGATATTCAAAACGCCATATCTCCAAAACTACCAATATTATGTTTTCTAGTTAAGTGTTTCTTATGCAGAATCTTCTGGTGAACATTTTAAACATATTTATTGGAAAATAAAATTGGGTGTGTTTTTAGATTACCGCATTTTTCATTTTAAATTGCAAAAAAATGTATGATGTTGTCAAATTAGATAAAAACTGATAACATCATTCGACTGCGCGGTCGTATATTAGCATAGTTTCACATCAAACTGTTTCAGAGAAAAATCGTAAAAAAAAGGAAGTACCGCCACTGCTAGGGGGATTGATCAATGGGCAATGGGACGCTGTCGAAAGTTACCCATCGGGTTGTTTCTCTTGAAAATTTGGATAGAAGTAGTCTAGAGTGTATTGTTTACACTGTAGTTTTATCGCTTTTAAGTTTTTCGAAAATAGGAAAAATGGCGTCATCCGAAAAGCAACGTCGCGAATTGATATTGCGCAAGCACCTGGAAAATCCTCAACTCTCTAGTCAGGACATCGGAAAACAACTCGGAATCGTACCGTCAACGGTGAGTCGTGTGATTAAATGTTACTAAACGAAACGAAACTCTGAGCATCGAACGGAAGGGGAAATGCGGTCAGAATAGAGTGATCAGAATAGTGATTAGGATCACAAGTGTATCGCACAAGTGAAAGCGTTTAAGCGGAATCCCAATACTTCGGTCAGGGATGTGGCCAAAAAGTTGAATTTCGTTCAGAGAGCCAAGGACCGGGAGCGACTGCATACGTACAGAGTGCAGAAGGTTCCAAATCGTGACGAACTGCAAAATACGGTGGGAAAGTCACGAACCCGGATACTGTACATCCAGATGCTAACGAAGCCGCATTATCTGATCATGGATGATGAGACTTACGTCAAGGCGGACTGCCAGCAGCTTATTGGGCTACTGTTCTTCACCGCCTAGCACAAGTTTGATGTTCCGGAGGAAGTAAGGAAATAGAAACTGTCAAAGTTTGACAAGAAATACATGATTTAGCAAGTGATCTGCTCATGTGGCAAACGGAGTACCCCGGAATTATGGCCCATCGAAAAATACTGGGCTATTATGAAGTAGGCACTACGGAAGCATTCCAAGTAGGTCAAATCTGAGGAAGAAAGAAGAAAACGTGGGTTTCCGTACAGAAGAAGCTGCAATTAGATGTTGTACAGGATCTTATGAGCGGAGTTAAGCATAAGGCGCGAGCATACGGTTATGGTATTGAAGTTGAATGAAATAAATATGCCAAAAGCTTACTTATGGGTTATATTTCATTGTCTGAAAGTTTGAAAAAAATCGGTCAACTAGGTAATCTTCTACAGCGTTTTTCCGTGATGCCATTTGATGTGGGACATCCTTTACTACAATTTTATTACGACCTTCTAATCGAGTAGCTTTTGGTCAGTTTCAGATGACAACGTACTATGATGAATCTTAAACCTAGGATTTTGCCAATAAAATGTTCTTTTACGATCTGGTGGTCATTTATGCCCAACATTTCACTGAAATCTGCCGATCATCGATGCTCGTTGCAATTGCTGTGATCTTCCTAGACACTCGAATTTTCCAGAACCCATGAACGATGGGAAGAAACACGCGCAAAGACATCCGGAAAGCCTCGGGCACAAGCAATGCCCCAGGAAACGACACCCTGCTGGCGGCCTCCGTGCGTCAGCGGACCGCCGGAGTCTCCCATGCACATTCCAACTCCCGTAGCAGATCGGGTACAAATTGTGTTATCGTGAACACGTCCAGCGTTAGCCGAGGAGAAAGCATCCCTGCAGTCTTGCAAACCGATGATGTCAACATTGACCCACTGCAGGTGATTTGGTACAGCTGGATGCTGTCGGGAACTACTGGAAAACTACTAAAACATTATGCAGTTATGTTTTGATATCAAAAGCTGAACTTACCCAAGTTTGGCCCCAGCCGGAGGCTTGCGCTCCAGTTGCAGATTCAATGAAGTTTGATTCTAATTCAACAGAACCGATTGTCGGAGAGAAAACGAAAGAAGATGTTACGCGTACCAGGGAAATATCATTGGTCAATGTCACGGCGCTGTAACCAGGGTGGTTAACGATCCGCTCCGTCTGATGTATTGATCCACCGGCGTTCAACAGAAGTGATCCAGCAACTACAATCGTATTCTGTATCGTTCTTCCCACGGTACAATGTGCCGCAGTCATCACCCAGTTATTGTTAATGATTGAACCTCCAAAAAAGTGACCATTGGCTGCCGATCGCAACGACACCTGATACGGAAACTGTCCTTCGTCAGCATTGGAACCTCCCACAATACGACCTTCCCACGCACTATATTCGTCTGGGAGGGTTCTGGCGTAAATAGCACCGATCAAGCCAAGTACAATAACTGCGCTTAATCGAGACATTTCGAATGTTTGATGGACTTCGGTTGAATGTTTTACATTTATATGGTCAATCGACACATCTTTCTCTTCCGGAACACCTTCCGATTACTAATCAAACCAGCGATAATAGGCGTTTTTGTTGAATTGTGAATCTTAAAGCCGTATCAATTTGGTGATAAAAATGTTACATGTTGGCACGTCACATGGGATTATCAGCGAATCGCATACGCTTTAGCAATCACACCATGTTTGCTCGCAGCAACATACGCTGAACATCTCAATCCGTTTAATATCATTATTATTTTCGTCACCCAACATTCAACACTTCACATGCATTGCTTTTCGCAGTGATTTATGACCACCCGTATAGCCCTACATAGCGCCTCTCGGAAGCAAGCTTTCTTAGAGCCGAGTACAGCAGCGGCGATAAATTTTCCTCCGTTTTCCAGAAGCGAATTTCTGTTCTGTTTGCCTATTGCATGCACACTGCACTGCACTGATGATAGGGAAAGAACGTGAGTGCTTGCGGAACGAAATCCTTTCCCCCATTTCAGCTGATTCTTTTCATCTTGTCTCCACCAACCAACCAACCAACCACCGAACCGCAGAAATCGGCGGGCTATTGGTGGTTAGCACTGCGTGCATATGGCAGATAATTTAATGCGAAGATCTTATTCGCTCTGCTACAGTTGCCTTTCGGTTCTATTCCGGTGTGGATTATGCAGTATGTTATGTTTATAATTCATACGAGCAAGCTGAACTTCCGCGATTCCGCGAAATCGATTCAAATATTCAAAACTGGGAAAATATTAATCAAAACATATGATTTTACTATTGTTTCAACTTATCTACTGATTTTCCAATTTATGGATACCAATTTATTATTTGCAAGGAGATGAATTTTCGACGCATAAACTTGTTTCATCCCAGACGAGCATTTTGTTTGGTTTCGAATAACCTTTATTAACGTTCTCCCGTCTATAAGAAATCTCATTAATTGTCAAAATGTAGACAAAAGAACACAACGCCTACAAAAATATCAGCAACACCGCCAACGCAGATAGAGGGCCGCATAAATGAATTTCATCTAGTATTACCGGACATCCACATCCGGCAAGCATTTGATTAAATTAAGAGTCAGATTTTGCCAATTAGCACGAATAAACACGACATTCTAAGGACAATACCTTGTTATCATTTTACTTTGACGTTGAATCAGGTCTATTTGCGTGAAATACTACAAAGAAAAGTAGATGGCATATTCTCGGAAGGGAAATGAGTGAATCCAGAGTTATATGATTGAGTCGAACCTTGCAATCAAAATACATCTTTCTACAAAAAACTAGTATAGATTAACCTAAAATAATTTTAGGCAGTTTGTTTAGAAAACGTTTATTCATTATTCCATTGCGAAGGTTCCCTTTAATTTAATGCCCAGGTATCTTCTCCTAAAAGCCTCCCAGTTGACCTCGAAATGCGATGCTGGCCTAACAAGCCTGAATCTCGATTGGGAGTGGCTGTTAGTGTCAATAGGATCATAGCACTGACAATTGTCCTGTACTCTAACAGCTAGCTGCGAAGTCTGTCGTATAAAAACAGAAGGTCAAGTTTCGATAACGGAATGTAGCATCTAATCTTTCAAGAACAAAATTTAAAATATTTTTTTCCTTAAAAACTATAAAGCACGAGCATTGAACACTGCTTTGCTTTTTAATGTTATTGCTAACTTCTGCTTCTTACATGTCTTTAATCCTATTCTTATCATGTTTCGTGATCATGTTCGTGTTGTTTTCCCATTTTTTGTGCCTTATCTGACAGATAACTAGCGGCCAGTGACGCCGGGTCTACGGATTTATCCGTAGTTCTACGAATTTAGGAATTTTCTACAGACGTACGGATCAAATATTCTACGGATTGTGATATGCTGCTTGTTCACCGTCTCACGACTGAATGACTGACGTCCCATTTAATGCGGGAAGCTGTCAACTCACTATGATATTTTCCCTCAGTCCCGTTACACGGTACCGGCAACTACCTAAGTAATGTGTAAACAACGCACATTAGACATTACAGGCAAATCTTCTCATATCTGGTATAAATACTAGGATGCCACATTCTCCCCATGCGTAAAATGAACATTTAATATAAGAAATATCCCCTAAAAGTTTGCAATAAAAAAAGTAAAAAATTTAAACAACTTGAAAACCACCATTTTTTCTATCTATTGTGTTATCCCCTTAATCTCAAATTTTCCAATACTATAAAAAAGTTTTTATAAAGCGACGAAACTTTGCGGAAGATATTAAGGTGATACCTTTAAAAGTTTCGTCACATATATCGATGTTCGTCTTCTTTTTAAACCGTCCCATGGCGCGCCATGGCTATGATATCAAAGTCATCTGCAAAGCCTAGGAGTTGGCTACCCTTGGTGAAAACCGTACTTCTCATTACGTTGCCCGCTTTTCGGATCACCCCCTCAAGAGCGATGTTGAAAAGTATGCAGGGTAAGCTACCAGCTTGTCTCAACCCTCGCCGTGATTCAAAAGGACACGAGAGTGTCCTCGAGATGCACAGGAAATACATCACTTGATTCGATGTAGCTCTGAGCAGTCGCGTCAGTTTGTCCAAAACCGTGTTCGTGTATTATCTGTCGTAGCCGGTTTCGATCGACTGTATCGCATGCTGCTTTGAAGTCAATAAGGATGCGTGGGCACATTGTACTCACTACATTTCTGCAACATGGGCTATGAAACCCCACTTTTTGTAGATGGGACAAACAACTCCTTCCATCCATTCCTCTGGTAGCTTCTCCTCCTCTAGCTTTACTGGTTGGCTGTCCTTACCGGCGGCTCAATTGGTCTTCAGCAACCCGATTTCTCGTTTGACTTCTTGGAGATCAGGTGCTGGGCCATAACTATCTTTCGTCGGTATGCTTGGGTGTCATCGTAAGGAAATCGTGCTGATGTTGCTTAGAAGTTGGAAGTACGCGCCGGGCATTACTTTCAATCATGTAGTCGAAAGTTATGCATCTTGAAAGCAATGTTTCGAATACTGTACTTGAATAAAAAACCTAATGCAAACGTTAAAAAACGCAATGACTTCGCATACTGCAACGTTTTCCTGCGTATCCAAATAGAAAGACCGGGAAAAACAAACAGCAAACAACAGTGGAAATGCGAAACGAGTGGCCGAGGTCGAGATGTCGTGTTGTTTTGCTATAAATAAACAAACTATTTTTCCGACACTTCTGCTCTGTGTGTTGACCCAACCGTCCTGAAAGGAAGCGGAAAGAATTGTACTGCACACCAATGAAGATTCCGTTTCGGAAAATGCCCACCATCAAACAGTGGGACGATCCGGCCCGACGACTGGTTCGGTCGGTCGGTCGAGCTGGCGAATCTCGTTCCCGTACACGCTGACTGTGCGGCAGGATTATAAAACAGTTGGCAGTAAATAACTTGGAAGGTACAATGTCAACAATCAACGGCACACATTGACTGCCGGGAGCGAGCGGGGAAATAAAGTGCCTTTAGCCCGAGCACGAGCTCGAACCGGCAGCGGCGCGGCGACCAGCGTGCAGAGAAGATCTTGGTTTTACGCCTCGGTCGGCTGCGGAAATGTGGCTTTCGCCCTAAAGAGCCTAAGAAGATTTATTGGGATGGAATGGCATTTGTGTCTACTTTTTCGATAGTTCTTTCGCCTCGGAAAATGCTTTGATCTGAGAAAAGAAGCTAGCCACCAACGAACGTCCAACAACGCCGGGGATGTAAATTGAAAATCCCGTTGGAGAATGGCATTTGCTGCAGAGCAGAGCGGCGATCGATACAAGTGCATCCATCGAGGGGGCTGAGTAAAGCGGAGCGTAGCATAAGCTACGGGAATTATAGTGGTCAACTCAAACCTCGATTATTGCTTGAAAGTCATAATTTTCAGAGTAATTATTAGAAAATCTTAAAGCAAGGACAAAAATCTGAACAATGATGATAAATTATTAGTTCTTCAACAAAAACTTTTCCTAGTCCATTCGTATTCATTGCGATAATGATTGTATTAAATAATTGCAATGTATATTTATCATGTCTTAATCTCTCTCTTAGAACAAAGATATCTTTTTAAATTATTAAGATAAATGGCGACCTCTGTGGAACTTCAGCTCACCACTTTCCAAGCAGTAGATGTTAACAGAACCAAGCTCTTATCAAACAAGATTATCACCCAACAACCATTAGCCCAAGAGTTTCCGTAAAGTAGGTGGCAATTTGCACAGATTCGGACAAGTTCGTACTGCATAGCAAACCAACCGCTCGCTCTGCGGTGATTGTGCAAATGAAGTCCAAAACGGGCGCTTCTTGAATGTGTTTGAGTTAAAATTTTGCAAACTTTTCGTCCTGCTGTTGGCTGACTGGAATAAATCTCCACTCTTGCAGGAATTCTCTGGCTGTGGCAGTTCTGGCTTTGGGCTCGTTGTCTGGCTTCAGTCGCACCAACCACCGACCGACCGGCGACGGACGCCACGCAGAGGTGGGTTTTTCATGGGATTGAATTCCACTCGAACTGCGGGTTGAAACAGATTTATGGAAGAGACAAACAAAACCATGCTTCAGTCGCCGGGTAAGAGGTCCTGTCAAGGAAACTTAAGCTAAAGTGCTTGCTTCAACTTCATTGTGCTTCGGTGGAAACGGCTAACGGAATTGAATTGAATTAAATTTATATTAAATTTGATTTGCAATATAAACAAACCAGTCGCGCTCGAGACGGCGATGAGGGAATTATAAATATTGGCTGTCGCTTCGAGGCTGAGAAGTACTTTCTAGTGGTATCCGGAAATGTAATTATTGTTCAAGTATCATTTAACGGAACCGAAATGCCTTGTATAATTAGAGGCGTGACCCGGTGGATTCCCGAACCAACGGCCTGTCTCAGGGGCACCAATCACAGTACAAGCGTAACAATGAATTTAATTATATTCCTTTTGCGTAATGAAACAACCTGGGCCAGCACGTTAACCGAACGGGGCATTATGCGAACGCACCCTTGTCAAATATAATTTAACTCCTGCACCGAAGGTAGGTATGGAAAATTTATTTTCCAACCTAGAGAAGTGATTACGCGTGACACTGACGTCAAAGAGCTTCATCTGAATAACAATTATGAAGGATGAACGTTACTCGCTCTGTGCTGGAACAAACCGCCTGCGATGAGCATGAGACATAGCAAGTTCGAACGACACGTGACAACATGGTTGCTATTTCATTCGGTGAATTCAAGCTTTCATATTCACATTAATCATGTAATAATTGATTTATTTTCAGTCGTAGACTAAGAGATTATAAAGATATATTTTTATTCTGCATCAGAATTGCTTTGGTAAAACATTAATGTGATATTAAGGATGCTGCGGGATTTTCCATTTGAAATTTTACTTGATTTTACTTTACTTGCTAGTACTGTTGATGCCTATGCATGGTGTAGTGGGCTTATGCCACCGTTTCGATGTTACTGTATTATAATGAGAGTATTTCTGAACACAGAGCGCCACGGTACTATTGATTATTTTTTCAAAAAAAGAACCCGTGCACTTATAGTGCATGAATTGAATAAACTTTTTGAATGACATCTTTCGGAAAAACTTTCAAAGTAGAGGTTGCTGAGGGTATTAACCTGTAGTGGGCTTAAAGAAAGATCCCAAGTTTTCAGCATACATTGACTTGACGATAATAATTTATATTTCTCGGACACTTTTGAGCTGTTCGTTAATTATGCATGCGCAGTATCTTATGAAAAGGAATACAAACTAGTAACAGTCGAATGAAAACCATCATGAAAAATTCTTTTGCGCCATTGCTTGGAATTCAACAGGTAAGGAAGCTTTTTTTCAAACTTTGACTAAGCTGATATCCGCTTAATTTGAAAATCGAATCATGCATCAAAATTCGGACGGTACTAATATCGGAATATCTTCACTGATTTACCTTAACTAAGTAATAACATAGGGCGATAAGGCGACGGAACAAGGACGACGAATGGAGACTCGGTACTTGGAACTGCAGATCGGTAAATTTCGCAGGTTGCGAGCGGGTGCTGATTGAACAGCTTGAACCCCGCAAACTCGGCATCGCAGCTCTGCAGGAAATCTGTCGCAAAGGAGAGAAGGTCTGCAAGATCCGTGGCGGAAAGACTCAGTTTTACCAGAGCGGTGGCACTACCAACGAACTAGGAACGGGCCTTGTAGTGTTGGGCGGAATGCAAGATCGCGTGATAGATTGGCAGGCGATCAACGAGAGAATGTGTGTATTGAGGATGAAGGGCCGTTTCTTAAATTATAGCATCATTAACGTGCACTGCCCGTACGAAGGTAGACCGGACAATGAGAAAGCGTTCTACGCGAGGCTGGAGGCAACGTACGACAGCTGCTCGCCACGGGACATCAAAATCGTCATCGGGGATATGAACGCCCAGGTCGGTAGGGAAGAGATGTATAGACCGGTGGTAGGACCCCATAGCCTGCACACCGACTCGAACGAGAACGGCCAAAGATGTATAAACTTCTCAGTTTTCCGAGGCCTGGTGATCCGAAGCACCTTTTTCCCACGCAAGGATATCCACAAAGCTGAGATCACCTGACCAACGTGCAATGAACCAAATTGACCACGTTCTCATAGAGGACCGGTTTTTCTCTAACATCACGAACGTACGCTCCCGACGGGGTGCGGATATTGATTCTGACCATTACCTAGTAGCAGTACATGTGCGCTCAAAGCTGTCCACCGTATACCGGACATGTCAAAGCCGCCCTCCTCAGCTGAACATCAGACAGCTAAATAACCCGCAAGCTGCCGAGAACTACGCGCGACTGCGCGAGTACTGAATGAGGCACTGCCTTCTCCAGACGAGTTAGGTGCTTCAAACCTTGAAGCCGGTTGGGGCAGAATACGCTTGGCAATCGGAGAGGTATTGAGCACTAGGTATTGAGCCTCGGTGTACACAAAATGATTGGTTTGATGGGAAATGCCAAAAAGCGGTGGAGGGGAAAAAACTGCTTGAGAAAATTATCTAAGTATTGCCACTAGAGAGAACTTGGCCAAATACCGATGAGCTAGGAACCAGTTGACCACGTTCCTGAGGAGGAAAAGGCGCCAAAAAGAGGACAGAGAGAACAACTATTCCGAGCTTTATGAAAAGGTAAACCAAACTAGGAAGGGCTACACATCGAAACCTGACATGTGCAGGGACGAGGGAGGGAATCTAGTCACAAACGAGCGCGAGGTGGTCGACAGATGGATGCAGCTCGCGCAACTATGGACCAAATTTTTACTATCCGACAAATCTTGCAGAAATGTCGGGAATACAACGTGCCCACGCATCACATCTTTATTGATTTCAAAGCAGCACACGATACAGTCGATCGAGACAAGCTATGGCAGATAATGCACGAACACGGTTTTCCGGACAAACTGACGCGACTGATCAGGGCTACATTGGATCGAGTGATGTGTTTTGTACGCATCTCGAGGACGCTCTCGAGTCCCTTCGAGACGCGGCGAGAGTTGAGACAAGCCGACGGTTTACCCTGCATGCTGTTCAACATCACTTTTGAGAGGGTGATCCGACGAGCGGGCATCGAAACGAGAGGCACAATTTTTACCAAGGGTAACCAACTTCTAGGCTTTGCAGATGACTTCAATATCATAGCCAGGAACTTTGCGACGGCGGAGGCAATCTACGCAAGACTGAAAGCGTAGTATAGGAGAATTGGGCTAAAAATAAATGCGTCGAAGACCAAATACATGAAAGGACGAGGCTCAAACGAAACAAACGCGCGTCTCCCACGGACGGTAACCGTTGACGGCGACGAACTAGAAGTGGTAGAGGAGTTCGTGTATTGTGGATCGCTGGTGACCGCGGACAACAACATTAGTAAGGAGATCCAGCGGCACATCCAAGCGGAAAATCGGGCCTACTTTGCATTTCGTAAAACGCTACTATCAAGAAGCATACGTCGCCGC